>NW_027205270.1:0-600000 GCF_024711535.1 Dipodomys merriami
AGCCTCATCCTCTGTCACTCCTTCCTCCCACTCCCCCTTCCTAAAATCATTTCAACACATTTCAGTGTTCTATTTTCACACATGCAAAAAAAGCTACTTTGACCTTGGAATTCTTCTTGGGGGATTCTTCCCAGCAGGGCTTGGGAGCCCAGCTCCTGGGAAGGCCAGCCCTGGAGCAGGACAGCTGACTGGACAACTTGTTTCTGTAAGATTGCTGACAGGGATATAAGCTTCCTTCAGCATTCTCAAGATCTGCAAAGATTGTTTATTGCACAGGTCAATTTGTAGTGCAACCTGAGAATGCTGTTAAATCACAAAGTTTACACCTTAAGTGAAACGATCCGTTGCTATGGTGGCTGAACTGTACTCTCACCCCACTGCTCTTGGCTGAGGAAATCAGCAATGTCATGAAGGGCATTGGAGGGATCCAGATAGTAGCATTTGTGATAACTATCATGTGATGACACTGCCGCTCTTCCCAGCCACACTCTGCTCATTTGATTATTTGCCTCCAACACAGCAGCCTTGTATTGCTTCAGGCTTCACACACTGGTCTCTTTCTCCCATGCCAGGGCTATGTCCCTGTCCTGCAGGATCCTCTCCCCTCCCCTGAATGGGAAAAAACCAGTTATTCTCATTCAACTTACCTGTCCATTGTCTGCATCCCAGAAAGCCTTGGGCTGGGCCAAGTTCTGTATTTCTTTTTCTGCACTCCTTACACCCTCAAGCCCACCGCAGTTATGTCACTTATTTAACATTTTTGTAACATAGTTCTGTGCACATGCAGTTTTCTCATTAAACTGCAGCATAAACACCTGAGGCAGTGTGTAGTTCATTGTTATACTCCCATTGCTGAGCATAGAGTATCTGACACATGGCAAGTGCTTAGTAAAGCATGACAGTTGACTGGATTTTAGAAAACCAAATAATTTTGAACTATTTTTTTTTCTTTAAGGGATCCATACAAATAAAGTGAGGGGCTGGAGGGAAATGTTACAAGTCCTGTAAGAACATAAGATGCTGTGTCTTAGTTCAGGCTGCTCTAACAAAATACGACCAGCTGGATGGCTCAAACAACAAGGAGTTAATTTGCTCACAAGTTTAGATACTGAGAAGTGAAAGGTGAAAGCTCATTATCTGGTGTGTGTGTGTGTGTAGAGAGAGAGAGAGAGAGGGAGGGAGAGCAAGGGAAAGAGGAATGGAAGGAGGAAAGGGGAGAAGAAGGAGGAAAAGGGAAGGAGAAGGAGAAGAAGACTAGAAGAGAATTGGAGAAAGAGAGCATGCACTGGTTCTTGCATGGCTCTTTTTTTTAAAATTTAATTTTATTTGTGAACATACTGTACAGAGGAGTTACAATTACATGGGCAGGATAATGCGTACATTTCTTACCAAGCATTGCAGCCTCCTCCTTTGTTTACCCTTCACATCCCTTCCCAGACTCCCCCCTCCCCCCCAATCCCAATCCTTCTCCTTCCCCCCCTTTCTTCCCCCTCCCCCCCCCCCCCCCGCACCGACGTTGTAAAGCTAGATTTGGACATGACAGCTTGTACTTCTCATTGTTGCAACAGGTCCACCTGTATCCTTAAACAACTGGTTTTTCCCCATCTCCTCCACAGGTTATACTGACATCAAATATAGTGAGAGCAGGGGTTATACTGTGGGGGAGGGACATACAAAGCAACAAAGAGATAATCTTATAAATGCGTTAGAAACACATGCATGAAAGAAAAAAACATTAAAATACATATCTAAGGGTTCATTTTCCTGACATCACATTATCTGACCTTTTCGCTTGACTCATACATATACTAGATATTACAAATAAGGGAAACCATGGGACCTATGTTTCTTTGGGCCTGGCTTACTTCACTTAATATAATTTTTTCCAAGTTTTTCCATTTCCTAACATTGCATGGCTCTTTTAAGGACACCAATCCTTTTCGGTCAAGATCCCATTTTTATGATCTCATTTAAACTTAATTATATCCTAAAATAATTACATAGGTATATTGGGACTTAGGGATTCAAACATACTAAACTTTTTCTTTTTTCTTTTCTTTTCTTCTTTTTGGTCCTGGGGGTTTGAACTCTGCGTCTGGATGCTGACCCTGAGCTCCTTTTGCTCAAGGCTAGCACTTTAAGCCATAGCACCATGTCTGGCTTTTATCTGTGGTTAATTGGAGATAAGGGTCTCAGGGACTTTCCTGCTGGGTCTGACTTCGAATTGTGATCTTCAGATCTCAGCCTCCTGAGTAGCTAAGATTATAGGCATGAGCCACAGGTAACTGGCTCAGATTAAACATATTTAAGTATAAACATGTTAATGTTTTCTTTCTTTTTTTTTGGTGGATACATTTCAGTCCATAGTAAGTGGTGTAAATAATAAATAATAAATATGAATCTCCAATGAGAAATCCTAAATGAGAAATTCAGGAGACTTACTTAATGTGGCCATTTCTTTTCCTGAAGATCTTTCTCTTGAACTTCATTACTGACCACTTTAAGCTTCTCCATATTCTATGGATTAACTATACTTAGTCAAAAATAAATAAGGGGTCACTTCAGTTTCCTACAAATGGATCATAATTGATTCCATACAATGCGAATAGCTGCTCTGCTCAGCAGCTGGAGCACTTAGTGTGAATGGAGGGCATGGGTGACCATTTAACTCTGCAGGGTCACCTTATCTACTGCCTTCTCTCCTTTTCCCTTGATGTTGAGGTGACAACTGAAAGAGGACCATCCTTATATCAGACTCGGGGGAAGTGAGAGGGAGCCAAGCGTTGGCCTAAGAAGAGTGCCTGACAAACACACATATATGCTATCATTATAGAAGTAGATCTACAAAGTGAGTATGAGCAAACTCATTTTATTACCTTTTTGGAGGATTAACTTTCATCTTTATATGGCCTACATCTTTTTGTACCATGGCTGACATCTGTTAAACATAGGTTTTTGAAATGTTGTCCTGGTTTGCGCAATTCTGGAACATTCTGGAATGTTCTAGTAAGTATCCTGATATTAAAAATAAAGGTGCTGGTCCTATCTCTGACAGGGACAGTTAATAAGCATTCACTCAACTGCCTAATGAGCATCTCTATGGAGATGAAAGGCAAGGTGATGTTTTTCCAGGCTATACATATAATTTTAATTTAATCTTTATTTGTTTCACACTGATTAGTCTAGAAGGTGTTTTCATAAGAGCAAACACTGAGCCATGCATAGTTCCATCATAAAAAGGAAAAATAGAATGTCCGTGAACGATGAGAGGCCCTTCAGGGTCCTGGCAAACTGCCAGTCGCATCTCTCCTGTGGAGCATTTGGCCATTTATTATCTTGCAGGTGTTGTTTGCTTTCTAACCCCTGCTCTACCTGTTTCTCAGTGTCTTAGTTCTTGCTGTAGAAGAGGATCTATTTTATTCTTTCCTCTTCAAAGAGTTTTGTGTGTGTGACTATAAAAGCAATTCATGTTTGTTGTAAAAATGTGCCAAGTACAGAATAGTAGAAACGAAGCAAGAACAAAAAGCCACTCATAAATCTTAGTACCTAGTGGCAATCCCCATTCAGATTTCATCTTATTTCTCTCCATTAGAATTTCTTTTTCTTTTCTTTTCTTTTTTTTTTTGGTGCTGGTCCTGGGGCTTAAACTCAGGGCCTGGGTGCTGTCACTGAACATTTTTGCTCATGGCTACCACTCTACTCTTCGAACCATAGCTACACTTCCAGCTTTTTGGTGGTTAATTGGAGATAAGAGTCTCATAGACTTTCCTGACTGAGCTAGCTTTGAACTACAATCTTCAGATCTCAGCCTCCTGAGTAGGATTATAGGCATGAGCCACTAGTGCTTGGCTTTCCATTAGATTTTATTTGTTTTTTACATTTGACATTCTTTCTTAACTAGTTTTATTGTAATTCAAGCAAAAATATAATTGTAATGACTGACTGACATTCTATAGAACAGATTGTTAAGGGATGTTTTCAAAGGTAACATGATTCTCATAGAAATAGAAGATGAAATGCATAAAAGATTTTGCTTAAATCATTAATGAAGGAACCAGTTAGATGCTATAATTTGTTCAAAGGGTGACTGAAGAATTTTATATACAAGACCAGGTGCTGATGGCTCACACCTGTACTCCTAAGTATTCAGAAGTCTGAGATCTGAGGATCACTGTGCAAAGCCAGCTGGGGCAGGAAAATCTGTGGGACTCTTAATCTCCAATTAATCACCAAAAAACTGGAAGTGGTGCTGTGGCTCAAAGTGGTAGAGTGCTAGCCTTGAGCAAAAATAGCTTAGGTGCACTGCCCAGGCCCACAGTTCAAACCCCAGGACTGACAAAAACTACCCCCTCCCCGACCCCCAATAGACCAAAAATAAAGAACAACAACAACAACAAAAAATAAAAAATAGCTAGAGAATATGGTACAGCATAGTGACATGATGATGTGTTCCAGAAAAGTAGGGATCAAGATAGGCTGTTTTGTGGCTACATCACAGAGAGAGAAGATTGGAACAGAAAAAGCATCTGGTCTGGAAAGACATGCACTGGAGGGGTTCCAGGAGGAGCACTGATGGAAAGGTGGAACGGAGATTTAATGGGGTAAGTGGTAGCCTAAGCACTTGTTTGGGACTCAGGAAAATTATCAGGTTCCTTGCTGCCTCCATATTTGGATCTACGAAATAGCTTTTATAGAAGGAAGAGCCTGATGGAAGACCAAAAGCACCTTTTCTACATGTTCAGATTCTTTAAAGAAAAGCCAAAGAGGACTACAAGGCTTTTATTCATTAGATATGAAAACCTTTCATTCCTCCACCCCACCCTCAGCCTGGAGACCTTGGTTATAAAGAACTAATGTAATATCTGTGTGGCAACATGTTTTTCCTCTGGTCTGTTTCTTATTCCTCTGGAGTAAGAGGCATGGATGTTTAGACCTCAACTGAAGGCATTGATTGGAAAGGTTTCTCCTAGAGTTGGCCCACTTGGAAACCAGGTAATCTGAGCTGAAGAGGTGAGCAAAAACCCAGCAGTTTGTTCAGTACACAGTACAAAACTTTCAGCTCAGATCATCGGCTTAAGCCTGCCTTTGCAGCAAACTGACACTGAAGGCAGTTGAGCTGGGTTGGAAAGGGGTTGGCTGTCAAGGGCTAGGCTTGTCTTCACAGTCAATTGTCTGTTGGGGTGGGAAAATGGGAGGAATGAAATTTGCCAGAATGGGGAAAGAGAAGGTAGAGCATGGAGTGTGCTAAGAATGTGCTGGAGATGACCAGACGTTGAGGACTTCTTTCATGGAAACCTGGCTGGTGGGTGATGTGTTTTTCCTAACTCCCAGGATTCAGTGGTGGGGCTTTATTTAGTAATTACCAAAACACTGCTTTGCTCTTGAGTGTAAATGACCAGTTACCTCAGGTTGTCAAAACAGCTTAGAGGTCCCAAGCAGGATGGGTTCCCCAGAGTTATGGAGGAGGGTTGGCCCAACTTGAAGTTCCAGTGATGAAAGAGGTGACACTGATCAAGATACATTGTACTCATAAGCTGACACGTTGAATTCATGTCTCTTTGTATAACTCCTTAAAGATAATAAAAAAAAGAAATGAAAAAAGATCCAGGTTCAGATTTCAGGACAGCATGGTTTCATGTCAATGTATAGGAGTAGGAGGGAGGAAAGGAGTCTTTTTAAAAAATTAAATAAAAACAGCTTTATTGAGTTATAATTCATATATCATAACCATTTTCTCACTTAAAATGTACCATTCAAAAGACTATGCAACCATCATCACCATCAATTTTAGAATATTTTGTTACTTCAAAAAGAAACCCCGGGCGGGTGCTGGTGACTCATGCCTGTAATCCTAGCTACTCAGGAGGCTGAGATCTGAGGATCATGGTTCAAAGCCAGCCTGTGCAGAAAAGTCCATGAGACTCTTATCTCCAATAAATGACTAAAAAACCGGAAGTGGTGCTGTGGCTCAAATGGTAGAGTGCTTGCCTTGAGCTGAAGAGTGCAGGGACAGCGCCCAGGCCCAGAGTTCAAGCCCCATGACCGACAAAAAAAAAAAAAAGACCCCTACTTTTTAGCTATTCTTCCCTCTCTATACCCCCACCTCACTCCTACCAACACAAACACGAATGAACTTTCTGCTCTGTAGATTCCCTGCTGTAGATAGAACCATGAGACATACAGTTGTCATACGTACCTGGCTTCTTTAACTTAGCACAGTTTTTTCTTTCTTAGGTCTGAGATTGGGACTCTAATTCGGTACTTGCTGTTTTTGCTTATTGGCTGGCTTTCTACCAATCCTAAACATAGTGTTTTCAAGGTTTCTTGGTCTCACAGCACATATACCTCATTCTTGTCCATTTCTGAGGGTTATTCCATTTGGTGTATATGTTATACTCTGTTAATCCATCCATATTGGTTAGGCACTTGGGTTCTTTCTTTTGGCTATTCTGAACAATGTTGCTATAATTGTTTTTGCATGTTTTAGTGAGAAAGTATATTTTCATTTAGCTTGGGTATATGTGGTAGAGTTTCTCGGGTATATATGTGGTAGAATTTGATGTTTATTTGAAGAACTGATAATCTATTTTCCAGAGCACCTATACCATTATATCTTCACTAGCAAAGTATTAGGATTCCAGTTTTTCCATGTCCTGGCTAACATTTGCTGAGTATGAATTGAGTCCTGTGATTGTGGTTTGCAGTTCCCTAATGACTAATAATGTGGGACATTTTTACATGTGCTTGTTGGCCTGTTAGGTTTCTTCTTTGGAGAGATATTTGTTCAGATCCTTTGCCCATTAAAGTTAGATAATTAGTCTCTCTCACCCCCCCCCCCCCCCCGCCGGCTATTACAGGGACCTCAGGCTTGTTTGGCTTGTGTTCTACCATGCTTCTAGTCCTGCTTTTTTTCTGGTTGGAGATAGTGATGGACTTTTCTACTTGGGCTGGCTTTTTAAAAATATCTATTTTTATTGTAAAGATATTGTAGAGAGGGGTTACAGTTGCATGGGTAAGGCAATGAGTGCATTTCCTATCCAGCATTGTTATCCCCTCCTTTGTTTTTCCCCTACAATCCCTTCCCTCTCCACCTCCTCAATTCCTCCCCCCACAACCCAAGTTGTAAAGTTCATTTTCAACATAATGTCTTGTACATCTCATTGTTACAATGGGTCAACCTGTATCCTTATTTCAGCTTTTTGTTATTTCCCAAATTAGAAAAATGTATATATAAGATGCAGGGCACTGGAATCAAATACAGTGAAAACAGGGGTTATACCATGGGGGAATAACGTATAAGAGAAACAAAAAAATCACACAGTACATTATAAGTACATTAAAAACAACAGCAATAAAGATAAAACCTCTTGTGTCCCTATCTTGAGGCTCATTTCACTTAGCATCATCTTATATGGTCATGTGTTCATAGATTTTGACCTTTTTTGCTTGTCCTAGACATATACTAGTTAGTGCAGATAAGGGAAACCATGGGACCTATGTTTCTTTGGGTCTGGCTTACTTTACTTAAAATAATTTTTTCCAAGTCTTTCCATTTCCTAACAAATTGTGTGGTGTCATTCTTTCTGATGGAGGCATAGAATTCCATTTCTTAATCTGTGCATCTATTGAGGGGCATCTGGGTTGGTTCCATAGCTTAGCTTTAGTGAATAATGCTGCAGTAAACATAGTTGTGCTGGTAGCTTTAATATGGCCTTGTTTATGATCATTTGGGTAATCTTGGGCTGGCTTTGAACCAAGATTCTTAAGATCTCAGCATTCTGAGTAGCTAGGATTATAGGCCTAAGTTATTGGTACTTGGCTCAGATAATTAGTTTTAATTGAGTTAAGAGTTCTTTGTATATCATATATACTAGCTTTTTTTAAACCAGCTAAGTTATTTGCAAATATGTTTCCCATTTTGTAAGTTGTCTTATCTTTTCCTTTTCTCCTCTACTCTTCCTTTCCCCTCTCCTCCATTCATCCCTTCCTCTCTTTTCCTCTACCCTCCTCTCCCTCTTCCCATTTCCCTCCCATCTCCTTCCTTTTCCTTTCCTCTCCTCATCTCTGTTAACCTCTCCTCCCCTTCCCTTTTTTACAAGGTAGTAGACATTGGCTGGTATCATGTGGAATAAAAATACTCACCTCATGGCACTCAGAAAGTGACTTTGGCTAGAATCCCCAATCCTCTTTAAGAGCTTACTTCTTTACCTCCTTCCCTCATGTCCTGCCTCCTAAAGATTCCATCACCTCCACATAGAGCCAGAGGCTGGTGACCAAACCTGTAACATATGCCTCCCTGGAGGACACTTACTTAAAACACAAGTATGCATATATTACAATTTGTTTTTCCAGTCATCCATTAATAAATATTTGAGTAGTTTCATCCTTTTGGCTATTATGAATAATGCTGCAGTGCACATCCTTACCAGGTTCTGTGTGGAAATGTTTCATTGTTATTTACATAGGAGTACAATTGATGGGTCATGTACTAATTTTATGTACAATGTTTTGAGAAGATTATGTGTAATTTTTTTATGTGTAATTTTTTTGTGTGTGCCAGTCCTGGGGCTTGAAGGCAGGGCCTAGGTACTGTCCCTGAACTTTATTGCTTAAGTCTAACACTCTACCACTTGAGCCACAGGTCCACTTGGCGGTTTTTGGTGGTTACTTGGAGATGAATCTCATGGACTTTCCTTCCTGGGCTAGCTTTGAACCACGATCCTCAGGTCTCAGCCTCCTGAATAGCTAGGATGACAGGTGAGCCATGAGCACCGGGCTGCACCAATGTTTTGGATGCACTGGAAGATACATTGGTCTGTTGTTGGTTAGTTAAGAATCTGGAAGTTGGGCTGGGAAGGTGTCTCAGTGGTAGAACGCTTGCCTTGCATGCATGAGGCCCTGGGTTTGATTCCTTAGCACCACATAAGCAAAAAGAAAAAAGCCAGAAGTGGCGCTGTGGCTCAAGTGGTAGAGCGCTAGCCTTGAACTGAAGAGCTGAGGGTCAGCGCCCAGGCCCCCCAGAGTTCAGGCCCCATGACCGGACCCCCCCCAAAACAACAACAACAACAACAAAAACAGAAAAAAAGAATCTGGAAGTTATCAAGGTTAGATTAGGTCTATAGCCGTGACAGTTACAAGCTTGGGCTAGTTGCAGGTCATTCTGAGTATTAGTTTTCATGTCTGTGGAGTTGTGGGAATATACCGATTTCCCAAGATTATATGGAAGAACATGAAAGAATACCTACCAAGTGCATGGCATTGGCTTTAGAACATTGTAAATGACCAATAAATGATGAATATGCTTGTTCAAAGGTTGGCCAACTATGGCCAACCCAGAGAGTCTCCTGTTATTATAAATAAAGTTTTATTGGAACCCATTTATTTATACTTTGTCTGTAGCTGCTTTCAAGCTAAAAAGCCCAGTTCAGTTTATACCAATAAATAATTTATTTTCTAGAACTTTACAGAAACAGTTTGCCCATATCTAAAATATTCCTGGTAATATTCCTAGGTGTGGTTGAGGGAGCCCTGACTCAGATCCAGGAAGCCTGAACTCTAGTCTGATAGGCATCCGGTCTGATAGGAATTGGCTCTGGGACTTTGAGTAGATCATTCAGATCCTTAGGATTATGATCTTGTCTGAGAAACAAACAGGTGATTTATAAGTTCCATCAGTGTAAGCCAACTTCCGGGGACGTTTTGAACCTATGAGACACCTTGGGAAAGAAGTTCTGTGGAAGGTGGGTGAAGGCTATGATGAAATCTGGCTTTGATGTCTCATTCTTGAATTCCCCAGAGTTGATGCTCCTTCTCTCCAGTCCTTTACCAAAAGTCCCAGCTGCCTCCAGAAGAGGGCTGGTTAGGCAAGTGCATCAAACCCACCTGAAACCCTTGGTCAATTTTCCTGGAGAAGTCAGGAGCCAGGTCTTGCCATGCCAGAGAGCCTGGTTTCGTGTGAAGAAGAATGAATCACTATTCTCTGCTACCCTGTCTCCTGGTCTACAAGAGTTTGGGGTGAGTCACTCTTACCTTTCAATGATAATTTTAGAATGACTCTGGGCTACTTCAAAGCCATACTCAGTATGCTAAACTATGAATTGATGGCTTCTGAGGTCCTAACTCAATCTATGTCCCATCTATTTCGGTCAGTGTCTCTGTCCCTTTCGCTATCTCTGTCTCTGTCTTTTTATCTCTATCTATCTAGAAAGAGAGAGAATGGAGAAAGAGGGAGAGGAAGAGAAGAGGGAAGAGGGAGAGAGACACACAAAGAGAG
This sequence comes from Dipodomys merriami, assembly GCF_024711535.1. NCBI lineage: Eukaryota > Metazoa > Chordata > Mammalia > Rodentia > Heteromyidae > Dipodomys > Dipodomys merriami. The sequence continues at coordinate 10,274 of NW_027205270.1, forward strand.
ACAGAGAGAAAGAGAAACAAATTCCTATGAGTTTTTGGTAATAACCCATGCCATGGAAAACTCCCATTAAGTCTTACATAGCTCTTTATTTTTACTTAAAAATATATGGGTGTTGGAAGCATGGCTTAGTTGGTAGAGCATCAGCCAATGAACAAAGCATTAAGTACTGAGTTCAAGTTCCCATCTTGCAACAACAAAAATATATTTAAGTAATTGTACAAAGGGATTCCAGTTGAACATGTCAGTTTGTGAATACAATGACATAACTCTTTAGAGGTGACTCTATTCTATAAGGAAATTCTTTTTCTTCCTTTTCTTATTCTGGGTGCTTGTCTTTCCAGATGAGTCCCCTAATATCCTAATGTCTAGTTAAGTCTTTCTACTTCATGAGTCCTGGCCAACCCAGCCTGTGTGATTGGAGCCTTCCCAGCATACACACACACACACACACACACACACACACACACACACACACACACACACACACACACACACACACACACACACACACACTCTGTTCAATTGCTTCTGGATAGTCACATGGAAATGAATTTCCTTTTCAGAGCCCTGTCACATCCAGAGGTAAGGCAGGGGTTGGGTAGAGAGGCTGGTCTGTCTGCTTCATGTACATGCCCTGAGGACTAGGCTGGGAGTGGGCAAAGCAGGAAGTGTGGTCCTGATAGAATGATCTCCCAGCCTGCTCCTGTAGAGGGCTTGGACTTCCGGTCTACATCCAGGCTGTGGAGGTTATATTTAAACCTTCCCTATACCTGGGTATCATTCCTCAATTTGTTATCCTGGCAGGTTGGGTTGATTCATCCAGCCCTACTTATTTGTTAATACTCTCATGAGTCAGGTCTGGGCCTTTATCCTGATTAGGATAATAACATCTTGAGTTTGGCCAGTGGGCAGACTTTCTTCAATGAATGAAAAACGAACTGGAAGTTACCACAAATGAGTGTTTATCTACTTTGTTCTCTTTCTGAAAAACAATTAGCATTCCGTTTGTTACGAAAGCCAGTCGTGTCATGTGGCTGGCTAATTGCATGGATATTACTGGAGCTCTTTTGGTTTCCTTTATTCTTTCATCAAGTTTCATTTTAATTATATAGAGAGGAAGGAAGCTAACAATTTTTATCAAACCAATATATGGTTTTAAATATTGTCATTGCCATTCTAGCACAGACATCACATTGAAGAAATTGGGCAGATACCTGCCCCACCCTAGGTATTGTGTGGAGCAGCCTTTTGGAAGCCAGCTGTGAGGGGGTGAAGGTGGGCATTCTTAGACCCCCTTGAGGCTGGGACTGGCATAGGGCACACTCATCTGCAGAGTCCTTAAAAATAGGAAGACACATTTTTTCTTTATATTTATCTACTGCTCTGTTTTTCATGTCTGAACTTCAAATTTTCTACTTTTAAAATTCCTACATAGTGTATGTTTGATTAGGTGGACTAATTTTAAGTTTCTATACAGTTAGACATATGAGAAGAAATGTTCACCTTATACAAAGCCACAAATTTCTTGAATGTAAGATGCAGGAAATTGTTTCCGACCTATAACATAATATGTGCTTTGAAAGGGTAGTGTTCGATTGCAGTCTCATAAAAAAAGGCTCCGGACACTGGCTAATGCTTTGCAGTCAACAGGAAGCAAATGCAACTGGGTCAGCACCTTCTAGACCTGTTCCACTGACTTTGATAGGAAAGCCCCATAGCTGCAAGGGAATGTGAACATAAAAGACAGGGGTGATTTTCAACATTGTGTTTTGTGTTCCAGGCCTCCTTTGACAGTGTGGATCAAGAGGTGATTTGATCTTAGATACAGGAAGCAAGGAAAATTTCATCTTAGTCACAGAAGAGTTGCATCCTGACAGGTAGACAAGACTCATTTGTAAATGGTTCAATGAGTTAGGCCAGGTTAGAAGAACATATTTTTATGTTCCTTTGATGTTTATTGTTTTTGTAGGAACTGGGCAAACTTGCCCATGTCTCAAGTCAATAGGGTAGTTTGTTTTTTATTTGACTTCTTTTTGCATAGTTTACTTCTTGTATTCACCCATTTTTCTTTTCCCAAATATGGGACAAAATTCATAACACAGTCTCCACTATGCATTTAAAAAAATCAACACACAGTTTGCACAGAATAATACAACTCTGTGCTCTCTTTATTCATTTATTTAAATGACTATTTTCCAGCCTTGAAACAACTTTCCTACCCTTCTGTATGCTGTTTTGCTTTCTTGCTTTGATGGCTTTCTAAACACAGGCAGCACAAACAGATTTCTGCCTGTAAGAAGCTGCTGCAGATATGTGACGAGTCAGAAGCAAGTGTGTAGCCTGAGGTAGGTGCCACTCCATCCTTGGCTGCTTTTTTTGGTGCAGGTTAGCACCAGAGTTAGCCATAGCCTGACCAACCAGCCTCAGGGCCTGAGGTTGGTGATTATTTGAGACCAGGCCAGATCCACAAAAGAGCCTTCATCTCTTTCTTTCTTTCTTTCTTTCTTCCTTTCTTTCTTTCTTTCTTTCTTCCTTTCTTTCTTTCTTCCTTTCTTTCTTTCTTTCTTGCTGGTCAAGGGGCCTGAATTCTGGGCCTGGATGCTGTCTCTCAGCTCTTCAGCTCAAGGCTAGTGCTTTACCACTTGAGCCACAACACCACTTCTGGCTTTTTCTGCTTATGTGGTGCTGAGGAATCGAACCCAGGGCCTCATGCATGCAAGGCAAGCGCTCTACCACTGAGCCACCTTCCCAGCCCATTCATTGTTGTTTCTTACCCCTTCACTTGTGTGTTCTGTTTTGTGCTAATGGAGAAAGGTGAAACTCCATTTCTTTGACAGAGTTCTCTGTTCTGTGTTTGGAGATCAGAGTGGAACGGTAAGAGAATGTAACAAGAGTATGGAATGATCCAGAGCAGCAGCTCCTAAATGGTTGGCTATGACTCTTCAGGGATCCTGTGTCCTGCTCTTCTTGTTGGACTGAGGGATCCAACCCTACTCTAGTTTCTAAGCCACTGTCACATCAAGCTAATCAAGTATCTCTGTGTGGGAGGAGGAGAACTTGGATAAGTCCTCAATAGCCTACACAGAAGAAAATGTTATTGGGTGCTGCATGGGCTAAATTCTGTTTGTTTCTATATGTTGAGGTACTGACCTAAGAATGTTTTTGGAGACAAAGACTTCAAAGAAGCAATGAAGAAAAAAAACAAGCATTATCATGGATCCTAATCTAATGTGAACTGGTGTCCTGGTAAAGAGGAGATTAGGATTCGGCTATACACAGAGGGAAAACTGGGTGAAGACAAATTGGCCTTCTACAAGCCAAGGAGAGAAGCCTCAGGAGAAACCAGCCCTAATGACACCTTAGTCTGCCTTCCAGACTCTGGAACCATGAAGACATGGATTTTTGTCATCTAAGTTTCCCTGTTCACTACATATGCTGGTCCGGTGATCATTATACGTAATTCTAGCAACTATGAGAGCCTTCGCCCACTCTAGCTCTTCTGTATGATGCTTCTTTTGAAGTTTATAGTTATAAAGCTGTGTGGCATTGGGTAAGTCATATGACCTCCTGGGACCTTGGGCTGCTGGTTTGTCCCACCAACAGTTGAGAAAGTGCTCTCTGAAGTCCCTTCTGTCTCTGACACACAGCAGACATTCAACCATAGTTGCATTGTCTACACCCTGCTGATTGTGTGGTCGTTTCTCAATTTGCTGATGTCTCCCATTCATATTATGGCTAAAATAGTCCCTCTTGTTAACATCTACAAGGGACCATCAAAGATAAATGAAGTCCTCTTCCAGTTCAAAGGTGCTTGTGAGAGAACCAGAGACTAGTTCCAACACCATGGAGTACACCTGAAATCTCAGAGCTGTAGTTAATTCTCTTGCTTCCTCTGACTGGCTTTGTTCCATTAGACAAGCTAGTGAACTACCTTTTACTTTCACAATGAGAGTGGTTGAGGTAAAAGTAGGTGTTCTTTGAAAATTGAATGATCATGGAGACATAAAGTGAGGCAAAAATGGACTAATTGGCAGCAAATTGTATGAACCTAGTCCCTGGTCTAGGGAAGGCCTCCTATTTTGCAGCCTAGCCTGGCCTGTGGTTTGGTATTGGAATCTTATGACTCTTTCCTCTCTCTACATTTTTAGCTTTCTCAATCCAGAGCCTTGCAGAGCTCTATCAACATGCATGTTATAACAGGTACTGGCCCATGAACTACTGGCCCACCCCACAGCCATCCTAGTAGTATCTGAAATTAGAGGCCACTAACCATTTTTCTGACAAGCAGCAGTGGCTCCATGTTGGCTTCAGGCTCCCTTTAGTTTTGTTCAGCTCAACACAGCTCCTGTGGGTTCAGAACCACTCAAGTGTCACATACAGAGGAACTATCAGATCTAGTCCTAGCTTCTAGGATGCTCACAGTTTTCCCATGAAGACAAGATACTCTGATGCAACAAGCTGAGAACAGTAGAGTTGTTCTTCTTGCTGAGTGGAACAGAGGCTCCAGGGATGACATGGGACAGTACTGTGAGTAAATTTCAAGATGGGTGTGGGAGGTGATATCAGAGAGGATGCAAAGTTTTAGGAAAGATCAAACAGGAAGCTGAGTGCCAGTGGCTCATGCCTGTAATCTTAGTTACTCAGGAGGTTGAGATCTGAGGATCTCAGTTCAAAGCCAGCTTAGGGGGCCTGGGAAGGTGGCTCAGTGGTTGAGTGCTTGCCTTGCATGCATGAGGCCCTGGGTTCGATTCCTCAGCACCACATAAGCAGAAAAAAAAACCGGAAGTGGTGCTATGGCTCAAGTGGTAGAGCGCTAGCCTTGAGCTGAAGAGCTGAGGGACAGCGCCCAGGCCCAGAGTTCAGGCCCCACGACAAGACCCCCCCCCCCAAAAAAAAGCCAGCCTAGGCAGGGAAGCCTGTAGGACTCTTTATCTCCAATTAACCACCAGAAAACCAGAAGTGGTGCTGTGACTCAAGTGGTAGAGCACTAGCCTTGAGCTGAAGAGGTGAGGGACAGCACCCAGGCCCAGAGTTCAAGCCCCACAACCAAAAATATCCCCCCCAAAACAGCAAACAGCAAAAAGAAACATCAAAGAGGAGATGGGGGGGGGCTTTGATCTGTCCTTAGCAGTTAGAAATATGGCTGGTGGTGTTAAGATTCTGTGAGCAAGACTGGATTGTTGTGAGACATTGGGTAGAGGGAGAAAGCTCTTAGGAGAGGCAAGAATTAGTAGAGAGAGGCTCAGAAGTAGAACTCAGGCTTGAGCACATGGCTTGTTTAGTTTGGATGGTGAGATGGTTTCCAAACAAACATTCCTCCTCTTTCTCCATCCCATGCCTTCTTCAGTTTCCAGACCATGACGTCATGACACGGTGCAGCTGCAGTTTTGTATCTTTTCCTTTCCACTTGAACCCCCACAGCTAAAGTACCATTTTCTTGGCATCCAGTATGGAAGGCACTGCCAATGGAGCAGAGGTGAAGTTGACTTTGGAGGTCAGCCCAGCTGGAACGCGAAGGGCTATTGCATGGTCTTCCCTGAGGTGGCCACTAGGAATGGTGTGGGGTGCCTTTTCTGGGAGGGAGTGGAAATTGGGATGCCTACAAAGCCTCTAGAATCAGACACTGGTAGACCTCCATCCTTCCTGAGTTTGTCAGACTGTGAGCCCCTTCAGATGGAGTTCTTGGTCCCAGTTCTCTCCAGGGAAACAGAAATGGCCATGGTACTGGTATAGGAGTTCATGTGAGGTCTAAGGGACAAGAGGAAAACTGGATGAAGCTATGGCCGGTGTCAAGCTATTATAATAGAACCAATAAATCTAATATAAGATATTTTCTTTTATATTTTAATCACTTCAGAAGGCCTATCTCTTTGGAGGGGTTGCTAGGAGCCTGAATTTGTCTATTTGATCTTGCTATGACAAAATATCTGAGGTTAGGTATTCTATAAAGAAGACCTTATCTAGCTCCCAGTTTTGGAGGCTGAAAGTCCAATATTGTGTGATCTCATTTGTTTGGAATCTGATGAAGAACTCCCTGGGCTGTATCCCTTCATGGCATCACAGAGAGGGGGCCTGAAAGAGGGAGACATTAAATGGCAAGACGGGAAGCCAGAGAAAGTGCAGAGGTAGAAGTCTTACTCTTCACAAGAGGAGTGAATCTCTTCAGTGTTTCACCATCTCTTAATACTGCTGCACTGGACATGGAGCTACTCACACATCAACAGGTGGGGAACACACTCAAGGCATATCCAAATAATAGCAGAACTCATGCTACATCATTAATTAAAAGATTACCAGGAAGAATATGGGGTAGGGCATGCTCTTTCCCAGGTGAGTGGATGGACATGTGACCTAGTGAGGGTTTCATTAGGATAGCTGGCTCAGGGGCCTTGGAAGTAACACCTTGTGCCTAGAACTTTGAACACTTCTGTAAATTAATCCATCTCTACCCATCTCTACCCAAGACTTGTAAGAGAAGGAGAGTGAAGACCCATAAAGGGAAGATGACAAGTTGATTGAAGATACATTTTTTTTTGTTTCACCTTGTTGCCATCATGTTACTATTCCTGGGCAGTAAAGGATGGTCCCAGGGCTGGGAAGGTGGCTTGGTAGTAGAGTGCTTGCCTAGCATGCATGAACCCCTGGGTTTGATTCCTCAGTACCACATAAACAGAAAAAGCCAGAAGTGGCACTGTGACTCAAGTGGTAGAATATTACCCTTGACCAAAAGAAGCTTAGGGACAGTGCCCAAGCCCTGAGTTCAAGCCCAAGGATTCGCAAAAAAAAAAAGGATGGCCCTAAACTGGGCCAGTCAATGTTCTGATCATCCTCTGACGGGGAGATGACCTCAGTGACAAGTCAACTCAAAGAAGTACCTTTGATGATTACTAGAAAATAACTGAATAACCCATCTGTTGAGAGAATTGGGGCCGAATGGCTCTTATTGACCCAGGTCAAGTATCTTAGCATTTATCTTAGCATCTCTAATTCTCAATTTTTCATCAGTACCATAGGAATAATAATACTAACCTAAGAGTTGTTTTAAGAATTAGATGAGATAATATATACAGAACATATAGTTATCAGTTGATGAGAGTAGTAATAATTATTTATTACTGTATCTAAGGTTTGAATAGGTATTTGGTGGACTTTTTGGTAAAATGGACCTTTTGGCATAGAAAGTTTACTATGTTATTGACAGCAAATAAGACTCAAACACTGGTTATAGATATGAGTAGAGCAGATACCCTTGATCTTCTCTAAGCTGGCTACACCAGGCAATAACTCTGACCACTGGATAGTGGACTGAGGCTGTTTAGTTGCCTCCCTCCTCCTCCCCCATGAGACACTTTGGACACTTTGTCTCACTTGTGGCTAAGTGCGGGAGGATTTTGAAAAATCTTTTTTTTTTTTTTTTGTCAGTTATGGGGCTTGAACTCTGGGCCTGGGCACTGTCCCTCAGCTCTTTAGCTCAAGGCTAGTACTCTACTACTTGAGCCACAATGCCATTTCCTGTTTTCTGCCCCGGCTGGGCTTTGAACCGTGATCCTCAGATCTCAACCTCCTGAGTTGCTAGGGTTACAGGCGTGAGCCACCTGCATCCAGCTTGAAAAATCTTATTTCCCTCTTTCTGGAATTACGCTAACAGCATTTCTAAAGGGTCCCTTTGCAATTTTACAGAGTTTCTGTCCAATGAAATACTTCCTGTTTCTCCTTTTTGGGTATGTCTCTGTGCTGTCTAAAGGCATGTGACACTTGTAGACTCCTTTGGATCACATATTTATTGGTGGATCACATATTTATTAGTTAAACAGAAATATACTACCTCTTTTTCCCCCTCTATGCAGAAAATTGTCTCTGAGAACATATACCAATGGTTGCCAAATGTCTGCAAGTCAGGAACAACACTACCTGCCAAGCCTTTTGAGTTTGATTTCACTGCCATCCAAGGTGAGAATCAGAGAGCTGGCACTTCTGAACTTTGGCTCTGTGACACAGGAAGCTCAGTGGACACTGAATTAGAGGTTAGCAGAGCCCATGCCCTCTAATGATCTCATCAACCCTCATGTAAGCCTACTACTTACATGAAAGCACACAGATCCCTGGATGTCTCTGAAACAGGACAATTTGAAAGTTATTGTGGGAGTTTACCTTGTTTAAATAAAGTAGTGGTAACTCTTCAGCACCTGTGCTGTAAAGTGAGAGGTCGATCCGCAGAATGGGAGTCACTTAGAGGGAGTCGGCCAGGGCTAGCAGAACTGAGATGGGTGGCATTTGCGATGTCAGAATCCTAGAGGGCACAGTGACCTTAGAGGGCACTGAGTCAGCCTATGCTAGCTTCCCTGGGTCATTCCTGCTGGCAGAGATGAGGTAATAGGGACTTCTGAGCAAGGCTCTCCCTCCACAGAGATGGGTGGGAGGTGAGGCAGGCCTGTAGCCAGAAGGTGAAGATAGAATGTACCAGGCTTTACAGGGGTAAACGCACTGTATTAAATATGTAAGGTCTTATCTACGTGGGTTTGATTACAGAAACTAATAAAGTATTCTCTAAATAATGAAAAAAAAAAAAAAAAAAAGAATGTACCAGGCTTGAGGGTGGCCTGTGCATGCTAGGGAAGTGGAGCTGAGGCCTCCTCCTCTTGGCATACCTCCCTTACCCTCAGCTCTCAAAGACTACCTTCATTTTAGAATTTATTTATTTATTTTTAAGTGTTGTACAAAGGAGTTGCCATTTAACGAGGTAGTTTATAAATGCCATATAATCTTGGTCAATATGCTTTCTTAACTTCGGGGAACTGTGAAACATGTACTTGAGTGGACAAGCTTGTTCACAACCAACTAATTGCACTTTGAGGGACAGTGACAGTGTTTCTAGTACTTAGACAAGAAGCTTTTTCCTATTACCCTCTCCTCAAGTGCTACTGCCTTCAAAATCCTCCTTTCCCCAGCCCAATTTGGGATTAGAACTTTGTTAAGAATTGGGCACTGGTAGCTCATCCATGTAATTCTAGCTAGTTGGGAAGCTGAAGCCAGACTGAGAAGAAAAGTTAGCTAGACTCCATCTCCAATTAATCAGCAAAAAGGCAGGCTCAAATAGCATGGGGATTTGAACTCAGGGTCTCACCCTTGCTCGGCAGGTGCTCCATTGTTGAGCCACACCTCTGGCTTGGAATAATTTTTACTTCTTAAATGTATATGCCTCCCCACACCAAAATTCACAACCCTAACCTCAGAACAAAATAAAGCAAATTTGCTTGAATCTCAAAAAAAAGTATATTCCTTATTGCTATAGTCTGAAATTTTGGTTCCCGCTTAAGTTTGTTTTAGTGTATAAAAATACACTGAACTTTTCTTAAAAAACATTTTTTATTGTAAAGATACTGCACAGAAGGGTTACAGTTACATGAGTAAGGTAGTGAGTACATTTTCTATTGCGCTTTTATTTATTTATTTATTTATTTATTTATTTATTTATTTATTTATTTATTTATTTATTTATTTAGGGTCCGGTCTTGGGGCCTGAACTCTGGGCCTGGGCGCTGTCAGCTCTTCAGCTCAAGGCTAGCGCTCTACCACTTGAGCTACAACACCACTTCCGGCTTTTTTCTTTCTGCTTATGTGGTGCTGAGGAATCGAACCCAAGGCCTCATGCATGCAAGGCAAGCGCTCTACCACTAAGCCACCTTCCCAGCCCCTTGAGCATTATTATCTCCTCCTTTATTTTTCCCCTACCATCCCTTCCCTCCCCACCTCCCCAACTCCTCCCTTCCCCCCAAGTTGTAAAGTTCATTTTCAACATAGTATCTTGAACATTTCATTGTTACAATGGTTCAACCTGTATCCTTATTTCAGCATTTTGTTATTTCCCTTCCCTTCCCCAAATTAGAAAAATGTATTCAAGATGCAGAATCAAATACAGTGAAAACAGAGGTTATACCATGGGGGAAGAACATACAAGAGAAACAAAAAAAAATCACATAGTACATTATAAGTACATTAAAAACTACAGCAAGAAAGATAAAACCTCTTATGTTTCTATCTTGGGGTTCATTTCGCTCAAAATAATCTTATATGGTACATAGTTTTTGACCTTTTCTGCTTGTTTTAGATATATACTAGTTATTGAAAATAAGGGAAATCATGGGACCTATGTTTCTTTGGGCTTGGCTTACTTCACTTAATATAATTTTTTCCAAGTCTTTCTATTTCCTAACAAATGGGGTGGTGTCATTCTTTCTGATGGAGGCATAGCATTCCATTGAAATACACTGAACTTAATCTCCATTACTACAATGGACATTGTAGTAATATTCAGGAATGAGGCCTTTGCTTAACTAATTAATGGGATTAGTGCCCTTAAAAAAGAGGCTTGATGGACAATCTGGAGGTTCCTCAGAAAACAAAACATAGACATATCCTTTCTTTCCTTTTTCTTTGTATCAGCTCTTCCCTCTCTCGCTCATTCCCTCTCTTCCATCACTGCCCTTGAGTTGCTTCACTTATTGTCATCAATGTCCAGTGCAACTGATGGGCCCCTCTGCTGTATTTTTTTCACCCACTTTCCACTGATTCTGTGCCCTCCTCTCAGCTTCCCTCAGATGTGTATGCGTATGGTATGATCCAACCATACTACTCCTATGTGTCTACCTGGAGCAACAGGAATCAGGATACAACAAAGACACATGCACTTTTATATTCATTGCTGCATTGTTCACAATAGCCAAGGTATGGAAACAATCAAGATGCCCCACTATAGATGAATGGATCAAAATTGTGGTACCTATGTACAATGGAATTTTACATGGCCATTAGAAAGGATAAACTAAGGCTGGGAATGTGGCTTAGTGGTAGAGTGCTTGCCTAGCATGCATGAAGCCCTGGGTTCAATTCCTCTTTACCACATAAACAGAAAAAGCCAGAAGTGGCATTAGCTGTGGTTCAAGTGGTAGAGTGCTAGTCTTGAGCAAAAGAGGCTCAGGGACAGTGTCCAAGCCCTGAATTCAAGCCCAGGATTGGCAAAAAAAAAAAAAAGGATAAAATAATGGCATTTTCAGGAAAGAGAACTAGAAAAAGTCATGTTGAGCAAGATAAGCCAGGATCAGAGAGACAAATGGCACATGGTCTCCCTCATATGCAGATGTTAGATGTTAGATTCAAAACGCAATGAGATATGACAAAGCAAACAGGACTCAAGACACCTATACACAGTGAAACTAGAAGAGGTCAGTCAGTCTCGGAAGAATAACACCAAATTGTAATACCCAAGAACCTCTTCATGTGTGGATAAAATAATATACAGACTGAAAAGAACCCCAAAGACAAGGAAACAAAGGACCTCTTCTTAATGTGTCTTATCATTTTTAGGTGACTCTATATTCTTTACCTTATATATGGTGTATACATGTGTACATCTGAGGGAATATGGGAGGAGGGCAAAGAATCAGTGGAAAGCGGGTGAAAAATACAGCAGAGGGGCCCATCAGCTGCATTGGACATGGATGAAAATGAGCTAAGCAACTCAAGGGCAGTAATAGGACGGAGGGAATGAGAGAGAAATAGGGAACAGGTGATACTAAGAAAAAGGAAAGAAATGTACATATCACCAATATGTAAGAAATAGTTTTATTGTTAAAGTTCATAGGGTTCATACGCTTTGTAGATTAAGATAATGATGATTATCACTGTGAAGGTTAAAATGTGTTTGTGACTTAGCTAAGCATAACTAGGCTGCAATAGTGTGAAATTTATGTGGTCACTTAATCTCAATAAAGAAATATTTGGAGAAAAAAGAAAAGAAGCTTGATGGAGCCTGATTGCCCCTCTGCCTTTTAAGGACATGTGTGGGTTCTTGCAGACACTGAATGTGCTAGCACCCTAGTTTACCTTAATTGTGGATCTCATCTCCCAGCCTCCAGAACTGAGAGCAGTAAGTTTAAGTTGTTCAAAAACTACCAGTTTAGTGTATTCTGTTATAGCAAAATAGATGTGACTAAACCCTTTGTTAACCTGAATTACTGAGAAGAATTGCCATTTTACAGATTATTCATTTGAATATAAAAATCTATGGTCAGCCCTCCATATCCTATCATATTGACTTGAAACAATAAAGGTCTATTTTTATTACAATACAGAGGCCAGAAGTTTGGAAAAAGGATCACTGAACCAAAATCTAGCTGTCAGTAGGTGCCTGCATCCCCACAGGCCAAAGGACAGAATCTACTCCTTGCCTCTTCTAGCCTCAGGTCACTGCTGCCTGAACCTTTCCAGTCTTTGCCTCAAGGTCACATGACTCTCCTTGTTGTCAGTCTCCTGCCTCCCCAGTAGGAGGACACTTAGAACTGCAATTAGGGCCCATTCAGATCACACAGGCTGATTTCCATAGGTCAAGATTTTAAATCGCAACTGCAAAATCACTTTTGACATTCACAGGTTGTGGGGGGTCAGAATGTAGATATACTGGGGCCATTATTTTCAGTATTACACTCCCTTAAGCGTGAGCCATACACAGTGAATTTTAACTGAAAAGTACAAGATAAAGAAAGGGGGAAAAGCTAGGCACTGGTGGCTCCTGCCTGTAATCCTCACTACTCAGAAGGTTGAGAGCTGTAGATTGTGGTTCAAAGCCAGCCAAGGGAAGGAAAGTCTGTGAGCCTCTAACCTCTAATATAAACTACTCAGACTATAGTAAGCTGGAAGTGGCGATGTGGCTCAAGTGGTAGAGTGCTAGCCTTGGGCAAGAAAACCTCAGGGACAGGGCCTAGGCCCTGAGTTCAAGCCTCAGGACTGGCATACACACACACAAAAATGGAGCAGGGAGGGAGAGGGGGAAGAGAAATTCATAGTAGAGAAATCAGACAAACACAAACTCAGCCAGGTGATCAAGTTCAACACCAACAGTGATAAGTCATGTTGATAGTATGTTCTTTTGGTATGATGTGATGAGAATGGCATCTGATCTCTTAAGACTACCCTACCCAAACCACAGAATCCCAGTGTAACTATGAGAAAAACATCAGCTAAATCCCAACTAAGGCGATGCTACAGAACACCTGACTTGTCCTTAGAGTTGCTGAGGTCATCAAAAACAACAGAAGTTTGAGAAACAGTTGCAGCCTACCACAGATTAAGGAGGCATGACTGGTATGTGTAATGAAATGAGGTATGCTGGACGGGGTCCTGAAGCAGGGAAAGGGCATTCCGTGATGAGGAAGGGAACTTAAATATTAAAAATATGAATTCTATGCAGTATCAATCTATCCATCTTTCATTTTTCTTTGCAATTAAATTAAATTAATTAAACAAACCATTCTAATGTACAATGTAAATAACAGGGGAACGCTGAGCACTTGTCTGTCATCCTACTACTTTGGAGGTTAAGGCAAGAGGATCTCTAGGCCAGGTCAGTTTGTGCTACATAGTCAGAACCTTTCTCAAAGCAAAAACGAGAAAGAAAAAAAAGAGAGAAAGGAAACTGGGTACATGGTAAGTATATAGAATCTCTACTGATTTCTTTTCTTTTTTTTTTCATAAACCTAAAACTGTTTGAAAAAGTTGTTATATGTACAAAGAAAAGAATATGGAAGCAAAACACCCAAAAACAAAAAACAGAAGAGGAAATGTTTATGACTAAGAAGTAAACGAAGATATATTCACACAAGTATTTGAGATAATGTGGATTTGTACATCCACTAGTGGGTCAGAACTGAGAAAATCTCAAACACAGGCACCAGGAGACAGGTGCAGCAATGTCACTGCAGCACCATGGAAGAACAAAACACTGAAAACAACCTCTACAATTAGCAAGGAGGAGATTAGAAAAAATGTAGTGTGTTCCCATAATGGAATATTGCAGAGCAGAGAAAACAGGACTATGACAAAATGTACCAACATGGATGGATACTAGTAAAAAAATGTCAAGTAAAAAGAGCAAATCCTGAAAGACTTATCTATCTATCTATCTATCTATCTATCTATCTATCTATCTATCTATCTATCTATCTATCTAGATTAATATGTATATATAATATAGATTTATATATATCTCAATATATCATTTTCTAAAGGCAAAAAGCTAACAATACACAGACAATATATTGTTTGGCCTTGAATATCTCTATCTCTAAGATGCATATACAAGCAAGGGAATATGGCCATATATACACACGTATATTCATATATATGGATATATATGAGATATGGCTATATAATAAACACATACATGGAGAAATTCTTAACATATTTATTTAAGTATTAAACACAAATTAAATCTGACAAAATGACAAGAATGAAGCAGGGTATTATTGGTGGAAAAAACGAACAAGTAAGTACAATGAAGTAGAAAGTCCTAGTACCCCCAAGTTTCTATTGGCTTTTCCTTTGTGATATGGTCTATCAAGTCAGTGGGAATCATTTTGCCCTCAACAAAGCCACTGTGGCTGTGGCCTCCCAAGATGTGAGAGAGAAAGCAGGGAGTGGGGTGGGCATGGAAAGGACTCTTCATTAAAATAATCTGAGCTGGCATCAGTGGCTCACGCCTGTAATCCTAGCAACTCAGGAGGCTGAGATCTGAGGATCTTGGTTCAAAGCCAGCCTGGGCAGGAAACTCCATGAGACTCTTCTCTCTAATAAACCACTCAGAAAACTAGAAGTAGCGCTGTGGCTCAAGTGGTAGGGTGCTTGCCTTGAGCTGAAAAGCTGAGGGACAGCACCCAGGTCCAGAGTTCAAACTCCAGGACTGACAAAAAAAAAAAAAACAAAAAAAAACCTGAGTTCCAGTGGAGACATTTCAAAATCAAATCTCGAGTCCACTCACTTCTGTAACCCCTCCTTGCAGGAATTAATTGCTTAGCACATCTCAGCATTGGAATGCTTATGATCTGCCGGCCCCTGTGTCTAGAACAAGCTAGGGCTGCCCAGAGCCCAGGAACTCAGGCCTCTCCTGAAAAGCTCGGTTGGTTTCCTCTGGTCCTCACCAACTCGCCATTCTCATGCTGCTTCTACTTGTCTTCAGCAGCCTTCACTGCTGCTCACCTTAACGTCCTGCTCAGTCTTATCCATGCCTCCCATCTTTGTAAACGCTCTGTCTCAGTCTTCCTTCACTCAACCAGGAATCCTTTAAGACAAGTCCAAGCACATTCCTGGGAGAGGTGGCCATTCCTCTTTTCAGAGCCCTCATGGTCTCTGTGGATATTCCTCCAGGGCAGCCTTTAGCACCACAGCATAGAAGCTAGTTTGTCTTTCCCTCTGGCTACTGAGCTCTTATGGGGTTCTTATTCATCAATAATAATAATAATAATAATAATAATAATAATAATAATAATAATAATAATAATAATAATAATTACTGTTATTTGCCAGTCCTGGGCTTAAACTCAGGGCCTGGGCAATGTCCCTAAGCTTCTTTAGCTCAAGACTAGCATTCTATCCCTTGAGCCACAGCACCACTTCTGGCATTTTCTGTTTATGGTACTTAGGAATCAAATCCATGGCTTCATGCATGCTAGGCAAGCACTCTACCACTAAGCCACATTCCCAGCTCTTATTATTATTTTTGTGTACTGGTACCATGGTTTGAACTCAGGACCTTGGTGTTTGCTTGACTTTCTTGCTTACAACTGGCAAGTTACTACTTGAACCAGGCTTCCAGTCCAGCATTTTGCTGGTTAATTGAAAATGGAGCCCTATAGACTTGTCTGCCTAGGCTGGCTTTGAAATGCAATTCTCTAGATCTCAGCTTGTTGAGTAGCTAGAATTACAGATGTAATCCACCAGAGTCCAGCTTCACTCATGCATTTTTAAAGTCCAGAGTGCTGGTAAGAAGTTAACTTATGAGTAAAGGAAAGTCATAGCCATGGTTCATCTTCAATTACAAGCTAAAGGGAAGAGAGGAATCTGGTGCCATGGAGCAAGATGTGCATCGAAACCATTCCTAGGTGAAGCAGAGGCCAAACTCTCATATTGGCCTCCTCTTGGGTGAAGGAAAACAAATCAGTGAGGGGCAGATAGGGTGAGCTGTACCAGGAATTGGCATGACATAGGAGGAGTGCTTAGTGGTGAGGGTTCCCAGCCTGGGATGCCTCAGGAACTTGTCTGCACACAGATGAGGTCATTTGCTGCACACCTGTAAAAATGAAAGGCGGGGTTAACCACAGCTTGTGTCTTCACATCTTCTTGCCCAGCCCCACCCTGCCATGGTGCTGATGGGTTGTTCCCAAAACACTTGCCAGAGGGTGGGTGATGGTGTTTGCTTAGAAACAGCTCCAGAAACCAGGCCTGACATTGGCAATAAACATTTAGCAGTGGTCTGGAAGCCACAGACACCTGGATCATCCCCAGAGAGTTTTGTGGTACCCAGGATTGAACTCAAGGTGTCATGCTTGCCAGGCAAGCATTCTACCACTTGAGCCACACCCCTAAATCAAATTCCCAGAGATTGTGATTTAATTGGCCTGGGCGGGGAACAAGGAGAGCGCCTGTAAAAGGCTTCCTTGGTAGATTGTGGAGTCAGTGCTGAGAACCACAGTTCTATTAGATGCATTCTTATGCTGCTTGGATGAGAAGAAGCTGTTCTGCAGATAGATTGAGGGCTGGCTCTTATGGAAATTATAGGCAGGGCCCAATTCAGTGGTTAGGGCCTGCTATAGTTTGGATCTTGGGTGTTATAGGTTGGGTCCCTAGTCCACTGTCCTATTAGGAGGGTGCTCTTGGCATTGTGACCTTGTGGGAGGAAGTTAGGTTATTGGGTGTATGCTCTTGAAGGGAAGCCCAGTCCCAGGCCCACCTATTTCTCTCTTTTTGCTTCCTGGCTGCCAATAAGCAAGCAGATTTTTTGGTCATATGATCACACTCTCATATACTGCCTCACCATAGGCCCCAAAGAAGTGGGGCCAACTGACCATGGGCTGAAACTTCCAAAATTGTGAGATTAAAAAAGCTTTCCCACTGGGCAAATGGGCAAGTTGAACTCCCACACATGCCAGTCCCCATCTCTGTACCAAAGCACAGAATCATCTTAAGATCACACTTGTAATCCCAGCTACCTAGGGATATGAGATCTGAGGATTGTGGTTCAAAACCAGCCTGGCCAGAAAAGTCTGAGAGACTTTATTAACCAGCAAAAAAGCTGGACTGGGGGAGTGGCTCAAAGTAGTAGTGGAGTAGTAGTAGTAGTAATAGTAGTAGTGGCTCAAAGTAGTAGCCAAGTGAGAGTATGGGGTCCTGAGTTCAAGAGCTAGTACTGGAACTAAATAAATTAATAGAATGAAATAAATTTTCCCTGTTGTTAAAGTTGGTTATCTCAAGTAGTTTTGTTACAATGATGGGAAAATAATTAACACAGGTGCCTGTCAAGGTTTTTATACTCTAAGACAGGAGTTAACACAGTTTTCCTGTAAAGGGCTAGATAGTACACATTTTATGTTTCATGGTCCATTTGGCTTCTGTCACAACTATTTAACTATGGTGCAGTAGTTTGACAAGGGCCACAGATAATATTTGATTGAACATAGCTGTGTTTTAAAAAATTCCATTTATGGATTGAAATTTCAGTTTCAAATAGTTTTTTTTTTGTGCCATGAAATTAAAAAAGAAATATATCTTGATATATCTTGGGGGCCAGGTCTCACTGTGTAGCCCAGGTTGGTCTTGAAATTATGATCCCCCTGTATCAGTTTCTTTTCTTGGTCTGGTCATGGGGCCTGAACTCTGGGCCTGGGCGCTGTCCCTCAGCTCTTCAGCTCAAGCCTAGCACTCTACCACCTGAGCCACAGCGCCACTCCTGGATTTTTTCTTTCTGCTTATGTGGTGCTGAGGAATCGAACCCAGGGCCTCATGCATGCAAGGAAAGTGCTCTACCACTGAGCCACCTTCCCAGCCCCCTGTATCAGTTTCATGAGTGCTGGGACTACAGATGTAGACCACCACACCTGGCATGAAATAGTTTCTTAAAAGTCAAATTTGTTTTTCAGCCATTAAAAATGTGAAAACCAAGCCTGGTGTTGATAGCTCAAATCTGTAATCCTAGCTACTCAAGGAGGCTGAGATTGAGGATCACAGTTCAAAACCAGCCTGGGCAGGAAAGTCCATGAACCTTTTTATCTCCAATAACTACTCAGGAAGTGGTACTGAAGTGGTACTGTGGCTCAACTGGTAGAGCGCTAGCCTGGAAAGAAAAAGCTTAGGGACAATGTATAGGCCCTGAGTTCAAGCTCCAGGACTGGTGTGCGTGCACACACATGCATACACAGTGAAAACCATTCTGAGCTTGTGCATTATATATGAACAAAAATAACATAAAAACATGGTGGGCTGTATTTGGCCTACCAGTTCCCTGTCCTAAGAGATAGATGATATCTGTTCCTTACAGCTAAGTACACAGCAAATACTTCCTCTCCCGTACCTTCCCATTTCTCCACTAGCAAAGGCCTCACACCAGCTCTTAGCCTTTAGGAGTCCCATTCAAGTCAAGAATGCTGTCTTTTAAATCTGGCAATGTCATCCTGAAGGAAAGATGCTCAAGTGCACATGGACAGGGGTTGGTTTTCGGCTCTTTGAGTTGCATGTTTTCTCAAGGATGCTGTAGCAGGATTTGAGCAGCAAGATTGTGACCATACCTATGCATCCTTAATGGGACAGACTTTAGTTTGAGTGACAGTTTACCAGTTGTCTCATTCAGTTAGTTCTATCTTCCTGGTTTAGTACTTGGAATATAGGAGGTTAGTGAAGAGGGGATGGCAAGAGTTGCTGGAAGCTAAGTGACACAGAGAGCTTCCCAGGAAGAGTGTTAGTTTGGATTCTCTCAGTTGAATGCTTCTCAGAACATATGAAACTCTCAGTGGAGGTCCTGAACCACAAAGGAAGCTAAGGAGAGCTACGTGATTGTTTAGCTGGAGATGTTTTCATGATTAGCATCCAAGCTTATTGAAATTTTGACGTTGAAATGGCTTAAATGGATTAGGTTTTATTTATTCATTGCATTGCATGGATACAATATGCATAATTCTATGTTCCACTCCTTTTGTTTTTGGTGCTCTGTGGGACCTAGAGTCTCATGGCTGTTAAGCAGCACTCTAACACTTAGCTGTATCCCGACCTGCAATTTCCGTCTCAGCACAGGGAAAGCAGCGCAACAGTGTGCTATCAAGACCCCAAGATGGTGTGCTTTAGTGCAGGGAGGGGGGCTGGAGGTATGTGTGAAAGAGTTAGCTCATCTTCCTACATAACCTCTCAAAGGTCTGAGGGTTTTTATAGTTTTTTATAGTTAAGGTCATGTTTGAAGAAACTCACCATCCATGTGAGAAATCCAAAGTTGTCAGCATCTCCCCTGCCCTTGTCAGTTGCGAGGCTTGAACTTGGGACCTGGGTGCTGTTCCTGAGCTCTTTTGGTCAAGACTAGCACTCTACCACTTTGAGCCACAGTACCATTTCCAGTTTCCTGGTGGTTAATTGGATATAAGAGTCTCACAGATGGAAGTGGCGCTGTGGCTCAAGTAGTAGAGCGCTTTCCTTGAGCTGAAGAGCTGAGGGACAGCGCCCAAGTCCAGAGTTCAAGCCCCATGACCGACAAAAAAAAAAATAAAAAAAAGAGTCTCACAGACGTTTCTGCCCTGGCTGGCTTTGAACTTCGATCCTCAGATTTCAGCCTCCAGAGTAGTTGGGATTATAGGTGTGAGCTTCCAGTGCTCGGCTCCTATCCTTAATTGTTAAGATCTTTGCTAAGAAATTAAAAGACTGGCTAGGACTGAACAAATTGTCTCTTTTACATATTCTAGTTTGATTTCTTTCAGTTGAGAGCTTCTGATTGCTTTTTTTAAATTTAAACCAACCATATTTATTCTTCAAAGGCTGGGAAACCTCTTAAATTCTGTTTCCCCATACAACTCTAGATGTACTTTACAGCAATAATGAATGTAAAAGAGGCATCAGTGGGTGCATTTTCACTTAGCTCAGATCTAGTAGGAAAAGCAAATTGGCTGTAGATGCAGCCTTGGTTTCTGCCAGGTGCCAGGGAAACAAGGGTGGGAGACCCTGTCTACTGGAGTTGGTCAGTGCCAGGCTCTGGGCCTCCAATGATGATCCTTGAGAGGTTCTGTCCTGAAGGTGTTAAAGTAGAGGATATTGTGGCACTCTGGGGAGCTGAGAGAGGTCAGTAAGGAATCACCCACTACCAGGTTTTTTCATGGTCAAGTAGAGAGAGATGCTTTTTTTTTTTGGTTGTTGTTATGGGTCTTGAACTCTGGGCCTGGGCTCAGAGCTCTTCAGCTCAAGGCTGGTGCTCTACTACTTGAGCCACAGTGCTACTTCTGGTTTTCTGATGGTTCATTGGAGATAAAAGTCTCACGGAAATTCCTGCCTGTCTGGCTTGGAGCCATCATCCTCAGATCTCAGCCTACTGAATAGCTAGGATTACGGGTGTAAGCCACCAGCGCCCAGCACTTTTTGTGTGTCTGTGTGGTTTCAAAAGTTCCCTGGAAACATATCCAGCCAAATCTCTGATTTTTTTTTTTTACAGTATCCAAATAAAATATATAAAATAGAGTGCTTACTACATTCCAGTGCATCATATAGGTTCCCTCACCAGCATTGAGGAATGATGAGACCTTGAGCTAGTTCCTGCCTCTCCTCAGGATCCGTATCTGCACCTGCCTTGAGTAGGAGGTGTGGCTCAGGTGGTAGAACACCAGCTAGTGAGTGAAAGCAAGTGTCAGATAGCAGGTTTCAGTTCCAAGCTCAGACACAAACAACATTAACAAACAAACCAACCCCAAATACCCATAAAACACCAACCTTATAGGGTTGTAGTGAGACTTGGAAACTGATGACTTCCATTTATTGAATCCTCATCACATCCCAGTTATTGCCTTAAATGTTTTACTCACTTAATTTGTATATATGTGCATGTAAATAAACATTTATTTAGAAAAGTGAAGTTGTATAGTACATATATTTCTTCTCCTCTTGCCTCTCCTCCTTTCTTCTCTTCCCCTCTTGCCTCTCCTCATTCCTTCTCCCTTCTCCTCCTTTCCCCTGTCCTCCTTCTTTACCCTATCCTTCTCCTTTGCCTCCTTGAGACAGGGTACTATGTGGCTCAGGTTGGCCTGGGACTTATGGTCCTCTTGCCCTAGTCTCCTTACTGCTGGGATCACAGGCATTCACACAGTGTCCAGCTGCTTTTTCATTTAATACACACCACTTGTTAGTGACACTAAAAATACTTACCTCTGATCACTTTTAGTGACTTTATATAATATCTTAATATTAATGTGCTATAATTTATTTAATTCCCCATGGATGGACATTTATGTAGTTTCTGGCTTTCTTCTATTAAAACGTTCTGAGGAATAACCTTGTGGGTAAAAGTCTCCCCTGTTTTACACTGACTTCCTCAGGATTCTAGTTGAGATAGTTGAAATGGCATTTTTAAATAGCCTAGTTCTTATCTTTTTAAAAATTATTTATTTTTGTTTATGTGGTACCAAGGAATCAAACCCAGGGCCTGCATGCTAGGAAAACACTCTACCACTAAGCTACATTCCTAGCCCCAAATGGCACTTTTAAATCATGTCTTATATGCTCCAGGAGGAAGTTGTCTATTCACATTTTTTCAAGCAATTCATGAGAGTCTCTAGTCTTCTTACCCTTGTACTGTGGGGTTTTCTACCTGAAACTCAATATGATGGTACGACATTGGTATTTCCCTGGCATAACATTTCATCAGCTTTTGGATAAATTGATCCTCATCTTTTGTTTATATTTTCATGTATACCTCACAGTATTCCCTCAGGATAAATTCCTAGAGGTGAAATCACCAGGTTAAAAGCAATTCCTACTTTATGGCTTTTATAATAGCACCAAATTATCCTCCAGGAAAATTGCAACTAATTGCCATGTCTTTTGTCTTAGAACATCCAGAGATAGATACAAGCCATAACAGGGATGCAGGTTTTGGGGGTGCAAGTAGGCTGCTGGCTGATCAGGCACAATCTCTTAAATTATCAGATTGTGTGGTGGCCCAAAGAGATATATGGGTAAGGCAGAATACTAGCATAGCAGGCAGGGCAGGGACCTCAGAGTCTCTGGGCAGAAGCAGTTAATAGCCAGTAGGGAAGTACAAGTCACATTCATAGAGGATCTTACTTTACCTGCAGCACTGCCACCTATCCATCCTGCTCATGGCTCTACAGTGCACCTTCCATTATCCTGAGGTTGGTGTTTGTCATTGCTTGACTTGCTGCATGGTTTTCTTTAGTCAAATACTTGATCATTTTGGTTTTCCCTTTTTGTGTTTTTCTTTATGATGTTACCAAACATTTTTCACCTTGATTGCCTTATTAATTAAACATATTTTCCTTAGTTTATTATGTAAGTTTCAGCTTTAACTGAGGTATTTTTTAACCCTAGGAAGAAAATTTAAATATTTTAAATGTTTATATGGTGAAATGTATCGATCTTTTTTCTTTTCTTTTCCTTCCTTTCTTTCCTTCCTTCCTTCCTCCCCCCTCCCTCCTTCCTTCCTTCCTTCCTTCCTTCCTTCCTTCCTTCCTTCCTTCCTTCCTTCCTTCCTTCCTTCCTTCCTTCCTTCCTTTTGTCAGTTGTGGGCCTTGAACTCTGGGCCTGGGCACTGTTCCTCAGCATTTCAGCTCAAGGTAAGCGCTCTACCTCTTGAGCCACAGTGCCACTTCTGGTTTTCTATGGTTTATTGGAGATAAGAGTCTCATGGACTTTCCTGCTGGGCTGGCTTTGAACTGTGATCCTCAGATCTCAGCCTCCTGAGTAGCTAGGATTACAGGTGTGATCCACTGGCACCCGGTTATGGTTTCTGTCTTGTTATCTTATGGATTAAGGTTATCCCTTCAAGATTGCATAAATTTGTTTACTTGTGTGTGTGTGTGTGTGTGTGTGTGTGTGTGTGTGTGTGTGTGTGTGTGTGTGTGTGTGTGTGTGTTGGTCCTGAGGTTTGAACTCAGAACCTCTGCACTATCCTTGAGCATTTTTGCTCAAGGCTGGTGCTCTGCCACGTTAGCCACAGCTCCACTTCTGGCTTTTTCAGTGGTTAATTGGAGATAAGAGTCATATAGACCTTCCTGCCTAGATTGGATTGAACTGTGATCCTCAGATCTCAGCTTCCTGAATAGCTAGGATTACAGGGGTGATACACTGGTGCCCATTTTGTATCTACTTTTTATTTCAGATTTTCATTTTATGCACTTAAATCTTTGTGCTTGTTTGAAGTATGACATATGGTATGGTTATAGTTCTTCCTTGCCCTCCCTGTGGACTCACAATGCTTTCCTCAGATAATTTAATATCATAAAATACTCATATATACTTCAATGTGTTCCTGACATTTCTACTTGGTTCTTCTGAGTTATTTGTCTAAGTCTACCCTGTCATTCCACATTATTTTTTGATCTTTTAGTCTTATAACCTATTTTTTGGTCAGTCATTAGGTTTGAACTCTGGGCCTGAGCGCTGTCTCTGAACTTATCAGCTCAAGGTGAGCACTCCCTCATTTAAGCCACAGCACCACTTCTGGTTTTCTGGTGGTTAATTGGAGATAAGAATCTCATGAACTTTCCTGCCCCTGTTGGTTTTGAACTGTGATCCTCAGATCTCAGCCTCCCAAGTAGCTAGGATTACAGGCATGAGCCACTGGCACCCAGCTCTCTTATAACCTATTTTATTTGATAGGGTAAACATTAAATGAGCCTCATTTTTACATATATCTTTGTTATTTTATATCTGTTATTTTTGGCTGAACTTCCAAATAACATTGGGTTTCAAATAAGGCCACACTAAAGCTACCAGCACAAGCATGTTCATTGCAGCTTTTTTTCATAGCTAAGATATGGAATCAACCCAGATGTCCCTCAGTGGATGAATGGAAATGTGGTATATATACACAATGGAAGTCTATGCTTTCATCAGAAAGAATGACATTGCCCCATTTGTAAGGACATGGAAAGACTTGGAAAAAAGTTTATTAAGTGAAGCAAGCCAGACCCCAAGAAACATAGGCTGCATGGTTTTCATCATTTTTAATAACTAGAATATGCCTAGGATACAATATAAAATGATGCTTATAGAAATGAACTCCAGGAAATGGAAACAAGAGATTTTTTAGTGTACTATTTGCAGTTATTGCTTTTTACTTTCTTTCTAGTTTCTTCTTTGGTTTATTCCATGTTCTCACTCTTTTTTTTAATTTCTGTATCCTTTGTCTTGTATATAAGTTTTGATTTGGGGAAGGAAGGGGAATCACAGAAATAGTGGGACAAAAGGAGCACCAAGCAACAGTGATACTCACTAGATACTGTGTCGTAAATTAACTTTACAACTTGGGGGGAAAAGTGAATTGGGGAAGGGAGTAGGAGAAAATGAAGGAGGGGATAACACTGTTTGAAAAGAAATGTATTCATTACCTTACTTATGTAACTGTAACCCCTCTGTACATCACCTTTACAATAAAATTAAAAAAAGAAGATTCCATTTGTATTTCAATTAGTAATAAATTTAGTTTTTGATTTTTTAAACACTACTGGGGAGTGAACCCAAGGTTTCTGTTATGCTAGACAAGTGCTCTACCACTGCTCTACAACTCCAGTCTCAAACTTATAAAATGACATCTTTTTCTAAGCAGCCTCTCTAGTACACTCCATTTCCTTGACTACCACCAAGTAAGACACCATCAAGAAATTGTGTCCTCTCGTATCTTTCCTAGCAGTTCATGAGAGTTCCTGGCTTCTATTCTTGTAAAATGCAGGAACTTCTGCCTGAAATTCTACATTTGATAGTAGGGAATCAGTAGTATCCTATGAATTCAAATTCGTATTAATTAGTGTCATAAGAAACTCCTTCAGATTTTGGATGTGTCTAGATTTCAGAACGAGCAGATGTGTGAGCATCAAACCAAAACATGACATGCAACTGTCAATGATTCTCCTCAATCACTTTTAGCCATTAACTGTAATTACAGTGACAGTTATGGGAAATGCATTATTTAACATACATAGAAATTCTGAGGTCCTTTGAACTATGATCCTGAATAGGTAGGATTACATGTGTAAGCCACAGGTGCCCAGCTATTTCTTACATTTAATAAATAGTTGTAGGGCTGGTAATACAGCTTAGTGGTGGAGTGCTTGTCTAGCATGCATGAAGCTCTGGGTTTGGTTCCTCAGAACCACATAAACAGAAAAAGCTACAAGTGGAACCATGGCTCAAGTGGTAGAGTGCTAGCCTTGAGCAAAAGAAGCTCAGGGACAGTGCCCAGGCCCTGAGTCCAAGTCCCAGTACTGGGACTTGTTCCAGTTGTGGCATGTTCTTCCACATTCTGTGCTGCCTTTGGAACCTGCACACCCTGATGTGCTTCTGGGCTTCTGGGGTACAACTAGTCCTGGCAGGAGGAAGCATAAAGGAAGTTGATTTTGGCCTAATTAGATTGTTCATGAAGCTCAAGTACCTGTTGTGTCTAAAGCCTTTTAAGGGATAACTCTAGGTACTATCATCATCATCATCATCATCATCATCATCATCATCATCATCATCATCATCATCATCATCATCATCATCATCAGCATTAGCATCATCATCATTTTGACTAGATCAAGGTAATTCAAGCCAAATCACCATGGTTGTAGATGATGAACCTAAAGGAAGTCATTGTATATCAGGGAATGTGTGAGTTTGGCTCTTCTGGAAACAAATGCCATGATGGAATCAGAAAAGCAACGGATGTACTGGGGGATCCTTGAGAAGGACAAAGGGGAGAGGAAGCAGGCGTGGCTGGGAAGATCCTTCAGATCATGCTGACACCAGCGAAAGGAACGTGGGAATGAGGAATTGCACAGGAAAGCCTCAGACTTAACCTCTGAGAAAATCTTTCAGGATGGAGGGGAGTCTTCAAACAAGAGTGTTGCTGAAAATGTCCTTTAACAGGCTATAGTGGGCCAGTTCAAAATCCTTGGTTTGCTCAGTGACTTGCTGGGAGTAGCCTGTTTAACATGTGCCTTGTGAATGCTGTGCAGATCTTCAGGGTGCAGCGAGTGGAGGCTGTCCACTAGCTATAGCCTTGCAGCAGGGGAGTGGGATGGGAATTTCAGAGACTGATAAGAGCTAACCAGAGAGGGGGCTCTATGTGGCTCAACCCAGCAAGATTTGTTCTTTTGGGAAGAACAGTTCCCTGTTTCTGAGGATAGATGCACTCTTCAGTCCTCAGTGATGCTTTCACTCAGGTGGCACGATTTCTGGGAATTTGGAAATTTCACCTGGTCTAGTGTTTTCCACAGAGCACGCCACGTGTATTGGGTATATGGTGGGTGAGATAAGTGTTTGATTTTTACCTAGACCTCTGAATCAGCATATCTTGAGGAAATATCAATGGAAGCAATTAAGGCACAAATGGAAATGTATCTCATGTTCATATGTTGAAAGACAATATTGTTAAAATCAGCAAACTTAGGATGAAGTCTGGCTGAATAAATGCTCCCCCTCCCCAGCCTTTCTACATTCTAAGCACCTGCATTTCAACCTCTAATACTTTAATTAACTGCGTTTAGCTGGAAGCAAGCTGGAAGTTAATATTTTGGGCCTTAGTTTGTGACTTCAAAGCAAAAGTTAAATTCCTCTCTTAGCTTCAGAGTCCTCTGCTTCTTTTTCTACTTTGTCTCTCTTTATTTGAAATCTTGTATATGGGCATGTTAAAACAGCATGTTAAAACAAACAAACAAACAAACAAACAAACTGTTGCAGTGAAATGAAATAGTAAGTGCTCAATACATTTTGTTGATTGATAGCCTGGGTATTCAAAAGAGACCATTGAAAACAGGAGCAAAGCCGCGTATTAAAAGCCAGGAGCTTCCCAGTGAGCTTGCCTCACTTCAGAGTCTAATATGAAAGCTGTTTTATAAATTGTGCTAATGAAGTGGGCTGGAGGGAGGAGGCAGGACTAATCATCACAGGACTGCTATGGGCCAATAAATGCTCTACTAGTGATGCTCTTTGCCTGAAAGAGGTTTTTCCCTTTGTGGCTTTATCAGAGGCTGTGGGCTGGCAGCTGGACACACTGCTTTCCTGTGCAGGCACAGAGACTCTCTGTCAGGCTGCTCTCTTTAGGGGTGAGGATGGAGGAAGAAGTAGAGGCCCATGGGGTCTGTCCAACTCTGAAGTAGCAGGCAAGCCAAGCAAACTTCACTGTCACATATAAGTGTGCAGAAGCACCAGGCTGATGGCTCTTGCAGCTTTGTCTGTTACCTTTATTTGCTGGCTTTTTTTTGATGCTGTAGGTGGTTTTTATTTTTTAATTTTTAATTATTTTTTATTGTGAAAATACTGTACAAAGGGGTTACAGTTACATGAGCAAGGTAATGAGTACATTTCTTATCCAGCATTGTTGCCTCCTTCTTTGTTTTACCCCTACCATCCCTTCCCTCCCTTCCCTCCCACCTCCTCAGCTACACCCCCACCCCCATCCCCACACCCCGAATCCCCCATCCCCACCTAAATTATAAAGTTTGTTTTCCGACATAGCGTCTTGTACATCTCCTTGTTGCAATGGATCAATCTGTATACCTATTTAAACAATTTGTTTTTTTTCCTTCCCCTCCCCAAATTATACCAACATCATTTTTGCTTGCTTTTAAAACATACAATATTGCTATACCAATCCAGGCTGGCCTGGAACTCATGATTGTTTTGCCTCAGTCTTTGGAATGCTAGGATTACAGGCATGAGCACAGCACCCAGCTTCCATCTTTATTTCACTTAGAATGCTTAGATAAGAGGAAGCTGTGTTTTTTGGTGAAGGACAGCATTTCTAGGAATCTGCCTGCGTGGGACATGGTGTCCCCGGGTGGGTTAAAGGCAGCTGCTGCTTGGGTCAGGTTGCTTAGATGGGAGGTTGTGTTCTCTGAAAGAGTCCTCAGAGGCTATTTTCTAGAGAATTTGTCTTTAGGGCTATTTGGGCAGGCTGTTTCTGTGGTAATAGTCCTTGGTTTATAGCTTTATTTGGAACCCAATATAATGACTCAGTGACCCATTCTTTGGGCCCTAGCCCTGGTCTAACACCTCTTGGACCAGCCTCAGGAGTTTTTCTTCTCAGAGCCTCCTGTCTATAGAGATTCGCCAGAGAGCTGAGGACTACATGATATCTCAAGTGATTTTTTCCCCCCAAACATGTTCTCCCTTGGGAAGAATTTATATTAATTAATGAAGGAATTGCTATGTGTCTATCCCTTACTGTATGAGATCCCCAAGGATGATCCATTGAGAATAAGCATCCTAAGATCTCTATTTATATTTTCATTTCCAATCCAGGAATTAAGAAAATTTAGTTTACTGAATGGGAAGTAGCACTGTATGTCTGGCATGTAAAGTATCTTGCACTAAGTCAGACTTTTTGTGACAGTGACCACATACCTGACATGACAATGCAAGGGAGAAAACCTTTATTTGGGTGTATGATTTTGGAGGTTTTGGTGCAAAGGCCCTGTGGACTCTGTTCCTGTGGTGCGGTAGAACATCATGGCAGTAGGAAGGGACCAAGAACCAAATATAACCTCCAAAGCCATGCCCTCCATTGACGACTTCCTCCAGCTAGTCTCCAGCTTCTAAATTTCCACCACCTCCCAAAAGAAAAGAGCATCACCAGCTGGGAACCAAGTGATTAATACCTGAGTCTGTGGGGAACAGTCCCTACTGAAACCATAACATGCTCTCAGGTAGAATGGGGTTCCAGGCATCCAGAAAGTTAACGGTAGCACCCTCACACTTTAGTGCATCCATTTTTAGCATATTAAAGGAGTAACAATACATTTAGTAGATTTATGGGTGGTAAAATAGAAAAACAAGTGGCTTAAAAAAAGGCATGAGTTGCTGTGCACTGGTGGCTCATACCTGTGATCCTAGCTACTTGGGAGGCTGGGATTTAAGGATCACAGTTCAAAACCAGCCAGGGCAGGAAAGTCTATGAAACTCTTAGCTCCAATTAAATACCCAAAAGCTGGAAGTGGAGCTGTGGCTCAAGTGGTAGAGTGCTAGCTTTGAGCAAAAGAGCTCAGAGACTGTGTTCAGGCTCTGAGCACAAGCCCCAGGATGGGCGCACACACACACACACACACACACACACACACACACACACACACACACACGATGTGAAATGCAAATGGAAGCAACACAGACAGATATTAGGAGGAGGATACCACTACAAGGATCAGATGGCTCCAGTGGCTGCGTTATAAGGCAAAATCCAATGACAACTCAGACTGGATGAGACACTGGTTATAAAAGGTGAAAGTTGGTTTAAAAAAAGACTATTTGAAATATGGACTCTTCAATCTTTCTTTGTACACTACCTTTATTAAATCCAGGTATATCTCTTTAACTTCTATTTTCTGCAGAGCTTGTATTAAAGGATGTTAAATTTTGACAAATGAATTGGGTTAGAGTAGATCAGTGTTTAGGGTTAATTTTAGAGTTAGGTGTCAGATTTTGGGTTAGGGTTAGGTCTAGATTAAGTTTGGGATTAGGTTTAGGCAGTGGATTAGGATTAGAGTTCAGTTTAGTGTTATACTTAGGGTTAAATTTATGGTTAGCTCTAGGAATAGGGTTTGGATTGATCAGGGGTTAGGGCTAAATTTTGAATTAGGTGTTAGGGTTAGGGTTAGGTTTGGCACTGTTTAGTGTATGGATTTGGGTTAGGTTTACAGTTAGGTGCGACTCATTAGGAATAGCATTAATAGCGTTAATCAGGGATTATGGTTAAGCTTAAAATTAAGTGTTAGAAATAGTGTTAGGGCTAGGTGCAGAGTTAGGCTTAGTGTGTGGATTAGGGTTAGTTTAGTTAGTATAACAATAAGGTTTAGGGTTAAGGATAGGGTTAGCATAAAGAAGATGGTTATGAACAGAAATGGAGGGACAAAAGGTAAACATGCAGCAGTGCTACTCACTGGATACTATGTTGAAAATGAACTATATAACTTGTGAGTAGCGATGGGAGGGAAAAACTGGGAGAGAGGGAGAGAAGAGATGACATTGTCCAAAAAGAAATGTATTCAATACCTGATTTATGAAACTGAAACTCTTCTCTCTATACATTACCTTTATAACAACAATAAAAATAAAAAGAATTCAGAACAAAAAAGATGGTTAGGGTTGACTAGTCGTTTGAGTTAGTATTTGTGTTGGGTATTATAATTAGGATTAGGCTTCTGCTTAGGTTTGGTTTGAGATTAGGTTTAGGGTGAATATTAGGGTTATAGTTGGGTTTAGAGTTTGAATTGGGTCTAGGGTTAGGATTTGTAGTGGGATTAGGGGTAATCAGAGGTTAGGGTTAGTGTTAGGAAAAAGTTCAAGGTTGAGGAGGCATCAGGTTTAGGTTTAAAGTTAGACTTCAGAGTGAAGGCTAGCATTTCCTGTGGGATTAAATTTAGTTTACCAAGTAGGAATGAGATTAAAGGTAAGGGGAGAATTAGGGTTAGAATTTTGATTTATGCCAGTAGTATAAAAAGCTTCAGGGTGAATTGGGCATTAGATTATGTTTAGAAGTAATCGTTTAGGTTAGGTCCAGTGTTTGTTTCTCTTCAAGAAATGAAAAAATGAAGCTGATCCTTTGGTAACTTCTTTTTTTTTTTTTTTTTTTTTTAACCGGTCGTGGGGTCTGAACTCTGGGCTTGGGCACTGTCCCTCAGCTCTTCAGCTCAAGGCTAGCGCTCTACCACTTGAGCCACAGAGCCACTTCCGGCTTTTTTCTTATGTGGTGCTGAGGAATCGAACCCAGGGCCTCAGGCATGCAAAGCAAGCGCTCTACCACTGAGCCACCTTCCCAGCCCCTGGTAACTTCTTTTCTTTGGGTTTTCTTTACTTTTTTTCCTTTTTTGTTTTTCTTTCTTCTTTTCTTGATGGTGTTTAAACTCAAGACTTCACTCTTGCTAAGGAGGTACTCTACCACTAAGCCAGGCCAACTGTTAGTGACTGAATTTAAATAAAAAACCCCCACAATCTCCTCTTCCCAAGTACTTGAGATTACAAGAGCCTAAAGGAGCACTAATGGGTTGA
This sequence comes from Dipodomys merriami, assembly GCF_024711535.1. Classification (NCBI taxonomy): domain Eukaryota; kingdom Metazoa; phylum Chordata; class Mammalia; order Rodentia; family Heteromyidae; genus Dipodomys; species Dipodomys merriami. The sequence goes on from NW_027205270.1 coordinate 41,324, forward strand.
GACATTGGTTTTAACAGTTTCTTCATCCAAACAATCATACCCATATCCAAAACTCCTGTCTCCTCTCCCTTTTAAATTCACAATTGTAGCTCAATATAAACTAAAGCTGTTGGTCATTACGGGTCCTTTGATTGGCCCGAAGTTAGTCTGAGCACAACCTGGAAAGGTGCTCTGTGTAAGGCCTGAGCACAAGGATTTCCTCCCCTGTGGGTGCTCTGCATGGGCCTCATGCTCTGCCACACCTGATTCCCATCAACTCAGCCTCTGCAGTCATTGGTTCCACTCGACCTCAGAAGAAATTAAGGCTCCAATGCTCAAGTCAGTTTCTCAAGGATGAAGGCTGGTAAAGGGCTAAGCTTGATGTTGGACTGAGTTAACTTGACTCCTTATTCCTCTTTAGGGAGCAACAGAGATGTGTGAAGGGGGCATAAAAGGCTCTCCCCACCTGTCATTTCAGTTTCCAAGCTTTCAATTACCCTTAGTCAACCTGCATAGTTAGAGGTGTGATCCTTCTTCTGCCAAATCATCAAATACCAAGGCAAGGTGCCATTCACTTTACCTTCATCTCACCATAGCCTCACAAGAAGACTGGTGAGTAAAGTACAATGTGAAGTGTGTGTGTGTGTGTGTGTGTGTGTGTGTGTGTGTGTGTGTGTGTGTGTATGTTGGTCCTGGAGCTTGAACTCAGGGCTTGGGTGTTGTCCCTGAGCTTTTGTGCTCAAGGCTAGCACTCTACCATTTGAGCTACAGTGCCACTGCTGGCTTTGTGGTATCTAATTAGAGATAAGAGTCTCATGGACTTTCCTGACTGGGCTAGCTTTGAATTGCAAACCTCATATCTCAGTCTCCTGAAGCTAGGATGACAGGTGTGAGCCATTGGCTCCCGGCTACAATATGATGTTTTGAGAGTGAGGAAGACTATAATCACATAACTTATTAGAGTATATTGTTAGAATTGTCTTATTACATTATTGTTCATTTCTTGCCAAGTTTAATTTATAAATTAATTTGATCAGAGGTAAGTATGTGTATGGTAAAAAAAACCTCCACTGTGGGGAGGTCTTTTTTTTTTTTTTTGTCGGTGTGGGGCTTGAACTCTGGGTCTGGGCGCTGTCCCTCAGCTCTTTAGCTCAAGGCCAGCGCTCTACCATTGAGCTACAGCGCCACTTCCTGTTTTCTGGTGGTTTATTGGAGATAGGAGTCTCACAGTCTCTCCTGCCGGGGCTGGCTTTTGAACCGCGATCCTCAGATCTCAGCCTCCTGAGTAGCTAGGATTACAGGCGTGAGCCACCAGCGCCCGGCTGGGGAGGTCTTAAAACATAGTCTTCATGAATAAGGGGGGGACTATTGGAGTCAGTTTCATGATGATATGGGCTTCCTTAGGGGGTTGTGTGAAAAGCAGAGCAAAGGCCAAGGTGGGTGTTGGAATCAATTTTGCTGATCTGAGTTAGCATTTCAAAGAAGGAGAAATGTTTCAGATGTTTCTAAATTGGGTTACCCATTGGAATCACCTGGAAAAGCTAACAAAACAAGAGAGGCCAATTCTGGGCTATGGAATTACTATTACAGCATAGAAAATTATGGGAAGGTTGGTGGGCTAGGACTTTGGCTCCAGGCAGCATCTCTGCACCATTTCCATGAGAGGTAGATTTGAGCCTCCTGAATGGAAGGCCAGCCTTCTGTGTATGACTCTGGGAACCTACCTGGGTCCCCAGACCAGGGTTGCTTGGTAAAGGAAGGGCCTCCTATCCATGGGGTGAACTGCACAGGCTTGTTTATTGCCATCTTCCTCGGGATTGTGCTTACAGAAATGATTTCTTTGTCAAAACACAGTACGGGGAGCCTACTTTTGCCTGGGGCTTCTGTTTCATAACTCTTTTATTGGAATAGAAAGAAGTAACACATTATTGTTCTTCAACTCCACACTTTCACATGGATCAAGAAAGCAACAAGCAAATAGAAAAGACTGCTTTGTTGTCTGAGGCCAGGGAGGTGAGGCTGCAAGTAGAGGGCCTTTCACAGACCATAAAAGAGACACTCTACATACAGGGGCTGGAGGCAATGGGCAGGAGGCCTGGGAATGGGGTGGGGTGAAGGGGAGAGTGGGGCGGGGAAAATCATTCGCAATTATCCACTGCATCAGTTCAGGTTTGACATAGTTCTTTATAAAAGCATCTTGGCAGGCAGGAGCTAAGACTTCCTGGCAGGGCTAATTTTATGCAGTGATGTTTCTGAACAATGGAGTGAATTAGCCCAGTGGTTGATGGCACTTTGATGTTTTAAGAAGCATTGGTACCACTATTAGGACAATTAACAGTATCCTTTTTTGTGTGTCACTTGTTCCTATGATCTATGAGGAGGCAAGGTAGTTGTCCTGTTACAAGCAACCAAGGCTCGGAGGAGCATTCTTCCTATGGTCACTTACTCTTGGTCAACTTTCATAGTTAGCTCTATGATCATCCTCCTGATGCAGGTCAAGGTGCCTTTTTGTGCTTTGATTAGGTGAGCCAGATTGAATTCTGCATATGTGTGTTCCTTGTACTGTACTCCCATCATGTAGAAATCAATTGATAATGTAAGTACCTGCCATTTTCCCACAGAAGTCAATTATTCTGATAAGCCCAGTTGGTGGAGCTCAGTTGATAAGCTCAGTTGGTGGAGCACCTGCCAATGAGCAAAGTCTCATATACAGATTTCAAATCTCGGTCTCACAACAACAACAACAACAAAAGAAGTCCAGTCCACTAATGTGCCACAAGCTAATAAGAAATGTACATGACTCCCCCTCCTCCAGATAAATGCTTTTCCTAGAACAGTGATTCATACATTTTCAAGAACATCAGAATTAACTGGATGACTTTTAAAACATATTGGTTGAGACCCACCCCCCAGGTATTTAGGTTCAGGAGGCCTGGGATGGAGTCTGGCAATTGGCATTTCCAATAAATTTCCAGGTGATGCTACTGTGACTAGTAAGAGGGCCTCACTTTGAGAATTACAGTCCTATCAGGTTTTCTTCTATGTGTAATCCAAAATGTGTATATCTGTGTGTCTGTCTGTTTCTGTCTATCTACATATCTATCTATCTCAGATTGTTAAAATGGAGTTACTAAATTTTAAATTTGTTTTAATTTCATGAAATATTCTGGATATTCTTCTCTCTTTTCTTTTTTTAAGTCCTAGACTGTGACTTGAACTTGGTACCTGATGCTTTTGCTCATTGGCTAGCACTCTACCAACTAAGCCATGCCTTTAGCCCTCAGGCATTATTCTTATTCTCATGTATATCCTACATTATATCCTAGAGTAACAATAGCCTTTATTCTTTTTAGTGGCTGCATGAAATTCCTTTGTGCTTCCAAACAATTGTGTAACCCAATCTCTGTCACTGGATGTTTAAATTGTTTCCATTTTCTCCCTATTACAAATAATGTGGTAACTTTTAGTTAGTATTTCTGAATATCTGCTCCATTTTCAAAAGTGAGATAGATGGATCATAGCATATATGTCTTAAAATTACATAGAAATATTAAATTATCCCTCCACCCATCAAATTTGTTCCAAGTTTTATCCCTGCCAATAGATTTTGAAAAATGCTCCATTAACACTGAATATATCTTTCAAAATCTTTCAAAAATCTTTATTCCTTGGGTAAAAAAGTGGTGTTATTTGAATGTGCATGTCCTTTTTGTGAAGTTGAGCTTACTGAAGGAATAGATAAGGCATAGGAAGTAGCAAAAATAATGAAAGATGTAATTATGGAAAAATAAAAAGAATAAAGATTGTTTAGGTTACAGGGTAGAAGAGTGGAGGAGGAGGGGAAAGGAAAAACGTAACCTTTCTGGCTGGTCAATGGCTTAGCTTATGTAGTTACAACAGAATACTCAGGTTGGATAACATAATGCAATTATTAGTTCTGAGCTTTGGAAGCTGGACAGTTCCAAGGTAACAGAAGGCTTGGCATCTGGGAAGGACTGGTCTCTAAGGACTGGTCTCTAAGAAGGTGCTTTGAATACTGCATCCTGTGTAGGGAAAATATGGTTTCTCATGTGGCAGAAGAGCAACCTCTGTTGCTCAAGAGAGACAGAAGTGGAGACAAACCTCACTTTTAAAGAATAAAGAATCTATTCTTGTGACTCTGGCTTTCATCCATTCATAAGGATGGATGGAACTCCCCTGGCCTCATGATCCCTTTAGGCCTCACCTCCCAACGTTATTGCATGGGGGATGAAGATTTCAGCATGTGCTTTTTGAGGAACACATTTAAACTCTAGTAGTGAGTTTTCCAAGAAGGGTACCAGATATGTGCTTTTAGTTTTGTCAGGAATGTAGACCAATCTGAATTCTCACAGGGAGGCTATATTGTATAGGAAAGGGTTTCTGATTATAAGTGCTAGTTGTAATCCACATTTTCACTCAGAGGTTATTTTGGCACACTACCTTCTATACTCGAAATCATAGAGCATAATTTCATGAATACCTGTGCTTTTTTTTTGTTTTGGCTAGAGAATAAGAAAAATACAATGAGTAGTCAGGTCAAACTGATCTCATGTAATTAGAAGTTTTGAGCCAGCCAATAATGGCTCAGGCTGGTAATTCTAGCTTCATCGGAGGCTGAGATCTGAGGATTGAGGTTCAAAGGCAGCCCAGAGAGACAAATCTGAGACTTTATCTCCAGTTAAACAATGTCTTCAGAACATTCTTTTATTCTTCTTCCCTCCCTTCCTTTCTTCTCTTTCCTCCTATCATCTTCCTCCCACTCTTCTTCCCTCTCTTCCTCCTTCTTTGTCTCCCTGCCTCTCTCCTTTTCCCTCTCTGTCCCTCTATTTCTCCCTCAATCCCCCCCTCTTTTGGTGGTTCCTGGGTTTGAACTCCTGTGCATCCTTGGCTTGCTCTCTTGACTTGACTCCCACTGCTAGTCTTGATTTTGGAGATGAAGTCTAGTGAACATTTATGTCTGGGCTGGCCTCATTGTGATCTTTGGATCTCAGCCGCTTGAGTAGGTAAGTCTGAGTAGCTAAGATGTGAGCTAGCCCTCAAGCCTGGCATGAGGTGCTTTTTCACTCCAGCATGATAGGAGATATGGAACAACCAGTTACAATTCTGGAGGTGATTTTATTCCGGAAGGGGTAAGATGAGGAGACCTATGGGAGAACTACTTCTGGAAGGAGGTTGTCACACTACCTCTAAGCCTTATTTTGTGTCTTTCACCTCTCACTGCCCTCTGATTTGGGAGCGGGGGGCCCTGGCAGACACACTGTACCTGCTTTGTGACTACGTGCATCTCCCCAAGGGTGTGTTCCTACACCTTGTGCAATGGCTGCCAAGCTGCTTGGCACAGATCTGAATGTATTACCCAGGCAGGTGGCATGATGACACCTGGCTGGCCCAGCTCCCCTGCAAACATTTGGCACCCCTCATCTGTGCTGTGTTCCCTTAACAGACAGTTGACCTACGAGTGGGAAACGGCTCCAAAGATCATCCGCAAGACACCTGTGTTGGTGAGGTCTTGGTTTGTGTATATGCATCACAATCTCCAGAGATCAATACTTCAGGAGCCAATCAAACAAACAGATGTATAATGCAGATCACTTGTGTTGATAATAGTATTTAATGCAGTATCTATTTAGTGGACATTTTGTTTTGTATCTTGGGCTATGAGTCTTGTGTATTATGTTAACTTGTTTAAGCATCATAAAGCCTCCCTGAGCTAAATATGATTAATACTCTTTTTACTATGAGGAGATTGAGGCCCATGAGCCAGAGCTAAGACTTAATCAGAAGCCCATGGGTGTAACCAGGACTGATTGCCATCACATTTTTTTTTTTTGTTGTTGTTGTTGGTCATGGGGCTTGAACTCAGAGCCTGGGCATTGTCTATAAACCTCTTTGTGCTCAAGGCTAGCACTATACCATTTGAGCCACAGTGCCAAAAGTCAAACTGGAAGTAAAAAACTTCCAGTTTTTGAGTGGCTAATTGGAGGTAAGAATCTTATGAGGACTTTTCTGCCTGGGCTGTCTTTGAACCATGATCCTCAGATCTTAGCCTCCTGAGTAGCTAGGGCTCCAAGCATGAGCCACCTGCCGTGTGTGTGTGTGTATGTGTGTGTGTGTGTGTGTGTGTGTGTGTGTGTGTGTGTGTTTTAATGTTATTATAAAGGTGGCGTACAGAGGAGTTACATAAGTTAGGTAATGAGTACATTTCTCTTTGGACAATGTCACCCCTTCCCTAGCTCTCTCCCAGTTTTTCCTTCCTGTCTCCACCCATAAGTTGTATAGTTCATTTCCTACATAGTGTCTAATGAGTACCACTGTTGCATTTTTTTTTTTTTTTACCTTTTCTCCCTCCATTTCTGTGCCCCCAGAAACAAAAGCAATAACAGAGGAAAATTTCTTATTTCCATTTCCTGGAGATCATTACTCTGTGTTTTTATATATTAAATTAAATTTTGTTTGGGTTTTCAACACAAGGCCTTAGACTTATTAGTTGAGTGCTCTACCCCTTGAAATAGGCCCTCAGCCTTTTTTTTGTCGGTCCTGAGGCCTGAACTCTGGGCCTGGGCACTGTCTCTGAGCTTTTTTGTTCAAGGCTAGTACTTTACCACTTGTGTTACAGCTCTACTTCCTGCTTTTTTTGAGTAGTTTATTGGTGATAAAAGTTTCATGATTTTCTTGTCTGGGCTGGCTTTGTTCCGTGATCCTCAGATCTCAGCTTCCCAAGTAGCTAGGTTTACAGGTATGAGCTACTGGCACCAGGCTATAACTTTTTTTTTTTTTAAAACATGGCACAGACATTATAAATGTGCCCAAAAGACAGCAAGAGATTGGAAAGGCATTTGCAATACAAACAAGAGACAGATAATATCACACAAAAAGGAAAACAAAATTAAAATGGATAAAGAATTATGAATAGCAATTCAGAGAAGAGGAAACGCAAATGGCCAATTATCATATAACAAGATTCTCAACCATACCAGTTAGAAAAACACAGGCTCTCATTGCCTGGCATATTCACTTATTAGATAAGTAAAAATGGGAAGGGTTTCTTGTATGTAGGATAGATAAGCCTGCAGAAGTGGCCACTTTCTCTGCAGTATAAGTGTGAATTACTACAACTTATTTGGAAACTGATCTACCAATATCTTTTACAATTAAATATGCACAATAGTTGATGTTCTTAGTTGCCTAGCCAATATATATATTTTTTCTTCTTTGCTAGTAAGTAGTCTATAAAGTGTAATTGATTGAAGCCATCATCAAATGTTTTCTCCAGTTATTCAGTTTCCAATAGCTCCTGGTAACTGTCAGTGGCATATCACCTGATCTGACGAATGAAATGTAAAGAGTAAGCTAGTGTAGAATCTCTAAGAAGCCTTTGATTTGCTGATAAAACATGCAAATGCGGATATTGTTACCTCTTTAACTTAACCTTGCCACAACCATCCTGCAACCATAAGGAGACAGCCATCCTGCAATGATAAGGAGACTGGAACAATATTCCAACTTGCTAATGAAACAGAAGAAAAATACACAAGAGCTTGAACTTCTGAACTAATACCCACTATCACTTACTTCCAGATCCTTTTTAGAAGAGAAAATCATCCTTGTTTAAGCCTCTTTTAGTAGTGTTTCTTTTGTTGTAGCCAAATGTGTGTGTGTGTGTGTTTGTGTGTGTGTGTTCATTCTTTGCTCTCCAGGCTGACTCTACTACTTAAACCATATCTCTACTTCTAGCTTTTTGCAGGTTGATTGGAGATAAGAATCTGCCTTCAGGCTCCAAACCATGATCCTCAGATTTCAACCTCCTAAGTAGCTAGGCTTATTTACAAGCATGAGCCACCAGCCTCTGGTTTCAAATATATCTTAAGTCAGATATACCAATAGCCATTTCTGTAGCTTCATCCTATGGTACAAAAGTACCAGGGGGTAGACATTTGTGTACAATTATGTAGAACATTGTTTTTGGAAATCACAGAACTGAAAGCAGATAGAATATGTATCTTATAGCCATATGGCTAAATAAACATAAATGAACCATAATATAAAGCATAAATAAAGAAAACATGTACAGATTAACCATTAAAAAGAATGAATTAGATTGACATCTATTAATGTCAGGGATGTTCACAACATATTTTTAAGTGGAGAACAGCAAACTGAGTAGCTGGTGCTTATTGTATAACCCCTTACTGTGAGAACATTCTGTGTATAAATGTTATGCACGTCGGCGCCAGCATCGAAAGGCGCCACAGTGCCTGCGTGAATGATGGAAGTAACGTGGGTGAAATAAGCCTGGAAGTAATGAAAAGCCAGGTTCAGTATTTTCACACTTTATTTTTATTGAACAGGGAGAGAGTGTTGACAGTGTTTTTTAACAACTTGTGTAATTATAAAATAGCCATCCTGGGAACCTCTGTGGAATTCTGGTATATGTATGTCTTCTGATTCAGTGTTCAATATGGAGTATTCTTTTTTTATTTCTTCAACATTACCATCACTATTAATTGGGAGAGATAATTGAATTTATATTTGTAATTTATATTTGTAAAAATGGGGGCCCATTTATGGAATTCCATCTTTACCTCTTCAGTTGGTGAATAAACTTGAGATTATCCCTTTGATTACTAGAAAGTTAATTTTCAGTCAGCCTCCTGAGTCAGGATTACAGGTGTGAATCACAAGGGCTTGTCTGGTCTATGATCTATTTTGAGTTAAATGTAATGTGGGATGGGCCAACTTTATTCCTTTGTTTGTGGCTATCTAGTTTTCTTAGCATCATTAGTTAAATTTTCTTTTCTTCCTTCTACTTTGTTCCTTTGATGTTCTAGATTTCTGGTAATATCATATGAATTTTAGGCATAGCATGTAGTTTTTTTTGGTCAGTCCTTGAACTCAGGGCCTGGACACTGTCCTTTTGCTTCTTTTGCTCAAGGCTAGCACTCTACCACTTGAACTATAGCACCACCTCTGTTTTTTTCTGTTTGTGTGGTACTGAGGGATCAAACCCAGGACTTCATGCATGCTTGGCAAGCACTCTACCACTACATATTCCCAGCCCACAGCATGTAGTGTCTACTGGAAATTTTCTAGGATTCAGATAGGAATTGCTTTTTGTATGAGTGTTTGAGCTTTACAAGTATCTTCACAACATCTTAAAATGTTAAATCTTTCCATTGATGTTGAATTTCTTCAATGGTTTTTAAAATAGTTTTTTGAGTAGCCAGGTTTTTTTTTTTTTTTTTTTTTTTTTTGGGTCCAGTCGTGGAGCCTGAACTCTGGGCCTATGCGCTGTCCCTCAGCTCTTCAACTCAAGGTTAGCACTCTACCACTTGAGCCACAGCGCCACTTCTGGCTTTTTTTCTTTTTGCTTATGTGGTGCTGGGGAATCGAACCCAGGGCCTCAGGCATGCAAGGCAAGCACTCTACCACTGAGCCACCTTCCCAGCCCAGTAGCCAGGTTTTGTACTACTTTTGTTAAGTTTATTCCTAAGAAGTATATACTGTTAAAAATATAAAATTTTTGTTTTTAATTTATTATTGATGTACATATTAATGAGGCATGGTGGGATAATTCAATACCACTGAGCCACCTTCCCAGTCCCCTTTACTTTCTTCTTAAATGAAATAATTATTTTTGGCTTTTTCACATGAGCAACAGCATTCAGTATTTGTCTTCTGGTGCCTGACTTCATTTAATCTCCCCCGGTTTCATTCTGTTGCTGCAAGTGTCAGCATTTCATTCTTTCTCTCTCTCCCTTTTTTGTGGGTGGTGGGGCTTGAACTCAGGACCTGGGCACTGTCCTAGAGTTTTTTTTTGCTCAAGGCTAGTGTTCTATCACTTTAAGCCACAGCTGCACTTCTGGTTTTTAGGTGGTTAATTTGGAATAAGTGTCTCATGGACTTTCCTGCCCAGTCTGGCTTCAAACTGCAATCTTCAGATATCAGCCTACTGAGTAGCTAGGTTTACAGGCATGAGTCACCAGCATCTGGCTTCATTCTTTTTTAAATGACTAGATAATATTCAATTGTGTTAATATACACAATTTAATCCATTGATGGACAGCTTGGTTGATTTCCCACCTTGATTACTGTGAATATTGCTGTATATTTATATATAAGTACTGATGTCTTTTTTATGATTCATATAAAAATTACATTTTATTATTATTATTTGCTTTTGTTTCTAGTACTGTCTTTTTGACACACTGATTTCATTTCCATTGGCTACAAAGTAGTGGTATAGTTGGATCATATGGCAATGCTATTTTTAGGCCTTAAAGATTCTTCCTACTGTTATCCATCCTAGCTGTATTAATTTATATTTTTTTAATTTATTTTTTTATTGTGAAAATACTGTACAGAGGGGTTACAATTACATGGGCAAGATAATGAGTACATTTCTTATCAAGCATTGTAGCCTCCTCCTTTGTTTCCTCTTCCCCACCCTTCCCAGCCTCCCCCCCGACCCCTTAATTTATATTCTTACTAAGAGTGCCTGAGTTCCCTTTCTCTTAATCCTTGCCAGCACATGTTATTTTTATGTCTTTTTGATATTCACCATTAAAACTGTGATGAGATGGTTTTGATGTGCATTTCTTTGGTAGTGATGTTGGGCGTTTTTCACCTACTTTTTGGTCATGTATGTTTCTTCTTTTGAGAAATGTTTATTCAAATCTTTTACCCATCTTTAAGTTGGGTCTTTTGGGTTTTTTTAAATTGTTGTTGAAGATTTTTTTGAGTTATTTAAAAATTCTGGATGAGTCTCTTGCCTATTGAGTAGTTTGCAAATATTTTCTAGCATGGTGTAACTCATTCCTTCATTCTTTTTCCCTTTTTTTCCTTTGCTGTGTAGAAGCTTCTTTGATACACTCCCATTTGTCTATTTTTGATCTTGTTGCCTGGGCTTTTGGCATCTTATTTATAAAATCATTATTTGTATCAATATTTTGATGTTTCCCTAAGTTTCTTTGTAGTAAGTTTAGTTTTTGAAGTTGCTTTTAGATCTTTTGTCTATTTTGAGTGTGTGTGTGTGTGTGTGTGTGTGTGTGTGTGTGTGTGTGTGCCTATAAAGTTTAGATCTGAAATGTCTGCCAATCACCTATGTATTAAAGGTTTGGACACCAGCAAACATTGAACTATCTTTGCATCTCTGGGATCAATCCTATTTGATTTTTTGTATTGTTGAATTCAATTTGCTAGTATTTTGTTGAGTTGAGGGATATTGTTCTCTCTTGTCTGTTGTTTTATTTTATTTTATTTCATTTTGATGTCTTCATGTGGTTTTGGTATCATGGTAATGCTAGCTATATAGAAATGAGTTTGGAAGAATTCCTTCTCTTACATGTTTTTGAGTAAAATTGCTGAGAAAAATTGCTATTAGTTTTTAAAAAAGTTTTGTGAAATTCAGTAGGGAAGCCATCTGGGCTCGTTACTGTGTCCAGGTTTTCCATGTCTTTACATTTTGTAGATTTTATTTGCCAAGAATGTATTCATCTCTTTTAGGTTTTTCTATTTGTTGGTTTATGGTTGTTACTCCCTAATGGCCCTTTGTATTTGTCATATCTTTTCTCTCATGTCTGATTTTATTCATGTGAGTTTTTTGTGTTGTTTCTTTTTTTTTTAATGGGTAGTCTGGAAAAAAGTCTATTGAATATATTTTCAAAAAACTGACTTCATTTAATTGATAGATTATGTTTTAAAGTCTATTTTGTTTATTCATATCCCAATCTTTGTTATTTCTTTTCTTTCTACTAATTTTGGGTTTGATTTACTCTTGCTTTTTTAATTCTTTGAGTGATATCAGTAGATTATTTGAAATCTCCCTCTTTTTCTCTCTCTTTCCTCTTTTTTCTCCCTTTCCCTCCTCCCATCGCTTAGGCTAATATATTCCTCTTAGTCCTGCTATTGCTATAGCTAAAAAGTTTTGGTATGTTATATTTTCATCTTCATTTGTTTCAAGAAAAATTTAAATTTCCCTTTTGATTTCTTCACTGGCCATGAAGTCACTTAAGTGCATGTTCTTTAATTACTATCTCCTTATATAGTTTACAAAGTTCCTCTTGTTGATATCTAATTGTTTTCTATTATGATCAGAGAAGACTTTTGATTTTTTTTCTTAAAAAAATTGTTGAGATTTGTTTTGTGACCAAATATATGGTTTATCCTAGATGATGTTCTATCTGTTGATGGATAGAATGTGTATTATGCAAATGAAATGTTCTGTAACCATGTATTAAATCCACTTGGGCTATATCATAGTTAATTCTTGCTTCTTTATGATTTTTTTAAATGATCTGTCCATTGGTTCAAATGTGTTGAAGTCTCCACCTATTATTATATTGAAGTCTATCAGTTCCTTTAAGATTGAATAGTGTTTCAGTGTTAGGCATATATATATATATATATATATGCTTATAATTCTTCTGTTTCTTAATTATTATATAGTGAGTTTGTCTCTTTTTACAGTTTTTGACTTAAAGTCTTATTTGCTTGATATAAGTATTTACTGTTGCTGCTGCTCATAAATAAGCTGCTCCTCAGGGTTTTTTTTTAAAATTTGTTTTTGTTTAGTTTTTTTAAGTACTGGGGTTTTAACTCAGGCCCTCATACTTGCTAGCAGGTTGTGTATAATAATTTGAGACACAACCCTATCCCTTCTACTTTTAATTATTTTTCATGTGTTTTTGTTTAGAGCTAGCCTCAGTCTGTGATCTGCCTATGGCCTGAGTAGTGTTTTTTTTGTGTGTGTGCCAGTCCTTGGTCTTGAACTCAGGGCATGGGTACTGAACCTGAGTTTTGTTTCTTTTTTTTTTTTTTTTTTTGGGTCCGGTCATGGGGCCTGAACTCTGGGCCTGGGCGCTGTCCCTCAGCTCTTCAGCTCAAGGCGAGCGCTCTACCACTTGAGCCACAGTGCCACTTTTGGCTTTTTTCTTATGTGGTGCTGAGGAATCGAACCCAGGGCCTCTGGCATGCAAGGCATGCGCTCTACCACTGAGCCACCTTCCCAGCCCCCTGAGTTTTGTTTCTTGAGCCATGGCTCCACTTCCAATTTTCTGGTAGTTAATTGGAGAAAAGAGTCTCACAGACTTTCCTTTCCAGGCTGGCTTTGATCCGCAATCCTCAGAACTCAGACTCTGAGTAGCTAGAATTACAGATGTGAACCATCAGCAACTTTTGATAACTTTAAAAAAAAAAGCTTTTAAAAGAGTTATTGTATTATTATTTTCAAATAATTGTACAAAGAGGATTCAATGTAACAAATCCACTTATATATATGATGTATTCTGATCATATTTACCCCTTCTATTAATTTTCTTGGGCTGGCCTTAACCCATGATAGCTGGGATTTACAGGCATGAGTCACTTTGCTATCTTACCACACACTTTTGCTTCCCATTTGTGTATGATATCTTCTTCATCCCTTCATGAACTTTCAGTAGATGTGCATCTTTATTAGTCAAGTGACATTACCCCAGTCTACATTTTTTCACTGGGGAATTGAATCTATTTACATTCAAACTTATCGTTGGTAGGTTAGGACTTCTGATTTTTTTTCTGGGGTTTTATACATTCTTATTTCTACTTCTCTGTTGTTTAACATTATGGGTAGTTTTTTATTGATAAAGTTTGATTTTTTTATCCCTATCTCTTTTATGGATCTTTTCTACTAGTGGATTTTTATGCTTTTAATATGTTGCATAGTGGCAATAATCACCAACCTTCCTCTTCTAGATCTAGGGCTCCTTTAAGTATTTCTGGTGAGAACAGAATGGTGATCAGTTCATTCCCTGTTTTGCTTATCTTTCCCTTCTAAAGGACAGTTTTGCTGTGTATCATATTCATGGTTGGCTCCCCTGCCTTCCCCTCCTTAGGACTTTAGATATGACATTCAATTCCCCTCTAGCCTGTAAAGTTTCTGCTGAGATATCTGGTGTTACTTTAACTGGGAGTGGTGTTCTTGTATGTGAGTTGGTGCTTATTTTCTTGTTTTAAGAATTTTGTCTTTGACTTTTGACAATTAGACTATATTGGTCTCAGAGTTGCCATTTAGCAAAGCAGTTTATGAATATATCTTTTTGGAGGTTGGTTTTTGAGCTTGAACTCAGGGCCTGTGTGCTGTGCTCTTTTTGCTTAATGCCAGTGCTCTACCACTTTGAGCCACAGCTCCACTTTGGGTTTTCTGGGGGTTAATTGGAGATAGAATCTCATGAACTTTCCTGTCCAGGCTGGCTTTGAACTGCAATCCTTAGATCTCAGCCTCTTGAGTAGCTAGGATTACAGGCATGAGCCACCAGCACTTGGTTTATGAATATATCTTGATCATTGTCACCCCTTTAACATTTTTTACCCATTCCACCCCTACCCACCCCTTTGTCACTCTTTTTTAAAATAAATTTCTTATTGTGAAAATACTGTACAGAGGGGTTACAGTTACATGGGCAAGGTAATGAGTACATTTCTTTTTTTTTTTTTTTTTTTTTTTGTCGGCCGTGGGGCTTGAACTCTGGGCCTGGGTGCTGTCCCTCAGCTCTTCAGCTCAAGGCTAGCGCTCTACCACTTGAGCTACAGCGCCACTTCCGGTTTTCTGGTGGTTTATTGGAGATAGGAGTCTCACGGTCTCTCCTGCCCGGGCTGGCTTTGAACCGCGATCCTCAGATCTCAGCCTCCTGAGTAGCTAGGATTACAGGCGTGAGCCACCAGCGCCCGGCATGAGTACATTTCTTATCAAGCATTGTTGCCTCCTCCTTTGTTTTTCCCCTACCATCCCTTCCTTCCTATCTCATCAACTATACTCCCACCTCCCCGCCCCCCACCTAAATTGTAAAGTTGTTTTTCGACATAGCGTCTTGTACATCTCATTGTTGCAACGGGTCCACCTGTATCCCTATTTAAACAATTTGTTTTTTCCCTTCCCCTCCTGTCACTCTTCTTAATTATTATTCTTTTTGTATGTGTATGTGCCTGAACTCTGTCCTTGAGCTTTTTTTTTTGCCCTACCAAAAAAATCAGTCTATATTTGAGCCACAGCTCCACTTCCAGCTTTTTCAGTACTTCACTGGAGGCAAGAGTCTCTTGTACTTTCCTGCTGGGCTGGCTTTGAAACATGATCCTCAGACCTCAGTCTTCTGAGTAGCTAGGATTACAGGCATGAGCCACTGGGACCTGACACTCTTCTTAAACACTGAATTCTTGACTGCATTCTCTCTTCTCTTTCTCATTTATCTACTTCTTTCCCCTCACTCCTCTTGAGTATGTACTTCCTGGTGTTTATTTTGCTGTACTTTGAGTTTGCCTTTCTAAGGAATTACACTACTTGAGATCTCCCTTAAATCTACCATATTTCAGTTAATACATTTGAATGCACTTGCATACCACCCAATGTATTTATGAGTTTGTAAGCTCAATCTAGCTTGCTCATGTAAGAAAAAGCATGCATCCTTTGTCTCTTTGGGCCTGACTTTCTTCATTCAACATCATTTTTCAAGTCTTTCCATTTCTTTACAAATGGTACAATATCATGTTTTCTAATTATAGATAAGTAAAATTTCATTGTGTATCTATACCATATTTTCTTGACTCATTCAGTCCATTGTAGGGCATCTGGGCTGATTCTATATACCTTGGCTATGGTGAATAGTGCTGCAATAAACATGGTTGTGCTGGTGGCTAAATGCCCAACAGTGGAATTGCTGGATTGTAGTGTAGTTCTATGTTTAATTTTTTAAGGAACACCACACTGCTTTCCAGAGTGGTTAAACAAGTTTACATTTCCATTAACAGTGTAGTAGGGTTCCCTCTTGGTCACATCCTTGGCAGCATCTATTATCATTTGTTTTCTTGATAATGACCATTGTAACTGGAGTGTGGTAGAATCTTAATGTTGTTTTGATTTGTATTTCTTTTATGGCTAGAAATGTTGAGCATTTCTTCATGTGTATTGGCCATCTTGTGGAAGATTCTTTTATTAACTGGGTTGCTGGTTTTATGAGTGTTTAATTTTTTAAGTTCTCTGTCTATTGTGGATATTAGGCCATTGTCTGATGAGTAGCTAGCAAAATTCTTCTTCCATTCTGTATATTGACTTTTTAGCTTCTCAGAAAGTTTCTACATGTGCCTAGGAGCCCTAATATTTTCTAATATCACTATCTTTATTCCCTATATTTTTTCCTGTAACAGTTTATGGTTTCAGGTCTTACATTTAGGTCTTTAATCCACTTTGTTGATGCTGGTGTGAAGTGATACATGAGGATCTATTTTCAGTTTCCCACATGTGGACTTCCAGTTTTGACAATCTTTGTTAGACTATCTTTCAATCTATGTTTTTGGCTCCCTTATTGAATATTAAATTCTTGTAAGTCTATGGTTTTATTTCTGAGTTTTCTATTCTGTTCCATTGGTTTTCAGGCCTGTTTTTGGGCCAGTAATGAGATGTTTTCATTACTATGGCTCTGTAATAGTGTTTGAATTGGTATTGTTCTTCCTCCAGGACTATTCTACCTGCTAAGGATTGCTTTCGCTGTTCAGGGTCTTTTGTTGTTTCATATGAACTTTTGAATTTCTTTTATCTCATTGAATAATAACCTTGGGATTTTGATGAGTATTGCATTGAATTTATAGATTGCTTTCAGCACCATTACCATTTTCACAATATTAATTCTTTCAATCCAGGAACATGGAAGGTCTTTCCATTTCCTTAAGTCTTCTGTAATTTCCTTCTTTAACATTTAAAAGTTTTTACTCTAGAGATCCTTTACATATTCAGTTAATTCCTAAGTATTTTATTTCTTTTTAAGGTTATTGCAAAAGGAATTGCTTTATCTTCTCAGTTTTGGTATACAGAAAAGCTACTGGTTTTTGTGGGTTGATTTTATATCCCGTTACTTTACCAAAATTTTGAATCAGCTCTAGTAGCTTGGGGGATCTAGGAGCTTGGGAGAGGAGCAGGGTCCTTTATGTACAGATCATGTCTTCTGCCAAAAAGGATAGTTTTACTTCTTCCTTCCCTATTTGGATCCCCTTTATACTTTTCTCTTGCTTTATTGTTCTTGCTAGGAATTTCAATACTATATTGAAGAGGAGTGGAGTTAACAGACATCCTTGTTGCATTCTTGACTTTAGAGGGAATGGTTTCAGTTTTTCACTATTAAGTATAATGTTAGCTATAGGTTTGTCATACACAGCCTTTATTATATTGAGGAAAGTTCTATGTATTCCTAGTTTCTCCATAGATTTTATCATAAAGGGGTGTTGGATATTGTCAAACACTTTTTCTGTATCTATTGAGATGATCATGTGGTTCTTGAGTTTCTGTTGGTGTGTTTTATTACATTTACATTTACTGATTCCGTGTGTTCAGCCAACTCTGATTTGTTCCTGGGATGAATCCTATTTGATCAAATTATGATGTTTATTTGGTCAGTTGTTGAATTTGGCTGGTCAGATTATTATTGAGAAATTTTGCATCTATGTTGATCAAAGAGATAGGTGTATGGTTCTTTTCTTTGATGGGTACCTATCTAGTTTTGGGATGAGTGTAATACTATCTTTATAGAATGAGTTTGGTATTCATCCTTCCCTTTCTGTTTCATTGAAGAGTTTGAGTATTGGTGTTAATTTTTCTTTGTTTTGCAGATTTCCATTTTTTAAATTTTCAATGTTATTTTTTATTATTGTGAAAATACCATATAGAGGGGTTACAATTACATGGGCAAGATAGTGAGTACATTTCTTATTGTTGCCTCCTCCTTTGTTTCCCCATACCATCCCTTCCCCTCTCCACCCCTTTTCCCCATTGCTGTTAATTCTCTTTGAAGGCCTTATAGAATTTGTCTGTAAGCACATCAGGTCCAGAGCTTTTCTTGGATGGGAGGTCTTTTAATGCCATTTTAAGTTAATTTCTTGTTATGGGTCTATTTAACTGATTTATATCTTCTTGGCTCAGCTTAGGGATAATGATGTTCTCTAGGAATACATCCATTTCTGTCAGATTGCCCAATTTATTGGTGCAAAGGTTTGCAAAGTGTTCCCTTATAATATTCTTCAGTTTTTTTTGTTTTTTTTTGTTTTTTTGTTTGCTTATTTCTGTTGTGATTTTTACCTTTGCATCTTTAATTTATTTGGGTGATATCTTTTCAGTCAGGTCAGTTTTGTTAATTTTTCTCAAAGAACCAACTTTTTTTGTTTTGTTCTTTGTATTGTTAAAAAAACCCATAATATCTAATTGATTTGTTTCTGATATTTCTTATTTTTTCCATCTTACTGGTTTTGGGCTTGGCTTGTTTTTCTAGGAGCTTGAGGTGCATCATTAGAGTATTGATTAAAGACTTCTCTAAATTGTTTATGTATGCACTCATAGACACAGACTTTCTTCTGAGAACTGCCTTTGCTGTGTTCCAGAAGAGCTAGTATTTCAAGTGTTCATTTAAATTCTAGAAACATTTGAATTTCTCTTCTTACCTCTTTGATGACACATTGATCATTCAGCAATGTATTGTTCAGTTTCCATTTTGTGTGATGGTTTTGCTGTTGAGCTCTAATTTTATTACTTTGTGGTCTGACAGGATATAGGGAGTAATTTTTCTTGGATTTTCTTTGTCACCTGGGATATGGTCTATTTTGGAGAATGTTTCATGGGCTTCCAAGAATGTCTTTTGTGGTCTTTTGATGTTGATGGATGAAAGATGCTATAGATGACAGGTTTAGCTGATAAATGCAGTTTTTTAGTTTTGAGGTTCCTTTGTTGGGTTTTTGCCTGGAGGATCCAGAGGTGACAGTGATGTGTGGAAGTCACCAACAATCAATGTGTTTGGATCTATGTGTGTTTTAGGTAAAGTAATATTTGATGAAGTTGGGAGCTACAGCATTCAGAGCATAAATATTGGGAATTTTTTATGTCCTTCTGATGAGTTCCTTTTATTAATATATAATGCCCTTCTTTGTCTCCTCTTACTAATTTTAATTTTAAGCCTGTTTTATCTGAAATTAGTATTGCTATTTTGATCTGTTTATGAGGCCACTTGCCTGAAAGATTTTGTTCTTGCCTTTAACCTTAAGTAAATTATTTTTGTCAGCTGGGTCTATTGTAGGCAGCAGATAGGTGAGTCCTGTCTTTTGATCTAACTAGCCACTCTGTTTTCATTGGCAAATTGAGCCTACTAATATTAAGTATTAGAGCTGAGAGGTATGTGATAGCTCTTGCCATGTTACTTCTCCTCTTAGGAGTTGTGTCTTTTCTTACAATATCTATATGCTCATCTGGTAGGATCTTTTTTCTCTGTCTATATCATGTTAAAAGAGCCAATCTTTGAACTTGAATTCAGGGCCTGGGTGTTGTCCCTGAGCTTCTTTTTTGCTCAGTGCTAATGCTCTACCATTTGAGTCACAGGACCACTTCTGGCTTTTTCTAAGTAGTTTATTAGAGATTAGCGACTCATGGACTTTCATGCTTTGGCTGGCTTTGAACCACAATACTCAGATCATAGCCTCCTGAGTAGCTAGGATTACAGATATGAGCCACCAGTGCACAGCCATGTGATTTTTGTATGCAGGACATCCTCTGAGTATCTTCTGTAGTGCTGGTTTGATGGTGATAAATTGTTTTAGTTTTAGTTCATGAAATGTTCTTATTTGCCCTTCAGGTATGAATGAAAGTTTGGCTGGAGAGTGTTCTCAGTTGGTGGTAGTTCACATACAATGTTTGGTATACATCATGCTAAGCTCTCCTTATCGTTCAGGTTTCAGCTGAGAAATATGCAGTTATTCTGACCAGTTTTCCTTTCTAGGTAGTCAATCTTTTTTTCTCATAGCTTTATGTAACTTCTCCTTGTTTTCTACTGAGCCTGTTTGAATCACAGGTTCTTTTCTGGTCTGTTGGGTGTTCTAAATGCCTTTTGTACTTGGATGGACATTTACTTTTGAATGTTTGGGAATTTTTTGCTATTATTCTGTTAAATATATTTCCTATATCCTTAGTTGACTGCTCTTCTTCCTCATTACCTTTCAGCTACAAATTAGGACTTCTGATAAAATCCTAATGTTCTTGTAAACTCATTTCCTATTGCTTGGATTTTTTTAAATTTTTTTTTTTGTTTAAGATTATATCCTCTCTATTACACTACCCTGTCTTCAAACCTCAGGACTCTGTCTTCCTTGTCATCTATTCTCTACCTTCTGCTTGGTTATTTTTCAGGGTTTCTCTCTATTGCAGTCTTTAAAAAAAGACTTTGTATACTTCATCAATTTATCTGTGCCTTCTTTTATCTCTTTTAGTTGGGTGGCTGGTTTTTCATTGGACTCTTGACATCTTTTGAAATTCATTTAGCTTTTTGTGTTCTCCACAAATTACTCCATTATTATTTGGTCAGTCTCATCACATTCACAGAATGTCTTGTATAGGTTTTCTGTTATCATCAATCATCTTTATCAGTAGGTCTTTTAGTCTTATGTGTGAAGTTTCCTCTAGATCATCATCTTTCTGTTCTATTTTATGATGCTGTTTTCTAGGAGTATTGTATTTCTTTGATTTCTCATATTTCTTGTATTCTTAGCTTTATCCATTTGAAGGGCCTTTTGGTATTGACTTTCAGGTACCTGACATCTTCCTACTGGTTTGTTTTCTGTATTCTCAGTTGACTAGGCCAATGATGCTTTGATGGGAGTGCGTCTCTACTAGTATGGGGCATATGTCATCTTTGGTACTTTATCCCAATCTAGAATAGGTGAAATATAACCTATAGTAGGGCACCTTTTTTCACCTTTTCTATTCCTCCAGTCTTGATATGTTTATTAGACTCTCCTACTTGTTTAGGGCTGGGGAGGGTTAGGCATCCACTGCATGAAGAGCAGACCTTCAGGCTCTATCCTTCTTGTGCAGATCCCAGTGGGAGCAGGCCTTTGGTTGCCTTCTGTGACCAGGAGAGGTCTTCAGCCCTTGCCCTTCTATGTATGATGCAGAGCTTGAGGCTGGAAGCCTGTGCTTCTTTTAACTGTAGAAGCTTAGGTTTGGGGATAGATCTCTGAGATTGGAGCCTTTTAGTCTCTGTCCCTTTTGGTTTGGAGCTCCACCAGAGGCTGGCCCCTTACTCAGCACTGAGCTTGGGGGCTGGACTCAGATTCAGAGCACTGTTTACTCTGTGTCCTGTTTGCTGGAGGTCAGCCCCTCACTCAGCATTAGGGGCAGGCCTGGTTTGGAACACTGTCCTTTGGTCCCTGTTGGCATAGAGCGCCACTGCAAGCTGGCCCCACACTCAGCAGAGAATATATTTTGATCAAATGTATTAGGAATATTTTTATATTTCTTGGATCTGGATATCTGTATCTTTCCCAAGATTTAAAAACTTTTGTGCGTTCTTAAAATAATAGGATTTCAACAAAGCTCAGATGTGGAGGAAATGGCAGCAGGGGTTGACCCAACAGCGGAGGTGATGGTGACGGAGCCCAAAATGGAGGAAGAAAGCAGTGCGGCCTGCGTGCCAAGTGACCATGGGACTCTGGGTCCAAAGGTTGAAGGAGAACGACTGACTCAGAATGAGAAGAGGGAGGAGAAAAACATACAAGGAGGAGGCAGCCCCTCTGAGCCCTGTGCCAACCCAAGAAAAAGATACAGTGCTTTCGTTACCAACATACCTTTGGATGTGAGATGGCAGTCACTTAAAGACTTGGTTAAAGAAAAAGTTGGTGAGGTCACATACGTAGAGCTCTTAATGGACGCTGAAGGCAAGTCAAGCGGATGTGCGATTGTTGAATTCAAGATGGAAGAGAGCATGAAAAAAGCTGTCGAAGTGCTAAATAAGCATCGCCTGAGTGGAACACCACTGGAAGTCAAGGAAGATCCTGACGGTGAACATGCCAGCAGAGCAATGCAAAAGACTGGAAGTCTTGCAAGCACAGTGTTGGTAGCAAATCTGGATCATAGAATTCGCTGGAAGAAACTGAAGGAGGTGTTTAGTAAGGTTGGTGTGGTGCTCCGAGCAGACATTCTGAAGGATAAAGATGGGCAAAGTCTTGGGAAAGGCATTGTGACTTTCAAGCAGCCCCTGGAAGCTCGGCAAGCGGTAGCTAAGCTTAATGGCCGGCTGCTATATAATAGACCAATGCAAGTCAAAATGGAGAGGGCTTTACCAAACAGAGACTTCTTCCTTCCTGAACATCCCCAGCAACTTCCCTATGGACTTGGTGGTATTAGCATGGATTTGGGGCCAGGAGGGCAGCCTATTGATGCCAATCACCTAAGCAAAGGCATTGGCATGGGAAACATAGGTCCTGCAGGAATGGGAATGGAAGGCATAGGATTTGGTATAAATAAAGTGGGAGGCATGGAGGGACCCTTTGGTAGTGATATGGAAAACAGGGGACGATTTGGATCTGGGATGAACATGGGCCGGATAAATGAAATCCTAAGTAATACACTGCAGAGAGGAGAGATCATTGCAAACCAGGGAGGAGGTGGAGGAGGTGGCAGCATCCCTAGGATTGAGAGGATGGGCCATGGCATTGACTACATTATGGGGACTGGCATGGAGAGCATGGGTGCTGGCCTGGGTGACGGCATGGATCAAATTGGCTCTGAGATGAGGCGCATGGGCCTGGGCATGAACCACGTGGGCTCGGTCGAGCACATGGGCTCTGGCATTGAGCACATGGGCCCCCTGAGTCTCGACCACACAGCCTCCAGCACACAGCATATGGGCCAGACCATGGAGCACATGGGTGCTGGCATGGGCTTTGGCCTGGAGCACATGGCTGCACCCATTGACCATGCGGGCCAGATCATTGAGTCCATGGGCTCCGGTGTGGAGTGCATGGGTCCTGCCATCGACTACATGGACCTGAGCATGGAGCGCAGGGTGCCCGTGGGCATGGGGGCTGGCCTGGAGCACATGGGCCCCGTGATGGATTCCATGGCCACTGGCCTGGAGCTCATGGGTGCCAACAACCTGGAGTGCATGGGCCTTGAGCGCATGGGCGCCAACAGTCTCCAGCGGATGGGCCCTGCCATGGGACCAGATTTAGGTGCTGGCATTGAGCACACGGGCCTGCCCATGGGTGGTGATGGCAATGCCATTGGGATGGAGTGTGGACACTTTGGAGGAAGCTTTGCAGGATCCTTTGGTGGAGCCAGAGGCTATGTTCCCAGGGTGGCCAGAGAGGCCTGCCAGGTATTTGTAAGAAATCTCCCATTTGATTTTACTTGGAAGATGCTAAAGGACAAATTCAGTGAATGTGGCCTCGTGCTATATGCCAGCATCAGGATGAAGAATGGGAAGTCTACAGGGTGCGGCATCGTTAAGTTTGAGTCACCAGAGGTAGCTGAAAGAGCCTGCCGGAGGATGAACGGCATGAACTTGAGGGGCCAGAAGATAGATGTTCAAATGGATAGAAATGCTTAAGCTGTTGCCTTTTTAAAACATCAATACCTGAATTTGTTTACTTGTTAACCATTTTAATGTTTTTGGCTGGGTGTATAAAGATATTTTGAAAATTCAGTTGCTTTTTGGGGTAATTTGAATGACTTTTTAAATGACTGGGGTTCCATTTGACTGTTTACATTGAGATTGCACTGTGTGCACTTGTTTTTATAGTTGTGGCATCTTGATATCGAATATGACTTTGATAATAAATACCAGTTCCTGAGAAATTAAAAAAATAGGATTTCTATAGTTTGTCTTTTCTTTTACTTTCAGAAAACTAATAATGCAAATACTTGTTCACTTAGTGGCATCCTAAGGATCTCCCCTTC
This sequence comes from Dipodomys merriami, assembly GCF_024711535.1. Lineage (NCBI taxonomy): Eukaryota > Metazoa > Chordata > Mammalia > Rodentia > Heteromyidae > Dipodomys > Dipodomys merriami. Next base: position 65,061 of record NW_027205270.1, read on the forward strand.
CCCCCCCCCCCCCCCCCCTGCACGCCAGCATTGGAGGCTCTGAAAGGACAGCAATGCCTTAGCATAGCTGACAAAGCAGGGTTGCCTCCACACCCAGGCTTTGGCCTCCAGGTCTCCTTTCCTATAAATACCAGAAGCCCTGCACCCTGGCTGGTGAGTATGTGTTCAAGGGCTGAGGGGTCTTGCTGCAGATGAGAAGTACAATTAGTGTTTCCATGATTCCATCTTCCTGTGATGTCATAATCCCAGAATCCCTCCTTACAATGTGCAAGGCAGACCAGCAGCTGATGGCCCAGCCTCAGGCTAGTGGAGCATTTCTCAAGTCCGGCTTTACATTTCCTCTCCCTTTTAGGGGGCTCCTTGGCAGGGCTCAGATAGATGACTTTGTAACAGCAGACCCTGTCTGGTTCCAAAGCATCTTTGCAGCTGTAACACCATCCTTGAAGCTTCCCTTGGAGCCAATGCCATTGCAAAGATGTTCCCTCTCCATTTCCTTCAGCTTATTTTTTATTTTATTTTTTACTTCCCATGTTTGTTTGCTATGGGTCTACTTCTGCACAGCCTCCAACACCAGCCACGTGGCTTTCCTTACAGAATTCTGTGAGTTTTCTCACTTCTGTACCTCAGATGAACCCACTTAAAAGGAAGACCAAGCCTCTATATCTCCCCAGGGGCTAACTTCTGCTAGACATTAAGGAATATAATTAAAGCTGAAGCAGGGTGGGATGTCCAGAGTGGGTACTAGACACTCTGAGCTCCAGACATACCCCTTTTCCTATACCACCTGCTCCCTGAGGCTTGGTGCATTCCAGAGGGCAGAAGAGAGTGAATTAGAATTATCTGGAGAGATTGATTGCCAAGCTCCACCTCCGTGTATTCAAATTCCTCACTTATCTGGACAAGAGCTACTACCCTAGTGGATCAGGCTTTATGATGCCTAGCTTCTGTCTGGGTGCGATTACTCCGTGTTTCTGGAGGCAAGCATCTGCAGCAGAGACCTCGTGGCCTGCTGCAGGTAGCATGTCCTGCAGAAAGCCAATGCAGAAAGTTTCAGGAGACAAGGTCAGTGCTGGCGCAGAGATTCCACGTAGCTGTTAAAGAAAGGAGCTCTGAGCTAGAGAGGAGGTCTGGCTGCCTGCTCTGACAGTATAGACCAACAAAATTGGAAACAAAGCTTGGGCCAATTGGATCCTAAGAGGCTGGATCTGAACATTCTAGAACATGGGTTTCAAGTTGTCTTCTGCATGTCACCTGGACAAGTAAGGAAAGATTTGGTTGTCTCTCATGTTCAGAGTTTGAAGATACTTGAAATTTATAGGTGCTTTTTCCTGGAATAGGTCCTATTATAGACAGTCCAGTATACCAGGGACAGCCCCTGGATCCAGGTTCTGGAAGGCATACAGTCTCAGCAGGACTGGAAACAAACAGGGGAAGTAGTAGAGTCACACTGGTTAGAAACAAGGCCCTACATATGTTCTTAGAGACTGAATAGAATCTTGAGAAAGACCAGCAAGAGTAGCAGGCTTTTCTCTTTCTTTTCTGATAGTGCTGGAGTTTGAACCCAGGGCCTTACACTTGCGGGGCAGGCATTCAACCACCATGTCCCCAGTGTCCCCAGTCCTTTGTATTTTAGTTATTTTTTGCATAATATCCTGCTTCCCCCCCCCCCCCGTCAAGACTGGATTTCAATCCTATTTATTGTTCTTGCATAACTGGGATGATAGGTGCATGCTACCATGTCCAGCTCTTTAATCACTGAATGGGGTTTTCTGTATTTTTTTGCCCAGGCTGGCTTTGATCTGTGATCCTCCTGATCAATTCCTCTTGAGTAGAATTGCATGTGTGAGCCACTGTGCCTAACTCCTTCTGTTGGGATGAACAAAGACAGACTATGGGACTAGGGACAAAGAATTGTTGGGTTTCCTTTAGCAAGTTAGGCTGATCTAAGCCTTCTGGGTCCTGTACAATGGGGTCTATGCGCTCATCACTTTCTACAGAACATGAACCTCCTTAGGGAAGGTTCATGCCATTGAGCTGTGATCTCCCCCTTAGCTTCCTTGCCATAAGCTGCTCATCTGTTGCATGCAACTCAGCAAGACCAGGTGGGAAGTGTGGAGGACTTATCATATGAGCTCAGATATTAGGCTGACAGTGCAGAACAATTCCTTACAGGGAGATCCTGGTAGTGGGTGGAGGTTGATGGGTTATGGCCAGGCATGTCTATCTTTCTGCTAGACTGATCCAAATAAATGCAGCTTCAGAAATAAACTTTCATTTTTATCCATGAGGAAGTGAAGTTTGCTTTCTTTGCAAAGACTCAACAGAGCTTTTCCTAAAGTCATAGCCTCATGCAAAAATCTATCCCTATGTGGAAACCTACGGCACAGTGGTTCTCCAGTTCAAGCATGTATCATGTTACCTGGAGGGCAGATGGGGAGTGGGATACTCAAAGAGTATCCATGTCCTGAAGATTTGCATTCCTAACAAGTTTCCAGGTAATGCTGCTGATCTGAGCTGATGTTTTAAGACTAAAAAAAAAACAACCAACCTTATTAACTCCATTAACACAAACTTTCTACTTTAAAATTGCATGGTCTTTTTGAATTTTGTCAAGAATAACCCAGAATGATTTTATTTTTACATGTAGCCTGCCTTCCCACTCAGATCTCAATTCCTGTGGGAAAGGGATTGTGTGTTGTCTACTTTCTCCATATTAGTCAGTATTGTTGGACACACAATCAATGATATAAATTAAGAAGAACTTGATTAAGCAGACAGGAGTCAATGATGGTTAATTTTTGGATTTCCACATTTTTGCAAAAGCGTATCAATTTTTTTCCTTACATTTACAGAGAAAAATTTTCATTTTTTCTAATAATATCCTAAGTCCATGAAAGAAAAACTCTAGTCTTGATTTAGGAAAAAAGAGTTCATTCCTTCATCCTTCCAAACAAGGTACAGTACACAACTGAACAACAATGTATATTCCTGAAAAACACAACTATATCTAATATTGCTCTACTCTTTAAGTAAAATTCAGATATTAAGGAAAAGAGCCACTAATCACATGGACACATTACAGAAATCAAAATTAACTTACCACACAAAATAAATTAAAACATTAAATATTAACCTTTTCAGTGCAACATATACAGAAGTCAGAGTAATAAGTTCTTAAAAAAACAGGGTTGTTACAATAAAGATAATGAAAACTTGAACATTTCAGTAAGTTATTACACTAGGAAGAAGAGCTGTTTTTCACCACACACCACTGGGTCTTCCAGAAAACTTGGTAATATCAATGGCTAGAGAGAATAGGTCTTAATGTGAGAAACACTAAAAACAGTCAGGCATAGTGGCTCATGCCTGTAACCCCAGTTATATGTGAGGCTGACACGAGAGGATGGAGAGTTTGAGGCCAGTGAGATCCTATTTCAAAAACAAAACAAAACCACAAACAAACCCCAAATACAACCCTAAACATGTGCTGTTTGTTGAACTTCCTTTGGTTCTGGGCTTTTGAACCATTTCCCTCTCCTTGATTTGGGAGAGATGAAAGCCCAGAACCTGCAAAGGGGTAGTCTTCTCCTGAGCAGTGTTCGAGTGTCATTGGTACATCCTTGTCAAACTGCCTGGAAAAGCATCCAGTGGCCCGCATGCTTGGGAAAGTTGTTTGGAGACATCAGGCAGTTTTCTACACCTGTAGAAAACAATGTGCCCTGTGGGTGGTGAGCATCAGTTCCTCCTTTCTCAGACAATGGGGTCCGGGGACCAGGGTGCTGGCTGCTGCTGGAACACTTGTTAATCTCACTCCTTGCTTGGTTCCACATGCAGTGGGGTCCCCTCCTCCAGGCTAGAGCTGGCTGGATTATGTCTTGCTATGTAGAAATGTTTGCTATCCCTATGCTTAAAGTCACAACCTGAAGAGCACTGGCTAAATCCAGGCTCCATAAAACTTTGGAGGCCTTTTATATAATTCATTCCCCACCCACACCCCCAATGGGGGATTTTCATGGTTTCTGAGCTCACTGTTCAGTGTGTGGCTGCTGCTTCTCTGGAATGGTTTTCTCTAATTATAACAAATTTTAAGAAACTTATGACTTTCTGAAGGACAGGGACACAGGAATTCTGCAGAGATGGCCTAGGAGATACCCTATTTGGGGGGTGCCATTCCTAGGGCACTGTCTCTGAGCCTTTTTTGTTCAAGGATATTGCTCTATCATTTAGGTCACAGCTCCATTTTTTTTGGGGGGGGTGTCCAGTCGTGGGGCCTAAACTCTGGGCCTGGGTGCTGTCCCTCAGCTCTTCAGCTCAAGGCTAGCACTCTACCACTTGAGCCACAGTGCCACTTCTGGCTTTTTTCTTTTTTGCTTATGTGGTGCTGAAGCATCGAACCCAGGGCCTCATGCATGCAAGTCAAGCGCTCTACCACTGAGCCACCTTCCCAGCCCTCCATTTTTTTTGAATGGTTAATTGGAGATGAGTCTCATAGACTTTGCTGCCTGGGCCAGCTTCAAACCGCAATCCTCATATCTCAGCTTCCTGAATAACAAAGATTGCGGGCATAAGCCACCAGTTTTTAGCTAGGAGATGTACATTTAACTTGGAAAGATAATTTTTTTTTTATCTACCCAAAGAACTACCACTGCCATGAACGGTGGATTTGATCTCTAAAAGAGAAACCACCAAAGAAGTCAGATTATCATATACTGCAATGTGGACCATGGTTCAACCAGGTTACCTCAACCCAACCTCAGCCTCTGGCCCTTTTCAGACCTTCTGGTGTACTAAGTACTGATTTGGGAGGCACTTGGGAGGCCCATATTTGAGCCTGATCACCACCTGGATGTACTGGCATAAAGAGGGGCACTCGCAGTGTGATTGAAAGCAGAGTACTGAGACACTCAACCTGAGATCCTCCCAGGAAAGGAGGATCCATCCCCGTGGGCTCCTCTGCAGAGTCTCTTGGATGCCAATCACTGATACAGCCTTTACATGGGACATAGATCCTTTCATTTGCTAGGTGAAGAAAACCCCACAAAGCATTTGCATATCAGTATACACTCTTTAAAAGCAATGGATCTCCAACAGACTCGAAAAGATCGTCTTAAACTCCCAGTGTAAACTGAAGTTAAAAACACATGATGCTCCTCCACTGTCAGTGATTTTCCTAAGCCAAGACCTCATACTCAGCAGGGTTTGATGAGAAGACTGAGTGTGAACTGGAATCTAAAACCAAAGTCAGCTGACTGGTCTCTGAACAGTTGTCTACAAGTCAAGTCTTGATCTATAAATCTTTCATGGCAGGATTTGCCCAAGGAATACAAAGTTAAATCCATTTTTGGATAATTTAAAAACCCTGCTGGGCATTTTAAAATATATTACATACCTGTAATCTCAATACTTGGGGGCTGAGATAGGAGGAAAGCAAGTTCAATGCTAGCCTGAGCTAGCCATAGTGAGATCCTGTCCCCCAAACAACAAACCCCACCCCTGAAGCCAAAATACATGGTGCTATGTTAAATATATATGTGGGGGCTAATTCTGAACAAATTCAATTTCTGAACTTAGTGCTTCAGGTATAGTAATGAGTGCCAAAGAGAAGACATGGGTCAGACAATTGCCTGAACTGGAAAAAAAAGGCAAATCACACGATATTTCATAGGAATAGAACTGGGAAGAATTGGAGGAAAGACAATATTTTCTGATAGAAACTTCAAACCAGCTTTCAGAGGTAAATTAGGTACACTGAAGAGCTACAGTAAGTAGAAATCTTTCACTTGTCAAATATTTGTGGATAGCTTCCTCATAAGAGTTTATATATTATTTCACTGTTATTCTAAGTTTTAATGAATATCTGAAGGGCTTTACCACTTTATACAGACAGGCTCCATGGGTCAAACACTCTGATGCTCAGGAGAGCAATTTTGCCTTCTTCCAAGGGGAAAAACGAGAGGCTTAGAAGCATTTTCATTAAAAATGTCAGCATCCTGAATGGCAAAGGTGGGTGGGGTGGGGACACTGGAATAGTTCTCTTAATGCTCGAAAATAAATAGGAAAGTTAAATTTCTCCTTTAAAAAATAAAGCAACAAACCAACCAAGCAACCACATGGAAAATACAGGACTGGTCTCCTTTCATGGATTCAGTCTGAAATGCCCACAGCTCACTGCCCTAGCTGGGTGCATGAGGATGTGAATCTGTTTAATCACTAAGCAATGGAAGATGGATTATATTTACCCTGTGTATACACACAGGCGGCCCTGTCCTCTCTCCCAACAGAAGGGACAATCTCTGCCACTGGGCTTCCTGGCCTTTCTACCAGAACATATCTGGAGATTGACCTGCTTTGTGTCTTAGATGGCAAGGCCTCTGATCCCCAGAGTCTGTGATCATATCATATCCTTAGGCTCCATCTCCATAGTTCCCAGGAGGCTTTCCCAAGTCTTGGATTGTCTCAAAGGCCATTCTCACTTTTCAGCCAGCCACATATATCATTAATGCAGATGTTTGATGGAGTTTATCCTTTTTGCATGGGCTTAAGAGATGAAAAACAAAATCATTTTCCATAATAAATAAGACATTATCTTGGAGCGTGGTGATATCTGGGAAGGTGTTCGTGTATCCATAGAAGACATCCAGCTGGTTGGGGGTCTTATGACCAGAGAACATGGCTCCACTGACACTGTTATCTTCATGTAACAATAGGCTGTTTTCTTTTCTACTTTACTATGCCACTTAGCAGATCAGAGAAGGCAGTGGCAACAATAGCACCTCCAGGGTTCAGCAGGATTCTCTTGCCGGGAGGTGGCCCATTGGGAAGAAATACAGCCCAGAAGCTATGATGGACAGGAGGCAACTCGGCACACCTGCACTCAGCTGCTTACAGATGTGCATACCTGACGCAGGTAAACAGGAAGGGCACCCTTTGCAGTTCTTGTATGACCAGTCTTTAAGTTTGGACCACTGATTTCTTCTTTAGAGTCCCAAATGGACAGCGTTTTCAACACAGTCTCGAAGGCCTACAGTACACAAAAGGCTGTGCAGGTGATTGTAGGTGGAGGAGGAGAGGTCTGCTGGCATGTCTCAGGTGTCCCCAGTGTTGCTGTCCTGAAGAAGGCCTTTTTTTTTTGTCTTTCAGCAGGCTGCTTCAGGCCAAGTTCCTCCTCAGAGTTCCTCAGACTACTGGCAGGAAGGAAAAATAGGTTTAGCACTGTGGGCCAGCCCTCAGCCATACTGGCAAAAAAAGCTTGGACATGGCATCAACCAATGTCACCACCTTCTCTTGGGAAGCTAAGCCCGAATCTCAGGTCCTTTGGTTCAACTTCAGTAACCTTTAATAACTTCTGAAATGGTGCTTTCATGCTAATGAAAGCCAGCCAGGTCAAGAGGGAAATGAGTTGTAGCAGTGGGGGAATGAGGTGGGGTGAGGGTGGATGCAGCCCAACTGAAGCTGTGAGGCTTCAGTTCAACCTAGCTATAGCCAGGGTAGCTCACAAGCTGGTTCAGGGCCTGGCATGGCTTCTCCCAAGACGAATATAGACCCACTTCTTTTCAGTGTGTAAGTCCTGAGCGTCTTCTCTGCGGCTGCATAATGAGGCAGTATGGACATAGCCCTCAGCTTCTGAGTCCAGCTCAGCCTGGACATCTGTCTGCTCTGTTTCTTTTGGAGGTGTGCAGGACAGTGTATAGTCTGGGGGTGAATCACATCAGTTCTAGGCCCCGCAGGCCCAAAGCTGGGCACACATATCAGGGACAGGAGCCTCAGTCTTGGAGGCCATCTCTGAATGGACCAGACCCTCTCCTGCCCCAAACTTCTCAAATGTGGGAAGAGAAGGGACATTTGCAAATAACTGCACTGGAAGTTCAGAAAAATGCTACAAATGACTACACATTTTCTTAAGAGATTTAAACTGTGTGTGTGTGTGTGTGTGTGTGTGTGTGTGCGTGCACACGTGCACGTGTGTGCACGCATGTGTGCTCATGCATGTGTGCCAGTAAGTAGGTCTTAAATTCAAGGTTTCACTCAAGGCTGTTGCTCTACCACTTGAGTCACACCTCCACTTTCAACTGGAGATAAGAGTTTCTAGGATTTATCTGCATGGGATAACCTTGAACCAGGATCCTCAGATCTTAGCTTTCTGAGTAGGTAGGATTATAGATTGTAAGCACTGGCACCTGGCCTAAACAATTTTTTATTGGTGGTATAAGAAAAAAAGATACCTTCCTTAGCACCATGAGTGTTTCCTTTTCTTTTGTTCTTTTCTGGTTGTTGGTAGAGCTTGAACTCAGAGCCTGGGTGCTATTCCTGAGCAATTTTGCTCAAAGTTAGCACTCTACCACTTTGAGCCACAGCATCACTTCTGGTTTTCTGGAGACAAGAGTCTTAATGGGCTTTCCTATCTGGGTGGGCTGGCTTTGAACTGTGATCCACAGCTCTTAGCCTCCTGAGTAGCTACGATTTCAGGCATGAGCCATAAGTGCCTGACTTACCATGGGTGTTTTCTCATGGTAGTAAAAAGAGAAGCAAGTGGGGTCTTCAAAGGCCCTAGCTCTCACTCTCACATTCCCACTAACTCATGGTAGAACCCAAGCAGGCCTTCAGGAGACTGATTCCTCATATCACTCCTGGGTCACACTCCTTTTCAGCCTCCTGGCATGGGTGCCAGCTTGGAGTCACTTTCTCCAACCAGACAGTTCCTTTCTCAGAGCAGCCCTTTACCTGTCTCTGAATGGCAGCAAGCAGTCCTTCCCTTCAGGAGGGCACTGGGTTTTTCATGCCGGCAGATGAGGGCACGGCACCAATCACAGTGTTTTCGGACCTGGCAGCAGCTGTAGAGACAAGAAATGATCTCAGGATAGCCTGGCCCAGCAACTCTGGGATCCCCATCAGCCTTCCTTAAGGGGTCCAGGTACCGTGGGGGAGCTCAGCGCCCATGGTGGTGGCCCACTGGGACAGATGCTGGCCAATAACAGAGATACCAGCTGGCTGCTCCCAAAGAACCAGTACCATTAATGATTGTAGCTTCTTGAGCTGGTAGAGGGGACTGGCTCCCGCCCAGCTGCTAGCTCCATAAAATGGGTTTAGAAGCTCCACCAGTAAGGTAGGGGTCCCAGAACAGCCATCAGGCCTAGGACCAGTAGCCACATCTGTCTGAGGGCCACAAGGTTGCAGGAAGAGTCATTTTTCAGGCCTGGCCAGTGGCAGAAGAGGAAATCTGGGTGGCTTGATCGAGTTGCCCATAAAAGACTGGGAAAATAGTATCAACAGCTTTGACTCCTTCTTTGAGCATGAGTATTCTAGTTTCACTATTCTAGTTTTACAAAATCTAACCATGTTGTAAAGCTATGGGTTTAAGGGGCTCCTGACTTCCTTTGTGGGCAGCATGAGGACCATTCAGAGTTAGCAAGAAAAAATAAAACAAAACCCAAAAATCAACCAACCAAGGAGCCTTGAAAGAGTTGGGAAGAAAGCACCAAGATATCACTTACCTAAAGGCCATGGGATATAAGAAAGGATTTCATTCCAAGTACTCTAACATTAATGTAATATACACAAACATAACACAATATGTATATTCTATATATCTATGCACTGGGGCTGGGAGAAATTTAAAAACGGACATATGACAAACTGACAAATGATCATCTGTGCCGTTCTCTTGGTGCTGGTGGTATTTCAAGATCCCCACCCCAGCTTTCTGCCATCTGGTTCTGCCTTGGAAGATAAAGTTGGTTTCATATAATCTCAGAGAATGGACTTGACCTTCTTGCCTAACCTGTTCCTGATGCAGGTGGAAAATGTTAGTTCGGAGAAGTTGGCTGGGGCTCTGGACCCTCCTGAGCTACAGCATCGGGGTTAGGACCCTGCTCAACACCATAGCAGAAAAAGGGATAGGTCTAGATTCTAGCTCTGTCAGTAGCTCTAGCTTATAGCCAGGTACCTAGAGAGGACTGCCATGCTTACTTCCAGCTGGCAGTACCCTAGGTCGTGGGATCAAGGCCTCTAGACTATAGCATGGGGTGAGCTGGTCCCAACCAGGATTCTATAACTCAGCAGGGCCCTAATATCCAGGCAGCCAGTAGCAGGGTGGTTGAGGGTTTGAGTATGGCTTTTAGTGGTGTGGAGCTTAGACTCTGGGAGGGATGTGCAGGGAAGGTACAGTGGAGGGTGGTTCTGGTAGCCTCCTTGGGAATAAAAGATGCTCTTTCAGTGTCTAGATTGGTCCTGTCTCTAGAGAAGCTAGCAAAATTAGTGTTTAGTCCCTCCAAGAAGGTCCATATGGGTCCTAAGTCTTGTTCCTGAGGAGCTGGTACCCTTTTGGTCATAGGAACAGGTCTATGGTGACAACACACAGCTAAGCTGACCATGAGAAATGAGGCCAGTGTCCTATTAGTGGCTCCTGACCACTTGAGGCTTGCTTCTGCCCTGTTTGTCTACGCTATTATAGACATGTGTTCTTAGGACCCTTACAGGCAGAATGGATGTTGCTTAGGGAGGAAGGAAAGGCTTTCAACCTTTACCAGAGCTGGTTTGGTCTAGGAGAAGGGTATGAGCAGCCTGTGGCTAGTGGCAGGAGCTGGGTTTCTAAGGTATGATCTCACTTGTTGTCAGATCCAGAGGCATGTGCTTCAGATGTCTCAATAGCAGCAAACCAACAGGACAGAGTCTCTTATTTGTCTATGTGAAATCTAGGTAATGGTGGAGGGCACAAGTCTGGCTTCTGCATTGACACGGAGCTGTTTACTCCAGCCTTGACACAATGGTCCATCTATTTCCTGTCTCACCATGAGCCAGTCCACAGCCCAGCAGCCTTTAACTGACCTATGAATTCCCTGTGCATCCAATTAGGTATAAAGAGTTCACTCTGTGACTTAGACTTCAGCTAGTTCCAGGGAAGGGAGAGTGGGGGGGGGGGAGATAAATCTGGCCTTGGGCCAGGTTTTGGGACAAGAGCCCTGTGTTGCCAAGTCACTGACTCTACAGAGCTGCCTGGTGGGTAGATAAGGCCAAGCAAATGAACCGGGTATGGGGCTCAGTAAAAGCTTCCTGGAGGATACAGGATTTTGAAGGACAAAGAGAGGCCAAGTGATGAAGCGGGAAACAGCTGGAAAAAGTAACGGTCGCCCGTCTGCAATAATAGCAATAGTGGCCTTTGAGGTGACTTTGGGTTTTGTTACTGTCCCAAAGAATGGTTACTAGCTCTTCAGAGCATCTATCTGTTTAACTCACCATTTCCAAGGCTCCAAGAACAACAGCAGAGGGGGAAGTGAGTCTTTGGTTTGACACTGGCTTCCAGCAGTGCACAGGAACACAGCTGGGTCTGGCTGGGGATGTCCTAGGCCTTCGCATGGCCTGGCTGCCACATTTAGCTTAGAGTGAGACCTGACAGCCATGCACTGGGCTGACAAGACCCTGTCACGAGCTCATGCTGTAGATGTCCCTGGTAGGGCTGGGGGCAGCAGATACTCACTGTATCAGCACACATGTGATGATGAGGACAGCCAGGGCCACAATGGAGACCACCACCAAGGCGGTGATGGCTTGTTTCTTCTGACTGGCGGCCACCACGGCCAAGAGGTCCGCGTGCTCACAGCGTGCACCGACGTACCCAGAATGGCAGCTGGAGAAGAAAGGAATGTCAGTCCACTTCTCCAGGGTCTCCTTTCCCCAATTTACTGTGCCAAATCTTGGGAGATAACACAGCTAATGTGTTTAGGTCAAGAAAGTCATCTTGGCAATTGAGAAAAAAAATCTAGGTTATTATTTTTTTAAATTAAATGTGTGTTTTCAGAATTTCTGATGAGAGAAAGAAAACATACTTGTCTAATTGGAGACATCACATGACTTAGCCTTTCTGTCTTCTCCATCAAGTTTAATTAGCCTTGCCAGGATTTCCTGGATGGCCCAGTGTTCAGGGAACATTCAGCAGGACATGGGCAGGACTGGTGAAGTCACTAGGCTCCTTGGACCCTGGTGTCTGTGCATCTAGCAATACTGGCTGACCTCCAATAAGGAAAGGAGAGGCATGGGAAGTCATGAATGAACATGCAGGTGGCACTAGCCAACGCTCCCCCTCCCCCGCTCCATGATTTTCCTCAATAGAGGCTACTTAGAATATGCACGAATCCTTTTTTTATTGCCATTTGAAAACATTTGACCTCAGAAGTCCCATAAAGGACTTCTAGGAGGGGCAGTCCCATATCACACTCTAGGTTTAATTGTTTCTCCTTTCAGAGATAACAATGCTAGCTATTTTCTTTTCTCGTTATTTTTTTTAAATGACTCTGTTATGATTAGCTACTCTGTAACTTTCACTTGTAGATTAAAAGGCCTTGGAGAACAAGGAACTCTGAAAGAGGATTACTGAGCCTGGGTACCTGCCATGGTGCCAAGCCAGCCCCAGGACCTTTATATGTGAGATTCCCCTTAAGCTGGCCACCTCAGCTACCAGGGATAAATGTGGTCTGTTTTCTGAGAGTCTGAGTTTTTCCCAGTGTTAAAATTTCCAGCATTTTGAGAGTGTAGAGACAGGTATTATATAGGTTTAAGATTTATGGTAAGCAGGGATGCTGAAAAGTTGCTGATGGAGGAGTATCCTGGGATATAAGAGTAGACAAAGGAAATGTTTAAATTCAGGTACTGGTCCTTTATTTAGTGCCTGTACTAGGGCTTGAACTCAGGGCCAGGGTGTTTTTCCATAGCTTTTTCTCCGAAGGCTGGTGCTCTTACCACTTAAGCTATAGCTTTACTTCTGGGTTTTTGTTGGTTAAAGAAAAGAATCTCATGAACTTTTCTGCCTAGGCTGGCTTTGAATTGTGATCCTCAACCCCCTGAATAGCTAGGATTTTTTTCTCCTCTGTCAGAAGCTGGGCTATGGTCAAGGACCAGGGCAGTCTCGAACTCATGTTCCCCTTTTCTCAGCTTCCCAAGTACTGGGTCACAGGCATATGCCATCATACCTACTTTTGCTAAAGCTTATTTTATTCTTAACATGTTTTCTCAATTCATCCTTGCATGAAAAAAATCAAGTCCTTCTGGAGACTTGAGTTTATAGCCAGGTCTGCTGCCTGAGTCTGGCTCTCACATTCTCTAGGCTGATTCACCTGTCTGCTAGGGAGACTGGGGCAGAGTGTTTCAATCAGACCTGCTTTTTAGGTTAGCCTCTACGCTTGGAAGGGTAAAGTATTTGAGAGTTTTGAGTGCAGCGTGAAGTGCTTGTAGTCTTTGGTAAATCAGGAAGCTGAGGAGGGCATGGGTGTGGAAAATGCTCGTCAGTGTCTCTACAGACTGGGGAGGAAAGACCAGGCCCTGGTAGTGGAGGCTCTGATGGGAAGACTTCTCTTGTTTTTTGTTTTTTGTTTTGGGTCAGGTCATGGGGCCTGAACTCTGGGCCTGGGCGCTGTCCCTCAGCTCTTCAGCTCAAGGCTAGCGCTCTACCACTTGAGCCACAGTGCCACTTCCGGCTTTTTTCTTTTTTGCTTATGTGGTGCTGAGGAATCGAACCCAGGGCCTCAGGTATGCAAGGCAAGCGCTCTACCACTGAGCCACCTTCCCAGCCTTGGAAGACTTCTCTTGTAAACTGGGATTGGGATCTCCTACGTCTGAAAAACACTGACTCTCATAGTTCCAAGCAATGGGATGGGAAAGCTTTATTATTATTATTATTATTATTGTTATTATTTTGGTGGGGGTCCTGGGACTTAAACTCAGGGTCTGGGGCTATCCCTGAGCTTTTTTGCTTAAGGTTCGTGCTCTATCATTTGAGCCACAGTGATACTTCCAGCTTTTTCTGAGGAATTTATTGGAGATAAGAGTTTGGTAGACTTTCCTGCCTGGACTAGCTTCAAACTGGGATCCTCATATTTAAGTTTCCTGACTAGCTAGAATTACACATATGAGCCACCACTGTCCAGCTGTTTTTTTTTTTTTCCTGTGAAGCAGAAGCAGAAGCAGAGAAATAGCTTCCTAGGTTGGCACTGGCCCTTTCCCACTGAGGGGAGGAGGAGAGCTCCAGGGGACCAGAGTGGAAGCTGGGAGGTGATCTGCAACATCTAAACTGTCCATGTCTAAACAAAACTGCAAAGGGTTACTCCAGCCTATCCTTAAGTTTGTACCCTGTAGCCAGATGCCTCTACCTTCCAGAGGAGCCCTATGAGGCGAGATTCCTCTGTGTGTGACACCCATTTCCTGCATGGTCCTAACCCATGCCCTCCACTATCTAGGTTCCAGCCAGTCCAAGTCCTTTCCCCCTCATTCTCCCAGCACAGTGTTAAATGCACACACCGGACCTAGCAGAATACACAATCTAGGCACCTAGGATACACCTGTGGAATGTGCCAGGGGCTGCTGTGCACCTGCCCACTCAACGTCTGGTATCCTCTTGGTGTGGAATCTGATTCCTCTCCATCCTTAGACTGTGTGTGCATATTTGTGTGTGTGTGTGTGTGTGTGTGTGTGTGTGTGTGTGTGTGTGTGTGTGTGCATACCAGTACTGGGGCTTGAACTCAGGACCTAACACTTTTGTTAGGTCATTCGAGGCTTGCCCTCTATTGCTTAAGCCACACCTCCACTTCTGGCTTTCTGCTGGTTAACCGGAGATAAGAGTCTCTTGGATTTGTCTGTCCAGGCTGGTTTTTGGACTTTAATTCTTAAATCTCAGCCTCCTGGGTAGGTGGGGATTACAGGCGTGAGCCATGGACACCCAGCAAGACTGCATTTCAAAGATCACATTCCCAAATTTATATGCTCTACTACTCATTCATTCACCCAGATATTCAGTCATCTGTGTCTCCATAGCTCATGCCATGGCTCTCCTGACCCTCTCTATCTTTGAACACCTGAAAGTCCACGTCTGCTTCTTTCCTTAGCTTCTTTGCCTTTGCAGGCTGGGACCTTGTTCTACAAAACACCTGGCTTTGCAGTTGCTCTTGTGAGTTGGAAAGAAAAAAAAGTTGGTGACATACTTTTTTGTCTTTTTAGACTTAAGTGTGCTGATTATCCTAGAAACAAGTTACACAGGGAGAAGAATCACCTCGCCTGGTTACTAGCAAACCATGATTGACTCAGCTGCTGTCTTCTCCTTCACCCCAGCCAGACACTGGCTCCCATCTGGTACACCTTAGAATCACCTAGCAAGCTTTGGAAAATATAAGAATCTAGGTCAGGAAATGCTCAGCCAGTTGCTCTGGGCATATGGTGATTCTAGTGTGCAGCTCAGTCTGAGAAACCTCGTAGGTAGAACTACCATGAAACTGGGAACTAACAAGTCAAAAACTGGCCAGTTCCTCTTCCCTTCCCCCTCTCTGAGCAGTTCCCCAGGGTGGTAGCATAGGACCTTCCAAAGAAGAACTGGGCGATGTTGCATCTCTGCTTAAGCATCTTAAGAAAGGCATCTGGATGAAATAGGAGTCATTTTTATCACAAAGGGGCACAGGAGAGGTGCAGCTGGACCAATTTCCTGTTTGGAATGGGCTTGGGGAGCAGTGGCAGCTGTTTGTCAAAACCAAACTGCTAGAATGCTGTTTTGTTCTGTTCTTCTGAACAGGAAGTTTGACAATCACATTGGGGCTGTTTCCCCACAAGGAGAACAAAGAAGAAAGAAGAGGATGGAAGGAAAGACCATCACCTGGGGTGCCTGGGAAGGATTGGGTACTTGTTTGAGCTGCAGAAGAACCCAGGGAGGTCAGGACAAAAGATGAGTGCTCCAGCCAGGTGGCTGAGGCCTTTTCACTTTAGGGTTGTGTGTGTGTGTGTGTGTGTGTGTGTGTGTGTGTGTGTGTGTGTGTGTGTGTGTGTGTGTGTGTGTGTGTGTGTGTGTGTGTGTGTGTGTGTGTGTGTGTGTGTGTGTGTGTGTGTGTGTGTGTGTTTGTGTGATGCTGGAGTTTGAATTCCAGACTTCACATTTGCTAGGCAGGACTTCTACTTACTATTTGAGCCTTATCTCCAGTGGGTTTTTTTTTCTCTGATAATTTTTGAGATAAGATCTTCCTTTTTTGCCAAGACCAACCTGGCCTGCAGCCCTCCTATTTATACCTTCCACAATACCTGCATTATAAGGCACATACCATCATGGCTAGCCTTTTCTGTTGAGATGGGTGAGGAGAGGATTCCAAACTTTTCCTGGTTGGCCTAGAACTTTATCCTCTGAATCTCACTCTCCTAAGTAGGATTACAGATGTGAGCTACTGGTGCCCAGTATTGTTTTTGGTACTCAGGAGCAAACGCTGTGGCTGTAGTCCCTCTATGTTAACACAAAGAACAAAATTGCCTATGAAATACCATTTTTCTCCTCTGCCCAGAACTTGAGGGATTTCTCTAAGTCCCTACTTTACCTAGTTCACAGTATCCTATATTGTCATATATTAACATAAAGATGATGCATGTAAAGATATTTTTTCAAGCTGGGCCCAGCTGCTCACACCTATAACTCCAGGAACTTGGAAGGTAGAAATGGGAGGAACATTGGTTTGATGCCAAAAGGTAGCAAAACCTCCTCTCAACAAACAAGATGGGCATGGTGGCTTGTATCTGCAATCCCAACTGTGAGGCAGGTGTAGGCAGGAGGATTACCACATGAGACTGTCTCTTGGTGTTTTGATAGTTTATGTTACACTGGGATGGTCTGTGGTAGGGACCACTGGGTCCTTGGCTGACTGTAATTTGTTGTCATACTTCACTGCGAGAAAGCTGTCAGGGAATTCAAACACTGGAAACCTTTAGGACAGGTGAGAAACTTCTAATATGTCCTTCGATGACAACACTGGAACCCCTGACAAAGTCATGTTGGTGGCTTCTTGCAATCCTCGCCCTTTGTTTGCAGGCTTTGCAGCCAGCAGCCAGGAGCCTGAGGAATCTTCCTGAGGACAAGAGTGGACACCAAGCTGGTCTTTCCTGAGCTCTGCTGATACGCTAGGTCCTAGCGAGATTATTCAAGCTGGTCATAAATGCTCACATCAACCATACGTGTTTGAGGATGATTTTCACAGCTTTGACTATTTCTGACTAGTGATTTTGTTGTCCATTTTCTGATTTTATAGGTTAAGTTTTCTGGAAACTTAAAAGACTATTGGTATGGAAGACAAAGTCTAAGAATGCCATTATTTTAGAAAGAGCATCCTCTTTTGAGACTACAGTCTTGACCCACTGTGGCTTCTGTATAAAGCTAAAACAGATGGGACCTTGCCCCAAGGTATGTCAGTTTTATTGACCAGAATGTTGTCTGTGTCAGTTTGGGGTGGTTCTTAAGAGCAGGGACAGAATGTTCTGGCTTTTTCTGCACAGACCCAGAGTTTCTAGTCTGTTGGGAATTATTTAGAACATTCTTCTAGTTGCTGTCAATACAAAAAGGTATAAGGTGTGGTCCTGTCTTATGGAGCCTCTGAGCCTGCAGGTGAGGAAGGGAGGTTAATGAAGCCACTCACCATTGCTAGGGGCTTGGCTTGCTGGGCTATATGCCCTGAGAACACTGCACAGGGGATGGCATTCTACACTTGCCTCCTACCAACCTGCACTTTCAGAGCAAGAATGATCTTCAGATGACCTTGTTAGGGGCTGGCCATGCAGCCTTCAGGGTCATGCATGTGAACGTATGGGGCCCAGCCAGCTTGCATCAACATGCCAGTGCTGGCAGCAGTGATAGAGACCAGTGTTTGTGTCAGGCAATGCAGGGGAAAGCTAGGAGTCAGATTCAGAGAGGATGGACCCTATCTGGGGTGATGGGCGGGTGCACTTGAGTCCCAGGCCAGTGGCCCCATGTGAGAGGCCAGGCCCTGCATTGTTACTCTTGTGCTTATTGAAGAGTAGTTGGGCAACTGCAGGGAAGCTTGAAACCTGATGGCTAATTAGAGCCACTAAAGAACAACGTGGAGCATTACCTACTGTGACACAAAACACATCTGTCCCTGGGCCACCAAGATCCAGGGGACAAATGAGGTAAAGACTCAGGCACAGCCATGCCTCCCCCATGTCGTCAGCGTTTTCTAATTGCCAGGGTGTGTCAGTTGTCTTATTCTGTGCACATGGCCTATAGGAAGGACTTGCAAAGAGTCTGCAGTCAGAATCCTGAGCAAGAGGCACCCTAACCTTTCTAGAGGAAGGTTTATCTGCAGGGATATATCTTGCTTGGAAACAGGGGCTTAGTGATTTGAAGTGAATTTTGTAAGCTGATAGGATGGGGTTGAAGGCTGGACCGATCGGACTGGATCCCACCTCTGCTATCAACTAATTCTAAGGCACTGAGTAAGCCTCAGTTTCTCACTTTTATAGTAAGGCAAAAATCTCTACTATGCAGGGAAGTTCTAAGGCATCTTGGGGAAATTGAATGTGGAATGCTGGGTACTAAGTATGGCATGAGCTATAGCTTTTGCAGAGAATTTAATATCACTACAAGAAATATTTATAAGCTAGGTACATGCCTGTAATCCTAGCTACTCAGGAGGCTGAGATCTGAGGATCGCAGTTTGAAGCCAGCCCAGGCAGGAAAGCCTGTGATACCCTTATCTCTAACCACCAAAAAGCTGGAAGTGGAGGTGTGACTCAAGTGGTCGAGTGCTAGCCTTGAGCATAAATGCTTGGGAATAGCACCTAAGCCT
This sequence comes from Dipodomys merriami, assembly GCF_024711535.1. Taxonomy (NCBI): domain Eukaryota; kingdom Metazoa; phylum Chordata; class Mammalia; order Rodentia; family Heteromyidae; genus Dipodomys; species Dipodomys merriami. The sequence continues at coordinate 83,654 of NW_027205270.1, forward strand.
TATGTTTAAATCCTAGGACTGGCGTACACACGAAGAAGGGAGAGGAGAGGAAGGGGAGAAGGGAGAAGAAAGGAGAGAGAAGAGAAGGGAGGAGTGTGCCAGCAGTAGACAATTATCTTCCCTGAGCTAAGAACAGGATTTAGGAGGCCAATGAAACAAGAGGAGAAAAGTCACCCACCCTCAGTTCTTGAAAGCTCTAGAACCTAGTGGAGCCTTAGTTTGGCTCATCTGATGGTTCAGAGTGCCAGCTCTCTGAAAGTTTGTGCCAGCCCCTGATCTAGTTGGAAACATGGAGTTTCTGACCCACTTGGCACTGGGGCTTGGCTTTTTCACTCAAGGCTAGAACTCTACCACTTAAGCCATACCTCCACTTCCAGCTTTTGGTGGTTAGAGATAAGAGTATCACAGGCTTTCCTGCCTGGGCTGGCTTCAAACTGCGATCCTCAGATCTCAGCCTCCCAAGTAGTTAGAATTACAGATATGATTCACTAGCACCAAGTGCTGACCCACTTTTGATCCGAATGTGACAATGGCTTATTCTAAGTTGCCAGTGCATAGCCCAGCCTGGGCACTGTTGGCAGAGAGAGTGTCATCTACCTATTAGCCAGGAGGCTTCAAGACATTTGGGCCAAGAGGTCAACTCCCTTTGGGGCTAGTGTTTTTCCACAATGGCCTTGGTACTAATAAAAACAACCCCATTGGGGCCCCTGTTGTGCATTTTAATAAGAATGATAATCCTGAGTGATGACAGTGTCTACTATAATCAACGTCATTATGCTTTGTGTTTATGGGGTGGGGAGACATTACCCAGAGGAAGTTGGTCAGTATGCTTTTCTTCTCCAGGTGGGGCTCAGAGGCGCCCAAAGGCCATGTCCAGGCACACATAGCTCAGCTGTGATGGCAGCAGACTTATTTGCATTCCTCCTCCCAGGCCCAGTACATCTAATACCTTAAGCATCATGCCTAAGAACTTCAAGAGCCAGAGTCTAAGCTCTGCTGTGTGACCTGGGCTAAGACTTTCTATGCCTACTCAGGAGTCAACACACAGATCATGCTTGAAACAGAGCCTGGCATGAAGCAATAGTTCAGGAGATGGGCTGGGAAGTTGGCTCAGTGGTAGAGCGCTTGCCTTGCATGCCTGAGGCATGCCGGCAAGTGGTGCTGTGGCTCAAGTGGTAGAGCGTTAGCCTTGAGCTGAAGAGCTGAGGGACAGCGCCCAGGCCCAGAGTTCAGGCCCCACGACCAGCCCCCCCAAAAAAAATAGTTCAGGAGATGCTGGTATCAACATTTCCTATTATTGACAGCTCTACAATACCATATGGTTAGAGCTCATGAGATGTCTAACTCTCGACCATTTCTGATCTATAAAAATAACAATTCATGTGGACCACTGTTGCTTAACTAGTAAGTGATTTTTGTCTCCTAAGGGATTCTTGGCAATGTCAGGAGGCACTTTGATTGTCACAACTGAGGAGAGTGGTTCTGCTGCTGCTAGTGGGTAGCAGATGGCTAGCAACATTCAATGCATGAGACAGTCACTGAAGATTATCTTGCTGCAAGTGTCGGTAATGGCTAGGTTGAGTATAGGTCTTCTTTACACACACACAAACACACACACACACATATGAGAGAGAGAGAGAGAGAGAGAGAGAGAGAGAGAGAGAGAGAGAGAGAGAGAGAGAGAGAGAGAGAGAGAGAGAGAGAGAGAGGGAGGGAGGGAGGGAGGGAGGGAGAGAGTATTCTTTCAACTATGGACATATTGTCTTTAAACATCTTCCAACCTTATGTGGTGCCCACTGCCTGGATGTTAGAGACTCACTCCCAGCAGGCACTGGCTTCCAATCTTGTCTCCTCCCATCTCTGTGCTGTGGTCATCAGACCTGTAATAGCTGGGCCTCGTCACATGATCTGCTCTATCTGCTTGCCTGGTAGTCAGATTCTGACTCCTGCTCTTCTCTGATGCTTTTCTTTCCTTATCTGGCTGATATGACAATCGCCAGGACCCACTTCCAGAGATTTGAATTCTGTATGTTAGGGTTTTGAAGCAGATGTTTCTAGGCCCGCTGCTCTGATCCTCCGACTTGTTCAGCTCCAGTGATCTCAGGAGCTTGTGGCAAGCCTTATGGAGGGACATGGTCTTTTTAACAGGATGCTTGACAGCCCCATGACACCAGGAGATTAGGGGACACTTACACACATGCTGGCTTGTCCTCCTGCACCAAAAACCTGCAGGTCCCATGGAGGCAGAAGTGAGTGTGGGAATCTGGGCAGTCGTTAAAATGTGATACCACTGCTGCTGCCACAGGAGGGTCTGCTGGGGAGAGAAAAGGTGCAGAGGTCAGATCTGGGCACAGCTGGCACATACATTCCCATGGCCCCTACCTGCCATTCTCAAGACAGGTGGGGCCCCTGACTTCCTGTCTCCAACTAAGGGCTCATCCTGTACAGCTTTCATTTGCTTCCTAATATCAAGTGTAGGACCATACCCCTTCCATCAGGTGCCTTCTGACTTTTTCATGGTTAGCAAACCAGTGTTCCCCAAATTTCAGTGCAATGATGCCAAAGCATTTTTAATCCTAGCTACTCAGGAGGCTGAGATCTGAGAATTGCAGGAAAGTCCATGAGACTCTTATCTCCAATTATCCACCAGAAAACTGGAAGTGGTGCTGTGGCTCAAGTAGTAGAGCACTCACCTTGAGCTGAAGAGCCCAAGGACAGTGCCCAGGCCCAGAGTTCAAGCCCCACGATTGACAGAAAAAAAAAGACAAGAAAAATAAATTCAACCAAGTAAGTTTCATTTTTGTAAAGTGATAGTAACCATTAAAAAAAGACATCATTTACAAAAATCTATGTTCAAACATGGTACCAGAAGAAACGTTAAAAGGAGCCTACAAACAGTAAAAGAATGCAGAGGCAGAATGGCTAGTGATGCAGAAAGATATTCCTGATATACTAGAAGTGAAGCTACTTGTTTCTAGCAGGGTGTGTATAGTGAGATTCAACTGGATCTGAGGAAGTCTGGAGTGGCAGACATTGACCAGGGAGTAAGTAGGTCTTGGTATGGAGCGAAGAGGAATTCCTTATATTTAGCAACAGGATCCATGGGAGTGAAGCAGAGTCCTATTGGAAAGTCCAGAGAAGGTGAGAGAAGAGAGACCCAAACTGGGTCATCATCCCTGTGTGGGGTGCTCACAGTCTTGATGCTTGAGGGCTGAGGCAGGGGTACCCAGTCTATTAGGGACTTCCTCTTCTGGCTTTCAGACAATTCAGGAGCAATATAATGCCTACGGCCCTGGTGGACCTCCTGTCCTACCCAGAAGGCATTCTACCCCCATGGCCAACTGTCAAGAGCCTCAGCGGCTCCCTCACAATGGCAGGTAGGGAAGAAATGGTCCCCATCACCGCTTCGCAGTGCATTTGTGCTTGTGTCTTGGGCATTTGGGGAAATGAGTCTTTCCTGCTTATTCTTGGAGCTCTTGCTTTCTGAGGAAGGGCAGAACATTTTCTGTTGTGACAGTTTACAGCAGCACTGACTTTTAGAAATCCCAGAATTCCTGTGAGAAAAGGAGAGGCTAAAAATGCAAACAGGATCAGAAATGAAGTGGGCAAGACTATGGGTACTGGTTAAAAGCAGGCACTTAGAAATCGTGGAAATCTGGGTTCAAATTCTGCCTCAGCCCTGGACTTCTGGCTGCAGCAACTGCTAATGCTTCAATGGCTCTGACTGACTACAGTCACCAAGGCTGGGGTGGGCACAAAATGTGAGAAACTATCTTAAAAACAAACTCAAAAGCAAAAGGGCTAGGAACATGGTGAAGCCCCGAGTTCAACTCTCAGTACTACCAGATCAGTTCAAACACAGTCAAAAACCCTGGATCTGTCTCTTGGGACACATTTCTCCAAATGAACCTATCATAGTCCTTTCCCCTCTACTGATGTGGACTTAGCCTCTCATACTAAATGGCTTGGGGAGTGCTTTATAAACAGGTACCAAAAATAAGGGATGCAAAAAAATAAAGGGGTGTGGTGGGAAAAGGGGTAGGGAGACCCAAGGTGAAGAGAGAGAGGAATGGGAGGGCAGGCAGGAAGAGAAGGGAAGAAATGGAGCTAGGGTAGGAGAAGCAAAAAGAGGTGTTGTATACCAGTGGTTCACACCTGTCATCCTAGCTACTCAGGAGGCTGAGATATGTGGATTGAGGTTTGAAACCAGCCCAGGCAGATAAATCCAAGAAACTCTTATCTCCAATTAATCAGCAGAAAGCCATGGTGGAGGTGTGGCTCAAGTGGGAGAGCACTAGCCTTGGGTGAAACAGCTAAACGAGAGTCAAGGCCCTCAGTTTAAGCTCCAGTACCAGCACAAAAAATAAAAACAAAAGGAAAATCCCCAGATAGTTCCTTTGAGAAAAAGCCCAAACAAAACATTGCGTATTAATTATATTCACTTTTGAAACTTTTTCAAATGCTTATTTCTTAATTATAAAGAAGTATATTGGGCTGGGGGGTGTAACTCCATATAGAATGCTTTCCTTTTCTTTCTTTTTTTTGTTTAGGTCTGAGACTGGGATTCGAACTAGGGACTTGCCTCTTTTGCTCATTGGCTAGTGCTCTACCAACTGAGCCATACCTCCAACCCTTAGAATGCCTTCCTAGCAGGTACAAGGCCCTGAGTTTGAATTGTAGTAACATACGCACACATACACACAAGCAGCAATTTTTTTGAATCTACCAATATATAATATCTTGTAACATATATCCCATGTTTAAAATCTAGTGCTGGGCGAGAATCACACTAGTATACACACTGCACACAAACACGCGCATGAGCTCATTGTGTTCTCCAGTACAATCACAAGCATCTTAAAAAGAAGTATTTAAGGGGCTGGGAAGGTGGCTCAGTGGTAGAGTGCTTGCCTTGCATGCATGAGGCCCTGGGTTCGATTCCTCAGCACCACATAAGCAGAAAAAGCTGGAAGTGGTGCTGTGGCTCCAGTGGTAGAGCGCTAGCCTTGAGCTGAAGAGCTGAGGGACAGTACCCAGACCCAGAGTTCAGGCCCCATGACTGGAAAACAAAAACAAAAACAAAACAAAAAAAGAAAGAAAGAGGCAGAAATGTCCTCTGAAGTGATTAATTGTTCTCACAGGACCCCAGTATTTTCCCCTGAAGAGTGAATTGCGAGAACAAGAGCAATCCTGACCTCTCCACCTGACTGGCTTCATAACTGTAAGCTAAGTAACCGCATCCCCCTCCTCTGCCTTTTTTAAAAAAAGCTCCTAGCCTCGGACATTTTGTTAAAGCAACAGAAAATAGTCTAATACAAAGTGTGAAACATGCAGTGAGTAACAGGGAAGAAACTTTTCATTTTGGGGAAGGGGGAAGTCTTCTATATAGATGTTTGTTGTATCAAAGAAAGAATACCCCCAACCCCAGGCATTGTCAGCCCAGACAGACAGGACTGTTGCTGGGGCTGTAACAGAGGAAGCAAGTAGGGGGGGTGGGCAACCATTTATTGAGTGCTTGTTGTGTGCCAGTGCCTTCCTTACCTCATTTGATGCATTGTTATAAGGCAAGTGGCCACCCAGGGACTAATTTGCCCAATAACTTTGAGAACTAAATCCTCTTTGAGGTAGGGTGTGTGTGTGGGAAAGGTGTAATGCTGCTTTCAGTTGTGTTATAAAAATGACTGCTATAAAGAAAACCCCAGTTCTCAACATTTCCCCTGAGACTGAGTCTCTTAGACTCATACTTATTTTTTTTTCTTTTTAAGATGGGGCATGCTATGTAGCTCAGGCTGATCTCAAGCTTATGATCCTCCTATCTCAAGTGCTGAGATTATAGATGCGTATCACCACACCTGAGTTTCTCCTATACATCTCTTCCCACTTTCCCCCCTTTTCCTCTTAAATTTTTCTTTTCCCACCTCCCCCTCTCTCTTTCTTTTCTTTTTTCTTTTTTGTACTAGTACCAGAACTTGAACTCAAGATCTTGCTTAGCTTTTTCCATTCAATGATGACACTTTTCTACTTGAGCCACAGATCTACTTGCAGCTTTTTGCTGGATAAGATCCAGGAAATTCTCAGATCTCAGCCTCCTGAAGTAGCTAGGATCATAGCTACTATCACCTGGTACCTGGTGTATTTTTTTCTTTCTGAAAACTCAAGAAAATATCAAATGCTGAAAAGAAAGGCCTCTGGACTTCAAATGGAAATACAGTCATGTAGAAAAGATGAGAGAATGCAGCCCAACAAATAATGCTCACAGAAAGCCTTCCTTAAAGTCTAAGAGGAGGATAGGGCAGGGCAGCTCCAACCCTCTCCTCCAGGCACCACATATGATTAGCACTTGGGCTGATAAGAAAAGCAAATGTGTGGGTTTTCTATAGACTCCTGGCAGCTGGAATTTCAAAGATGCTCAGTTCCTGTTGTCATGAAATTTATGAGAGGCCTCCTCCAATCCAGGGACCAAACACATGTTCTCCAGGCACCATTGTGCAGACACCATTGTTCTCCAGGGAAGCTATCAAAACTTTGCCCAGAGACCGCAGACCCACTAATAGGGCTGAGAGTCCAGTCTCAGTCACAGGAAGAGGGTCTGGAAGAGCAATCCAGGGGGCAAAGAAGCCCCAGATTCAACTCACAGGAGGAGGGAGTTCTCCTGTCTAGAAGAGCCAAGGAGATACCGTTTGGCCAGATGTGCTCCCAGAGGAGCAGTACCACATGGCTGAGCCCTAATTGGACTTCCTGTGGAGCCAGTGGATGATTGCTGGTGGTGGTGTGGCTTTTCTCTCTCTTTCACAGATGTCAGAAGTCCTGGATCCTGAGCTTACATCATGTATAGCCATTTCATTAGTTCCTCAGAGAGCCTGGCTCACTTTCTGACCATTTCATGACATCTGGCTCCTCTGGAGGAATGTTCCGCCAGGGATTCAAGCTGCCACCAAGTATTTTCACACATTACAATGGCAAGGCTGACTCATTCCTCTTCAGTGAAGATGGGTTTCCAAGCACCCCCATTCCCCATAAGCCAGGACAGGAATAAACTAAGAGGCACCCCTGTCTTTCAGGAGTGGAGCCCTACTTTCACCCTAAGGCTGGGTGGAGTTTGCTATGGGTCTGGGGGTTTCCCTCAGGGCAGCAGCAGGCCCAGCTCAGAGCTCAGGAGGGAGTGTGTGACCCTGTAGTATTGACCAATAGTGAAGGAACAGCTGGTGCAGAGGTGACCCTGGGAAAAGGGGAGGGGTAAGACCACAGGACTTAGAGGTGAGCCACACAGGACACAGGCCCCTCTTCCGTGGATGATAGGTGAGCTATTGCCATGTCTGCTCTAGGGCTGGGGGCTGGGAAAGAGGAAGAACACCATAAGCATTTAGTGGAGGTGATGACATATTTTTTTACCACATAGAGAAATCACCTTGAAGGTAACTCCACAGGAGTTATCTGCTCTCAAATGAGCAGAAGTCAGGGAAGGACAGAAGAGCGAGTCCCTTTATATTTACAGCACAAGTAGGAAACTCTTCCCATTCTGAAGTGCTGCTACTGACAAAGGAAAGGAATCAATTTTTTGTTCTGGGGTGCATCTGTGGTGCTGGAATGAGTGTCACACCATCATGCAGTTTGTTCACCTTTCAAACCAAGAGCAGGATATATAACTTTCAAATAACAGATGTAAACTGGTTCTGAAAACACAGTGTAGAGTCACTATACTATCATTTAAAAGAGAAAGGGCATTCATTTTAATTATGCAACAAAAAGGAGAAAAGCGACTTTGTGCTTAATTTATACTGCCAATTAACTGACAGCGTTTCTCTTCAATTTCTCTTTCTATGGCAGAAGACAAAAGAGCCAGTTTTGTTACTCTCCTCCTCCCAGCCACAAGAATCGCAATCCACCGAGAGACCTCTTGTCTTAGAGATCTACCATGATCCCGAACACAGGCCCACTAAGCCTTCAACAGTCACTTCCTACACTGACACTTCATAAGCTGGCTTTCGACCCTGCCCAACTCTGTGCCCCACCTAAGGCTTGGGACACTGTACTCAAAGCCACCCTGTAAAGAAAGATTAGATTGCTTTTTGGATGAGGAAATTAACATTTAGAGGGTCACAGAATTGGAATCTTCTCTCATTTTTTTTTCTGATTTTAGGAACATGAAGAGCTGTAGAAAATTAGAATGTTATTCAAGTCTGGGAAGACAAGCTCAAGAAGGTTCATGATCAACTCTCAAGTCATGTTGGCTCTGTGAGGAAGAGAACATAGAACCTGTCAAGCTGGTCATAGATATTGGAAGGGGACCCCTTTAAGAGAACCAAGAGGAAGTATTACTTTATTTGGAGGAGTGGGAAATTTAGACATATGGAACTTTTTATTCATTTCTTTTGAAAAAGACAAACAGGTCTAAGAGAGATGTCTATTTGATCCATGGATGACTGAGGAGTAACAGAAGTGGTGGAGGACTGGTTCAAGATGCAACTAGGCTTTCCACTGAACATGCTCCTACCTCCTAGCCAGTACCTCTGGGCAACATCATACAGGCGCCCAAGAGCCCAGGTGTTTTTGCTCAGGGTTGGGCTGAGATTTACTCCTGAACTGCCTTTGCAGTTAGGGGCAACTTCATTAAGGGAACACACGTGGGCCAGTTGAATTCCCTCAGAGCTTTTCCACTTGGAGCAAAACCCAAGGGTTATAATGGAACCAAAGTCAAAGAAGAATCTTGCTAAAAACAAAAACAAATAATAAAACCAAATAACCTACTTTCTACTTTCTATATAGCCATGAGTGTGCTGGGAAAACAGATACACACACACACACACACACACACACACACACACACGCACACACACACAGAAAGCAAGAGTGGTCTCTAGGTAGGGTCATCCTGCTTGTATTTTTTAGTCAAAGACAGGCTTTGCATCACATTTGGTGCCAGTTTTTCATTCCATCAAAGGGAAGAAAATCAGAAAACATTAACGAAACGACTTTGCTAGGTTCATATTCCATCCAAAGTAGGTGGTGTGTGTGTATGTGTGCGTGCGTGTGTGTGTGTGTGTGTGTGTGTGTGTGTGTGTGTGTGTGTGTGTGTGTGTGTGTGTGTACATGCATGCAAGTACTCCTGCTTGAGCTCAAGGCCTTACTACCCTGTCATTTAACTTTTTTGTTCACAGCTGGCAGTCTACCACTTGAGCCACACTGCACTTCTGGCTTTTCCTGGTTACTTGGAGATAAGAGTCTCTTGGATTTGTTTGCCCTAGGGTTGGCTTTGAACCTCCGTAGTAGCTAGGATTATAGGCATCTGACAATGGGTTTAGAGTTTTAACCCAATGTGCATTTTCTGAGGTTGGACTATCATGAGGATGATGACTATTATTAATAGCATCTTCCATTAAAACTGTCTAGTTACAAATGCTGTCCTTAGCATTTATAGATTCCAATTTAATCCTCACAAAAATCCTGTTGGCCATGTCATTATCATCCCAGTGTTACAGATGAGGAAATTTAAGTGGAGGGTGGTTAAGTTTGTTCCATGTCGCTGAATCAATAAATGGAGAGCTTGAGGCGAAACACATATTGGATTCTTTTTTTAAATTAATAAGTTTTTTTAAATTGTGAAAATACCCTACAGAGGGGTTACAATTACATGAGCAAAGTGATGAGCACATTTCTTATCAAGCATTGTTGCCTCCTGCTTTGTTTCCCCTTACCATCCTTGCCCTCCCATGCCCCCCCCCCCGCTCCTGCCAAAGTTGTAAAGTTTGTTTTTCGACATGCAATGGGTCTACCTGTATCCTTTATTTAAGCAATTTGTTTTTTCCCTTCCACTCCCCAAATTATAACAACATCAAATACAGTGAAAACAGGAGTTATACCGTGGGGGAGGGACATACAAAGCAACAAAGAAATCATCTTATAAATATGTTAGAAACACTAGCAAGCAAGAAAAACCATTTGAGTCCTTATTTTGGGGTTCATTTCGCCTAACATCAATTTATCTGAGCTTTTCTGCTTGTCTCAGACATATACTAGTTATTGCAAATAAGGGAAACCATGGGACCTGTGTTTCTTTGGGCCTGACTTACTTCACTTAATATAAATTGTATTCTTTAAAGCTTTTTCTGTTACTTGTATACCATGCCTCATTTCAATGGATAAGCAGTCTTTACTGAGTACCTTTTGTAGCTCAGACAACTTTTATTTTTTAATTTTATCATCAAGGTGATGTACAGAGGGGTTACAATTACATAAGTAAGGTAGTGAATACACTTCTTGTTGAACTTGTTACCTCCTCCTTCATTTTTCTCCCACTCCCCGCCCCCCCCCGCCCCCTCTCCCCCCCCAACCACCCAGGGTACAGAATCATTTCCAACATATTGTCTTGTAAGTATCGCTGTTACATTGGTTCCCCCTTTGTCCTTTGTCTCACCATTTTGTTGTTTCCCTTCCCTTCCTTAATTCAGATAAATGTATATACAATACCCAGAGTACCAAAATCAAATACAGTGACAACAGGGGATAAATCATAAGGGAAAAATACTGAAGAAACAAGAAATCACATAGTACATTAAAAATAACAACAACAAAGAAAAATCTCTTGTGTCCATGTTAGACAACTCTTTCATTCGGAGAAAAACAAATCCAGGATTACCATGAAACCCTCTGACATATCTTAGAATTAAAAGGGTTGAGTCTCTAGGCAAATGGTTTTAATTAGCAAGGAAACTTTAGGAGTCAAATAAAATGCCAGTGAAATCATACAGCTGAAACAGTCTGTATGCATCTATTGGGTACTTGTGTTTCTTTTCTTTCATTCATTCACTTACTCATTCATATTACCTTATTTTAAGTAGTTGTACAAAGGGGTTTCAATTTAACATTTGGAGAGTATACGGATTTCTTCTTAGTCTTTTACCTGCATCCCAACTTCTGCTGTGAACATGGCTCCCTCCCCTCAAAGGGCACAGACAAGGAAAAGTAGTTGACATTCCTGCCATCTGCATTCCAGACTTATGCATCAAAATGAGGTGCAAACAGAAGGCGCATACATGGGACAGATAGCTTCTCCCATGGAGTTCTTGCTTAGCAGGACCCTGGAGCTCCTAACTGTTCCTTCTAGCTTAACCTTAATAAATAAGAAAAAAAAAAGACAAAAGAAGGCTGCTGGTCATGATTTTGCTTTGAAGACTGAAGCCAAACCACCCATCTCTCTTAATATTTTAATCGTTTGATTTCAAAGAGACAGAGCATTTCTTTCTTTCCTATTTTCAAACCAGAAAGCCCCTTACTATAATTATATCCTCTTGGGTGTCAAACAGCGGTTTGAAAATACACTTTCAATTTCCATTCACAAAGTCAATAAGGGTATACCTGGGGTTGGCTCTGAATCAGAACGCAAAGGGCTCTAGGACATATGGCTGCTGGGTGGGGAATTCTGTTTTGGCTTTGTTGAGGAATAGTCCCGTTGGAGCTTAGGGCTACTGGCCTTTGCAATCTGTCTGCTGTCTTTATAAATACCAAAATTGTTAGGTAAAGTGGCTGGCAGGAAACCCTCAATCTACCCTCAGGTATAAATGCTTCCTCTTGTTGAGCCTTTAAATCCTAATCCCTTCAAACTCTGAGACGTTCTTTCTAGAATGTTGTACATTGTATGTCCTTAGGATTTTCTTTCATTGTCTCCTTCCCTTTCTCCTCTTCAACCCCTCTCCTCTGCCTCTTCCTTCCTTCCTTCCTTCCTTCCTTCCTTCCTTCCTTCCTTCCTTCCTTCCTTCCTTCCTCCCTTTCTCTTTTCTTCTCCCTCTTTCTTTCTTTCTTTCTTTCTTTCTTTCTTTCTTTCTTTCTTTCTTTCTTTCTTTCTTTTTCCTTCCTTCCTTCCTTTTTCTTTCTCTTTCTCTCTTTCTTTCTCTCTCTCTCTCTTTCTCTCTTTCTCTCTTTCTTTCCTTCTTTCTTTCTTTCTTTCTTTCTTTCTTTCTTTCTTTCTTTCTTTCTTTCTTTCTTTCTTTTCTTTCTTTCTTTCTTTCTTTCTTTCTTTCTTTTTTTGGGTCCGGTTATGGGGCCTGAACTCTGGGCCTGGGCACTGTCCCTCAGCTCTTCAGCTCAAGGCTAGCGCTCTACCACTTGAGCCATAGCACCATTTCCGGCTTTTTTTTCTTTTTGCTTATGTGGTGCTGAGGAATCGAACCCAGGGCCTCTGGCATGCAAGGCATGCGCTCTACCACTGAGCCACCTTCCCAGCCCTCTTTCTTTCTTTTTTCCTTCCTTCCTTCCTTTTTTCTTTCTCTTTCTCTCTTTCTTTCTCTCTCTCTTTCTTTCTCTCTCTCTCTTTCTTTCTTTCTTTCTTTCTTTTTCTTTCTTTCTTTCTTTCTTTCTCTCTCTTATTTCTTTCTTCCTTCCTTTCTTCCTTTCTCTTTCTTTTTCTTTCTTTTTTCCTTCCTTCCTTCCTTCCTTCCTTCCTTCCTTCCTTCCTTCCTTCCTTCCTTCCCCTCTCTCTCTTTCTCTTTTCCTCTCTCTCTCTCTCTCTCTCTGCAAGTGTTCTACCAATGACTGTATTCCTGCTGCTAGTCCTCAGGACTTCTGACTGGTGCCTTTTTCACTTGTAGTCTTCAGGCACATTACCAGAGGTGCAACTGTACTGCTCTACATTCTAGGTGATCAAACTGAAGCACACAGAGGTGAATTTTAGGGAAAGCTCAGCAGCTTTAAAAACAGTTTTTATGTTGAATGTTCTAATTACAGAAGTGTTACAGGAGACTGGCTTTTAGGAGTCTGGATTTGAATCTGAATAAGAAAAACCATGTTTCCATCTCATACTCTCTCATTAAAAGGAGATAAGAGGGAAACAACATACAGTGGCTTCTTGGTAAACCCCCTACCGCAAGGATTCATTCCAGGGATTTCCCCCTACCCGCTGCCCGAAGTCCATGATGCTCTTATCAGAGAAAACATAGTAGCTGCATATAACCCGTGCATTCCCATATATACTTTAAATCATCTCTGGATTATTTATAACATATAATATAAATACAGTTATTACACTATATCATTTAGGGAATAACAAGTTTATATGTTCAGTACAGATGTATGTTTTTGCAAATATCTTTCACTCAAGGTTGGTTGAATCTGAGGATGTAGAACCCACAGATATGGAGGGCTGGATATAACTAGAGGAAACACAAGCTCGCTTCAGATTTTGTCTGTAGGGGCAGAATCCTCACTCTCTCCTACTACTAAGAACCACCAACCCCAGGAAGTCACAGCTTATTTGATCCGCTCTTTTTTTTTTTTCCCCAGCCATTATCCTTGTGTCATCTTTAATCAAAAGAATTTCTGCCTGCCAACTTCTGTGTGAGGAGATGGGGAAAAGGAGAAGGTTACAGTCTGGGTCAGAGACTCCCACAAGTTCCCCTAAATCTAGCTTTGTTTTTCACCTAGCATATGGGATGAGGTATATAAACTATATTTCCTAGCTTCTCTTACAATTAGATGTGTTCTGAGCATAAGTGATAGAACTCCAAAGGCATGGAGGAAGGAGGAGCAACAAGACGGAAAAGAGCTTGAGCCCTTGAACACCCACATGGAAAGAAGCCTGTAGGGCTGGCACACCTGCACAGGGTGACAGGATCAGGAAGTCAAAATCTTATGGGACACAGCAGAGAGTGTTGTTCTCATGCAGGCTTTAAATCTGAACAGCATTTAGGTGTTAGCTAGAGAATTTCTGAGGAGGGAGAAATCCTCATAATATAGCATACATAGTCTTTTCTTCTCAGAAACTTACTTGAAACCAGTATGTCCTAAACTCAGAATCTAAAGTCACCATAGTCTGATTGGAAGGTTCATTTCAAACTCTTGCTCCTCAGTTTAAGGTAAATTCTGTCCATTTTCCATCCTGGCGGGGTCAGGTCAACCTTCTGAAATGTCTACAGAGGAGCTAAATCTTTAGGGGCAGTAGTTCCTGTCCTTGGTCTGAATGTTTATGAACTTGGCTTTGTAATCAAGCAAAGGACAGATGGACTGAGGGTAGCTGCAATTCTAAATCTCAGAGCAAAACAAAACAAAAAGCAGTCAAGACACAGATGTTTTGATGGATTTGATACAGCTGATGTGAATTTGCTGGATTCTCCAAATCCTCTGATAGAAATCACCAGGGCAGGACATACTAGAGGAACTGGTGACTTCAGTCTTCTAGCCTTAGTGGACAGGTACCCTAGAATTTCTCCAAATTGCCATGAGCTTGTATTAGGTCAGTTGCAAAATGTAAACAATGGGGAAAAAGAAACACATAACTGCCCATCTCAGAATATCTTGAGTTTACCTCATTATTCTCAGTGGTGGTATCCTTATATCCTTTAGTTTTACTGGGTAATGTATTATGCATAAAACAATTTTTATAGCAGCCCCTACAAAAGGTTTTCTAATTTGTTTTAAAAAAGCAGCACCTGTTTATTGTGGAAATTTTTGAAAAAACACAAACAAACAAACAAAAAACAACCAAAAGTCCCAGGAAAATTGTTTGCATCATGTCACCAAGATTTAAAAAATACTGCCTTTACAGAAGTTTATACAAGGTTAGTTTTTCTAGTACTTTTCCTTTTTTCTGTCCTGTCAGGGAATTGTTTCTTTAGCCACTACTTTCCTGTAGTGATTTACATCATACTCTATTTAATCTATTGATGGTTATCTTTATTTTTTTAAATTAAATTTTCCCTGTCAATGTTGAGGATGAAATGTCTCAACTAGATTAAATATTTAACATACTTTTATTTCCTCCTGTCTTTTGTTTTCAGTTATGTTTTGATGATCGCCATCTGATTTCATATCCCTATTACATTGTTTATACATGTAGCTTCTCATCTAATCATTTTTTGGCACCTGTATTTGTATAACTAAATTGATGCATCATTACTTGGACATATTATCACTGATTTTCCTATACCACATCTTCCCTATTTTGAGGATTTTCCCTTTGGACAGCGGTTGTTTAGCTGAAGAGGATCTTGAACAGCCTTTGCCAGTAGAGCATGTAAGAAGCATGGTTACCTAACGAACTGTTCCACATCTGAGATGATATATTGTGTTCTCATCCAGGCCCATGGCTATGTATTTTAATTTGGGTCACAACCTATGGATCCCATAGGCCTTCCATCAGTCCTTCTGGCTTGTAATTGATGAACACTGGAAGCTAGATTTCTAATGTCCCTCTGTAAGGAACTTTTATTTTTTTACCTCCATGCCTGTAAATTTTTTTTGGGGGGGGGGGCCGGTCATGGGGCCTGAACTCTGGGCCTGGGCGCTGTCCTTCAGCTCTTCAGCTCAAGGCTAGTGCTCTACCATTTGAGCCACAGCGCCACTTCTGGCTTTTTTCTTTTTGCTTATGTGGTGCTGAGGAATCGAACCCAGGGGCTCAGGCATGCAAGGCAAGCGCTTTACCACTGAGCCACCTTCCCAGCCCCTCCTTTTTTTTGTAATTAAAAACTAGGGTGCTGTTGTCTTATGACTGTAATCCTTGCTACTCAGAAGGTTGACATGTGAGAATCATGTTAGAAACCAGTCCAGGCAGAAAACTCTGAGACTTCATCTGTAATTAACCAACAAAATGCCAGACTGGAGACATGGGTCAAGTAATAAAACACCAGCTGTGAGTGAAAAGCTAAGCAAGAGTGTGATGCCCTGAGTTTAAGACCTGATACCAGCTTACATAGACAAACAAACAAACAAACAAACAAAACCAAGCTGGTTAAATTGCATTGACATTAATGCTTCCAATCGTAAGAACAAATTATTTTTAGTTTAAGAAAGTTCTCTTTTTGTTAGCTGTGTCAACCTTAGTTTTCTTTTCAAACTATCTGTCTATGGGATCTCTGACTTCTATTTTTTAGCTTTCTTTTCTTCTATTATTATTTTTGTCTTTGTTCCTTTCTGATTTCTGGAAAAAGTTCCCTGCTTATTTTTTTTCACTCATCTGATTTACTTTACTAACATCCAATCTGTTACTCATTGGTCCATGGAAAGTTCAAATTTCATCACTTTTTTCCATCTCTTTGTAGTTTCAATATTGTAGATTCAATATTGGTTTTAGTAATTGTCCAATACCGTTTGTCTGTTTCTTAGGAGTAGAGACATTGAAATTCTTTGAGAATATTATTCTCATACAATGACTCTTTTCACATTGGTAAGCAATTGCTTGCATCATCATCTTTAGGAAGATCTTCTTTGTTTAGTATCGTGGTGAGTTAAGGTTGGTTCTGTTAGTGACTATGTGGTTCTATTTAACATGTGGGGCCCAGATACAGATAGAAAATGGAGAGTTAATTGCAGGTTTATTATTATTTTTGTGGTACTGGGACTTGAACTCAGAGCCTCATGCTTCCTAGGCAGGTACTCTAACCATTTGAGCACACCTCTTGCCCTTGCTTTTGTTATGTGTCAAACAAGGTTTCACTTATTGCTTAAGCAAACCTGGACCACCACCCTGTCTACACTTCCCATGTAGCTAGGATGACTGCGATGACCAATGTACCCAGCCTTTTATTGGTTGAGATAGAGAGAGGAGGGGTGTCTCTCCCTTGTCTGGACTTCCCTTGAATCACAATCCTTCTAGTCCTACCTTCCTGAGTAGCTAAGATGATAGTACCTAGCTTGTAATTCTTTGAACTAAGAAATCTCTTTGGTAAAAGTGGGAGACAATAGCTATAGCCAAGAGTTTTAGCTTTGTGCCTGGAGGTAGTTTGTCTTTTCTGTGTGTTTCTTCTCAGGCAGTCATACCATACCTGTCATGAGACTCAACTGACTTCATACCCACTAAGGCCCTGACTGAAATCTTTTCTTGAGACATTCACTGATAGGCTACACATGGTCTACTCATGCCACCTCCATCCTTTGGCCTTTTTTTTTTTTTTAATAGTCCAGCAGTCTTTTAGGCCATGAATTCATAGGGAATAGGTTCCAATAGCTCAGGCTCCTTTCTGTTGGTTCTCACTAAGTGTGCTTCTCTGGGTAGAGCAGGCTGGTGCTTCAGTTGAATCCAGATTCCTTTCTCTTTGGCTTCCTTCTTTTTCTGGTCATTTTCCTTCAATCATTTCAGGAAGCTATCTTGGCTCTTAGAGTGTTTAATATGCTCAATACGCACATTAATCCTCTTGGCAAGGATCTTGCCTTTAACTTGCTTGTTCACAACAAGGCCAACAGCATGCTGGGTAACATTATAGACCCTTCCAGTTTTGCCATGGTAACATTTGTGGGGCATTCCTTTTTGAACAGTACCTATTCCCTTGATGTCTACAATACCACCCTTCTTGTAGATTCTCATGTATGTGGCCAAAGGAGCAACTCCATGTTTCCTGAAGGGCCTAGAGAACATGTATCGAGCACCTCTCCTCTTTCCCTTTGTGTTTGTCATTTTGGCAAGATGGCAGTTCTGCCTTGGCTTTTTTTTTTGGGGGGGGGGTGCTAGTCCTTCACTTGAACTCAAGGACTGAGCTCTGTCCCTGAGCTTCTTTTGTGTAAGGCTAGTATGCTCCACTTCTGGCTTTTTGTGATTAATTGGAGATAAGAGTCTCAGACATTTCTCCCCAGGCTGGCTTTGAACTGTGATTCTCAGATCTCAGCCTCCTTGAGAAGTTAGGATTATAGGCGTGAGCCACTGGTATTCTGTCAGCATTGCTTGGCCTTTTGAGGTTGGACTGCTGGTATAATTCTGCTCATTACTCAGCAGTGGCTTCTGGACTGGGCTAGGATGGTTTCAACCTGCATCTTCACTGGAAGAAACTGTAGAATTTCTTCTAGAGTCCAGACAGAAGTCTAGAAATCATGTCCTGTTCCACTGACCATTCATTTCAATGAGCATAAAGAGCAGCCTGAGAGGGGAATGGCAGTGGTTTGTTCTAGTCTTCAATTTCTTGTGGACGTTTTCTAGATTTTGTACACATACACACTGGCTAAGATAGAGTCTCACTGCCTTATCCACCAATGACAGTTTCTCTTGGAGGATGCTAGGAGCAAATGAGTGAATTCTCAGCTCTCCCAGTAGAAATCCCCAGCAGAGCTTCAGCATACTGCTCATTGTTTCAGTCTCAACATGGAGTCTGGTTCTGTGGTGGATGTCTGAAACTTACCCAGCCAGAATCCCCCAAAGCTGCAACTGCATCCCTTCCTAACCATCTGTCAAGGTTCCCAGGGAGACAAACAGCGCCAAAATCCCTGCCCCTTCCATGATCTAAAGATTCTGCCTCATAAAAATGTTGGGAATTCCTGATTTTGCAGACTTCCCTCCAACCCCAGGCTAAATGTAAAGCAATCACCACAGAACTTTGTTCTTAAAAGCAAAAGTGGTAAAGGGATCCCAGACACTGGAATCATTTTAGCTCTTTAATAGTTTCTCCAGGTCATACTGGTTCAGAAACAAAGACCTCATATTTCAATAATTTTTTTCTTTTCCTTTCAAAGTAGAAGAAATGGAGCCAAGATGAGTTTCACTTCACAAAATTCTTTCCCAACCATGGAATGAAGTATCTCTTCTGAATTTGCAGCTAGCTCAGAGCTCTGTGAGAGCTGTCTGAGAGGACAGTTCTAATATTTGGGGTTCACAATCTGAGGCATCTGCTTTTACTTGGTGTAGTTCATTTTATTTATTTTTGGTGCCAGTCCTGGGGCTTGGTGTCAAGGCCTAGGTACTGTTCCTGAGCTTCTTTTACTCAAGGCTAATGCTCTACCACTTGAGCCACAACTCAATTTCTGACTTTTTGGTGGTTCATTAGAGATAAGAATCTCACAGACTTTTCTGCCTGGGCTGACTTTGAACCACAATCCTTAGATCTCAGCTTCCTGAGTAGCTAGAATTACAGGTGTAAGCGACCCCCACCCAGTTTGGTGTATATTTAAGGTCCTTCCTTAAGCCGTGTTGACACTGGTTTTGCTGAAGCCTCTGCCTACTGGTTTGAATTCTCTACAGTGGTCTCCTTCTGTATCTGAGGTTAGCCACTGGGTTTACTCTGAGTCTGTGTGGTCCCAAGCTCCTGGTTAGAGCCACCCTCAAGCCATCTCTACCTCCTGGTGCTCACAACCTTGTGAAGTCCACTCTCAAACTGTCTCCAAGTGTTCTCTGTGAAAAATACTAAGGAAGGTATGTGATTTCAGAGGTTAGGTCATAAAAGGCACCGGAACTTCTGCCTGCTTTATGTGCTTGCTATCCTGGCTAATTCACTCAGAAAAGCTAGTTGCCAAGATACCAGGATGATCAATGGAAAGGTGCATATGGTAGGACAGAGTTCTCCAGTCAACAGTCACAGGAATAAGCCACTCTAGTCTTGTCAGGCCTACAGAGAAGAGTCTTATCTCAACTGATGTCTTGACAGGACCCTCAGGGAGATACCCTGAGCCAGAGCCTTTGGCTTAGCTACTTCTGAATCCTTTTAGAACTGTTGATAGGAAATGCTATTGAGTTAATCTGCTAAATTGGGGAGTACTTTGTTACACAGAATAATAACTAACACCTTCATATTCTGAGTTCTATATTTTGTTTATTTAATGTTGGTATTGAGGCTTGAACTCAGGGCCTTGCATTTCCTTTAGCTTTTTGGCTCAAGGCCAGTGTCTACCACTTGAACCAAAGCAAATGAACAAACAATCCCTTCCAACCCCTGCTCCCTTCCCCCCTCAAAAACCCACCAAAAAACCCCCAAAATCCTCAAAATAGCTAGCTCCACTTCTGGCTTTTTGCTGATTAATTGGAGATAAATATCTTGGCTTTGTCTTTCTGGGCTGGCTTCATACCTTGATCCTCAGATCTCAGCCTCCTGAGTAGCTAAGATTACAGGTGTAAGCTATCAGTGCCTTGTCATAGATATAATTTTTAACTTTTTAATTGTTATTATAAAGGTGATGTACAGATGGGTTACATTACGTAAGTCAGGTAATGGGTACATTTCTTTTTGGACAATATCAACCTTTCCCTGGCTCTCTCCCAGTTTTTTCCTACAGTCCCCAGCCACAGGTTGTATAATTCATTTTCAACATAGTGTCTAGTGAATACCATTGTTGCATTTGTTCATCTTTTGAAAAGAAAACAAAATGACAACAAAGAAAAAAATCTAGTTTCCATTTCCTAGACTTCATTTCAATAAATATTATTTTGTATGATCAGATGCACATAGGTATTGGGCCTTTCTATTCCTCTCCCAAGAGTATCCTTCTTTGGTCTCACTGTGAATAAATGCTTAGAGACCTGTATAAGTTATTATGTTTTGGTGTATTTTAGATCAAGCTTCTACATATGAGAGAAAACTGGTGCTGTTTGCTTAGCTTACTTCACTTAACATGATTAGTTCTAGGTCCATCCATTTCCCTGCAAATGATATAATATTATTTTCTCTAATGGCTATTCTCTCTATGTAGGGTATCTGAGTTGTTTCCATAACTTGGATAATTTTTTTCCTAAGTCTAAAATTTTTACCTCAAGACAAAGTTATTTTTTCTTAAGTGCATTTCTTAAAATACCTCACCACAGAGCAATAATGACAAGAACAGTAGCAACCACAACAAAAACCAGGTGCCCTCCTGTGCTGAAGGTCTTACACATACTATCTACGTTAATTCTTATAAAAACTTTGGGACATAGCTTTTCTTATTCTGCCCATTTGACAGAAGAGTAATATAAGTTTAGAGAGGTGTAGGGCTATTTCCAAAGGCCCCAAGCTAGAAGGGACAGCAAGAAAGTCAGAAATAGGCAACAGTATCCCAGAGGCACTGACTGAAAGCTCTGGGCAAGAATACAGAAGGAAGTCATAGGGAAGCTCTATGTTTAATCTTTTGAGGAACCTCCATTCTGCTTTCCAGAGTGGTTGAACAAGTCTATATTCCCACCAACAGTGTAACAGTGTTCCCTTTTGGCCACATCCCCGCCAGCATCTGTTATTGTTAGTGTTCTTGATAATGGCCATTCTAACTGAGTGAGGTGGAATCTCAATGTTGTTTTGATTTGCATTTCTTTTATGGCCAGAGATGCTGAACACCTCTTCATGTGCCTATTGGCCATTCTTATTTCTTGAATAATCACACTTGGACATGATTAAACAGCAGTCTAAATAGTCACAGAGTGAGAACCAAGAAGGATATTCTTAGGAGAGGATAACTAGGGCTCAATAATCATGTGCATATGATCATATAAAATGATGCTTATTGAAATGAACTTCAAGAAATGGAAACAAGAGGTTTTTTATTGTACTGTTTGACTTTTTCATTTTCTTTAGTTTATTATATTCTGTTCATGTTTTTGATTGCTGTACCCTGTGTCTTATATATATGTTTATCTGATTTGGGGAGGGGAAGGAGAGGCACAGAAATGGTGGGACAAAGAGTGAACCAATTCAGCAGTGAAACCTACTAGGTACTATATTGGAAATGAACTATACAACTTGGGAAGGAGGGAAGTTGGGAGGGGAAAAACTGGGAGAGAATGAGGGAGAGGGTAAAACTATTCAAAAGGAAATGTACTCATTACCTGATATATAACTGTAACCTCTCTGTACATCAGCTTTACAGTAAAAATTAAGAAATTAAAAAAAAGAATACAGGAGGAAGAATATCTCCTATGACCTGATTTCACAAGTGGAATTTGAATCTCCACCAGCTTTGCTGGCAGCCCTGGAATGCTGTTGAGCTATATAATCTTGTGGCCAGCTCAGGCTTAGAGCTCTTTTTTCTACCTCAACTGCCATCAACCTGGACTCACATGAAATCATTATTCTTTTTTTTTTAATTTAATTTAATTTTATTTGTGAACATACTGTACAGAGGAGTTACAATTACATGAAATCATTATTCTTAACATAAATACTCACTGTCAAATATGTTGAGGTTCATTTTAACCTGGCTGATTAGCTGTAATCAATTATTCTAGCCCAATCCTCCCCCCCCCCCACTGACTCCTTTTGAATATTCTCTTATCCAACATTTATGCTACTGTTGTGGGTGTGACATACTTATAAATTTGAGAAATTTGTCTTACATGTCTTTAATTTGCTCACAAAATTCTCAGTGGAGAAGTCCCATGGGCACAGTCTGAAGTATCCCTTCAAGGTCAATACAACACATCAATAGATAGTTTTTGAGGATGCTAGGGCAAAAGTTCATTGGTGAGTTCATGTAGCGTGTGCAGAGGGCTCTGCTCATTTAAGGAGACCACTGTCCTTGTTCCATGTCATCTACCAATCAACTACAAACTTTTTTTTCGGTCTGGTTGTGGGCCTGAACTCTGGGCCTGGGCGCTGTCCCTCAGCTCTTCACCTCAAGGCTAGCGCTCTACCACTTGAGCCACAGCACCACTTCTGGCTTTTTTTTTCTGCTTATGTGGGGCTCAGGAACTGAACCCAGGGCCTCATGCATGCAAGGCAAGCGCTCTACCACTGAGCCACCTTCCCAGCCCTCAACTACGAACTTTTTAAAAACTCATATTTCTCGCCGGGCGCTGGTGGCTCACGCCTGTAATCCTAGCTACTCAGGAGGCTGAGATCTGAGGATCGTGGTTCAAAGCCAGCCCGGGCAGGAGCAACCGTGAGACTCCTATCTCCAATAAACCACCAGAAAACCGGAAGTGGCGCTGTAGCTCAAGTGGTAGAGCGCTTGCCTTGAGCTGAAGAGCTGAGGGACAACGCCCAGGCCCAGAGTTCAAGCCCCACGACCGACAAAAAAAAAAAAAAAAAAAAAAAAAAAACAAAAACAAACAAAAAAAAAAAAACTCATATTTCTCATCCATGTTGTTCAACTGGATGTGTTCACTTTGTTAAGTCCTTTGATGGAATCAAATTGTATTATCTCTGTAGCATCCTTGTAGTATTTTCCCATCAGTCTTTTAATGATTTTTTTAAGTAGCTAAATTTTGTTGTGATTTCTTCTTGGTAGATAACTTAGGTTTTCAATTTCTATCTGCTATAACAATTTTGTCTAGGATGTTCCTGGGAGTATCAACTTTATAACTTCAGCTATTTTTATATATTTGAAGTTGAAACATTTGTCTTTTCTTACTATCTGAGCAATTCTTTTACATTTGGTGCAATTTCTCAAAAATCAGCAAAATAAGCTTGATATGGTGGCTCATGACTATGATCTTAACTATTTGGGAGGCTGAGATTGGCAGGATTATGGTTCAAAGATAGCCCAGCCAAAAGGTTTGTGAGAACCCCGTCTCTGTTATCTTTTCTGGTCAAGACTGCCTTCACAGAAGCAGGTGTCCCTGCCATAACTGTCACTGTCTGAGTAATCCTACAAATCTTGTTGAATTTGTGGCATGCTGTGATTTCCAGAAAAATGTACTGATCTCAAGCTTGTCATCAAACCCCGTTCTGTCCTTATTTTTCCTTTGAAAGCAGAATCCAGACAGAATAATTAGTTGGACGAACCATTCATCTACGGAATGATACATGAGAATATTAATTTTTGATAGTCATTTTTGAAATGAACTTCAGCATCCATGTCTCTGTGAACACAGTTGTTGCTTTGGGGCTACCCAGCAAGCACTTCACTTTCTAACAGTACCCTATTGTTTCTGGGCATTACTTTTTGCCCCACAATTTTACTAACTGACTACCATGATCAAAGGCCTTATTTCCCTCACAATTGTTTCTCCTGAGTGTATGACTTGTAAAAGACAAAGAGAGAAATTGGATAGAGTCTGTACATTACAGTATTGGTCTGCTGAACAGATTCTGAAATAAGATGGACTCTGTAATTCCTGATTCCTGGATCCTGGGAATTACCTGTCTCACTATTCACTCCCAGGTACAATTCCCCAGCTTTCCTGCTGGTTCTGGGAGCTCCCAACAGCATTTCAATGAAGTTGCTTTTGCTCATGTTAGCAGGCTTCTAACCATAGCTCAACCTAGTACAACCAAAGAATTCTACGTGATGTATACCAAACAAGGTAGAGTCTTCCAAAGGCTTATTGATTACAATGCTCTTCCTTCTCACCATATCACCACTGGCCACAGGATTATGGAATCACCTGTTCAACTCACCAGAGCCATTTATTTGTTTCAGTTTTGACAAAATGTTTCCTTAAAAAAGTCCATAATACTGAAGCTGGATTGAAAGTTCAGGTTTAACCTTTTCACTGCCCTAAGTCCAGAGTTAGCTGAGGGCTCAAACAGACACACAGCATGGCTATGTTCTGAATCCTCACTGCTCTTTTTCCTGAACTCAAGTTCATCCTTCCTGGGATGATAACTTCTGATTCCTTTTATTGTTTTTTTAAAATTAAATAAGAAATCCTGTATCATAACTGAGGATTGAAAAATCAGTCCTCCAAAGGACCCAATGCTGCCACCTCCCCATGATATTCTGGCATTACAATTTGTTGTCTTTATCTTCTTTTTCTCAGATTGCTACTTAAGGACATACAGGTCCTTGGTGGCTCTTTTGCCAAACACATACTTACTACTGTATTCTTTTTTTTTTTTGCCAGTCATGGGGCCTGAGCTCTGGGCCTGGGTGCTGTCCCTCAGCTCTTCAGCTCAAGGCTAGCACTCTACCACTTGAGCCACAGAGCCACTTCTGGCTTTTTCTGCTTATGTGGTGCTGAGGAATTGAACCCAGGAATTCATGCATGTGTGGCAAGCATTCTACCACTGAGGCACCTTTCCAGACCCCTTACTACTATATTCTTATATACTATAGATCATTTCTTGCTAGAATCTGCATAGGCCATGGCTATATTTATATATTATGTTTATACAGGTAGCAACTCCAGTGTGATGGCTTTGTGGTGGCCGCTTTCCATCACTTCTCAGATGGAGTCAGGAAAGACCAGATGCTTACTACTGAGTTATATCGGGGCAACACTATCCTCTCCAACAGGAAGTCACATTTTACAACCATACTGCCAACTTCTAGAATTAAGAAGGATCACCTGTACATCCTGGGGGCAAGGTGATAATATTTGACAGAAGCTCACATAGTTAGTGTGTAATGTGCTCTAACTAGAGTTTTCCTAGCATGCTAAGTTAGAAAGTATTTTCCTTCCTCCTTCCCTTCTTCTCTCCCTCCCTCCCCTTCCTCCCTCTCTTCGGTCTGCCTATCTCATACCTCTTCCCTCCCTTCCTTTTCCTTACCTTCTTCCTCTTCCTTCCTCCTTCCCTCTTCTCTTGCTCCTCCCCTTCCCTTTCTCCCCTCTTCCCCCCCCCCCCCCCCACACCTCTTTCTCTCTGTCTCATATCCTGGGGCTTGAACTCAGGGACTAAGTGCTATTCCTGAGCTTTTTAAAAAATTATTATTTTAAATCAAGTCTAGCACTACTTGAGACAAGGCTCCACTCCACGTCTGGCTTTTTGGTGATTAATGGTAAGAATCTCAAGGACTTTTCCTGTCTGGGCTGGTTTTGAATTGTAATCCTCAGATCTCAGCTTCCTGGGTAGCTAGGATTACAGGTGTGAGTCATCAGTGTCCAGCTAGGAAGCCAATGTTTTCTAATGCCCAATAGAATGAATTGTATTTTTTAACATATACATACTTGTGAGATACTTCCTGTATATACAGAAGGGTTAGATTTTTCTTCCAGTCAATGGAGTAAAAATGTTCTCTCTAGACCTTGATGGGGAAACAATGAATATTTGGATCTGTTTCTTGATGGCTTTTCAGGGAAGGGAGGCACAGGGAACAGGCCTCCTTTGATCCTTGTCTGGTTACCTGTAAGGCGTGGTTCCCTAGATGGTATAAGACTTCAGCCTTCAACTATCTGAATTGTCTCTCAAAACACCTAAGCCTGTTCCATGAGCATTCTTACAACTGTACCTTCCTGACTTTATCTCTTGTTTTAAATAACTTAAAAACTGCAAAACGAATGTATGCTCAAGGCAGAACTCGAGAGAACAGAAAAGTCCAAAGAAAAACCGAGTCATCTGAAACCCCATCATTTACAGACAACCACTGTCAGCTCTTTAGAATATAATGTTTTTCTTTATTCTGAGTCCCACTGTGGTCCAAACAAGGAATAAAATGAAATCATGAATATGTCACCAACTTGGAGATGACTACACTTAAGATTACTATAGGTAATCTGAAATGGTTTCAATGGCTGAAATTTTCCATTGACACACTGTGCCAAAATCCTATT
The DNA here is from genome assembly GCF_024711535.1 of Dipodomys merriami. Classification (NCBI taxonomy): domain Eukaryota; kingdom Metazoa; phylum Chordata; class Mammalia; order Rodentia; family Heteromyidae; genus Dipodomys; species Dipodomys merriami. Next base: position 109,737 of record NW_027205270.1, read on the forward strand.
GCATTAGGAGGCTGAGGATCTCAGATACACTACTCAAAAAGGTAAGAAGTAAAGCTTGGGGTCAAGTGGTAGAGTGTTAGCCTTGTGCAAAAATATTCAGGGACAGTACTCAGGCCCTAAGTTCAAGCCCTAGGACTAGCAGAAAAAAAAATCCTACTACAGGGCATCGTGAAAAGTTCCCAGCTTCTATTATGGCATATAAAACTGGATAGCTAGGATTGTTTTCCTGGGAGTAGCTTACTGTGACAAAGGGAGATTCTTCTCTGAGTTATATTATCAAGCTATGTCTCAGCTTGAGGAGATGTTTCTTGATATCTTCCTCTCAACACCGAATCTTACCTTTCACTTCCCTGTCAGTTACATATGAGAATCTCTTATCTTAAGTGGTATTTTTGACTATCTGTGCTACAGATTTTTTTCCAAATAATTATTAGCAGTTGCATCCCATTTTGGTTAATTATCTGTTTCTATCTTTTACCTATTTTTTACAGATATGTTATTTCTTGTTTGAGTACTCTTTATAATATTAAGAATAATAACTATATACTATTATGTATATTCCAAATAATTTGTGGTTTGTGTTTTCACCTAGGCTTTATAATTAGAAGCCTTCCCTCCCTTAAAATTATGTATTTACTTATGTGTTCTTCTATTATTTGATTGCTTATTATTATAAGCATTTATAATTTATTTTAGTGTCTGGTGTGTATGTTTACTATTTTCTAAACAGCTAACCAGATATCCCAACACCAAGTTCAACATTTCCTTGATCTGAAATGCTATCTTTGTTGGCCATTAAGTACTTGGTTTTCTGGTTTTTCTATTTCATTCCACTGAGATTCTGTGTATCTGTACCAGGATTAAATCATTCATTTATTCTAACCTTGTAATATGATTTAACATCTGATGATTCAATTTTTTGTGCTGCTCCTGGACTTGACCTGAGGGCCTGGGCACTATTCCTGAGCTCTTTTGCTCAAGGCTTAATACTCTACCACTTTAGAGCGCTAGCCTTGAGTTGAAGAGCTGAGGGACAGCGCCCAGGCCCAGGGTTCAGGCCCCACGACCGGACCCCCCCCCCCAAAAAAAATACTCTACCACTTGATTCACAGCTCACTTCTAGCTTTTTGGGTAGTTAATGAAAGAGTCTCACAGACTTTCCTGCCTGGACTGGCTTCAAATTGCAATCCTCAGATCTCAGCCTTCTGAGTAGCTAGGATTATAGGCATGAGTTACCAGTGCCTGGCCTGACAATTCTCATTTTTGAAGACATTCACCCATTTATTATTTCATATGAATGTTGGAATCTTTTATAAGTGCCCTTCCCTGTTTCCAAATCTTTTGGGAACCTACATTATAAATCAGGGATAACTGACCCACTTACAATATGAAGTCTTCCTAATAACAAAATGTACTATAGTTCATTTATTCACATTGCTTTTGTGCTGGAAGCAAAGTTCTGTGGAAGTCCTGCATACAACCACAATTGCTGGAGTTTTTTTTTTTATTTCTGTGAAAGTCTCTTGGCTTCTTGCTAAACAGTCCTGATGGAATCTGAAGAAGCCTCCAGCCCCTTTGCCCTGCTACAGTGCTGTGCACTGGGGGCTGAAAGTATGTACAAGGGATGAAAAGATGCAGCAAAAGGCCCGGTCCTAGTAGTGACTGTACCCTTCCCCCACGCCTGCCCCCTCCCACAGCATGGAGCCACCAGCCAGAGAACCAGTGTGTGGCCACCCTGAGCTATCCACGCAAGGCAGAAGGACTCCATTCTTCACCTTGGGGGTCATGGATGTTCTCAGTGACAAGAACATGGCCAGGCAATATCTGAGAAAAAGCACCTGGGTGCCCACACCCAGGCCACTTGAATTCAGGGCCTGTCCCTGAGCCTCTTTGTGCTCAAGGCTAGAGCCCTACTACTTGAGCCACAGTGCCACTTCTGGCTTTTTTGAGTAGTTTATTGGAGATAAGAGTCTCATAGGGACTTTTCTGCTTGGGCTGGCTTTGAACCATGATCCTCAGATCTCAGCCTCTTGAGTAGCTAGGATTACAGGTGTGAGTCACCAGTACCCAGCTTGTCACACCCACTCTTTATGACTTTGGCTGAGTCCCTCCCTTCCCTGTATCTGTTTACTTCTTGGTAAAATGAGCAGTTTGGTCTACATAGTTAAGGTTCAGCTCAAATCTGATCCTATTGAAAATGAGACTGTGGGCAGGACAGTCCTTCTAGGATGACAGAACTCCATAAAAATTCAAATGTTGCATCTAGTAATAATGGCATGCTTAGGGGAGAAAGGAGTGAAGACTCCAGGTGTGGATGCCTAAATATGGCTAGTTTATAAAACTGAGCAAAGCTGATGAGAGAGAGAGAGAGAGAGAGAGAGAGAGAGAGAGAGAGAGAGAGAGAGAGAGAGAGAGAGAGAGAGAGAGAGAGAGAGAGAGAGAGAGAGAGGAGCTTGACTTTGGTACCTTCCAAGGTACCACTCATATGGAAAGTCTCTCTACATAGAAGGCATGTGCAGAGCTGAGAAATCAGTGAGAGGCAGGTTAGATGTGATGGGACTGGAGAGCACAAACTAATTAGAATAGCAATGCAGGAAAATGGAGTTGAAGGAAGTTTTCATAGTGTGTTTCTTTGTGCAAACTTGTTTTCTGTTGTTGGCTGTGGGGCTTGAACTCAAGGCCTGGGTGCTATCTCTGAGCTCTTTTTGCTCTATTCTAGCAATCTACCACTTTGAGCCACAGCTCTACTTGAAGTTTTCTGGTGATCATTTCTTGCTGGGGCTAGCTTTGAACCGCAATCCTCAGATCTCAGCCTTCTGAGTAATTAGGATTACAGGTGTGAACCACTAGTGCCTAACACTTGTTGCAAACTCTTAATGGTATTCCACAGACTCTATCAACTCAAAGGCAGAGAGTGGCCTGGCCCTAAGGTTCTCTCCATTCAACAGACGATGAAAGAACCCAATTAAATTAACTCAGAGATTTTGGCTTTGACTTAGACCTTTCCATTTGGCTGAACAAATGGATGATCTTTCCTGGCCCAGGAGACAGACCAGGGCATGAGAGCCTGCTGTGAAGGTTTGGGAGCTGTGAGCAGGAGCTACCTTGTCCCTCTAAGCTGCTGGTGAGGCATAGACAGGCCATAGAGAGATTGCTCTGTCACAGAGGTAGTGCTGCCTGCCTGCTCCCAGGAGGGACCTGGATGACTCTTGGCTCAGGGCAGAGGCTGCCTTGGCAGGTGAATGGCTTCTCCTACCAGCTGTTCAACAGAGGTGGGTGTTGGAATGCTGCTCTGAGGCACCCTGGCCACACTCAACCTGGCATTTCACACACCCATTCCTTAACCTCATTCTCTACCCATTCCATTCCTCTTCCCACACAGTGTTTACTAAAATCTCTTCTCTCCACCCAACGAAGCACGAGACCTGGGTTCCTTGGGCTATTTGGGAATGTTCCCACTGCATGGAGCCACCAGCCACTGTGTGGCCACCCTGTGCTAGCCACTCAAGGCAGAAGGACTCAATTCTTCATCTTGGGAGTCATGGATGTTCTCAGTGACAAGAACATGGCCGGGCAAAATCTGAGAAAGAGCACCTTTTCCTTTAAGGTTGATAAATTTAAAAAAAAAGTCAAAGTGCCTTATAGGAAAAGGAAAGATAAAGGCTGTGTATCTTTGCTTTTTGTGTATATAGCAAGGGATAACATTATAAACAAGCAAAGAGCCTATGTGACATTTGAAGATCACTGTGTCTACAGTTTGATGTCTAAATGCATGTTTTTTTCCTATAGTCAAAGGTGAGAAATGCAGAATGTCAGGCCACATCTAGAGTTACTGAACCTAAGTCCACATCTTGTCAGTACTGTGCTTGTCTAAGTTTGATAACTGCTGCTCCAGCACCCTGCTGCTTAATCTGGACCATATACTGGAATCACCTCAGAAAAGTACCTGTGCCCGAGTCCACCCCCACACCCAGACATAATGACTTAATTGTTCTGGTGTGCAGCCAGGACAATAAGCTTTAAGAGAACTTCCAGGGTGAGTCTAGTATAACTCCTGGTCTAGGATACATATAAATGGATTAAAACTAAAAGAAAAAAAGAGAGAGAAATTCCTTCCTAGACTATAAATAGAATCAGAGAAAGCTTTGTGAACAACTAGAAAATCCATTGTCAGACAATAAACCAAACAGTCACCAGCCTGACGTGTCTGTACCATGTTGTGTCAATAAATGACGTACTTACAAAGAGAAAAGTAAAAACATAGAATTGTGCTCTTGGGTGGCGTTGAAAGATAACATTGCTTCTGTCCCATCCTCTGCCCACCTGTGACTATTGAAAAAAAGAAAAGCTTCCTCATATAACAATTTCCAGACCATGGCAAATGGGGGATATTTTCACGCTTCGGTTTTCTTAGCACAATTTTCTTTTTGCATTGCAAATTCCTGTCGGATAATGTGCTTTGCTGTGGGGTTCCCTAAGTATAGTGGATGCTCTTGTATTCACTTGTAGAATACAGAGTTTCCTTTTACTCACAACCTCCTTTAATGTAGTTGGACATCAATCTTCCTAGCTTAGAAAGGAGGTTTTATTTCACTGCCAGGGGATAGAACTTCCAAAAAACACAAATGTCTTTCAGCATCATGTTGAGTAAATAATCAAGGGTCTATGAATTGGTCTCTCTTTAACTTCCTGCCTTATTTTGCTTTTAACTCATAGGTGAACTATGAAAGGACATCTACGCTAACGTGCCAGCCACCTAGGCAGGACCTCAGCCCCAAAGACAAGTCTTGGCTTACACAGTTCCTCCATGTTTTGCATGTTATCTGCTCCTGTAGTTTGCCAGCAAAAAAAATCAACATGAATACATGTCTATAGCACTTGGGCCATTTATAAAATTGCCTCTGGAAAATATACAGGACTCCTAGTTCAAGTTTCTCCAGTCATATATATATATATATATATATATATCAGTTTTAGACATGGTAGGACCATATTCAGTGGGAACTCCCAGGGGGAATAAACCTTAGTACTTGAGTATTCCAGAGGTATCAGGAATTCCCATCCTTAGCCACCCTTAACTCCTTCAAGAAGGCCCCATGAGCTCCTACCATCCCAACAAAACAAAGACAGCTTTCTGAGAATGGCATTGAGGACAATAACCAGAGAATGGATGGTGTTGCTTCCAGGCTATTCAGCAGCCAGGAGCAGGAGTGGGTTAGGAGAGAAGTGTACATGATGGTAAATCTCTCTCTTAACCTGTTCCTTGCCAGCTAGGCATCCTTCCTAGCGATGGTAGCATAAAAGATCCCTTAGACATGACTATTGGCCTGTCTTCCTTCTCGGAGGGCTCTTCTTGTGAGGAAAAAAAGGCCCTTTTTGCTCTCCTCCAGCCCCTTCAGGAAAGGTTCAAGTGGAGTAGAAGAGGAACAGTAGCTCTGACAGTTTCCAACTCTCACACTTGGCAAGTCCCAGGGTATCACTCTACACACCATGAGGAGAAAGGGCATTAGCTGCATGTTGACAGCATGTTGTACAACCCCTCTCTCCCCCTGCCCCCCCCCCCCCACAATCTTAACTGAGCTCTTTGTGCAGAATGTCTCCTAGATCCTGGAGAGAATACCAGATAAGTCATGCCCTATTTCACAGGCCCTTAGACATGGCTGAGGTTGGTACCCACATTCCAATAGGTGGTAATACAAAGGGGAGAAAAACAAAGGGATCAGAAGGGGAAGAAGTGGGGTTAGGGTAGGTAAGGGGAGCCAAGGATAAAGACAAAAACCTTGTGACCCACTACAATAAGGGGTTAGGAAAGGGAGAAGAGAAGGCAAGCTGGTCCCATATTGATTAGTGCCATTCCACAGACCTACAATGATACCTTAACAGATACCTGAATGTGACATTTCGGGCTAAGGGAGATTCTAGTGCAGGTATAACTCCTCTTTGGGTTGACTCCTGGTGAGTTGAATATGTTCCCTGGCATCTTTGGCTGGTTGGTCACACTTAAGCTCAGGTATGGGCAAGATAGTTGGCTATATGTGTCAGTTGTCACTCTTTTTTATTACCAGACAAACAAGTACTATTTTCTCATGTCATAGACAAGGAAATAGAATCAAAGACATTGACTTATCTAAGGCTGCTCTGCAGGGTGGCACCAGAGCCAAGTCAGAAATCCAAGGCGGTCTGTTTACTTAACCCAGATCTTTTTTCCCCCTCCTCTTAGTGTCCTTACTAGGCTTTGTTTGATGTTCCTTGATATCCCTTTACGTTACTGAACTGACTGTGTGTGAAAAAGGGGTTTTCCAATTCTCAACTTTAACTTCAAAACCCAGGTCCCATTTCATAACCCTTCCACACACTGGCATAACAAGTAATAATCCCTTCATATACTCCTCAATTGCAGATTGTGCTTCAAATATACTCTGAAAAACAAACGTGTCTTTCATGTGTTTCCTTGATAAAAAAAAGCCAAACAACTTAGCTTTTGGTTTGAATGCTGAATAAATGCTAAAGTTTTTAGCAATTTTTTTCCCAGTAGTTAAAAGATTGATTCATTCCATTTTAAAGTGTGGCCTATAATGACTCCTTGTAGATACAAACACAGATTTGGGAATTAAAAGGTATATATTTTAAATATGTTCAAATTTAAATAATGATGAATATGAAGTTTGGCTCTTGTGCTTAGATAGAGTATGTGTAAGTTATCTTATGTCGAATGCACTCAGTAAATGTTGATGTGCCATGTTCGTAAACATGTCATCCACTTTAGCATGAAATGATAATTCTATTGATGACTCGGTTCCCTTCAGCAACACTTTACTGTGGCTTTAGTAGGCCAGAGAGAGGGTGGCACGGGACCCACCCTTCATTCTAGTCAAGTGGCTGTGGAGACCTGGGTCATTCACTGCATGCCCTTGGTGTGATGTTGGAGCCTCAAATTTCTTCTCTAGGTACAAACTTTGCAGTGATTTAAAGTCTGAGTAGGAGCCATCTTCTAGACTATTTCTAGAGCGATCTAGACCACCATGAGAAACTTCAGTCCTACAGGCCTGATTTCAGGTATACTTTGGCAGCCATTTTTCATTGTTCTGATAGCTTTTACCCTCTGTATAAACCTTCATTTGCCTGCCTGGCACTCATTGAAATGTTCCAGGATCTTCTGTGCAAGAATACATCACTCACCTAGGCACACGCCCCCAAAAGGAAAATGCTAACAATACTGTAGCTAGCTTCCAAAACAAATAAACTAAAAACCTATACACTAGCCTCACCCACACTTATCAGTGTCATAAGTATGTATCTAATGATGGTAAACTAGTGTTTAAAGAGGAACACAACTTCAGAGCAAGGCGGGAACCCCTGGGGATCAAGAGAATGAGGTCTGCAGAGGTGACTTCTTTAGTATGTGACTAGAACCCAGATATGTGAGCTTCTCACCAGGACTAAGTAATGTGTTACTTTGACTCAAGTTCAAATTGGATGTTTCCTTCTTTTTCCAAATGTATTAGTTTCTTATTGATGCTATAACAAATGACCACAAAGGTTTTATCTTAGAGTTTCTAGAGGCTGATTTGGAATGAATCTCAAGAGGTGAGAACCGAGATCATCACTTCTAGGGCTGGTTTATTCCAGAGACTTCTGGGAGGAAGTCTAGTCTGCCCTTTACCAGCTCCTTGAGATTGTCCAAATTCTTCTACTTAGGTTACATACATTTCTGCTTTCCCCATCACATCTCCTATTCTGAGTTTAACACTTGTGCTTTCCTGTGATGAGGGTCTTTGTGTTACAGCGGTCCCACCTATCCAGGATAACCTTTTCATTTCCAAGATTCTTAGTCTTATCTGCTAAATTCCTCTGGCATATAATGTAACATAGTCACAGTTTCTGGGGAGTAGGGGAGTGACATCTTTGGGATCAGCTTCTCATACCAAACAAAAGAATTTCCTTGTTTATTTAGTCATTTGTTTCCTATCCATAAAACAACAACAACAAAAGATTTCCTCCAGTTTGACAGCCCTTTTAAAATGCAAACCTGAGTAAAGCTGTGAGGGAGAGGAAAGCTACACTTTTTGTTTGGATGCTCATGATCTACAAGCCAACCAAACTCAGAAATTCAAACACATGAGTCATGTCCCCAAGTACAAACCCAAGCTATATGTGATGGCAAAACTCTAATTGAAAAATGTGGCCCCAAATTCAAAGTCCCTTGAAAGGTAGAAACCTGAAAAACTCCCATGAAAACACAAAACAAAATCGTCAAACACTAAACTGCCAAATGTATCACTGCCATGACATGCAGTTATCCTTCAATCCTCAGCCCGGTATTGGAGCACAAAACATTCTATGAGGTCTGGTAGTATCCACACAGTACCAGTCTACTCACCTCAAGGCAATCAAAACCTCCCTTTCACCCCCAACCCCCACAGCCATATCTCTCTGACCACCTCAGTACTGGAGTTTTCTTGTGATGAACATTATTACGGTTATAATGAACATGATTACAGTTAAATCGACACAAGTCTACCCATGCTTGTTTCCTTAGGATTAATTCTTGGAAGAGCTATTTTTAGGTCCATGAGAACTGGACTTATTTTATAGCTTTATGATGAGTACTACCAGCTGGCACTCATAAAATTTGTAACCATTTACACACTCAACCTTATCTGCATCGATTTTTATCTTCATTGATTTGATCAATGAAAATAACCTCACCTTAATTTGTATGTCTTTGATGACTAACAAGCTGGGGCATCTTTTTCTGTATTTGTTGGTCTTGTATAGTTATTCTTTATGATTTGCCTGTTCAAATAATTTTCTTATTTTCTTACTAGCATATTAAAATTTTGTTATTGGTTTGCAGAAGTACTTAGTATAATAGGGAAATGAGGATTTAAATACAGGCAAATACTATGCATTTTCTTTACATTGGCCTATTGTAGTATTCTGAAAATTATAATTTTTTATGTATCTGTATTCTGTATGGTTTCTGTCTTATAACATTCTGGTTAGTTCTCCAGTTATTTTATTAGAGAAATTTTATGCTTCCATTTTTGAAAGATTTCAGTCAGCTGAACCTTATTTTATTTTATTGTCAGTCCTGGGACTTGAACTTAGCCTGGGCACTGTCCTGAGCTTCTTTTGATCAAAGCTAGCACTCTACCACTTGAGCCACAGTGCCACGTCTGGCCTTTTCTGTTTATGTGGTATCAAACCCAGGGCTTCATGCATGCAAGGTGAGCACTCTACCATTAAGCTACATTCCCAGCCACTGAACTTTGTTTTAGATCTAAATTTGCTTTTTTTTTTTTTAAGTGACTGGCCTACCATTATAGACTCATTTGTGACATTATCTACTCTTTCCCTACAGATGCAAAATGCTACTTTAATTGCAGGTCAGCTCATTAGTTGTCATTAGAGCCCTCCATGCTAGCTTCTGAATGTAGCTTTTCTTTTGCTTGTGGCCCAACGCTTTCAACATTATCATATCTCTAATCGATGGTACAAATCTCTACTTTTTTTGGTGGTATGGTTTGGATTTAAAGCCTTGGGCTTTATCACTCTATCATTTAAGCCATACACCTTAGCTCTTTTAGTTTTAGTTTTTTTAAAATAGGATCTCATAATTATGCCCAGCTGGCTTGGAATGTTATCCTCCTGTTTATGCTTACTGTGTAGGTATATGCCACTGCACCTAGATTTCTATTGGTTGAGACTGGGTGGGGAAGTGTCTCATGAAATTTTTGCCCAGGCTGGCCTCAAACCCTGATACTCCTGATCTCTGCTGCCTGAGCAGCTAGATTATAGGCATGAGTCACTATGCCTGGCTCTTTGACATTTTAATTGACATTTTCTTGTGCCTTCTTCTTTTTTTTTTGTGCCAATCTTGAGGCTTGAACTCAGGGCCTGGGCACTGTCCCTGAGCTTCTTTTGCTCAAGGCCAACATTCTACCACTTGAGCCACAGCTCTACTTCCAGATTTTTCAGTAGTTTATTGGAGATAAGAATCTCAGAATTTTCCTGTCTGGGCTGGCTTTCAACCATGATCCTCAGATCTCAGCCTTCTTCCTGAGTAGTTAGGATTATAGGCATAAAGTGTTCAGCTTCTCCTTTACTCTTAAAGGCAAGCTGCAGCAGAATCACCTAAGTAAGTTTATTTCATTCGTTTTGATTCTAATGAAAGAACTTAGAAGTGACAGATTTCAAAAGTAATAATGGAAAGAATAGCTTTATAATATTGTATCTTCTCATCAAGGCCCAGGTTTCTATGATTCAAACAAATTACCTTAAAAGGAAAGATAAATGGTATTCTTCAAATATATTCTGAACACATCTTCTAAAGATTATTCCTATATAGTCTATATTTTAAAACTATTTGAAGGTGATTGTTTCCAGCACTTTAAAAAATTATTGCTATAATTGTTATTTGGGTTTTCCCCCCTTAAATTTTTATGTACATAGCACAGTACTGTGGTAGTTTTTGCATATGCATACAACATACTCCTGTCAAATTCACTCCCCTTAAAACATTTCCCCTTCTTAAAACGATTTCAGTATGTTCCACTGTTCTATTTTCTACATGTGTACAAAGTACTTTGACCATCTTAACCCCTCCTCCTCCTCTCCCTACTCCCATTGGTACCTCCCCCAAATAGAAGCTGTTGTAGCTTCCTAGCACTCATTTTTAAGGATTGCAGAATGCTTCATTTGCCATCCTCTGATGGCACGTAGGCTGATTCTAGACCTTGACTATTATGTCTAGTGCTGCTATAAACATGGGTGTGCAAGTACCTCTATTACATGCTGCCTTATATTCCTTTGGATATATGCCCAGGAGTGGTATAGCAGGATCATATGGCAGTTCTATTTTTAGATTCTCAAAGAACCTCCATACTGATTTCCACAGTGGATAGTTTACATTCTTGCCAACAATGTATAGGGTCCTTTTCCCACATCCTCACCAGCGTTAGTAGTATGTTGCCTTCATGACTGCCATTCTGACTAGGATGAGATAGGAATTTCAATGTCATTTTGAATGTGTCTTCATGTATTCATTAGCTTCTTTTGAGAACTATTCATTTGTCTATTTATTAATTGGGTTATTTGTTCTTTTGATATTTAATTTCTCGAGCCCTTTATATGTCCTGGATACTAACACTTTATCTAACTAATAATTTAATCTTGCCACTTTTTGAATATAAACTCAACTATGAACCAGGTATGGTGGTGCATGACTGTAGCTCTAGCTACCTGGGAGATGCAATTTGGGTAATCACAATCTGAGGCCTGGCACAGGCAGAAGTTCAAGGTCCTATGTGAAAACCAAACTAAAAGCAAAAGGACTAGTGGAATGGCTCAGTGGTAGAACATTTTCTTGGTAAGCGCAAGGCTCTGGGTTCAGTCCCTAGTACTGAAAAAAAGAAAAAAGAAAAAAGAGTGTTTGGGAAGGTGAACAGGTGAGAAGTGACCACCAGCTTTTGAAAGCCAGTGGTGGCCTGTAACTTACTACTTGATATGACATCTCCACGGTTGAGAGGTTGGCCTGAGCTGTATCTATATCACAGCTCAGGATTTTTCCCATCACTTAAAAATTCAATTCCTACCAAATACCATGTGTATTTCCTCATATGATATTGTATTTATTCACTGTAATGTACTTTTGCATTTTTTATTCCTTGCAAATGATCAGATATGAGAAGAAAAATAATTAAAAACTGCATATTCACTGGGAGAGAATGAAGGAAGGGATAACATTGTCCAGAAAGAAATGTACTCATTACCTGAGTTATGTAACTGTAACACCTGTGTATATCACCTTTATAATAGTAAAAAAAAAAAAAAAACAGGGGCTGGGAAGGTGGCTCAGTGGTACAGTGCTTGCCTTGCATGCATGAGGTCCTGGGTTTGATTCCTCAGTACCACATAAGCAGAAAAAACTGGAAGTGGCCCTGTGGCTCAAGTGGTAGAGCGCTAGCCTTGAACTGAAGAGCTGAGGGACAGCGCCCAGGCCCAGAGTTCAGGCTCCATGACCTGATGGGCCAGGAGTGAGAAGATATGTGGAGTACAGGTGTCAGATTGAACATGACCTGGGAAACATGTTGGCAGAGTGAAAAGCTCTAGACTAAAGTTATGTTTTCTGTGTGTGGCAGTTTTGAGGCCTGAACTCAGAGGCTAGGCACTATCCCTGAGCTACATTTGCTCAAAATTAGTGCTCTACCACTTGATCCATAGCTCTATTTCTGGCTTTTTGGTAGTTTACTGGAGATGAGAATCTCACAGACCTTTCTTCCCTGGGCTGGTTTTGAACCCTGATCCTCCATGTTCAGCTTCCTGAGAGGCTAGGATTACTGAGTCACCAGTGCCCAGCTAGGTTAAAGTTTTTGGGACAGTCAGAGGAAAAGAAAATCAAGGAAAGAAGTTTTTCCTCAATCACTCTCCCCTTTATCATGAAGATAAGTAGAGGGGAGGAGAGAAAGAAAGGATGACTGATAGATTAACGATAAATGAGGCAGGTAGAAGGGTGTAGTTTGTGTGTGTGTGTGTGTGTGTGTGTGTGTGTGTGTGTGTGTGTGTGAGAGAGAGAGAGAGAGAGAGAGAGAGAGAGAGAGAGAGAGAGAGAGAGAGAGAGAGAGAGAGAGAGAGAGAGAGAGAGAGAGAGAGATCCTGTCATATGGTCATATATATGTGCCCAAGTATCAATCCAGTCTGTATAAAAGTCCACATCTGCCATGTAATGGGTGATATTTGTTCAGACTGTTGGGTAGGTCCTTTCACATTCATTGGATCTTTATTGCCACAGATGGTGACAAGTGAATCCAACACAAGCCAATTCTCAGTCTGTATCAGAGTCAGGATTCCATGATCTTTGCCTCCCTTCCAAATGATGATTGTCCACTCAGATTGCATAGTAGAATCCTTTGAGGGAGATTTAAAACATACTCACACCTGGACTTTGTCCCCAGACCTTGTGAATCAGACTATCTGGGGTGAAATTTATTTGAATAATGACATATTTATCCTAACATTAGCCAAAATGGTATAATCACTATAAGTTGTTGCTTTTTGTGTGGTTGAACTCCAGATTGAACTCAGGGCCTCACACTTACTAGGCAAATGCTCTACCACATGAGCTACACTCTAGTCCTTTTCACTCTATCTTTTCAGGCAGGGTCTCAAACTTTTGCTTATGCCAGCCTTGGATGTGATCTTTCTGTCTTTGCCTCCCAAGTAGCTGGAATTATAGGTGTGAATCACTACTGTTGACTTGTTTTTGAGATAGGGTTACACACTTTTTTCCTGGACTAACCTTGAGCCAGGATCCTATTTCTTCTTCCCAACTAGCTGGGATTACAGGCATGTCCCTAGATAATCATTTTTAATACACTAGATGTTCAAAATCCAATGGATATTGTCAACACATTTCAATTTGAACTAGTCACATGTCAAGTGCTCCAGAGCTTTACATGGCTGCTGTACTGGCATGATAGTTCTTGAAATGCACCAGGAGGTTTCTGGAGACATTCTCTCTCCAGAGAGTATACCCAGGCAAGTCACCTGAACATACTGGGATCTCTTTCTCTTCAACACAAAACATTCATTGAGCATCTTTTCTGGGCCAGATTTAAAATTATACCAGCCTTTGAACACTAATAAAAATACACTGATATTTTAAATAGAGATATTGTCAAAGTCCTTTCCCTAAACAGATCAGGGGTATTTACTCATAAAGCTATGCTATTTAAAATGAATTCTATAAAGTCATGTTATGGGCTGAACTGATGCACACAATGTGCTTTTGAAGAATTCCTATGGCTAGATCACTTATTAACCAGTCCGTTCTACTTATTATAAGAGCAACAATTTGGATAGTCCTTTACCACAGCTATCGTTTACACTTGCCATGTGTTCAGTAGAAGGGAAGCTCAACCAATTTAACCCCTTCTTTTAATAGGTTGTCTGGTGCCATGTCGGCTATATCCTGAATGGAAGCGGTTCTCCATCCTTCCCTAGGAGCAGACTGTGGGAAGACGTACAATTCAGATATTTGAGTTCCCTACATAGAAACTTTCTTTGTAACCCTGTGACAGGTCATCAGGTATATGGTTTGCAAACATTTTCACTCATATCCTATGCTGTCTCTTCACTCCGTTGATGGTTTCCTTGGCTATACAGAGACTTCTCGGCTTGATGTCATGTATTTAGTTTTTTACTTTTGTTGCTTGTGTGTTGGGGGTCATATCTGAAAAATCATTGTTTTGACCAAGGTGGTAGAGCTTTCTCCTCTGCTTTCATCTAATAGTACTCTCATAGTTTCTGGCCTTAACATTTAAGCTTTAAATCTATTAAAGTAGATTTTCATATATGATGTGAGATAAGAGTTGTAAGTATGTAATAGGTTGCCTATTGATTGCCTCCGATTGAGTTTGCTGTTCTACAGTGCATATACAAATATCTTGAAGCCTCATGAATTTATACAAGTTTTACTTGTCAAATGCTATTTGTAATAATAAATAATAATATCCTTCCAGAGTCCCTTCACCCAGAAGACAGTCCCTCCCCACACCAGTTTGCTCAAAACCTGGTGGAAGTCATTTAATTCAGGTCATGGTTTGCAGTTCTGCCAACCATAGTCACCACTTAAAGGAACCCAATGTCTATCCTTCATTCATCTCTGATGCCCAGCAGGACTCTGCAATAATCCCTCGAATTCACTTATAAAAATACTTTTTAAAAAGTCAATTTAATTGGGCCAAAGAACCCTTTAGTACAATAATATCCTCTTTCCCTAAAAGAACTTTCTTTTTGAAAAGATAGGATTTTCATCCATGCTGTCCCCTAGACAGTTTAGAATGTAATCCCAGTAGCTCTAGTTCTTCAATTAAGCATATTCGCTACTTAACAAAGTAATTATTTCCCCATCTTCCTACCTTTCTTCCACTTTGAATCTTACAGCATTAGCATCAAGAGAGAAAATTAGGATGAACTTTTCACACATACTTTGCTATAAATAGTCCCTGTCACATCCTCAGCCTCTCCCTAAACCTTATAGAGTGCTAGCTACCTGCTCATATTTCTGGCGGCAGGGGAGGGCTTGAGAACATGACTTGTTAAAAAAAAAAAAAAGAAGCATGCTGTTTTTATCACCATGCATAGGTGATATGTGCTCAATACCTGAACAGGAAGCTAGATGGATCTCTGTGTTTTGCCTCACTGCCCATAGCATCCTTGGGGTGATCTATCCATGTGTTTCCTGCATCTTGTTGCTCAGATAGGACCCAATAGATGAGGTCTCATAATGGCAGAGGCAACTGAACTTTCTCTGCATTTGGTACTGTAATTCTACAAGTAAAGGACAATTTTTACCACCTACTAGAACAGCAAATTCCCCACATCTTGCCAACAGGCAGAGCCAGGCAGAGCAAGACTGCCTTTGACCTTTTTTTTTTGTCCTGGGGCTTGAACTCAGGACCTGGGCACTGTCCTTGAGCTTCTTTTTTCTCCTTTTTGCTCATGGCTAGTGTTCTACCACTTAAGCCACAGTGCCACTTCTAGCTTTTTTGCTATTTTTAGTGGAGATGAGAGTCTCACAGACTTTCCTGCCCTGCCCAGGCTGGCTTTGAACTATAATCCTCAGATCTCAGCCTTCTGAGTAGCTAGGATTACAGGTGTGAGCCATCAAGCACCTAACTTGATCTGTTTTTGTTTGTTTGTTAGCTTTTAAAGCATGTAGGAGACCTCCTTAATATTGAGCTAAGTGATTTAGTCCATCAAGGCTCATTGTAACATGAAACTGTAGTGTCACCCCTGTCACCAGCTGGCTCAGATCATTTGGAGTTTGCAGATATCATCTCTAACAGGTATGTTATTGCTTTTTATTTCTGTAAATCTAACCAAAAAGCCAGACATCAGGGTTTACTCTGCCACTGGCTTGTTCTAACCACTTGTTGTCAAAGTGCTTAAGTAACTTGCCCAAGATCACAACCCCCAGGGGATAACATTAAGAATTGAATTCCTGAGATCTGGCTCTACAGTCTAACCACCGTGCTATCAAATACTTGATGAGTTTTATGCTTGGGCACCTTTCCATCAAGCCAAAGTCAAATGATTAAGAAGGTGTAACTTGTTTACTTGCTAATGGGAAGTGTAGCCTCTAATCTAAAGTCTACCTGCATTTCATATATACATAGGCACGGGCACCTGGCACTAGGCACACCAAAGCTTGGCATGGAGGGAGGCTGAGCATCTGTGCAGTCTTATAGGTTCCCTTCCATGTGTGTCAAGTCTCCAAGCACAGCTACTGAAGCTGGATCTGTGAGATTGTGCTTAGGAAGCTCCTGTCTGTGACCAGACCTGAGCTGAAGCATTACAAAAAGAAGAATCCTAGCACTTCAGAGCCATGTCCACAGGATCTGAGATGGCCTTTGTTGAGTACAAGAATTTTTTTTTGCCTATATATATATATATATATATATATATATATATATATATAAAAAGTTATACATCCATACTCTGTTTTAACATATACATATTATATACATCATATATGCATATATACAAATACACACACACATATATATGTATATATGTATATGTCAATACTGGGGCTTATTAACTCAGGGCTTCATACTCTCCCTTAGCTTTTTTTTTTTTTGTCGGTCGTGGGGCTTGAACTCTGGGCTTGGGCACTGTCCCTCAGCTCTTCAGCTCAAGGTGAGCACTCTACCACTTGAGCTACAGCGCCACTTCCGGTTTTCTGGTGGTTTATTGGAGATAGGAGTCTCATGGTCTCTCCTGCCTGGGCTGGCTTTGAACCGCGATCCTCAGATCTCAGCCTCCTGAGTAGCTAGGATTACAGGCGTGAGCCACCAGCGTCTGGCTCCCTTAGCTTTTTTTGCTCAAGGATGGTGCTTTGCCTTTCGAGCCCTACACTTCCACTTTCAGCTTTTTGCTGGCCAACTGGAGATTAATCTCACAGAGTTTTCTACCTGGGCTGGCTCCAAATGATGATCCTCAGGTCTCAGCCTTCTAAATAGCAAGTATTACAAGTATGAGCCACCCATGCCCAGCATATGTCTAATTTTTAATTAAATGGAGGATTAAAAACCCAAGCAAGTAGCTTAACAATCTGTCTTGGAGATAGTAACAAAAGCAAGTGATTTACTATATGTAAATTCTCCTTAAATATACTATGTGTGGTCTGAATGAGAGTATGTGCTGTGTGTGTGTGTGTGTGTGTGTGTGTGTGTGTGTGTGTGTGTGTGTGTGTGTGTGTGTGTTAAACCACAGCAGTCAAGTCAAGTGGTTGGAACTTTGCAGTTCAAATCCCACCTTTATCACTTTCTAAAAATGTGACTGGGAAAATTTCTTAATTTCTCTATACCTCATTTTGTCAAGGGTAAAGTATGGCTAATAAGAGAAACTTCTTTGAGTTGTGTAGAAATGAAATGATATTTAGGCCAGGACATGGTGAATGTTTTTCATGTTTTTATTACATGAATTCTATTGCAATTGATAGAAAATAAATTCATGTGTTAACAGTTGGAAAGTATGTAAGAAACAGAATTTTATACAAGAAGCCAGATTTTACAGAGGCATGACATAGCTTGTCACAATCAGAACATCAGAAAATTCACTTGTGACAGATTTCATGAAAAAAGGTGACATATTTCTCTTCTGAGATATCAAAAACTACCTTCTTAGGCCTACCATGCATGTAGTGATGGAGGCCCTCAGAGGTCAGAGGAGAAAAGGCCACTGAGCTACTAATGGCCACCTGGGAAGAGAAAAACACTCTTACCAGGCTTCAGGCCACATAGTACCTGTGTGTGGGTGGAACTGAGGCTCTCCTTTCTGCCTCATTTTACCCATTTTCTCCTGTGTTTGCTTTTCAAGAAGTAAATGCAACCTGGTGACAGAAGCCAGATGTGTTGAAACTATCTTCTATAACATATTATGAAAGGGGAATTGGGCCATGACTTTCAAGACAGGACACGAAGAAGTGAGATTTATAAACCAAACAGTTATAGAGCCTGCCAAGGGAGAAGGCTAGACATAGCTGGTTACAATTGCACATAACCAAAACTCTAGGCTGACCAAAACTCAGAAGCTGGGTGTGAGCCTAGTCTCCTAGAAAAACAAAACCAATATCTTACCCCAAAGCTGTAGTGTGCTTCATGTCATCCTAGCAAGGCCAAGAAAAGAGAATGCTTTGAGGTGAGGGCCCAGGTTCTCAGCTTTTAAACTCTCTGCAAAGCTCTGGGGAAGAAGTAGAAAGCCAGGCCCCAAACTTCCTAGAATTGAACCACGGTACAGCAAAGGGCTGTAGGGATGGAGAAGTATTACCAGAAGGTGATGTCTACAAGGACATCAACAGCTCAGCCTCTTCTTCCCACTGAGTTCTAGACAAATGGGGTAATGAATTCAGGCACTGGTAGCTCACATCTGCAATCCTATTTACCCAGGAAGCTGAGATCTGAGGACTGTATTTGAAGCCATTCCAGGTAGACAAATCCAAGAGATTCTTAACTTCAATTAATTAGCAAAAAGCTATAAATAAGCTGGGCACTGGTGGCTCATGCCTGTAATCCTAGTTACTCAGGAGGCTGAGATATGAGGAGACTCTTATCTCCAATAAACCACCAGCAAACTGGAAATGGTGCTGTAGCTCAAGTGGTAGAGTGCTAGCCTTGAGCTGAAGAGCCCAACCCCAGAGTTCAAGCCCCATGACCCAAAAAACAAACAAACAAAAAGCCAGACGTAGAGCTGTGGCTTAAGTGGTAGAGCCTTGAGTGGAAAAACTAAAGCAAGAGCATGAGGCCCTGAGTTTAAGCCCCAGTACCAGTGTGCGCACACATGCACACACACAAACACACACACAAATGTGGTTAAGAACTAAAAAATGCAGATTTCTGGGATATATGTGGATGGGTCCAGGAGTGTGTACTTTGTGTGTGAGCCTACTTCCAGCTTTTTGGTGCTTAATTGGAGAGAACAGCCTCATAGACTTTCCTGCCTGGGCTGGCTTTGAACCCTGATCCTCAGATCTCAGCCTCCTTAGCAGCTAGGATTGTAGGTATGAGCCACCAGCACTCAGTGCAGCTAGGAGTGAGAACACTGCCTTAGGACTTACTCCAGGGCAACAAAAGCACCACATAGAGACAGTCTTGCTTCACTGTACAGGCTTTACTGGTAAGGAGGAGAAGAGCAAGAGCAGCAGCAAATGCTGAGATGAGCTCACCTGTACACTAATAGGTCCTGATGTTTGTGTACAGTAAGATCTTTATCCAGAAGTAGGTACTACTACTATTCCCTTTTACAGATAAAGAAACTGATACACAGAGAGGTTAATTAACCTGCCCAAGATCTCAAAGCAGGTAAGTGGCAGAGGTAGACTTTGATCTTGGTCTGTCTAGTTCCTAAATATTCACAATTATGAGACTGGGTTTAGGGCCAGGGGCCCAGAAAGATCCCACCTTTGTTAAAAATCAAGTGTTACCAAATGCAGGCATTTCTCCTCTTACAATGGGGTCACCTCCCCGTAAATCATCAATTGAAAATAAGATATCTTAAGTTGCAAATGCATTTCATGCACTAACCTACTGAATAGCATAACTTAGCCTGGCCTACCTGGAATACACATAGAACATTTCACATTAGTCTACAATTGGGCAAAATCTTATTGTACAGAGTCAAATTTATGCTAACATGAGTATTACATGTCATTTAGTAAAAACTGTACTGCATAAAAAACATTATAAAGTTGAAAAACTGTAAACAAAGCCATTGTAAACTGTGTTTAAAACGTCTGTGAAGTAGAGATCCAAGAGGTTTCAGGTCCACTGCAGAAAAGTTTCTCTCAACAATCCCTGAACTGGAAAGTAAAATGACAATAGGGCTAACATATCCTGACAGTGGGATCCCTGGAGAGCTACTGTTCTGGGGAGCAAGCGAGGCCTGGGAGACAGGCTGCAGAGAACTCAGGTGGTCTCCATACTAAGCTAGCATGTACTCAGAGACAACAGAGCTGTATGGGCCTCGCTGGCCGCCATTGCTTACACTCAATGAAACTAGCCAGCAGACCTGTGGGGAAGTAAGGTGGTCACTGCTTTTGCTTTCTTTTTAGACACTATAGAAGGCCAGGAAATGAACATACCTATATTATCACTAACTAGAGATAATCAATGTTAACATTGTACTGCTATGTTTTTTTGTTTACATGTATTGTTTATGACTTTGAATTGTTACATCTCCAATTTTGATTGGCTTTTTCCTCTCAATGTGGTGCTACCACTTGAACCACAGCTCCACTTCTGTTTATTTTTCTGGTTAACTGGAAACAAGAGTCTTCTGGACTTTCAAGCCCAGGCTGGCTTAGAACTGTAATCCTCTGATCTTAGCTTCCTTCGTAACTCAGATGACAGGCATAAGC
Source organism: Dipodomys merriami (assembly GCF_024711535.1). NCBI lineage: Eukaryota > Metazoa > Chordata > Mammalia > Rodentia > Heteromyidae > Dipodomys > Dipodomys merriami. The sequence goes on from NW_027205270.1 coordinate 130,159, forward strand.
CACCAGTGCCTGTCTTCAATGAATTCTAGTGGAAAATAACCTAACCTCTCTAATTATTATTTATAAAAGAGATCCTTAAATTGGGCCATAGTGCATGTGCAGTTTTGAAGTTCTTGTTTCCTAGTACTATGCTATTAAGCTTACCATTAATGTGAAGCTGTTTTCCAGAAAGGTTATGCTAATCACTATATCCATTAACAAAATATGCAGCCATCTCAGGTCTCACACTAGTATTCAGTATTGCCATTCTTAAAGACATGCCAGGTTGATAAAGTAAAATACATTTTGTCTATCTTTCCCTGGAGAGTGTTAAGGTCTTTTGAGAACAGGGCCTAGCACACGATAAATGCTCATTTACTGAACAAATTCAAAGGATCTGTCTAGACTTTACCTTTTCCATGACTAATGAGGACATCTGCCCTATCAAAGGCCCAACTGTCCTCTGGTCTTGTGTCACATTACAGCCATCCTCTCTCTTCACCATAGCTGCTAGGAGACCATTCCAGGACAAAAAGCCAACCAGATTCTCGCTCTTAGGACTGAGCTGAGGTCCAGGAGTGAATAGTATTAACATCATCTCCTATGGAAGGTTCAGAAGAATGGTCACAGACTGCTGTAACTAAGATCCCCACGGTCAATTGTAGTGATAGGCTGCTGGGCCTTTCCTGGATCAGACCCTTTGAAGCTGACTCTTAATAAGCAACCCTCTCTCACTCAGGTGCATGTGTGGTTGGGTTCTGACTTTGCACACTAAGTGCCTGCCTGGCACAGAGGTTATCTTTGGCAATGTCACATAACAGCCACAGCCTAGAAAGTAAGTTCAGCACCAAACCGAGCAAGATGCAATTTAACAAAAGGAATAAAAAACCATGCAGTTGGGAACTTAGATTAAAAAAAAAGTTTAGACAGGTACCAGTGGCTCACACCTATAATCCTAGCTATTTAGGAGGCTGAGATCTGGAAGAATTGCAGTTTTTAGCCAGTCTAGGCAGAGAAGTTCACTAGATGCCATCTTCAGAAATAACCACCGAAAAGCAAAGTTAGAGGCATGGCTTAAGCGGCAGAGTACCTAGTACACCTGAGGCCTTAAATTCAAAGTCTAACATCCCCACTCCACCCCAAAGACAAGAAAGGAAAAAGAAAAAAGAAAGCAAAGTTTTAATGGAACGAAGTAGTTTCTTAAAAAAATCCATCATGGTAGATCATGGCTTTGGCAGTATTCATGATTTACCCTGAGAATGTCAAAATCATCACATTATCTGCCTGACTTGATGCCCCGGATGGCAAGCTCATGTTTCATTTTCATGGGTATCTCCAGGGCTGGGCACAATGCCTGGTTGGAGGCAGTACCTAATAAGTGTGTGTTAAGTAAATGTTCAAACTTAAAGAGAGAGAGAAAAAAGTAAGAATTCTATAGGCCTAGACTTTTTTTGGGGTAGTGCTGGGGATTGAACTCAGGGCCTGACATATGTCTGGCAAACATGCTATCACTGAGCTGCATTCCCAGCTATAGATTTTTGTGTACTGGTCCTGAACCTTGAACTCTGGGCCCAGGTGCTGTCCCTGGGCTTCTTTGGCTCAAGGCTTGTGCTCTACCACTTGAACCACAGCACTACTTCTAGCTTTTTCTAAGTAGTTTATTGGAGATAAGAATCTCACAGACTTTCTTATCCAGACTGGCTTTGAATGGTGATCCTCAGATTTTAGCCTCCTGAGTAGTTATGATTGCAGGCGTGAGCCACCAGTGCCCAACTTAGACTTTTTATAGATTCATGAATTTTGTCACTTACCTCGTACTTCTCTCAGAAATGATAGATGCTCACTTAACAGAGTTCCACCTAAACCATGTCCTCTCCCAATCCCTTAACTCTGCATTTCTTGGCCAAAACAGCTAAATCAATGACCTCTGGATACAAAAGCTCAGTTAGAATACATTTGTGTGTGTGTGTGTATGTACGTGTGTGTGTGTGTGTGTGTGTGTGTGTGCTTGAACTCAGGGTTTTGGTGCTGTCCCTGTGCATTTTTGCTCAAGGCTAGCACTCTCCCACTTAAGCTATAGCTTTACTTCTAGTTTTATTTTATTTTTATGTTTTGTAGTTAATTGGAGATCAGAGTCTCACTGACTTTCTTGCTCGAGGTGGCTTTGAACCAGTCCTCAGATGTCAGCTTCCTGAGTAGCTAAGAGTTTAGGTGTGTCATTGGTTCTCAGAGAGGGGTTCACTTTCTATCATGATGCGTACTTGGACTGTGATCCACCTATTTTAAGTATTCTAGCTGGAATGGTACCATGTACCATCACACCTAGCTTCCTTCCATTAAGATGGAGTCTTACAGATTTTTCTGTCTAGGCTGTCCTGGAACCACAATTCTCCCAATCTTAGCCACCCAAGTAGCTTAGACTGTATGTCACTGTGCCCAGATATTGGGTTGAGAAAGACTCTTGTGTACTTTTCTGCCTGGGCTGGCCTCAAATCATAGCCCTCCCATCCTCAACTTCCTAAATAGCTATGATTACAGGTGGGAGCTGCCATTGCCTGGTTCAGTTAAGTTAGACATTTACCAAGAGATCATTCTGATTTGTTCTTAAGTCTGTCTATGTCAGTTGTAGTCAGTATATTTGCATAATTTAATTACATATTATATAAATTAATGAAATGTCTGTGCATAAGAAAAAAGCTGTTGTTTCTATTAGTTGAGTGTTTTGGAAAGGCTTGGCAAAAATGGGTGCCTTAAAGAACTACTGTCAAGTTAGGGGTAGACAAGGCAACTATAAAAGTTTATAGAGCCAGGCACTGGTGGCTCATACCTATAATTCTAGCTACCCAGGAGGCTGAGATCTGAGGACTGGTTCAGGAAAGTCTGCAAGACTCTTATTTCCAATTAATCACTAAAAAGCGGAAAGTGGAACTGTGGCTCAAGTGGTAGAATGTTAGCCTTGAGCTCAGGGACACAGCTCAGGCACTGCCGGTGCTACTCCCCCACCCCCACCAGTCTATCAAAGTGTTGGGAAATGTACAGGTCCTAAAAGGTTTATGATACTTACCCTGCAACTGTTACGTTCTTGTGAAGAAGTCAAATCTGGAAATTATGGAGGATGTTATATGGATGTAATTCATGTAACTGTTGCAGAATGTCAATATATTAATTCATCAAACACTAAAAAAATCTTGAAAACTTTCTTCTATATAATACACTCCAAATATCTCTATTCTTAGCAACTCAACAATTTTTAAAAAGAAATACCATTTGGGCCCCAGTTAAAGTGTTTTGTAACTCAAAGTTTGAGCAGTCATTGACTTTAATCCCATTCCTTCATTTTCTTGTTGCGGGAACTGAGATTCAGGAGATTTAGGGCTTTTTAAAAACGTATCTTCAGCTTGAGAGTCCGAATTCCAAACCTTGTTTCCATACTGAGTTTTTTCTACTACCCTGAGCAGCCTTTGCTAAAGAGGAACTGGCCCAGCCAAAAGCACAAGGTAGAACAAGGAAGTGGATGACAGTGTGGAGATACACCCTGCATTGGGGAGGAAGATTTCTCATTCCATACCCTTCTGAGCAGGTGTTACAAGCACATACACACACAGGTGTGTGCAGTTTCATCTCCAGACTGAGACATAGCAAGACTCTTGTGCTACAGACACCTATTTGGAACAGGTAAACCATGGGACAAACATGTGAAGCCTCTAATTTTAGAATGACTTCAGCTCCACGTGGGAAAGCTTTAGACAATGGAACGGGGAAGCAGTTTGAAGTTCTGAAAAGCTTTTGTTAGATGAGATGAGCAATAAGCAAATCCTTTGCTTGCTGGCTGATCCATGTTCTACCTGTTTTCCCAGCAAGTAAAGCCTTCAAGGATTTTTTTTCCTTATAATTTTTATCTTATCTGCCTTGTTTCTGTGCACTCCAGTCCAAACTCACCATCTCAACAGATGGAAGTCCAGGAGGAACCCCTTCCTGCCCGCACCTGATCAGACCATCTCCCCAAGCAAGCTGATGCTGGTGGCATTTCTTTCCCATGAATAACTCCACTGTGAATTTTCCATGTTCTTTCATCATCTCTGGAAGGTCTCCTCCAGACACTAAATTAAGCAAACCCTCAAACACACCCTGATTCCAGGTGGGTGTCCTTAGACACAGGCAAGAGGAAGGAGCAGAAGTTCAAAGATCTAGAGAGCCACCCTGAGTTTGCAGATCGTGCCAGGCAGATAGCAAAGGGAAACTTGGAGTCTGGCTCCCAGGCAGCTGAGCAAGGTCCTCACCACACCCCCTAGGTCATTAGAGTGAGTCTCATGAAAATATCAGAACCAGATGGGCAGCCTGGGAACTGTGCAACATTTCTGAGGGTTAAGCAAGCAGCCACCCAACAACTTTGTAACCAGGGTGCATTCTGTCCCTTTTCAGGGGTATTAAAATGTATCTTTTGAAGATAGGTCATAACTCCTTCCTTTGGAGGGTGTAACAGGTGTTCTAAGCTGGGGTGCTGCCACCCTCTCCCTGCCTCCAGCTAATATTTCCCCTCATGCTTTACAAGTTGACAACCAACCAGATTAACATTTTTGTTTCTTAACTCCAAGGTTCTTGATTTCACTCTGTCTGGTAGAGATCATTTTTTAATGTTTATGGCAAGCAATAATCTGAGATAGCCCAGACCATCTTAATAAATTCCTATGCTCTCTTGTCTTTTGTAGGGTAGCCTCCTTTAGGACAAAACAGAAAAGGCTCGCTTCTTGGGATGCTTCTAGCAATGAAAATAAAGTAGCATCTAGTTCCAAGAGCATTAAATATAGTTGTCCCTCCTCTGGATCCCTGGGGGATTTGTTACTATACCATTCTCCAACCCAGACAGTGAATCCACAGGCACTCAGGTTCATTATAGGGAATGGTGTGGTGCACACTCAAAGTCATGTCTGGATTACTTAGTATACTGAAAACAGTGGAAAGGCTCGAAAGGCTTCGTAAATTGTTCTACTATATTATTTAGGAAATAATGATGGGGAGTTTGGCGGCATGTTCACCAGAATGACAGTTTTCCCCAATGATTTCTGATTTGTAGTTGTTTGAATCCTCAGATGCAGAACTCATGAAGATGGAAGGCCATTTCTACATGGCGGTCATATCACCACTTCCCTATACTGCCACCATGGCCATCAATGCAGCACTGCACTATTTCCTGCAACCCTGAGGTGTCCTCTGAACGCTTCTTCCCAGCAGGGCTTTCCAAGTCCTCTCTATCAATCTACCCAGGCCATTCCCGAGTCAAGTCCACAGGTGAGGAAACTAACCTAAACAGAAACCTGATGATTAACTTGCCTAGTGACTTGAAAAGACTGAGACCAAGTAGGCCTAAGGCCTTCCTTCCTTCCACTGTTCTACCCAAAGTAAATGTCTGAGACACATTCACTGATGACAATCAGTGTCCTATGTCTTTGGTATCATTTACCTCCTTTACCAAGAGGAAGAAAGAAATCAAGATATTTTAATAAGAAAGGCCAGGGCAACCATCAAAACATGATTAGATTTCCCTTGCCCCATCCCAGAAATTCACAAGGAAACCACATGGGATCGGCCCTTTGAACCCATGTGCAACCCGTGAATGGTACATGGAATTCACAATTTTCTCTTTGATGCTCTTGTTTAATGCTAGGGCTTCATCTTGACTATCCTAACAGGTCTCTGGCTACAATGGTCAGTCAGGAATGTATCAAAACTGATCTTATGTTCATGATTGATATTTATAATATGGGTGAAGCTCTTACAGTTTCTGTCTTAAAATCACCATCTACACACCATTCAACGGATGGCTCTACCCAGGACATAGGAGTTAGGAAGGACTCCGATGTGAAAGTCACTCTGCATATGAATGAATACATCTTTACAAAAATAGCGTTTACCTGTCAATAAATGCAAGTAGAAAGCAACATTAAAATAAATGCAAATTTAAGAAATACAGCATCATCTACTTACAGAGTAAAGGCTAAAGAGGTGTTGGTAGGAAGTACATTCCAGGAAGGGGGTTGGGGTGATTCTTCTATATGTTCGTGTCAGTGCACTGTGCTGTGGGGGGTGGTTCAGAAGTGGGAAAACCGCTTTATGGAAACTGATAGGCCCTGAGCTCCCGAAGGATACCTTCAACTCCTTCTACTCCTTCCCACACTTCACACACCTCTGCACAAAGCATGACATAGAGGAAGAGATGGTGACATAGAGGTCATCATAGGCCACCAGGTGGCTTCACCACCTTTTGCATGACCATAACTATTAACGGGGGAGGGGAAGACAGAAACAATGGTGGCCAGGGGGAATTGGGGGCATTGCCTCTGGAGGCTGTGGAAGGAAAGGTCTGGAAGAGGCAAAGAGTAAAGTACCAGAAACTGTGGGTGACTGGTTAGAATATTAGTGAATGCATGGAAATCTGCCCCCTCTCACAGACCTCTCTGATTACCATGGAGACGCAGCAGAGCAGATGGGAGCAGAAGCCAGGGAAATATGCCCTATGTTAACAAGGGAGCAGCAAGACTGACAGGCTCAGGCCCTGCTAACCAGAGTTCACTGAAAAGCTGTTCGGCAGTTCCTATCAAGTATCTCCAAATGCTTTTGGAGGTATATATTGAGAACTAATCCACATAAAAGGAAATGCAGGAAGATATAGCATCATAACTGACAAAGCTGGAGACACCTTAAATATCCAGAGGAGAATACAAATTTCATGTGCCTATTGAACAGGATGTGGCAACATTTTAAAAAGATAGATTTCAGGATATTCCAATTACATGGAACCCCTGAGTTCTAAAAGCAGGAATTAAAATGACCAGAAGGGACCATATAAAAACATGAATGGCAGGAACAAAGGCTACAAGCAAGGTACAATCATAATAGTGGTTACTTCCCTGCCGTGCTGGGATGACAAGGGTTTGCCTCTTATACTTCCCAAGCGTGCCAAATGGCTGATGGATAATTTTTAAAATTGAAAATAGAAAAGGAAACTATTGCTACAAATATCAAAGCATGAAACAGAAAATAACTGGGCAAAGACCACTAGGCAGAAGCAGAGAACACTGATTATTACACGAGCGAGATAAGCGCGGATGGTTCAGAACTGGGCCCTTTAGGCCCTAATTTCCAACACAACCAGTCTGCACAGTCAATGGGCAATGCGAGCAGGTGGCCCCCTAAGGGATCCAGCACAACTTCCCTCAGGCCCACAGTCAACAACCTTTCCATGGGCTCCTCTCTGCTTCCAAGAGAGGATGGAAGGGCTTGGGGATAAGCCAGGGTATGTGTGCAGGAGGCCCAGGAAAGGGCTCTTCAGGTGAGAGGTCACATCCACACACCACACCCTATCTGCATCCTTAAAGGAGACTGAACTCACCGCTCAGAGGAGACGTGCTGTTCTCTAGAGCTTGACACACGGCCAACACGATACCTGTCAGGGAAGCAGAGAGAAAAGGTAAATGTCGGCTCAGCAAATGACTTCCTCAAGGCCTGGAGGGCAGGCCCTGTGAGAGGCAAAAACACATGGTAGTGTGGCCAACATGCAGGCCTGGCTGCCTCATTTAATGAGCTCAGTGGGAATTAAAATGTGGGACCCCTTGTTCAAAAAGCAGGGAGAAAGACCTTGTGGAAGGCAATGGGTTCCTTCCTGCTGCAGTCTCTCTCCAACTGTAATAGCATTGTGTTAATAAAAAACCTTATAAATATATATTTTTGGTGGGAAAATATTGTAATGTATTGACCATGTTAGCCATTTTTAGTGTTCACTGCAGTTGACATTAAGAACATTTCTGCCATTGTGCACATCATGCTGTTTTCTGATCGCTGTTTGCATCACTACGCTCCTCTGGGCAGGAGGTATGTGTAGAGGGAATACAGTCTTTCGTAGGCTCAGTGACAAAGTGGGCAAGTGGACAAGGGACCCATCGACTGCCTGATGTCCCCCATGAACCCACGCTGCTGAAACCATGTGCCATAATGCAGCTAAGGAGAAGGAAGTTCAGCCAGATAGCTGTCTCTTCTTCCCAAGGACTTGTTGCCCTAAGCTAAGGTGATACCACAAAGGTTTCACACCTCCCATTTCAGGATGCACTAATTACCTGGATCGGGGGAGACAGACAGGTTTGCCCTTCTTGAATTACCCACTGAACATGCTGCAGAGTTCCTAGTTCATGGTGACAGCTGTCACCATACTCCACCCTAAGATAAAAGGGGGTGCATGAACCTACTCCCAACATTTTTGTGTGTGCCTAGATCCTACTAGAGACAAAGCATGGCAGGGGCAGGGACCTCTTTATGGGAGGTGGGGAGTAACAGGAAGGACCCCAGGAATCAAGGCTCTAGGCCTCACTCACATTCATTGTTCCATTGGACTTCCTTTACAAGACACAGATTCTAAGAAACCCAGGAAGGTCAGACTGCACTTGCAAAGTGCAAAACTCCCAAGTTCAAGGTCATTATGAACATGGAGTTCTGTGGGCACCCATGCCAACAGATGACCTCATGTACCCTTATGTTACAGTACTGGAGGTTTCTGGAAACAAAGCAGTAAAATTCCAATAAAGAAGGAAGGTTTGCTGAGTTCTGCAAATAACATGAACTTCTCCAAATAGAGATACAGAAAGATATCTCCAAATAGTGATACAGAAAGATATCTCAGTAGCTACACAGATGAGCTATGCCTCAGGCAGGTCATGCTAGGAGTAGATGCCCTAAATCAGTGCAAAATACTACAGAAGTCTTATTGGTCATTCCTCAATTGCACAGGAAGATGCAGGCATCTTGTACTTCCTTACTTAAGTGTGGACACAGGAATCTGCTCTTGGAATACAGAAAGCCATTGCGCGTGCGAGCATGCGTGCGCACACGCACACACTCTCACTCACTCACTCACATAAAGCTTCTGGCTTTTGAAATAAATATGCAAAGAGCTTTCCACTGCTGAACCTAGGGCCTGGCCTGGGCTTCTCAACTACTGCTATGGAGTGCAGACCACTGAACTGGAATAGGAGGTACCAGGAAGGAAATGGATGAGAAACCCACCTATGTGGTCTTTCTTGTAGCCCCACAGATGCTAATTTTGGAAGTATAGTTCTTTCTTGGGGGGTCCCTGGAAACATTTCAAAGGGTAAGTTTCTAGTCCAATTGAGGCAATTGAGGCAAGAATCCCTGCCCTAGCCAGGAAGAGTCTTAGTGGCTTAGTTCCCTTGAAGCTGGGGAACAGGCACGTTCTGACTTTGCTGGCACTGTGGCAAACCATTCTGGGCCCAAGTCAGCCAGTGATCCAGACCTGCGTCAAAGGATGATGCCATGGGGATGTTTTGCATGCCTCTGGAGGGGAGTGTGACTGGCCTGGCAGGAACTGTCCCTGAACTAATGAGCTCTCTTCATGTCTCCTTCCCACCCGTACCTTTGACAGTCAAGGTAAACACAGCACAGTTCCTGGGCCCCACGGCAGGCAGCCTCTGGCACACAGATGAGCTCCATCTCTTCAGAAAGGAAAGGGTGAACACTAGAGCTAGTCCCCCAGCCTTGGGTGAGTCACTTTGACTTGTGCTCTGCACCTGTAAACTGCCAATGCATGAAGCCGTTTGGGGATTAAGATTTGCAAAGCCACCATGTTCCATGGATGAAAGATGCTTCATTATTTTGAGCAATGCAAAAAGAATAGGTACTTTTGGTACGTTCATGGAAAAGAGATTTTTGGTGTCTTGGCTTCGGTCTGCTTGGTAAGGCCTAGGATCAGGAAGATAGGGACTAGGCCTTTTTCTTCTCAGGTGTGTGTGTGTGTGTGTGTGTGTGTGTGTGTGTGTGTGTGTGTGTGTGTGTGTGTGCGCGCGCGCATGCGCGCGCAGGGGCGCACATGCGTGCATGTGCACAGGGGAGTGGGGTGGGGAAACACTAATTAACTATGGACTAGTTATAGGCCCAGAAGAGGGGTTTGCATATGTTGTCTTACTTGGTTCTCATAATCTCTCTGCCTTCCTGTTCAGCTGATGGATATTGTACAGATGAGGAAACTGAGGCTTTGAGAGACTAAGGCATTTTCCTAAGCTCCCGTAGCCAAATTCAGACTCAACTCTGTCCCACTTTTGTGCTCTAGACAGTGTTGGATCATTACACCACACTGGTCATGAAACCCCAGGTATGTAACTAGGCATAACGCTGCGTGCATTAAATGACAGGCTCAGCAGGCCCCTCTCCTTTCTGGGAGCCACATTCCGTTTGTCTTGGGTTTTTTTCCCTCTATGTCAGTCTCCCCCATAAGCCAGTACCACCGAGTTGCTGTCTAGGTATCTAGAACTCAGGCTGCGTGGCTGTACTTAGAAAGCGACTGTGTGAGATCTTCTAGGAACATATGGCCTTGGCAGGCTCTGGGATTCAGGAGAGAAAAGAAAGAGCAAGAAGAGTCTAGCTGCAGTGGTAGTTACAGCCACAGTGGCTCAGAGACACAGGTGTGGCAGTGGCAGCCTAGAGCTCTGCCATCTGAGTGTCCAAACCACTTGCTACTGGACCTCAGAAAAGAAGGCAGGCTCATAGGTCACCCAGTCCTAGTGGACATGAATCCCTTTTAGGCTAGTACTGCCAGCATCTTATTTCTGTCTAAATAGCTCCCTGGGAAATCCCAAGACTGTAGACTTCTAAAAGCAAAAGAATAGAGAGGAAGGTGTTGAGGGGAAAACCACATATAACGGAAGAAAAAAAATTTATGAAAGCCTGGTCCCTCCTCCCACTCCCTGAAACAGAGTGGGAGCCTGCCCTCAAGACAGGACAAGGATTGCCATGCCTATAATTCAGCTATTTGGAACGCAGACAAATTTCCAACAGAAACCATTGTAAGAAGACGGACCAGCCTATTCATCTGGGAGTTCATAGAACTAAAACCACCTTGAAACCCATCCACAGATGTGCTTCTGGGAAATGCCATTGAGAGTTGAATGGCATTTACATTACCCTGGGTACCAGAACAGGGCCGTCCCATTCCTGCCCTTTGCTCCTGGGGTACCAGAACAGGGCCGTCCCATTCCTGCCCTTTGCTCCTGCATAGAACTGGCAATCTAGACAGGCACCTAGGCTGTGTCTTCAAGCATCAGATGACCATGTCCTGCTTTGGCTTTAGTAGCAGTCAGGATTTGATTTTAGGCTCCTGCCTACTTCACTGGATATCAAAAGCTAGAATATCAAAAGCTCCATGTCTCATCTGTGTTTGGATCCCAAGACAGGGTTCCTCCTTGAAGGGAGATTCCAGTACATCTGTTTGGATGCAGGATGCTCTAGGTCCCAAGAAAGTGATGAGTGTAAGCCTGTGAGTGAAGAGGGATACAGGGCAGAGGGAAAAGAGTTGGGGAGGAGGGAGCACACATACTCAAGGAACTGCGAAGTTCCCCATTTTCTTCTCCATGCTGCAGGAAGTTGGCCATGAGAAACGGAGTCTGGAGCTTGGGAAGTGATGGGCAGCAGGTGGGCATAAAAATCTTCAGAGCGAGAATTGATCAGAAAGGAAGAAATGGAAAGCATAGAGCAGACATGAACAAGGAGGGGAGCTGGTGGGACCAGGGTGCTAGGTGTGTGCCCCTGGAGACTTGTCCATACGTTGATTAGCATGTGAAGGCCAGCACTGGCCATGTAGCATCCTTATGGAAAATAGCCTGGTTCTCTCTCCCAGAAAGAGGTGACAGTTCACATTTGGCCCTGGCCCACAGGACAACAGCCAAAGCTGCAAAGGAATGTGTGGAGGAACTGGCTGGACAGGATTAGGAGAACTCTGGGGACAGTAAGGAATATGAATCACTGTGGGCAGATGGGCCCATGGGATACAGAGGGCTCTGTCACTACCCTAGCTTCTGGAAAACTCTCCTAAAACACAAGGTAAATGCTTGCAAAAGTTAGCATCATGCTTCAGCTGGTGGCTTCTGATGTATCACAAAGATACCAGTGATAGCCAGGCACTGGTGGTTCATGCCTATAATCCTAGCTACTCAGGAAGCTGAGATCTAAGGATCACAGTTCGAAGCCAGTCTGGGGAAGGAAAATCTGTGAGCCTCTTTTTCTTCAATTAACCACCTAAAACTGAAAGTGGAGCTGTGGCTCAAAGTGATAGAGTTCTAGCCTTGAGCAAAAAAAAACCACCCCAAAACCCTCAAAGACAGCATCCAGGCCCTGAGTTCAAGCCCTGCGACCAACAATCAAAAAGGAATCCAGTGATGTACAAATCCCCAGAAGCTAGTGAGGCCTTGCTGCCTGCTCCCACACACGGCTGAGTCAGCTGGGCCAACGTAAAGGCAATGGAAGGAGCCAGCTGGATTTCTTGATTTCCCACCTCCCGTGGCTCAGTTATGGGATTGTTATGTGGCTGATTTTTGATGAATAATAGTAGCGGTGACATTTGTGAGCACTGATTACCTGTCCTAAGTCATCTTATTCAGCACTTAATGTACATAATGGGTACTCTGGCGTGATTATCCCTTATCCAAAATGCTTAGGACCAGAAATGGTTTAGATTTCAGATTCTCTGCACTGCCCCCTGACCCCACCAGATTTTGGAGTTGTTAGGAATAAGATCCAAGAAGACTTCAACAAAAGGAGTTTAATTGAAGTTCCAGGGTTACTAGGATGGTTCAAAGCACTGACCTCGAAATATTAGACCTTTTAAGGGCTTTAAAACATTATTTTCTTATGTTTATTAATAATTTATTGAGCATCTCTAAATTCTAAAAAGTGTGAAAGAAGGAAACCCAAGGTCTGTGACTTGTCTCAAAGGGTCCAAGCCACCTGGGACAGAGAACAATGCCATCTTCCCCATTACAGCCCAGGCAGACAAGGATGGAACGTAGCCACTAATCTGTCCCATAGATGCTTCTCCTGCTTTCGAATCCTAAACACCATCTTCCACCCCATTCCTCTGTTAAAGCCTGCACCCCCAAAGTCTCAGGTTCAAAAATAAACTCATCACCACCCACCTTCTCTTGTGTTCTGGGCGGGGTTCAAGACACATCAGCCTCTCTTACCCTCCTACACACCCAGACTTCACATGACCATCTTATCCATCCTCTGCATCCCCAGGACCTGCCCCAATCCAGGCCTCACCATCACTCCCTGGGCTAGTACAGCAGTTGTCAAACTGGTTCTCCTAACAACAATGTTGTGTTGTGTTGTTGTTGTTGTTGTCTTTTATCTTTTGCTAGGGTGAGTTTGCTGTACCATCTCCTTCCTGCTTCTTCATGGGCTCCATCCACACAGCTCACAACTCAGCCCAGAAACAGAACAGAGTCCTGGGCAAAGATTTTTAATACATAACTTGGTCGGAGACTTATTTCCCTTCCTTTTGCATGCACTCTCTTGGATTCTGCTCCCTCCCCGCCTCAACCTCTGCATACAGGCTGCCCTTCCCCAACGCAGTGTCTTGGGTTCCAGACACTTCAGAAGCTTGACTTAAATCCTTTGTCTAGCTGCCCAAGCCCACAAAAGGTGAAAGGTCACAGAGGTATCATCTTCTGGACAAGCATATCCTATTTATTTATTTATTTATATTGTGAAAATACTGTACAGAGGGGTTACAATTACACGGGCAAGATAATGAGTACATTTCTTATCAAGCATTGTTGTCTCCTCCTTTGTTTCTCCTTACCATCCCTTCCCATCTCCCCTTCCCCCTCTCCCTCCCCTACCCCGTGCCAAAGTTGTAAAGTTCATTTTTCGACATAACGACTTGTACATCTCATTGTTGCAATGGGTCCACCTGTATCCCTATTTACACAATTTGTTTTTTCCCTTCCCCTCCACAAATTATGCTAACATTAAATGCAATGAAAACAGGGTTATACCATGGGGGAGGGACATACAAAGCAACAAAGAAATATCTTATAAATAAAGCATATCTTATAATACACAAGATTGTGTATTGTGCACATTGTAACCATGAAACTGTTATTAATTACTAGTTCTTAATGTGAGCCCGAGTGTTTAAGGTGATAGGAACATTAATTATTCAGATCTGACTTTATACAATGAACACATTGTACCCTAGAAATATATTTAATTTTTATGTGTTTTGAAAAATTTGGATCTCAAGTTGGCACACCCTCTCATTTACTATTTGCCTGTCAAAGCCTGGCCCCAATGTCAGAAGTAATTATCCCTTTCTCAGAGCAGTCCTTCCTTTATTCTACCTTGTGGTTAGGAGATGCTCGCATTTTTTTCTGGCTGTCCCCTTAATGTGGCCAGGAATGGCTTTTTTTTCCCCTCTGTCCTCACAATTGGCCCAATGTCTGCTGCCTTGTTGGGTTTTCAGATAGGTGAGACTGTTTTTCTCTAAGGAAAATCAGAAGTAACTAGCTTGGGAGGAGAGTGGGAGGGGTGAGTGTGGAAAGCATGCAGAAGGAGAAATGAGGGAAACCAGCTAAGTTCCTATGGCTCTAGGCTTTGCTTCTTGTTCTAGTAGAGGACAGGTGAATCCACTCATTCACATGCTTACTGAGAATTTATTATGTGGCAGATTAGATCTTGGAGAGAAGGGACCAAAGTCCTTTCTCCTGAGGAAGAATGATGGAAGGAGTGACACTAATCAAGATGCATTGTACTCATAAACCGACATGTTGAATTTTAACCCCTTTGTACAGCTAAAGACAATAAAATTATACTAAAAGTAAGAAATAAAATAAGGCTCCTTCTCTTACAACCTCCCCTTCCTGGGAGAAATACTTTTTGTAATCCTTGAAAACCATTACATTGAACTCCATTATAAATTTCTGCCTATCTCACCATTCATTTTAGTGGTAAGTTAATATATGCCTTTCATTTATTTTTATTTTTATCATCTTTAAATAGTTGTACAAAGAGTTTCCATTTAAAAAAGCAGTTGATGAATATGTTTTGATCACTGTTACCCTGCTCAACATTCTCACCCATCCTTCCCCTACCTACTTCTCCCCCGACTCTTCCTAATTTTGTAGTGTATATATTGGATTCTTGTCTGCATTTCCCACCTCTTCCCTTCATTTGTCTACCCTTTCCCCTTTACTCCACCCTACCCTTTCAAGTACCCATTTCCTGGTATTTTATTTTGATGAACTTTGATTTTGCCTTACTAAGGAATTATACTATTTGAGATCTCCCTTGAGTCTACTGTATTTCAGTTAATATATTTGTATACACTTTCATATCACTCAATGTCTTAAGAGTTTGTAAGCTCAATCTGTCATCTATATAAGGGAAAACATACATTCTTTGTCTCTGAGAGCATGACTTACTCTACTTAATATAATTGTTTCCAGGTCTTTCCATGTCTTTATAAATGGTACAATATCATTCTTTCTAATGTATGAGTGAAATTCCATTGTATATTTATATCACATTTTCTTGATTCATTCCTTGTCTCATAGGGCATGTGGGGTAATTCCACACCTTAGCAAAAAGTGCTGCAATAAACACGGTTGTGTTGGTGGTTTTACTGTATTCTGGTTTGTAATCTTTTGGGTAAATGCCCAAGAGTGGAATTGCCAAATCATATGTTTAATTTTTGTTTTGAGGAATCTCCACACTGCTTTCCAGAGTGGTTGAACAAGTTTTCATTCTCACTAACAGTATATTAGGGTTCCTTTTTGGCTGCATCCTTGCCTGCATCTGTTATGGCTTTCTTTCTTTCTTTCTTTCTTTCTTTCTTTCTTTCTTTCTTTCTTTCTTTCTTTCTTTCTATCTTTCTATCTTTCTTTCTTTCTTTCTTTCTTTCTTTCTTTCTTTCTTTCTTTCTTTCTTCCTTTCTTTCTTTCTTTCCTTCCCTCTTCCCTCCCCCCTCTCTCTTCCTCCCTCCCTCCCTCCCTCTTTCTTTCTTTCTTTCTTTCTTTCTTTCTTTCTTTCTTTCTTTCTTTCTTTCTTTCTTTCATTCCTTCCCTCTTCCCTCCCCCTCTCTCTTTCTCTCTCTCTCTCCCTTCCTCCCTCCCTCCCTCCCTCTTTCTTCCTTCCTTCCTTCCTTTCTTTCTTTCTTTCTTTCTTTCTTTCTTTCTTTCTTTCTTTCTTTCTTTCTTTCTTTCATTCCTTCCCTCTTCCCTCCCCCTCTCTCTTTCTCTCTCTCTCTCCCTTCCTCCCTCCCTCCCTCTTCCTTCCTTCCTTCCTTCCTTTCTTTCTTTCTTTCTTTCTTTCTTTCTTTCTTTCTTTCTTTCTTTCTTTCTTTCTTTCTTTCTTTCTTTCTTTCTTCCTTTCTCCCTTTCTTCCTTTCTCCCTTTCTTCCTTTCTTCCTTTCTCTTTCGTCAATCTGGAGCTTGAATTTAGGGCCTGGGCACTGTCCCTGAGCTCTTTTGCTCAAGGCTAGTGCTCTACCACTTTGAGCCACAACTCCAATTTTCAGTTTTCTGGTGGTTAATTGGAGAGTCTCAGCATTTTCCTGCCCAAGCTGGCTTCAAACCATGATTCTCAGACTCAGCCTCCTGAGTAGCTAGGATTACAGGCATGAGGCATCAGCACTCAGCTTTTAAAGGTGTAGCCCAGGCTGATCTTAAACTCGTGGTCTTCCTGCCTATCCTTCCCCTTGATTACCTAAGTGGGCCTCCATGGCTGGCTGTTTTCTCCATAATGGCCATTCTAACAAGGTGAGATAGAATCTCATTGTTGTCTTGATTTGCATTTCCTTTAGGTGCTTCCTACTTAAATAACAATATAAAATAATCCCATAGAATACAGAAGGTCCATGGAGGAGTGAATACAGTGTTGTACTATCTGAGCCTGGAGTTAGGTCTGTTCAACTGGGCCCAGTTGGTCCTGGGTTGTTTGGTCACTGGATGAGATTACTTGTGGATTTTTGTAATTTTTTTCCATTCTCATTTAGCTGATTCTCCCTGAAACTTCTATGAGAAAACATAAAATCCTGTGCTGGGAAGCTCCAAGGAGGCCTGAGCACCTCCCAAGGAAAGGGAAGGTACAAAGGGATGTGGAAAAGAGATATAAAGCAACTTCAGTGGCTTTGTATCAACAGTTCACCTAGACCTAGAAGTACCCTAACCACCATGTGCCCAAGGCTCTTCCAGGAAAGGCAGCACACTCTAGACAAGGAGACCTAACTGGAGCAACACATGCCAAGGTATTCTTGTCAGTGTCCCTGATGTTTCTAATTCAAGCTTCCATCAAATATATCTATCTGATCCAGGTCTCCTAAACACAACCAGGTCACTCTCTAGTGTTCATCCTCATTTCTTCCTAGCTTTCCAACCCAGTCTGACCCTCACATTCCCCTGTCCCCCACCACTCCAGCAGGCAGGTGTTCTTGACACTCCTTGCGCTCTGTGAGGCTTGTAGGCCCTGGTGCCAGGAGTGGGTCACCCACTCCAGCTGGGTCACTCACAAGGGCCACTTGGGGTTCCCTTCCCCTGCTTTCTAACCACACCCCATTTCCCATCATCTTTGGTTTAGAAAAACTGATTTTATCTTCAAGGGACAGGTGAGAATACTTGCAAAACACTTTGAGCTATTTAGAGTTGATGCTCTAATAACACCCAGAACTGACACTACACAAACAGTATTAGCAGAATGTGACAAAGTTGAGAAAAGAGATGACATGTGCACTTCCTGACATCCAGAAAAGCATGCAAAAGAATAAATAACTGCTAAGCCACCAAGACCCTCCAAGAAAGAGACTGGTACTTTCCTGTCCAGATAACTTGGTTCTTAAGGCCTAACAGGTTGATGAGACACTACTCTGAGACAATTTCCCCTAGTTAGTTACTCCCCACCCCCACCCACATCTAAATCTGCACATAGCACAACCTACCCACTGGTGGAAGTTCTGGGTAACACATCCTTGACTAACAATGAATTTCCCAGGAGGCCATGCACCCAGCATCTCCTGCAGTTGAAGGAGGGTAAGGAAGACCATGTGCTCTGCCTATCAGCTCAAATCTGTGCCTCCCCTCCCCCCCTCCCCGCCCACCTTTTTTTTGGCCAGGAGGAAGCAGATTTCTTCTACAGAGTTAAGGCTTATCAGAGACCTGGCCCTGGGCTGGGTACTGAGTCAAACTTCCTCTTCCTTAGGGCCTGCTCCTGTGCAGGGAGTTCCTGGAATGGGTAGGCAGCAGGGTGTTACCAAATTCTCTTTTCTCAGGCTGGCTGGAGTTTCCAGGTTGCTGAATCACCAACTGGCTCTACCAGGGTAAGCTCTGAGCTTACAAAGACTGTGCCAAGCTGGGACTGACCCTGGGATTTGAGACTTGTGTCTCTGGAAAGGCCTATACTTTACTTTTCCAGAGTCCTAAAGGGAGGAAGAAGTGCCCTAGGAGTAGATAAAGGACAAGGTTGAGAACTAAGCGGCACACACCATAGCCAATGCACTGTACCCAGGGTCCTCAGAGCTGGAACTAGCTAGCTAGAGTGTGCTCACTTCCAGGAAGTACTTAAAGCAAACATAGGAAGGTAACGAGTCCTTCTCCAGCCTGTGTGGACACAGTGGGCTTAGCTCAGCTTCCCTGACCTGGTGGTGGTTCCCAGAATTGCCATCCTGTGGGTCTAGGACAGCAGTGGTTTTTCTCATATGAACCTAGACCAGCAGAGTGAACTTCTTGGCAACTCCAGCCCACCTAGGCCAAATTTAGACATCCCTCCTGGTAGTGGCTTGAAAGCAAGGTGTGAACAGGAAGGTGATAGAAAGAAGCAATCCTTAAACTCTGTCCCATTTCCTGTGTCAATGACAACTCATCTCTCCCACTGCTCTAGACATTCAGGACACCCTGAAACACCCCTCAGAGGACATTGCAAGGGTTAGAGTTAGGGAAGACCTAGGTACCAAGGTGACTTGGCATGAATAATCTCCCATCAATGTAGCTTCAGCCTAGGTATGGGGACAATTTGGAGGAGGGGACACCATTGCCCCAATGCTTAACCTCCACCCTCCACCATTGCTTTTTGACCACATAAGGCAGCTGATTAAGAAGCAAGTCAGACGGAGCAGGAAACAAATCCCCACAACTATGGTTTCCTGGTGTATTTCCCTTAAGGGGTAACACCCTTAAGTTCTTGCAGTCCCACATTTCTTAGCCCACATGACACTGTAAACTAGCAAAGTTAGGGGTGTAGTAGGAGGGGAAGGGAAGAGGAGAAAACAAGTAAGAAAGCCCTGCTTGACAAGCCCAGCCACCAGCTACTGACAGCTAAGACTTAATAGCCTTTCAACTAGGTGTTGCTGGCTCATTCCTGTAATCCTACCTACTCAGGAGGCTGAGATCTGAGGATCATAATTTGAAGCCAGCCCAGGCAGAAAAGTCCATGAGGTTCCTATTTCCAATTAACCACCAAAAAGCCAGAAATGGATCTGCTGCTTAAGTGGCAGAATATCAACCTTGAATGAAAAGCTCAAGGACAGTGCTCAGGCTCTGAGTTCAAATCCTTGGATTGAAATGTATGCACACGTGTGCACACATGCACACACACATACACACACACACATACACACAAACACACACACACACCTGTGCACACAGACAAAAGACATCATGCTTTCTAGTAGGAGACTTGGGCTATGGGTCACTAGATGTAGCCTCTCATACTGCTCCCCACACACCCCAGCACTGATCTAGTCACATAGTCGAGGACTTCTTAGGGCTAGTAGTATACCCACAACCTAGCCCTGATTCTATATTTGTTTATTTTCTGCCTTGTTGGGATCAAGTGGGGGGGCATGTGTGGGGAAGGAATGGTTGTTAGTTACATTTGAGCACAACATTATGAGGACCCTGCAGAATCCAGATATTTTTGTACCTAGTTAGAACTTCTCTGTCATAGAAATTCTCCAAGAAGTGAAGCAGACTCTTGAGTGTTTTCCTCATTGTGTATGTGCATGTGTGTATGTGTGCACACATGTGTGTATATATATGCGGTTGCCATGAAGATAGTTACCATGGATGTCCTTTTTAAACAAGTGTCATCTAATAGAAACCTAGGTAAAATCAGGGATCCCACTCCAAATAGCTGGTGGAAGAACATCCAAAGCAGAGAAGACAGCAAGTGCAAAGGCCCTGGGATAGGGCCAAGAAAGAGTAGGCATGCTAGTACAGCTAGAGTAGAAACAAGGCTGGAGAAATGCCAGGAAGGATACCTCCATGGGGAATGGGGACATTACTTCCTGTGGGGCAGCCCCTAGAAGGTGCTGAACAGAACAGAGATGTTGAGAGAGTCACGGCGATCACTGAAGATAGGAGAGGCATTAATGGGGCAAGAGCAGAAAATAGAACCAGAAAAGACCACTACAGAAGTCCAGGCAAAGGATGAGGATGACAGACAAACGGTATGAGAAGTAGCGGGATGTGACTATAATAGAGACAGAGTCAACAGGCCTGCTGACCCCCGACTATGGGAAGGGCACCTCATTCATCTCTGCCCTCTACCTCTATCTGAAACTAGACTCTGCCTTCTTCTCACTGTCCAGGGTTGTGATCAACCTTCAAAGTTGGTTCAATCTGGGCACTGGTGGCTCACATAAGTAATTTTAGCTACTTGGGGGACTGAGAACTGAAGATTTTGGTTTGAACCTCGTTCGGGCCGAAAAGTCCATGAAACTCCTATATCCATTAACCATTGTGGTTCAAGTGGTAGAACACTAGCCTTGAGCAAAAAAGCTCAGGGACAGTGCCCAGGCCCTGAGTTCAAGCCCCAGGACAAGTACGCGCGCGTGCGCGCGCGCACACATACACACACGCACGCACACACACACACACACACACACACACACACACACGTTAGTTCAAACATCAGTGTCTTCAAGAGCTTTACTTGACTTCCTCGGATGGAGGAGTCTATCTATCTCAACGAGTTAAAAATCAAATGAATGAATAAAGCTTAGACATCCATCAGCAGGTTTGACTATGAGAGTGAGCTACACAATAAATCTTAGCCTGATGACCTAACATCATTAAAAAGCTCTCTGCATAGGTTGCCTATTATCCTGGAGTTCTTTCAGGGCTTTAGTCAGGGGCTAGGAATCTCAGGTCATCTAGGGTAACTCTGAGCTCTCTAGAGACCTGCATGAAGCCCCCAGGTTAAGTTAGCCTTCATAGGAAGATGCTCAAGGCTTCTGGAAACTTGTCTCAGCTCTCATCCTGCTTCCTCCCAACACCCACCCCAGAACTAGTGCCTGCAGATTGCTGTAGCAGCTTCCCAGGTTCAGAGGGGATGGGCTCAGTGCCAGAGCAAGGATACACGAACCTAGAGACAATGCTCAATTCTGGGTGTCTGTGGCCCATGTGCAATGCCTCCAAGAGCAGGGTCCAGGCCTTTGCCTCATTCACATCTAGAGAAAACTAAATAGGCAGCTGACCCCATAGATGTGGGTGTAATAAGGCTGCCATGGCGACAGAGGCTGGAACACTATGACATGCCATAAGCCTTCCAGGGAAAGAAGTCATTCCCTCTAAAAAAAAGACTGATGTTTCTATTGACTAGGAAGCATGCAGAATGCTTCTGTCAATCACTCAGTAAGGGATCAACCAGGGCCACTGGGAATGTCAAGCCATGGAGTCCTATACCCAACATGAGCTATGCTGTTCTCTCCTCTCTTCCGTTGAGGGAAGCAAAGTGTGTCCTGAGAGTGGCAGGACACATCTCACAGGCAGATTCTGGGAGTCCAGTCCTATCTAGCAGGCCTCAGCAGTACTTTTGTATGGCTATGAGATTAGATTTATAGACTTCCTTTGAAAACTCAAGTACCATTTAAAAAAATAACAAAAAGGCATTGAACATAAGCAGTCTAAGTATGGACACTTTTAGTTCTGGAAACACAAGGATTTTTTTTTCCTTCCTCAAATTCTTAAATCATCTGTTGGATCACACAAAAAATATAAATATAGTGCACACACATCACCTCATGCTGAACCCACAGCAGGCATTATTCATGGATCACAGCACAATTTACCACTGCACTTGAATGCAGCCTCCAGTCTTTCTAAAACAGCCACTTCCTAAGGGCTCATAGTTGGATTCAAAGATGGTACTAATGTTCCACTTAAGGTATCTGCTGCAATTGGGTACAATGGCTCCTGAGTGCAATCCTACCAACTTGGGAAGCTGAGATCAGGAAGATCATGGTTCAAGGCTGACCTAGAGAGTTCACCAATAACACCCCTTCTCAACAATTAATGGCATGCACCTGCCACCTCAGCTATGCAGATGCTGAGATCAGAAGGATCTAATTTCTAAGCCAGATCTCAGAGAAAAAAGATCCATGAGTCTCCATCTCCAAGGAAGAAGCTGAGTGTGGTGGGAGGAGCCTGTGATCCTAGCTGCAGCGGGATGCAGAGAAGGACTGCAGTTCAGGCCTGGGCCTGGGAAAAAGTAAGACCTTATCTCAAAAGTAATCAGAAGCTGGGAACTGGTGGCTCACACTTGTTATGCTATCTACTTTGCAGGCAGAGATCTGAGGATCTTGGTTTGAAGCCAGCCCTGGCAGGTAAGTCCAGAGACTTTTATCTCCAATAAATTACTCAAAAAAGCTGAAGTGGCTCTGTGGCTCAAGTGGTAGAGCAATAGCTTTGAGCACAAAGAGGCTCAGGGATAGTGACCAGGCCCTGAGTTCAAGCCCCAGGACTACCTCCTTTCCCCCACAACCCCTCCTCACCCCACCCCACCCTCGCCCCCATCCCCCCCTGCAAAAAAAGTAATCAGCAAAAATAGTTGGAGACACGGCTCAATAGCAGGGCATTTGTTTAGTAAGCACAAGACTGTTCAAACTGTAGTATTAAAAAAATCTGCTGTAATTTCAATGTTGTTCTGGGACCCAGAGGCAAAGAAAGAAAATACACAGGGGGTAAATTGTCACCCATAAAAATGATCAAACACTACTGCAAAGGCCAAAAACAGGAACAAAAAGAAAGGTGAAATAAAAAGTTAACCAAGTTGGGAATGAAACCTTCAGATAAAACACACACACACACCTTCACCCTCACCTACTCACACTGAATTATTGCCAACAGAATGAGAGGTTATCCAGAAACACATGTTGGTATGAATATGAAATGAAAGTGAATTATATTTACCCTCTCTAGAGGGAAAACAGTATGTAAGGACATACAAGCTGTTCCATACAGATTTATCCACCTCCTCCAAGCAAGAAGTTTTCATAAACAAAGTCCCAGATTGTCAGAAATGTTTTATCTGCAAAACTTCTGAAAATAGCTTCTTAGGTGATAAACAGCATAGGTGCAAACAATGCCTCAGCCATTTATGCAAGAAGGCAGAATGGAGCAGAGTGAATGGAGCCAGCAGTTAGGGCCAGGCATTTTAGCAGAAATTTACCAGAACTCTTAGTGCTTTCACATTTTGCTGGAAGCCTGAACAGTGCTTTTTCTACAGAAGTTAATGACTTTATTTTCAAGGGCAAACTAAAGTCATATATCCACTTCTGCTTTGTTCAGATGTCACCACAACCCCAGTGGGGCTGAAGCAGGACCAGCTTCTGGGACCTGACAATCATAGAGAAGGAGACTGTGTGTGCCACATGAGCATGTGGCTAACCCTTCAGCTGAGCCCTCAGTCCACTCACAAGTTGACGACCTGCCTTGTTTAAGAAAGTACATTCAAGGCAAGATGCATACAACATCTTAGTTTCTGGGATAAAATACCTACCCCCTCCCCAATACCTGTGGTTCCTTTTTCAGGGCTGGGAGCTCAGATAAATGGTTCAACTTTCTCAGCCTACATCTGTCCTTGCCCCGTAAACAGTTTCCTGCTGAAGCTGTGCCCTCTTTAGGAGACTTCCCCACATACACTGGAAGAAAGCAGAACAGCCAGAAACATTATTTCCTGATTATAGGAGAAACTCATCTATGAATGATTAAGTAAAGAGATACCTTTTCTTTCTTTTTGTTTGGCTTTACTGGGATTTGAACTTAGGCCTCACACTTGCTGGGCAGGTGTTTGAGTTATATCCTTATCCCTTTGATTTTTCAGCTAGGTTCTTGCATTTTTGCTCAGCCAGCCTTGGATTGCAATCCTCCTATCTGGTCTTCCAGAATACTAAGATACCATCATGCCCAGCTTGTCTGTTGAGATGGGGGTCTTACCATTCTCACCTGAAGAATTTCCCAGGCTGATGCTGAACTACAATTTATTGAGTCACTGAGGTGTTTTTATGTACTGTTGGAAAGTGAGGCTTATTTCACACAATTCAGGAGTGTTCTTTATTTTTACTTGGTCAAGTCAATAGAAATGTCATTGCTCAAGTTGGGGTGAACAGTCTGAAAACATGGCAGCTATTAGCAAGTGTGCTAATGCAGGTTCTATCTTTAGTTGGAGCATGAAGAATTGGATGTGCTAATGCAGAAGTGTTAAAGGCACTGTAGACTTCTGCTATAATTTGAGGACAGCATTGACAGGGAAGTGTAGAATGGGGGCAGTGAGGCCAGCACCCCAGAGGAGCCAACAGGTCACAACTCTGTGACTCTCTGATATGTTACCTATTGGGGAACAGACTATATCAGTGGAAGAGATCTTCCTTTTCCCTTCTTCTTTCCCTTCCCCTTTCCTTCCTCCCTTCCTCCCTCCCTCCCTTCCCTTCTTCCTTCCTTCCTTCCTTCCTTCCTTCCTTCCTTCCTTCCTTCCTTCCTTCCTTCCTTCCTTCCTATACTGTGCCTTGCACTCAGGACCAGGCTGCTCTTGCACAGTTTTTTTTTTTTTTTTTTTTTTTTTTGGCTCATGACTGGTATTCTACCACCTGAGCCATGCTTCCAGTTCTAGGTTGTTATTGGTTATTTGGAGATAAGTCTCATGGATTTACCTGCCTGGGCTGACTTCAAACCTTAATTCTCCAATCTCAGCCTCCTAAGTAACTGGGATTTATAGGCATGAGCCACCAGCGCCAGAATAGAAAGGGTCAGTCTTTAAAACAAGTATCTGTAAACAGGCTCCCAGTAACAGATTTAGTAGATACATCAAATAGCATATGCCATGTGATTATCTGAACACGTAAACTCGCAAAAGCCCTCTATTATCAGTGGCAGCAGGTTTTCTTTTTAGTCAGTAATGGGTAAATGACCTGCAGGGGAATTACTCTGTATATGATTTTTTTAATGTCAGGAAGCTGATTACATTTTCCACTGTCTGCTCTAACATATTACCAACTGCTGGCACTTCTGCATCCACAGTTTTCTAACAGTGGTTAGAAAGATGGGCAAGGGCTCTAGATATAAATCCTGCCTTGCCACTGATTGGCTATAGGTCAGTAACTTCTTGGGCAAGTTAACCTAACATTTTTTTGTGCCTCCGTATCTTCATCTGTCAGGTGGGAATACTTACTACATGGATAATACTGGTAGGTGGGTTAAAGACCTTTGTGAGACACAGATGGCCCTTCAAGACTTAACTGTGTGCCAGGACCCTCCTTACTGTGTTGGCTTGCATTATCTTCTCAAACAAGTTTCTCACTTTTCTTTTGAGCCCAAGATGCGCACTGTATATAGCTCATTTCCATTCATTAAAAAAAGAGAAGAAAAACACCCTCCATGTCTACTTCTGTCACTATTATTTACCATCGCTAAGATATGGTATCAACCCAGATGCCCCTCAGAAGATCAATGGATCAAGAAAATGTGACACACACACACACACACACACACACACACACACATACACACACACACAAAGTGGAATTCTATGTTTCCATCAGAATGACATTGCCCCATTTGTAAGGAAAGACTTGGAAAAAATCATATTAAGTGAAGTAAGTCAGACCCAAAGAAACATAGGCTCCATGGTTTCCCTCTTTTGTAATAATTAGTACACTCCTAGGATATTCCCAGCAGAGGATCATAATAGCTCAATAGCTATATACATATGACTTTATCAAATGATGCTAATTGAAATGAACTCCAAGATATAGAAACAGAGTTTTTTTGTGGGGCTCAATGGTAGAGCGCTTGCCTTGCATGCATGGGGCCCTGGGTTCGATTCCTCAGCACCACATAAGCAAAAAGAAAAAAGCCGGAAGTGGCGCTGTGGCTCAAGTGGTAGAGTGCTAGCCTTAAGCTGAAGAGCTGAGGGACAGCGCCCAGGCCCAGAGTTCAGGCCCCACAACTGGACCCCCCCCAAAAAGAGGGGTTTTTTTGTATACTATTTTCAGTTATTTCTTTTTTCTTTCATTTATTTCCCTCTGGTTTATTCCCTGTGGTCAGTTTTTTTTTTTTTTTGTACACTTTTTCTTGTATATAAGTTTATCTGATTTGGGGAAGGGAAGAGAAGTCACAGAAATGGTGGGTCAAAGGGTGCACCCGAACAGTGATACTTACTAGACACTATGCTAGAAATGAACTTTACAACTTGGGGGGCAGGTATCGAGAGAGGGGGTAACATTGAAAAGAAATGCACTCATTACCTTACTTACGTAACTAACCCCTTTGTCCATCACCTTTACAATAAAATAAAAGAAAATAAAAGAAAAGTCAGGGCTTAGGGCAAGGGCTCCATCATGGTTCTCTTTGCGTTACTATCATCAAGCCCAGCAGAGTACCTAATA
Source organism: Dipodomys merriami (assembly GCF_024711535.1). Classification (NCBI taxonomy): domain Eukaryota; kingdom Metazoa; phylum Chordata; class Mammalia; order Rodentia; family Heteromyidae; genus Dipodomys; species Dipodomys merriami. The sequence goes on from NW_027205270.1 coordinate 156,629, forward strand.
CATAACTATATTTCTACTAAAGTAAGCTATCCTTAAATATATCATCTAAAAAACTTCACCTTATGCTGACAGACCTTATTCTGTTTTTCATTGGCTCAACAAGACAGTATTAGGTGAAGAAAATAGCTACACTAGGTAAATTGAGGAGTAAATATTGCATTAGATTTGGGTTACAAGAAACATAACTCCACTAGGACTGGTGGCTCAGACCTGTGATCCTAACTACTCAGGAGGATCCAATCTGAGGATCACTCTTGGAACCTAGCCTGGGCAAACATATCTGAGATGCTCTTAACTCCAATTAACCAGCAAAAAGCTGGAAGTAGAGATGTGGCTCAAATGGTAGAGCATTAGTTGTGAGCAAAGAAGTAGAACGAAAGCAAAGGGTAGCTTGAGTTCATGCCCAAGTACCAGCACCAGAAAGAAAGAAAGAAAGAAAGAAAGAAAGAAAGAAAGAAAGAAAGAAAGAAAGAAAGAAAGAAAGAAAGAAAGAAAGAAAAAAGAAAGAAAGAAAGAAAGAAAGAAAGATAGATCACAGCTCTTGTACCATCATTACTCATTTCCTATCTGGGATGTTAGCTGAGGAGGCCACATGCTCTGTTCTTATTATTAAAAGAGAAACACCTGCCTTTCATCTGAAATCCAGAAAATCTGACTTAATTGAAAGGACTGTTTTGTTTGCTTTTCTCTTGTTGCACAGTAAGGGAAAGAGCCCTTCACAAGCCACTAAGCTCGCATTACACAATGAGTTGATGTTTTCCTAAGCGTGAACCTCTTTAACTTTCAAGTGGTTTACTGGTGCGGAACCAGTCCGTTAGCCAAAGTGCGCTCTACAGCCCATACAGGGTTCAATAAAGAAATTATTTGAAATCATGGCCTCAATAGAAGAGGATCCTACCATCTTGGCCTGAATAAAGAAAGTCCAGGAAATTGGAGCAAAGCCTTTTCTCCCCGCCCCCTCCCTACAAAGAAAGTCAAAATAGAGCAGAGTTCTGTTTAAATCAGGAAGACAGCTGAATTCACAGGTAATAATGGAAACATTGCATGAGCAACTGGTACCACGTGGGGATATAGAGTTTGCCAGTAATGACCTTCAGCATGTACACACCCTGAAAAGGTTTCAACTCATTCGCAGTGAAGGTACATAATCTCTAAAATTTACATCTGCCTAACAACTGCATCAAAATCCATGAGAAAAAAGTTAATAGAAAGCTAGGCATCAATGGCTCACGCCTGTAATCCTAGCTACTCAGGAGGCTTAGATCTGAGGAGCACAGTTCAAAGCTAGCAGGAAACTCTGTGAGACTCTTACCTCCAATAAACCACTCAGAAAACTGGAAGTGGTGCTGTGGCTCAAGTGGTAGAGTGCTAGCCTTGAGCTGAAGAGCTGAGGGACAGCACCCAGGCCTAGAGTTCAAGCCCCATGACCACCAAAAAAAACCCCCAAAACAAACAAACAAACAAACAAAAAACAGTTAATAGAATCCCCAGAGAAGCAGGTGAATCACTCCTGCAGCAGAAATGCTTGCCAGCCACAATGGCTCATGCCTATAATCCCAAATACTTGAAAATGGATATTGGGAGGATACTGGTATGAGCCTAGCCATTGAAAAAGTTAGCAAGAGCCTATCTCAACAAATAAGCTGAGTGTGTGGTGATTACAACTGTAATCTCAGCTATGCAATAGACATCAGTAGAAGCATTTCAGTCCAAGTTCATCCCTAGGCAAAAATGAGAGACCCCTATCCCCAAAATATCTAACGTAAATAAAGGCTAGAGTTGTGGCTCAAGTGGTAGAGCACCTACCTAGCAAGAACAAGGCCCTGAGTTCAATCTCCAGTACAAGACAGAGAAAAGAGAAAAAAAGAATCAACTCCAGCAGGCAGAAATCATGAAGACACAGCTGAAGTAAAATATATAATTAATCAGTTGTATATAAAGGGCATCAGTAGACTAAGCCTTCCAAAAGCAGAATACATACTCTTCTCAAGCTCTCATGGAATGTTCAGCAATACAGACCGCATTCTGAATCATAAGACACAACAAATTTAAAGTAATGGGAATCATATACTACATGCTCACCACCACAGTGGAACCGAATTAAAAATCAGTAACAGAAAGATAGCTGGAAAACCCCCAAATATTGGAAATTAAACAACCTTTTTCAAAACAACACTGCGTCAAAGAAGGATCTTAAGTTAAAAATAAAACCAATGAAAGTATAGAGCCCTTACTGAAATTTGTGAGTTACAGAAAAAGTAATGTGTAGAGAGAAAATTTTAGCACAAAAGAAGATCTAAAATAAACCTCTTTTTTGTTTGTTTCCTGAAGCGGAAGCTTAGAAGTACACATTAAATACAAAATAAAATTTTAAAAAACTGATAAAGCTGTGTATTTTACTGTTTCACTCTATTCTGAGTATTGGAGTATGGCATCCACGTGGGACATTTCTTCTCAGACTTTTTCACCAACACCCCAAAAGAGCAATGAGAGCAAACTTGTACCTTTCCCTGTAGATTCTGGGAGCATAATATGAAATACCCCAATTGGGGGAAATCACGACCTTTTATGTTTCATTGTGTTTGTCTTATCCTAAACAAGCATTGATGTTTCTGGTGTTTTTGTTTTTTTTTTTGTCAGTCATGGGGCTTGAACTCTGGGCCTGGGCGCTGTCCCTCAGTACTTCAGCTCAAGGTTAGTGCTCTACCACTTGAGCCACAGCACCACTTCCATCTTTTTCTGCTTACATGGTGCTGAGGGCCTTATGCATGCAAGGCAAGCATTCTAACAGTGAGCCACCTTCCCAGCCTATGATGTTTGAGTGTTACATTCTATTCACTAAGATATCTGAGTTTATTTTAATCTAGCAAACAACAATGTGCCTGGTCAGTGAAGTTCCTTTTGATTATCCAATGAATCACATTCCAGAGAGATCTACCAGGTCTGTTCTATGGTTCCAAACATGCAATGACATGCAAAAACTTCATAGGATTCCCATATAGAGAAGAAGAATTGAGCTAGAAAGCTCCATTTTCAGCCTCTATCAAGCCAAGAAACCAAGTTATTAGCCTTTCTCTCCAGGAAGAGAATTGTGGTAGGCAATTCCTCCCTCTAGCACCACCTAGATGAGAAGTGATGAGAATCCACCTTCATCCACCGTTTATCTTCCTGGTCCTTAGCATTTCCTGACCCATTTCCTGGGGCAGTAATATGTTATACCCAGGAGAGTGGGTATTACAGCCATGATCCTCACTCACATCAGTAGAACAGAACAGATACCACAGACCCAGGAGGAAAAATGCATGTGATTTGAGCTTCAAAACCAGTAAGTGAAGAAAAAAATATGTATTAGATGATATTAGAAAAGCTAAAACATTGACACAAGGCAAATTAGATCTTTACCTCAAAGCTTACACCCAAATGCATTCCCAAAGAATTACAACTTAGATCTGAAAAGGAACATTAGAAAAATACAAGAGAAAATTAGATATCAAAGAGCCAAAGAAAAACCCCTTCCTACCTCCCAAAACTATGTATTACACAAAAGCAGAAATTCTAAAGGAACATTAAACAGACTTTAAGTCTTTCAAAGTGAAAACAGAAAATAAAACCACACTTCTGTAGATCAAAACACAAAATATCAAAATGTTTTAAAGAAGATTTTTACTTTTGAGAATTCTACACTTAGCTCTTTTATGCAATTTCTTTTTTCTTTTTTATTAAGTATATACTGGTAGTCCAAAGGAGTTTCATTGCGATTTTCCTCTCTAGGCACATAATGTCTCCTGATCAAATTCACCCCCTCTACCATACCCCTGCATCCTCTCCCCATTAAAAAAAAACAACTTCAACTGGTTTCACTGATTTTTTATATATGCATACAAAGTACATGGACAATATTTAAGGACTTTTCCCTACCCCTCCCACTCTATCCACCCTCTAACAGAGCCTATTACATACTTAGTCATTCTTTAATGAATTTTTTTAAACTGCTTACAAATTGTTAAGAAATAACCAACCACCCAACACATGGCCTAAAGACAAATAGGTAACAAACAAGAAAACTATTTCAATTGTACTAAAATCCAAAGATACAAATTAAGACATTTTGATGACACTTTGTACAGCTTACAGAATGATAATATTTGCCACAGGCAACTGTGCTGACAAGCAACCATTTACACATAGGTGACAGGAGTGTAAATTTGTGCAGTTTTTCTCAAAGGCAGGGTGTCAAAACACATTAAGAGGCAAAAATGTAAACCTTTTGACCTAAATCCCCATTTCCGGAGACTTAGCCATAGAAAAAATTCAAATGTGCTGGTAATGATTTAGCTGTAAGAATGATCATTTCGGGCTTGAATATTGAAAAATTTAAAACAGTCTGTTTCTCCATTAATAAGGGATGAATAGCTAAGTGATAGAATTATATGACAGAATACATTGTAGCCACAAAAATAGATTAATAGATACATGTTTGCCATCGAAATATTATTCCATGCACTGTAAATAAAAGCAGATTTTAAAACAGAATCTGCCAGATGTCATTTTGGGAAGAAAAAAAGCGAGTAAACAAGTATCTGTATCCATGCCTAGAAAGAGGGGCTGGTAGGGTAACTGGTAGCTAAATCTGGTTATGATTTATCTTTGTTGAGTTGGATTTGGGGATTTCAGATTCTTTTGTTTGAGGATTCTAGCTTCTGTATCTTTCTGGAAGAATAAACAGGACTTTACAGAGATGTTGTTGGGAGAGGAATATGTCCTGAACAGTCCACCTAGGCAGTCCACCAAGCAGCAGACAAGTTTCAGACAGGAAGTGGCCTTCACGATGGCCAATACTGGGAGAGAGGAAAGGGCAGGTAGTGGTTGATGAGAAGGAGGAGAGCCCAAATACAGAAGGGTTCCCTATCTGTATGATCTAGAAGTTGACCTTACATCCCTACAAACTGCTCAGGCCCCAGGCTTGCTTTCATTCCAGTTCAGGGATCTATGATTCATCTCCTGAAACCCTAATTATAACACCCAAGTCTGCTATGTGCAAAAAACATCTGTCATTGTTTAAATCTGCTGCAGGGAGTGTATGCAGCAGCAATCCAGCCTGATGATGCCTTCTTGTAGCACAAACCTTCAATCGAGAAACCAACGCAAGGTGAGAAGGGGTCAAGCGAGGGGTCTCTAACCAAGTCAATGAACAGGTTGTGTGGTGCCAAAAATTCATAGGACCGTTACCATGGAAAAAGTCACAGGTCTTAAGCTCTTTCTCAGAACTGAGCAAAGTCTTCTAACCTTGTTTTTCCTTCCAAATCTTGGCAGGGAGTAGGGAACGGTGTGTGTAATTGCAAACCTCATTTATCAGCTGTGGCTGCTATTGTGTCACCACATTACTCGTACCACTTAGCCACTTAATCTCCTGGACCTCTCAGAGGTGCAGTCATTACACAGAGAATGTGGCAGACCAGGCAAGAGATGACAAAAGACCAATGAAGCCACGTCTGTCGTCTATGGGCCCAGGAGAATTGTTTACTGATCTCCTCCAAAGTCAGATAAAAGCCCTTAAGAACCCAAGATGAAGAGAAGGGCTCTCTCTAGGAAGCTAATATTTTTATTTAGAAACACTGATCTTGAAAACAAAAGAAATAACGAACAAGGGAACAGACTGTCAGAAATTCTCTCATACAAACCCTGGCCATGCTACGTACAACAGCATCTAATGGCCACCGTAGTATTTGGGGGAGGTTTCTAGGTTTTCTAATGAAACATCCAGATGCTACTCATTAGTCTCTGTTAGAAATCACAATTCCAGTACCCACCAAACCAAAGATGGCTCCACATACCCACTTCAGTATATATGTAATATAAATAAACTAGCTATTTACCCCGGCATATAGGAATGATATTCATTTTATGAAACTTGTCCTTGAATTTTGTTTAATGGTTTAAAAGAAATACACCTGTCACTGTAAATATCACCCAGAAAGAAAAACAAATTGTAAATTTTAATGAAGGGCTTGGGATGTGGGTCAATAGTTGAGCACTTAAGGAGCATGTGTAAGGGTATGGGTTCAGTCCCCAGCATCACCATTATTTTTTCTGGTAGAGAAAGATCCTTGTGTTGACTTTTACTTTGTTAAAATTCCATTAACTAGGGATGCAGATAAAAAAGAAGTTTTTTTTTTAACAAAAAGATTATAAATCCTTGCTAAAAATCTAGAAATCTAAATGGAATTGTAAGGACAAGTTATAATGATCAAAATGGAGTAAAAAAAATAGAAAACTTGAACTAACCATTAACAAAGGACAGGTTTCACAAACCATTTCCCTCAAGTTTCACAAAACTGTCTATTTCTATGACATTTTGACTACCAGGGAATAAAAAGATGGGTACTTTGCAATTTGTTTTACAAAGCTGTTATAAAACTAATATTAATAACTTAAAAAGGAAATGAGGCCCAGAACACCTCTCAAAGCAGAATCTACAGAGAATAAATAACGGCACACAAAGGTTTAAGAAGGATTTAACAAAATAGAGCCAATAAATACCCTTAAGACATTTGAAAAGCCACTGAATTTTTTAAATTGTTTTTTTATTATGAAAATACAAAGGGGTTACAGTTACCTGAGCAAGGTAATGAGTATATTTCTTATCCAGCATTGTTGCCTCCTTTGTTTTTCCCCTACCATCCCTTCCTTCCCACCTCCCCCCCACCCTCTCCCCCGCATCCCCAGGCCTAAATTGTAAAGTTCGGTTTTTTTTTTTTTTTTATTGTGAGAATACCGTACAGAGGAGTTACAATTACATGGGCAAGATAATGAGTACATTTCTTTTTTCTTTCTTTTTTTTTTTTTTTTTTTTGCCAGTCGTGGGGCCTGAACTCTGGGCCTGGGCACTGTCCCTCAGCTCTTCAGCTCAAGGCTAGCGCTCTACCACTTGAGCCACAGCACCACTTCTGGCTTTTTTCTTTTTGCTTATGTGGTGCTGAGGAATCGAACCCAGGGCCTCAGGCATGCAAGGCAAGCACTCTACCACTGAGCCACCTTCCCAGCCCCAATGAGTACATTTCTTATCAAGCATTGTTGCCTCCTCTTTGTTTCTCCTTCCCATCCCTTCCCATACTCCCCCCTCCCCCTACATGATCCTCCCCCCCCACCAAAGTTGTAAAGTTCGTTTTTCAACATAACGACTTGTACATCTCATTGTTGCAATGGGTCCACCTGTATCCCTATTTAAACAATTTGTTTTTTCCCTTCCCCTCCACAAATTATACCAACATCAAATACAGTGAAAGCATGGGTTATACCGTGGGGGAGAGACATACAAAGCAACATAGAAATCATCTTATAAATATATTAGAAACAATTGCATGAAAGGAAAAAAACAAAAAGCAGTTGAATACTTATCTTGGGTTTCATTCCCCTAACATCAACTTATCTGACCTTTTCTGCTTGACTCACACATATACTAGTTATTGCAAATAAGGGAAACCATGGGACCTGTATTTCTTTGGGCCTGGCTTACTTCACTTAATAGAATTTTTCCAAGTCTTTCCATTTCCTAACAAATGGGGCAATGTCATTCTTTCTGCTGGAGGCACAGAATTCCATTGTGTATATATATACCACATTTTCTTGATCCATTCATCTACTGAGGGGCATCTGGGTTGGTTCCATATCTTAGCTATGCTAAATAATGCTGCAATAAACACAGTTGTGCTGGTAGCTTTGGTATGACCTTGTTTGTTCGTTTGGGTAAATGCCCAAAAGTGGGATTGCTGGGTCATAGGGGAGTTCTATGTGGAATCCATACTGCTTTCCAAAGTGGTTGAACAAGTTAACACCCCCATCAACAATGCAGTAAGGTTCCCTTCTGGCCACATCTCCTCCAGCATCTGTTGTTATTAGAGTTCTTGATTATAGCCATTCTAACTGGGGTGAGGTGGAATCTCAATGTTGTTTTGATGTGCATTTCTTTTATGACTAGAGAGGTTGAGCATTTCTTCATGGTCTATTGGCCATTCTTATTTCCTCTTCAGAGAAGTTTTCTCTTTAAGTCTTTAGCCCACTTATTTATCGGGCAGTTGTTTCTTTGAGGATTTGTTTTCTGGGGGTTTTAATTTTTTGAGTTCCAAGTATATTTTAGATATGAGACCCTTGTCCATTGTATGGCTAGTGAAGATCTTCTCCCAGTCTGTGGGCTTTCTACTGATCTTGCTAGCTATGTCCTTTGCCATGCAGAAGCTCTGCAGCTTCATGCAATCCCATTTGTCTAACCTTTCTTTGATTTGTTGTGTTTCTGGGTCTCTATTAAGAAAATTTCGGCCTGTGCCAAGGAGACCTAGGGTTTCTCCTATTCCATCCTGTAATGTTTTCAGGGTGTCTGCTTTGATTCCAAGGTCTTTGATCTATTTGGAGTTGATTCTGGTACCGGGTGATATATAAGGATCTAGCTTTAGTTTTCTACAGATGATTAACCAATTTTGTCAGCACCGTTTACTGAAGAAGCTGTCTTTCTTCCATTCTATTTTTTTTAGCTCCTTTATCAAAGATTAGGTGGCTATAGGTCTGTGGGTTCATTTCTTGGTTTCAATTCTATTCCATTGGTCCTGAGGTCTCTTCTTGTGCCAGTACCAAGCTGTTTTGATTACTATAAGCCGCCAAATTTTTTTTTTTACTTTTTAAAAATATTTATTAATTAATTTATTTTTATTGTGAAAATACCGTACTGAGGATTTACAATTACATGGGCAAGATAACGAGTTCATTTCTTATCAAGCATTGTTGCCTCCTCTTTGTTTCCCTTTCCCATCCCTTCCCATACTCCCCCCACCTCCCCCACCTGATCCTCCCCCCCCACCAAAGTTGTAAAGTTCATTTTTCAACATAACGACTTGTACATCTCATTGTTGCAATGGGTCCACCTGTATCCCTAGTTAAGCGATTTGTTTTTGCCTTTCCCCTCCACAAATTATACCAACATCAAATACAGTGAAAGCAGGGGTTATACCGTGGGGGAGGGACATACAAAGCAACATAGAAATCATCTTATAAATGTTAGAAACAATTGCATGAAAGAAAAAAAACATTTGAATACTTATCTTGGGTTTCATTCCCCTAACATCAACTTATCTGACCTTTTCTGCTTGACTCAGACATATATAGTTAGGTCCCATGGTTTCCCTTATTTGCAATAACTAGTATAAGCCACTGAATTTTGTATGTTGCTTTTTGTGTGCATCATAGAAAGTGTTGATTTGATCTAAGAAGTGGTTGTGTGTGTGTGTGTGTGTGTGTGTGTGTGTGTGTGTGTGTGTGTGTTGATGCTGACACTTGAGCCCAGGGTTTCTGTACTCTTGCTTGGGTTTTTCCCTCAAGGCTGCCATTCTACTACATGAGCCACAGCTCTACTTCTTGCTTTGTACTGGTTAATTAGAGATGAGAGTCACAAGTTGGACAAGAAATGTACTCACTACCTTACTTATGTAATGGTTACCCCTCTGTACATCACTTTGACAATAATATTTAAAAATAAAAAAATAGAAATAACTAAGTCTAAAGTGAAATCCAAAAAAAAAAAGGTCTCACAGACTTTCCTGCCTGGGCTGGCTTTGAACCACAATCCTCATATCTTAGCCTCCTGAGAAGCTTGGATTACAGGCAGGAACCACCCACATCTGACTGCTTCATCATCATCATCATCTATAATAATAATAATAATATAATAATAATAATTATTATACAGTAGATATCCTTGGGTTTTTTTCCTAAGCAAAAATGCTCAGGGCCAGCTCCCAGGCCAGGCTCAAAGTTCAAGCTCCAGGACTAGCACAAACAAAACAAAACAAAACAAACTCCTTTAGTTCTATTTAGCACCACAAGAGAAAGTAAGAATAGGTAAGAACATTAAAAGGAAAAGGGCAACGTCATCATTATTCAAGATTATATGATCATTGACCTAGAACACTTAAGAGAACCAATTGAAGGAATATTAGAATTAGCAAAGCCATAATGATATACATACACTTGAAAAAGCAAAATGAAAGTTGTTATATGCAAGCAACAAAGAATCAGAATAGACATAAGGAGAAATGTCTCCTCTTGGTAAGAACAAGTATGTAAAGATGGACTCTTTCTCTCTCTTATCAATTTCCCTAGCATCAAAAGTGCCCAGCACAGCATTGGTACTCCATATACAGAGTAAGTGAATGAACAAATCCACAATAAGGACAAGAATACAAAGTAATGGAACTAAGCTGAATTTAACCACAGTTAGATTCAAGTACTTGTAAGAATTTAGCATATGATAAAATGGTCTTTCAACTCTCAGGGAGAAGGATAGATTATTCTACAAAGAGCAACTAAAACAATAGCTGCAAGACTGTTTTTTTAAATAAGTTTTTTATTGTGAAAATACTGTACAGGGAATTACAGTTACATGAGCAAGGTAATCAGTACATTTCTTATCAAGCATTGTTGCCTCCTCTTTGTTTTTCCCCTACCATCCCTTTCCTCCCACCTCCACACTACACTCCCCGCCCTCACCTAAATTATAAAGTTCGTTTTTCTACATAGTGTCTTATGCATCTCATTGTTACAATGGCTCAACCTGTATCACTATTTAAACATTTTGTTTTTTTCCCCTTCCCCTCCCCAAATTATACTGACATCAAGTACAGTGAAAACAGGAGTTAAGACTGTTTCTTAAAAGGGAAGTATTTGTACCCAACACCAAGCCTAGAATAATTGGGCAATTGCAAATTGCTGGTGAGGGAGAAGCTAATTGTTGACAATTTATCCTAAATAATCAAAGATGTGACAGGTATTTCTGTATAAGAATGTTTGCTGTTTGATTTCTCATCCTTGACTTTAGACATTGTAAGCTTGACACATACTTGTTATAACCGAAAAATTAGCCAGTACAAATAGGTGCTGTTGGCTCACACCTGGAATCCTAGCTACTCAGGGAGATGGGATGTGGAAGATCACAGTTCAAAGCCAGCCTGAGCAGAAAAGTCTGAAAGGTTCCCTCACCAATTCACCATCAAATACCAAATGTGAGAGCATGAGTCCCTGAGTTCAAGTCCTGATTTAGAAAAATTAATCATTTCAAATGAAGACACTGTAGTATAGAACCTGTCTTTTAAAATGTCATATATTATGCAAATATCCTCTTAACTAACTACACTGCAATGACTGCATCAATACATGAAAGAACTTATTTAAGGAATCTCCATAAATAACTACAGCAGTGTGGTACTACTGGCAATGATTCAGTAATCACCATCTTTTACATTTTTTTTAATACATGTCAACAAGCATTTATTAGAACATTTCAAAAAGTGGCATGGGTGACTCAGAATTTATATCTACTTAAAATTGGTAACTGTGACCACAATGGCTTCCAAAAATAATGTATTAGTACTATTCCCAACAAAACTGAGTGGATTACTTATAACAGTGGAAAAAGCCATTCAAAATTGCATAAATATCATATATAGTACATATAGGGAGGATTTCTCAGCCACTAGACACAATGTCACAATCAATGACAGAAAGGTGTTTATTATACCTTATTGTTAAGTAATCAATACAAATAAATTAAGAGGAGTATGAGTCCATTAAAATTCATATACACTTTTTGGTGCCAGTCTCCTAGGTGTAGTCCCTGAGCTTCTTTTACTCAAGGTTAGCTCTACCACTTGAGCCACAGCTCTACTTCCAGCTTTGTAGGAGTTTATTGGAGATAAAGAGTATCACAGACTTTCCTGCCTAGGCTGGCTTCGAACCTTGATCCTCAGATCTCAGCCTCCTAGTAGCTAGATTTACAAGCATGAGCCACTAGCACCCAGCTTTGTATACACTTTTAAAGAACATCATCCAGGTTCTTAAGCAAAAATGTTAATCATGGTTTTCTTGTGGTGGTAGGATTGTGGGTCATTAAATCATTCTCTTTCAGGCTTTCTCTTATTTCCCAAACATTCTAGAGAAAGACACACACAGAGAAGATATGCTTTTGCAATCATAAAACATTACATCATACTCTTTTTTTAAAAAAACAACAACAACGAGAGCAATATTCTGAAGCATTGGTGATGTAAGAATTTGTATGCAACCACCCTGATTATCATAATAAAGAGGTATTCAGGATGAAATGTAACAACACAGGTGTTTGGCAACTGAGCTATATTTGGCTCATCCTGAACTAGACCCTCCATGAGGTCACACTCAGAGGTCCTCAAGGCAGGGATGAAGACAAGGAGGAATGAGATCAAGCACTAACCAAAATGATCTCCTGACAGACCTTGAGAAACTAGGGCTCTGCTACTGGCTGGGCTTCTCAGCTAAAAGATTTTTTTTTTTAATTGTGAAAATACTGTACAGAGGGGTTAAAATTACATGGGCAAGATAATGAGTACATTTCTTATCAAGCATTGTAGCCTCCTCCTTTGTGTTCCCTTCCTATCCCTTTCCCCCTTCCCCCACCCAATCCTCCTCCCCGCCCCCCCAGCAAAGTTGTAAAGTTTGTTATCGACATAATGACTTGTACATCTCATTGTTGCAATGGGTCCACCTGTATCCCTATTTAAACGATTTGTTTTTTCCCTTCCCGTCCACAAATTATATCTACATCAAATACAGTGAAAGCAGGGGTTATACCATGGGGGAGGGACATACAAAGCAACAAAGAAATAATCTTATAAATGTGTAACATATTTAAAGATTAAAACTGAAAAGGCCAAGCACTAGTAGGCTGATTGTTACATAAGGGAATTATGTGCCCAAGCCCTTTTTGAGAAATCCTAACTATCTATATATACTTGAAGAGTGCCAACAATTGTGGAGAAACAAAGCCTTGTGCAGCAGACAATAAGAACTTAAATGCCAGCTGGTATGGTGGCCTATGCCTGTAATCTTAGTTGAGAGGAAGGTGGGGGCAGAGGTAGAAGATCATGGTCTGAAGCTGGCTTCAACAAAAACACAAGACCCTAACTTAAAAATAACTTCAGAAATAAGCAAATAGGGAGGGGGGGTAGGGTAGTATGACTTAAGTTGCAGGGTGCAAGGCCATGAGTTGAACCTTACTACTACCAAAAAAATTAAAACAAGGCCAGGTATATTGAGTGGCACATTTCTGTCATCTTAACATTCTGGAGGCAGAGCCAGAAAAATTCAGAGTTTGAGGCCAGCTGGAGCTATATAGCCAGATCTTGTCTTACCCTGATCTCCCCCAGTAAACCTAAATCTAAAAGAACATATAGACAAGCACACGAGTAGTAAAAGGCATGAAATCCCATTAGAAAAACTTTCCACTTTTTTAAGTCTAAAATTTTTAAATGAATATACTATGATTACTTTAATACAATTACATTTTAACTGTTTATGTCATATTTAATACATCACATCCCCGTAATGCTTCAAAAGAATTGACCTAGATATTTAGAGTTAGGCACCAGGGAATGTACTCTGCACACAAAGAACTTGTAGAGATGGTTGTAGATGTCTGGATTTCTGACTTTCTTGACTGCAGATAAATTTTTTGTCTTTGATAGAGAGCACACAAAAGCTCGCTTAAATTAAAAGCCACTATACAATTTCCCCTAATTCTTTTGTATCTCCAAGCAATCTTAAATATGTTTCCTTTAGCAAAGAATTAAGTTCGCTTTTTAAAATTCAGTGATTATAAATATTTGTGTAACAGGAAAATGTTGTTCAAACTTTGACAATTGCAAAAAGAAAAGAGAGACATGACTGGCATTGGTAAGTTTGAGCACAGGATCTGTGCATCTTTCACGGATAAAGAACAAGAGTGCTTAGGACAATTAAGAGCTCTTAGCTAGGGCTCTAACTGGTCTGGTCAACAAGATAGGCCTTCAAAGTGCCTTTAATAGGGGCTCATAAATCTACAGTAGCATTTATCAATGTCAGAATATACTCTAGGTACAAAGCAACAGCAACCGACTGAGGAACAGAGACTTTCAAACTATCCTCCTTGCCTCCTCCTCCCCTCTACCTACAGAAGCCACACTTGGGAACTTGGTGGGCTTGCAAATTCTCCTATCTACCAAATTAGAAACATTGAGTGGTCCCAGCAACCCCAGCAGGCGACTTTGATTGAGGGACATTGCTAAGAAGATTCTACAGTGAAGAAGGGCTCTAGTGGCTCATGCCTGTAATCCCAGCTACTTAGGAGGCTGAGATCTGAGGAGTGTGGTTCGAAGACAGCCCAGGCAGAAAGTCTGTGAGACTCTCATCTCCAAGTAACTACTAGAAAACTGGAAATGGTGCTGTGGCTCAAAGTGGTAGAGTGCTAGCCTTGAGCAAAAGAGCTCAGGGACAGCACCTAGGCCCTGGGTTCAAGCTCCACGACTGACCAAAAAACAAAACAAAACAAAACAAAAAAAAGATTCTACAGTAGTTTTGAGAAAAACATGAGACACCTAATTGACTGTGGTCAAACCATTCTCATTTGGTAGATTCAATGCCAGTCCCTTTTAGTGGCAGTCTAGACACTAGGATCTTGTTTAAAACACACTTTGAAAAGATCCTTGCAGATAGATCCAATGGAAAAAGCAAGTATTTTTCATATGTTACCAGAGTAACAGTAACAGGAAGCATCATTCACTCCTGTGAGGGAAGTCTTCGTTTCAGGGGACTTGGAGTATTTACAGAAAGATCATTTTATCCTGGGAAAGCCAAAATTTAGAAAAGCAAATAGGGGAAACTCAGCCTTGAAGGCTTCCACATGCACCTCTGCAGCCCACACATTAGGTGAACACTCCCTAATTATGGCTGCCCAGAGTGGAAAACGTGTCCCAGGCAAGTCTCCACTGTGGACCCTGAAAGATGACATTTCCATGTACTGGAGTAAAGAAACATCTCAGTTCAGTTCCTCTACAGATCCTTCAGTCTTGAGTTCCAAAAGGAAGGTGACCTTTCCCACCCCTGCCATCCTTTCTACATTCAGACCTGACTTAAGGCGCTGATCATACCTGTATCATAAAACATTTTGTTATATAGCCTCTTCCTTTTTCTTTTTTATAGTACAGGGGATAGAACCCAGGGCCTTATATGTTCTAGGTTAGGTGCTCTACCATTAGCTACTCCTAGCTTAATTATTTTTCATAGTTTATAAACAGCTTCCCTGTTTATAGTATCATCTGACTGTCAGGGCAGCCTATGAGATTGAGTTTAATGTTCCCACGTTGCAGATGAGAAAACTTGAACTTTAATAAGCTGATTATTGAATATTAAAAGGGAATTGCAAATGTTTTGCTTTAAATATTAGAAGAATTCATGAGGAGCCAGGTGCTAGTGGATCATATCTGTAATCCTATTACAATTCTAGCCACTCAGAAGGCTGAAATTTGAAGATCTAGATCCAAGACCAGCCCAGGCAGAAAAGTCTATAGATTCTTATCACCAATTAACCACCAAAAAGCTAAAAGTGGAGCTATAACTGAAGTGGTAGAGCACCAGCCTTGAGCACAAAAGCTCAGGGGCAGAGCCCAGCCCCAGAGTGTATACTCCATGACTGACACACACATACACACACAAAGGAGAAGAGGAAGAGGAAGAGGAAGAGGAAGAGGAAGAAGAAGAAGAAGAAGAAGAAGAAGAAGAAGAAGAAGAAGAAGAAGAAGAAGAAGAAGAAGAAGAAGAAGAAGAAGAAGAAGAAGAAGACAAAGACAAAGACAAAGACAAAGACAAAGACAAAGAAGGAGGAAGAAGAGGAGGAGGAGGAGGAAGAGGAGAAGGAAGAAATTCATGACATCTAAAAGAACTCATATTTTCTTGAGTTTATCATCTGCCAGATGACACTGGTCAGAAATCACCTAGGTAGGGTTTAGGTTGGGTGATATTTTTCTGGCTTAGGAAGGGCGAGGAGCAGGGAGATAATCAGGTAAAATAGACAAGCTCCTATAACCTGTAATCATGCCTGGAATTCTATGGAGTCCCAAGTAACAACAATGATGATGGTGCCAAACCTATTTCAGCTCTTACTACATGCTAGGCACCGTCTGCATATATTAAGTATAGTCAGTCATCTCCTAATATCCCCATTTTCCAGATGGCAAAAATAAGGCAGAGAAAAGTGAAATAACTTTTTCACATCTTCATTGGCTTCTTTCTTGGCTGTGGAACTGAAATGCCAAGTCCCAGTCAGGTCTACCCATTAGCAAAGAAACTTGACATGAATGGCAGTCACCACAGGAGCCATTTGGGCAAAAGTCTCCACATGCTGTCACTCAAAACTAATCAGTGCTCAGCCTCCAAGTAATCAAGCATCAGCTCAGACTCCTAACAGCCAGTGCCGCCTCAGTCCATCATCAAGGCTTTCTACAATCTTGCTTAGCAATTGAACACTGACTAAATTGCCTGGAACTGCCTTCAACTAATTTAAGAAAAATTAAAGAGGAAAGCAGCTTTGGAGGAAACACAGCAAATTAAATATGTATGTGGGAGGCAGCAGTTCTCATAAACGCACAGACTTAACAGCTCTGATTTCTCTTCTAAAGAGTATAAATAAAAAGGAGTCCTTATGGGTGTAAATTACTCCTACGTTTTCCCTCTCCCTCTACTTTATTTCAACTGCTCACATTTAAAAACTGCTGGAGCCAGCCAGCTTTTACGTATTGATCAATCTCTTTATGTTCATACATCTTTTTCTTAAGGAAGGAAATAGATGGAGCTGAACACTTGTCTGAGAACACTGAGGCAAAAGAGGAAAACATGACCCCAAAGATGAATGTAGCCTTCAAGGCTGAGCCTTAGAGGATGGAGGCTGGGGGTGGGGCAGATAACTTTCAAAGACTTCCTCCAATTTGCTTGCCTTCACTAATTTTCTGCCTCTAATTTCCACTGAATAACCACTTGGAAGTCAAGGAGCTCATTAGGGAACCCAGTTTAACAGCAAGATCCGGGGTACTTGACATAATTTCTCCTTAAAGCAAAGTCCTAAGACTGAGGAATGAGACTATGTGTCCTCATCTCTTCCATAGCAATAGTCCCTATCTAACTACTCCTGTGGACCCCGTGGGCCTCACCTCCCATTCTGCAGCATGAAATGATGATTCTTTCTCAGCTAGATGTGGTAAAAATGGAATGACTTAAAATATTAGAACCCTGAGCGTGCCTACAGTGGTGGCTATTATATTACTGGCATTATAATACTCTACCCACGAGGCTTCCCACTGGGGCTAGGTTTCCTTGCTTTTTAACGTTTTTGCTTTAAAATGAACACACACACACATACACACACAGACACAGACACACAGACACACAGACACACAGACACAGACACACACACACACACACACACACACACACACACACACACACACACACACACACACTACATTCTTGGATAGGGAAGGAGGAAAGCCAACTGTCCACAATGTCACCTGTTGGTGAGAGGGCGCAGCTTGGAGCATCTCCTTGAACAGCCCCCTTGAAGAGGGTGCCTCTCCTCCTGCTGGGGCTCATGCTCAGAGTTTCCAAGGCAGGATTACGGATAAACCCGCGAATCCCCTGCCACCCAGAGGAACCTGGGCCAAGCTGCAGCTCTGGGTATATTTTAGGGAGGGGTCCCCATGCTTCTCTGTCAGATCCTAATGACCCGGTCACGACCCACCAACGGGCTTTTCAGGATTTAACTTAAGAGTATCGACAGGACAACTGAATTCACGGAAGGCTGCAGCAGCAACCAAGATACCCAGGCGGTTCATCAGATTCCACCAACCAGAAACATCCTGCAGACACCGAGAGGGCGCTGCGTCCGGATAGACCTTTGATTTTCACCGCTGAAAAACGCACCCGCGACCCCTACCTGCCTCAAGTGTGCGGGGGGGGGGGGGTGTTAACCTCCTCTCCCCTCCCCCATCTCCCGTTCACTTCTAAATTCAAATTCGAAGGAAAACGGGCCGCGATCAGTCTAGGGTTTCACTCCTACCCTCCGCTGACACTGAAACCACTTCTCGCAGGGAAGTTAATTAAAAGAACCCCTAATCCGCACAAAAATCCAAAACCTATCCCAAAGCTCGAGAGCGCCTTGAAGTTACAAAGAATAAAGGCGTCTCAGTGGATTCCGAACGCCTGTCGGTCTGGGGCTTGGGGACAGCCAAGGGGGCACGGAAGGGACACAGGCCAGGGCCAGCCAGATGACCGGCTCAGAGGCGGCCAGGTAAGCACAAGGTGTGGGCATGGGTGAGCAGACGCACGGTCGCGGCGGATTAAAGTTCACGCTCGGTCGCACGGCCCCGGGAGGCCACTTCCAGGGAGAGCCTGGCCACTCAGCTGTCCCCTCTTTGTAATTCTTTGGGGTCTCTCCTTGCTTCCCACGCTCCGACCTAGGTGAAGCCTTCGCGTCCTCCCCCCCGCCCCCCGCCACGGATGCAGCAAAGCCCCCAGAAGAGAGACATGAAGGGGTCACAAGGAAGCGGGGTGTCGCGGCGGGCGCGCGGCAGACGGAGTACGTACCCAGCGCGAACAGGGCGAGCTGTCCAGCCGAGGTGACCATTTTACGCGCGGGCGGCGGGCGGGCAGGCGGGCGGCGGGCGCTCCAGCCTCCGGCCCTCCCTGCGGTGCCCGACTGGCTGAGCGGCGCCGCGGCGCGCGGGGGGGAAAAAGGCGCTGGCGGGGCAGGGCCGGCCCCGGCGCGGGCGGGCGGAGGCGGAGGCAGGACCGAGCGCCGCGGCTGGCACTCACCCCTGATTGCTGCCGATCGGGCGGAAATAGAAAGGAGGTTACCGTCACCTCTCCGCCACTCGAGACTGAGGTACGGCGGACCACCCTCTTGTCCCAGTGGGGGTGTCCCCCTAAAGGATCTGGGGGCGGGGGGTGGGATCTGGGGGCGGGGACGCTACCAGCTCGCGGCCAGGCGCGGGCGGCGAGGCGGGGAGGGGCGATCCCGGACTCCCCGAGTCCCCGCAGCGCGTGCCGGTCACCCTGGCCAAGGAAAAGGCAGGAAGCGCCTGACTTCAGAGACCAGCCCCAGAGTGCCAACGCCTCGTGCCCGCGGGCTCCGGGGTGCGGGGTCGCCGCCCGCCGCGCAGTCCCTGGCGAAGTGGCTGCTTTTAGACTCTAGGCGGCAGAGCAGAGCCTCCCAGGCTCTGTCACCTGTGCCAAGGGCCGCTCCCCAAGCGGGACACTGGGGACGCTGTCCTGGAGGGGACCTGCGAACAGAGCCAGCCACCTGCTAAGATTTGGCCCAAGGAAAGACGCTCTCTAAAATCAAGCTGGGGATTTTTTTTTAAAACTAGGTTTCAACCACGCCCCTACCCTCTTCGGTTCGGGGAACACCTGCCACCCACAAAGCCACTCCACGTCCTCTGGCTGGCACATTGTGGAGACCAAGGAGTCTCTGCGTCTCCGAACTGATGCTGATGATGAAGATGGGTAGTCTCCATATGCCAGGCTACCTCCATTGTCCCCAGGAAGCTGGACCAAAAGCCCCCGGGGTGGCAGGAGGCTCCCAGGGGGTCCTTTCAGGATTTGGTGGCTTTAAGCTTGTCCCCTGAAGGATTGGAAAACCTTTTTTTATCCTGCACACTGAGAAGTACCCAACTCAAAATAGATAATGGACCTTGGAGGAATAGTTAGATATTCTAGGTGGCTCATCAGTGCCTTGGGGACCATCCATAGGGAACAAGAGATCAGTACATCCCCGATCATCAGTGGCTGGCCATGGAACTCACAGACTGACCCTTTCAGACTTGTTGGCTTAGCTACTCCAGGGTAGACCTCGGAGGAAAATCTCTTGCAGTTTATTTGGCAGGAGGTTCACTCTCAAAGATTGCTTGTGTCCATCTGTTTC
This sequence comes from Dipodomys merriami, assembly GCF_024711535.1. Taxonomy (NCBI): domain Eukaryota; kingdom Metazoa; phylum Chordata; class Mammalia; order Rodentia; family Heteromyidae; genus Dipodomys; species Dipodomys merriami. The sequence goes on from NW_027205270.1 coordinate 176,436, forward strand.
ATAGGAGAAGAGAAACCTAAATTCAAAAAGGAAACACGGCCATATTAGTGTCAACACTGTGTGACTCAGCTTACTATGTGATAAAATACCTGTGATAAGCCACTTCAAAGGAGGAAAGATTGAATTTGGCTCACAGTTTCAGTCCATGGTGACTTAGCCCTGTGGCAAGTCAGAACATCATGACCAAGAGTTTATGGCAGCCAGGCACCAGTTGCTCATACCTACTCAGGAAGGTGAAATCTGAAGATCCTTGTTCAAAGCCAGCCTGGGTTAGACAAATCTCAGACTCTTATCTCCAATTAACCAGCCCCAAACTGGAAGTGGAGATATGGCTCAAGTGGAAGAGTGTCAACTTTGTGTGATAAAAGGTAAACAGGAACACAAGGCCTTGTGTTCTAGCATAATCAGCATATATATACACGTTCACATGCAAGCACATACACACAAATAATGCATGGCAGCTGGGAAGAAGATAGATAAAGCCTGGGGTTCTAATGTACCCAGGGAACTCCCCCAATGACATAATTTCTTCCAATGAGGCCCCTAATATTTCCACAACCTCCCAATAGTGCCATGAGTTAGCACCTGTGTCTTCAACACATGAGCAATGAGAAGATAACTTAAGGTCCAAACCATAACAGTTAAAAAGTACCAATTTTGAAAAGGGTATATACATTTACACTGGCAAACTATACTCTTTATTATGTTTACCCGAGAATACTTGGTTGTTCTTCAGCCCTTAATGATCTGCATTGACAGATGAGGTTTTGTGGGCAGTCTTGAGGTGTGTCATTTCCTTAATCCATCACACAGGAGCTCCTTCCTTTCAGCATCTGAGGTTTAGCTCTTTCAGCTTGGCCCTGATCTGTCCTGATGTTTTTCCTGTCTTCCTTCCCAGATTAGTTCTTAGTGACCAGAGATAAGGAATCAGGAGCTCTCTCACCTCATCCATCTGGAGTGTGGCTTTGGCTAGACTGGCTGTCCAGCTGTCTGTGAGTTAAAAACAGCAGTTTCCCTTTCTTTCCCCCCTGCCTGTATGCCATCCAGGAAAGTAGCAACAAAATCAAGCCAATTAACTTGAAGAACTGGAAAATCTTTTTGATCAAGAGACAATTTGCCATCTTGTAGAACAACAACAACAACAACAACAAAAATCCAAAATAACTTAAAAATGAAAAAAACATTTATGTCTTTTCTTTTTTTTGTGGTTCTGGGGATTGAATTTGGGTTCTAGGACATAAGATGTCCCAGTAGCTAGAAGCTAAACCTAAAATACATGCAATTGTATATACACACACACTAACACTATATGATTTTAGGGGAGGGAAAGGGAAAGGGACAAAGAAAGAAGAATAATTTTGCATTACATTGCAAGTATATTTTAAAAACAACAGCATAAAGAGCTTCAATGAAAGCTGTTGATCAATATGGGGATGGGAAAAGGAAATAGACTACTGGGGGTATTAGGATGAATACCATCTAAATAGATTGTTCGCAACTGTGCAAATAGGACAATGAAAAGAAGGACAGGGAGAAGCAATAGAGATGGGAATGATTGGAACATATTGTACATTTGTGTGGAAATGTTAACAATGAAATCCCCTGTTGTATAATAAATGTAAACTAATGACAGAAAAAATGAAAGGAAGGAAGGACAGTACTTGGAAAGAAAAGAGAGATTCCAGTAACTTTGTTCATGCTGGCCTGGGATTATGATCCTTCTGCCTTTGCCTCCCAAGTAGTTTGGACCACAGGCCTGCATCACCATGCTCTGCCCTCGAAGTACATACTAATTCTTGAAAATTATTAATTCTCTACCAAGGTCTTCCAAAGCTGGTCCATATCTGTGGTCATATAACTTTCCAATTTGTTCTTGTCAAACAGGTAATCAGAGGTTGAGTTTTGTCTTGGTGTTAAATATTTTTGGTAAATGGAACTGATAAGATTTTTGAACATTTATTTGTAGAACTAGGAGGAGGCCTAATATCCTAAACAGCTGATGCTGTGGTACTTTATGTGTCTTTATTTAATCCTCACAACAACCACACCTTGCTAAGGGAAAGAATTTCACATATAAACCAAGATCTATGATTTTTTTTTCTTTTTGTGGTACTGGGTTTGAACTCAGGGCCTTACACTTACCAAGGAGGCACTCTACCACATAAGCCATGCTCAGAGCCCAGAAATCAGAACATTTTTGCACTTTACCACTACCCAACACATTGTTCTCTGAGCAGAGTGGAATTTTGGCATAGCTCCTTGAAGCTATGCACAGGTTCTGGTGTATTCCTTCACCTATAGACATTGTACCTGTCTCATGTGGCCATGGAGACTTGCATCTCAATGCGCATGTGTGGCCTTCCCTCCAGGAATGCACCGATTGCCTTGCACACCCAGGCTTCAGCTGCCCTTGAGCTGGGCTAATCCCAGCTGTAACAAGCCAATCATGCCTGTCCTCCCTGAGCAAACAAGAGAGCTGTGTCATGTGTTAGGCAGAGGCCAGTAAATCTCACTGTCAGTTTTCCTTTCCTTTCGTCCATGTGCTTATTATAGAGTGTATGTTTAAGCGGCCCCTCTTCACTATAATCAGCCTCCCCCTCCTTCCTGGCTCATTTGTGCAGGTCATTGTGGAGCTGTAAACACCAGCACTTCTCTGAGTGTTCAGGTCAATGGATCTTGGTGGTTATCTCTGTAGTTGCTGGAGACAGTCAAGAGTAAACAGCTAGAGTTCTTACCAGGAGTCACAGCATCAGAGGAATCACATTTCCTGCAAATAAGCCTCAGAGCCAGTGTGCAGAGCCAGCTCCTGGTATCCCAGGAACTTCCCTTAGGAGCAGGGACAGAAGCACCTGGCACAGAGGGCAAGGTCAGACATTATCTGTGTGTGTGTGTGTGTGTGTGTGTGTGTGTGTGTGTGTGTGTGTGAGAGAGAGAGAGAGAGAGAGAGAGAGAGAGAGAGAGAGAGAGAGAGAGAGAGAGAGAGAGAGAGAGAGAGAGAGAGAGAGAGAGAGAGAGAGAGAGAGAGAGAGAGAGAGGTGCTTTATAAATGCCTCTGGCTTTGTATAAGTAAGGGAGGAGATTTTAATGTGGTAAGAGATTTAGGAAAAGAAATAATCAAAAGTGAGGTACTGTCCAAGTATCTGACTCCTCTCCCCCACCCCCTGCACCATGCAGCCTCAACTGTGACTGTATTGCTTATCTGAAGCTGAAAACAAAATAGAAAACCTAACGCTCAGCTCATTTTGATGTTTTTCATCACTAGCAGACCAGACAGGGTAAGAAGCAATAAGAATCATTTGCTTTGCTCTCAGTGATCTGGGTGATGATCGTTGCCAGCGTTGACCAAAGACTAGGGTTGCCAATGTTTCCTATCATCCTCTTCCCAGCACTTGGGTCTACCTTGAGAGTACACATTAGAATTGTAGGCTAAGCCTGACTCCTTGCTTCCCAGAGCTCAGAGTTGGGCTTAGAGGTTGGTGGTTCCATGGTCCTAAGCAGCACCATATCCTAATCAGTACACTAGATCAAAGTTTTCAGAACTTTAGAATGAAAGACATCATCTCCCACAATAGCTCATCAGCTTCCTAGCTACCAGGAGAGGTGCAATGCCACTGAAAGACTCAGCACAGCTCGTGCTTAGAGGCAGGGAGGCTGTCTAATTGGACATTGATGGCTTGCATTCCCTTCTGTCTCTTCTCTTTGTTAATAGCCCCACAACCCTGCTGCCATACTCTTCTGAATACTAGGCAATGTAGTCTCTGGAGTTCCAATGGGCAAGTCCTACCCAATGCGCATGTGTCCTTTGTGATGAGCATGGAGATAAGGTGGTGAGGCACAAGAGAAGCACAAGAGACAGGAAAAAGAAGTGGTTCAAAACCAAGGAAAGGGGGCTGGAAAGGTGGCTCAGTGGTAGAGTGCTTGCCTTGCATGCATGAGGCCCTGGGTTCGATTCCTCAGCACCACATAAGCAGAAAAAGCTGGAAGTGGGACTGTAGTTCAAGTGGTAGAGCACTCGCCTTGAGCTGAAGAGCACAGTGGTAGTGCCCAGGCCCAGAGTTCAGGCATTCTGTCACCTATCAAACATTGCCAGAAATTTCTATAAAACAGTGCAGAGGAGATGAATTGGATAGAAAGGTTTGACAACCTTCCATTCACACAGATGAAGGATGGAGGGACTCTACTGGAAATCAGCAGGGCTTTAGAAAGGTTACCATCCACAAAAATCAAAACAAACTAGGTGCTGGTGGCTCAAACCTGTAATCCTACCTACTCAGGAGCCTGAGATCTGAGGATTGCAGTTTAAAGCCTGACAGGGCAGGAAAGCCCGTGAGACTGTTACTGCCAATTAACCACCAAAAAGCCAGGTGTGGAGCTGTGGATCAAGTGGTAGTGCTAGCATTGAGCAAAAGCAGTGCTCAGACCTTGAGTTCAAGCTCCAATACTGGCACAAAAAATAAAACAAACTAAACACAAAAACACCTCCCTCCCTCTACCCCCCCAAAAAAACCCAGAAACAAAAAAACGACCCAGGAATGTGAGGTTGGCATTCATCTCCATTCTCTCTCTCTCACTTTCTCTCTCCCTCCTTCCCTCCCTCTCTCCCTCTCTTCCTCTTTCTCTCCCTCTCTCCCTCCCCCCCTCTCTCTCTCATATCCTGGTCCTGAGTGCTGTCCCTGAGCCTTTGTGCTGAAGGCTAGCTCTCTACCACTTGGACCACTGCGCCCAGTTGGCTTTACACATTCAATATGAAAGCAAAAGCTGCTTCCTTAGAGGTCCCCAGAGACAACTGACTCTTAAATGTGTTTTTTTTTTGTTAGTAGTGAGATTTGAACTCAGGACTCTGTACTTGTTAGGCAGATGCTCTACAACTTGAATCACACCCCTAATCCTTTTTTTTTTTCGGGGTCCGGTCATGGGGCCTGAACTCTGGGCTTGGGCGCTGTCCCTCAGCTCTTCAGCTCAAGGCTAGCGCTCTACCACTTGAGCCACAGCGCCACTTCCGGCTTTCTTTTTTTTCCTTTTTGCTTATGTGGTGCTGAGGAATAGAACCCAGGGCCTCAGGCATGCAGGGCAAATGCTCTACCACTGAGCCACCTTCCCAGCCCACCCCTAACTTTTTGCTTTGATTATTATTTATTTATTTATTTATTTATTTATTTATTTATTTATTTATGTCGGTCGTGGGGCCTGATCTCCGGGCCTGGGCGCTGTCCCTCAGCTCTTCAGCTGTAGACTAGCACTTCACCACTTGAGCCTCAGCCCCACTTCTGGCTTTTTCTCCTTATGTGGTGTTGAGGAATCAAACCCAGGGCCTCATGCATGCAAGGCAAGCACTCTACCACTGAGTCACCTTCCCAGCCCCTGCTTTGATTATTTTTGAGCTAAGTCTTCACTTTTTGTTCAGGTCAACATGGACTTTGATCCTCTTATTTCTGCTGCCTAACATAGCTAGGATGACAGATGTAAAGTGACAAACCCAGCCTTTTCTGTTCAGATGAGGGTCTCATGCATTATTTTGCCCAAGCTGGCCTGGAAACATGATCCATTCTCAGCCTCTGCAAGCTAAGATGACAGGTGCATGCCACCATGCCCAGCTACTAATGAGATGAGGTCCTTTGAACTTTTTGCCTGGGCTAGCCCAGTACTGTGATCCTCTTGATCTCTACCTCCTAAGAAGCCAGGATCACAGGCATGAAACTTTAACACCTGCTTCTTAATTGTTTCTTTCATCTACTTTTCCACACCATCCCCCTGCAAGCCCCTCATGTTGTGGTTATGCATGAAGTGATTCAATGATGGGGAGTAAATCATCTTTGACTTTGTAGGGCCAATCAAGGGAGAATTAGGATGTTTCCAATAGGAAAAACATTCCTATTGACATTTGCCCCACAAATACCAGAGATAATGAAGTAATATCCATGGAATTTTGAGAGGAAATGACTGTGACACAAAATTCTGTTTCTTAACTAGTGAGATATTTCAGATAAGAAGCTATGAAAATGTAAACCATTCACCACCCTGACTAAAAATATTCCACAGAAAATATTCCAGCTAAGTAATTAAACCCAATAATATTATATGGCAAAAGCAATGGCAGTGAATAAAGAAAGTGGCAAAAATGTTGAGCCCAATTTCAGATCTTTCATATGTTGTGGCACTTAGTGTTTTTGCCAAGAGGATGGACATTTCCTTCCTGCAAACAGAAGTCCAGCTTTGTTTTCTCCCAGCATGCTTTGGCATACAGGATAAGGCAAGATAATCCCTTGGCCTTTGCTGATGATTAGCCGACAGGAGGACATGTGACTAAGTCTGGCCAATGAAATGTCAAAGTGAATCTCTGTTTGGCTTTTTGGGAGAAACTTGGCTTTTCTTTGTGTCTCTGTTGCTTTGTTTTTAAAAATATATCATTTAGCAAAAGGAAATGGGGATATAATGGATGAAAACTAAGTAAAGATACATCTAGGTAGTTTAAGGGAATTAGTTTAATATATACAAACCAGAACTGTTCTATGCTATGAATATGAATACATTTATTTCAAGGATTTTTAGAAGATTTTAAAGAAGTGCTCATATGCTACTTTGCACATAAAACCTTAAACTCAAGAAGAAAACAATATTTTGGTCATAGTTTTTTATTATAATACAATTAAATGAGAGCTTACTATCAAAAAGACAACTTACACATCAATCACTTAAAAATATACAAAAGATCTGGATGCTAGTGACTCACCTAGCTACTTAGGAGGCTGAGATCTGAGGACCATGGTTCAAACACAGCAGGGGTAGAAAAGTCTGTGAGGCTCTTATCTCCAATTAACTGGAAGTGGCACTGTGGCTTAAAGTGGTAGAGCACTTGCCTTGAACAGAATAGCTCAGGGACAATACCCAAGCCCTGAGTTCAAGCCCCACGACAAACAAAAAAAATTAAAAAAAAACCTTGTAGATAAAAAAGCAAAATTAAAACTATGCTACAAAATAATTACAAGAATAAGAATCAAGACATTTGAGATTCAGCCAAAGATGTATACAAAATGTATTTTTGTATGCACATTTTTTTTTTTGATGATACAGTCCCTTGTGCTTAGTAGTCAAGTGCTGTACTTGAACTACTCCTCTAGCACTTTTTGCTTTAGTTCATTTTAGGTAGGATCTCATTCTTTTGCTTGACTATGACCTTCTTACTTCCCTCTCCTGCATAGCTAAGATTACAAGAATACAATACTATGCTTGGCACACAAATTTTCTTTTATTATTAAGAAATAATAAAACTAAATGAAGTTACCATCTAGTTGAAGAAGAAACAAAGGAATAAAGTAAATCCAAGGAAGGTAGGAAAATGAGGTTATAAGACAGAATATGAATAATTAAAATAAAAATCAGAAAATGAATGTATAAGCATCGTTGTAAAAAAAAAAACAACAAAACCAAGGCAAGATCAATCATGAATAATACAGAGAAAATTTCAAAAAATTTACAGTGCTGGGAATAAAAAAGGGATAGAACCTGTGTGGAAAGGTTAAAAAAATTTCAATGTTGATTAACTTGAAATTGAATTTGTTTTATGTACCTGAACAAAATTTTCTTTCTTTTTTTTTTTTTGGTCAGTTGTGGGGCCTGAACTCTGGGCCTGGGCGCTGTCCCTCAGCTCTTTAGCTCAAGGCTAGCGCTCTACCACTTGAGCCACAGCACCATTTCTGACTTTTTCTGCTTATGTGGTGCTGAGGAATCAAACCCAGGGCTTCATGCATGCAAGGCAAGCGCTCTACCACTGAGCCACCTTCCCAGCCCCTGAACAAAATTTTCTAGAAACGTAAAATTGGCCAAATTGATTCAGGAAGTAGAAATGTCGATTGCTAAATAATGATTACTCTATAAAAGATTTGTATTCCATAGACTTACATAGTAAATTCCTATCAACTGTCAATTAATTTAATGTTTTTGCTATTTAAAGTATCCCAGGATATAAAAGAGGATGAATGCAATTCCTAATTAAAAGTGTTTTTTGGCACTGATCCTGGGGCTTGAATTCAAGGCCTGGGCACTGTCCCTGGTCTTTTGTATTAAAAGCTTACACTCTACCACTTGAGCCACAGCTCTACTTCCATCTAACATAACTTAAGAGCTCAGAAGGATGGAGAAAAACATTTAAAAATGCTAGGAAGTTAATTTTTATTATTTCTTTCTGTCTACTGGTTTTGGGTTTGGCTTGTTCCTATTTTTCTAGGAGCTTGAAGTGCATCGTTAGAGTACTGATTTCAGAGTTCTCTAGATTGTTGATGTAGGCACTCATAGCTACAAATTTCTCCAAGTACTGCCTTTGATGTGTCCAGGGGAGCTGGTAGTTCCTGTCTTCATTTATCCTGAACTCCAGGAACATTTGGATTTCACTTATCTCTTTAATGACCCAATGATCATTCAATAATGAATTGTTTGACTTCCTCAAGTTTGAGTAGTTTCTGTGATAGTATTTGATATTGAGCTCTAATTTTATTCCTTGATGGTCTGACAGGGAGTAATTTTGATTTTCTTGAATTTGCAGAGATTTGCTTTGTCACCTAGGACATAGTCTATTTTGGAGAATGTTCCATGTGCTTTCAAGAAGAATGCATTTTGTGATGCTGCTGGGTGAAAGTCTGTGGTAACTGTTAGGTCTAGCTAGTCAATGCAGTTATTTAGTTCTGAGGTTTCTTTGCTGATTTTTACCTGGAAGATCTATCCAGAAGTAACAGTGATGTGTTGAAGCCACCAACAATCAATGTGTTTGAATCTATGTGTGTTTTTAGGTCAAATAGTATTTGATGAAGTTGAGAGCTCTGGCATTTGGTGCATAAATATTGAGAATTGTTATGTTCTCCTGGTGGAAAGTTCCCTTTCTTAATATATAATGTCCTTCTTTGTCTCTTTTTACTAATTTTAATTTGAAGTCTGTTTTATCTGAAATTAGTATTGCTATTCTGGCCTGCTTATGAGGGCCATTTGCTTAAAAGACAGTTCCAGCCTTTTACCTTAAGTGGATATTTGATTTGTGTCAGTTAGCTATGTCTCTTGTAGGCAGCAGATGGATGGGTCCAGCCTTTTGTTCCAACCATCCACTCTTCTATATCTTTTGATTGGAGAATTGGGCCCATTAATATTGTTAGAACTGAGAGGTATGTGATAGCTTGTGTCATGTTACCCCACATTTTCTTCCATTATAGGTAATCAACCCTTTCTCTCTGTCAGCTATAAGTGAAACTGGCACATGTAGAAAACTGAAACTAGATCCTTATACATTACCCACCAGCGTCAATTCAAAATGGATTAAGACCTCAATGTAGACCATGAAACTATTACAGAAAACAACAGGGGAAACATTAGGGCTCCTGGTTACAGGTAGAAACTTCCTGAGTAAAGATCCAAAAGCATAGCAAATCAAAGAAAGACTTGATAAATGATAAGACTAAAAAGTTTCTGTATGGCAAAGGACATAGCCAACAAGCTAAAAAGATAGCCTAAAGCTGGGAGCTGGTGGCTCACGCCTGTAATCCTAGCTATTCAGGAGGCTGAGCTCTGAGGATCACAGTTCAAAACCAGCTCAGGCAGGAAAGCCCATGAGTCTCTTATCTCCAATAAACCACTCAGAAAACCAGAAGTGGCACTGTGGCTCAAGTCGTAGAGTACTAGCCATGAGCTGAAGAGCTGAGGGACAGCACCCAGGCCTAGAGTTCAAGCCCCACAACCGCCAAAATAAAAGCTTACAGAATAGGAGATTTTTGCCAGCTATACATAGTTTTCTCCAAAGAAGAAGTAAAAATGGCCAATAGACACTTAGAGGAATGCTCAACAAACACCTTTGGCCATAAAGGAAATGAGAATCAAAACAACATCGAGATTCTGCCTCATCCCAGTTAGAATGGCCATTATCAAGAAAACAAACCATAACAGATGCTGGCAGGGATGTGGCCAAAAGGAAATTCCAATACATTGATGGTGAAATGTAATTTGTTTAACCACTTTGGAAAGCAGTGTGGAGGTTCCTCAAAATATTAAACATAGTACTACCCTATGATCTAGCAGTTCCACTCCTGGACATTTACCTAAAAGATTACAAACCAAGATACAGTAAAACCACCAGCATAGCCATGTTTATTGCAGTACTATTCACCATAGCCAAGGTGTGGAACCAGCCTACACGCTCCTCAGTGGACAAGAAAATGTGGTATAGATACATAAGGGAACTTAACTCGTCCATTAGAAAGAATGAGGTTGTACCATTTGTAAAGAAATGAAAAGACCTGGAAAAACATTTGTTAAGTGAAGTAAGTCAGGCCCGGAGAGACAAAGAATGCCTGTTTTTCCTCATGTGTGGAAGCTAGAATTCAATTATAAACATAAGCAAATACATTAGGTGAAATGTAAGTGTCTTCAAATATGATGACTGAAATGTAGTAGATTCAAGAGAGACAGCAGTGTAATTTCTTAGAAAGTCCAAATCAAAGTTCAGAAAAATAAAGAGGAAGTGGGTACTCGATAGGGCTGAGGTGTTGGGGCAGCGAGGGGTAAATGAATGAAGAGAAGAGGGGGAAATGCAGACAAGAATCCAATGTACCTCCTACAAAACTGAGAAGAGTGAGGGAAGGGGGGGATAGGGGAGGGATGGGTGAGATGGTTGAAAGAGGCAGCATTGATCAAGATGCTTTGTTAAATGGCAACTCCTCTATACAAGTTCTTAAAGATAATAAACAATAAATTAAAGTGCTATTCACTCAAGACCCAGTGTTCCTAAAAGTATAACCAAGTAGACTTTGTTCCACTAATTCAGACAATCCTCTATGGATATAAATAAATTACCTTTCAAAATCAAAGATAAAACTTAAAACTATCTTTAGAGTTCTAGGAAAAGTCCTTAATAAGGCATTAATTGATGGAAGCAGTACATACCTATGTCAAATCATTATTAAAAACATTCTTTATATTAAAACATTAGAAACATTCCTCTTAGAAGCAGGAACCAAATAACTTCACAATTATTTTGTGCCAATATTGGAGCTTGAAGACTTTTTCTATTCATAATTAGTGCTTTACTGCCTTGAGCCACATTGACTTCCATATTTTTGCTGGTTCATTGGAGATAAGAGTCTCATGGATTTGTTTGCTCAGGCTGGCTCTGAACTTCGATCCTCAGATCTTAGCTTCCTGAGTAGCTAGGATTACAGGCATGAGCCACTTGTGCCTGGCTATATTTTCTAAAGAATTTGATCTGGTGGTGAGGAATCTTAAAATTCTTTCCCTTTTGATCAGAAATAATTTTGTATTTTGTAATTATTCAAGTATTTTATATTCTTGATCTCACCTACTCTCCCATTGCATTCTGTATTAATGATTTGTTGTTTCTGCCCCCAACTTCCTGCTGTCTTGCAGTATTTTCACTTTGTTATGCATGTTTAAAAATTTATTGTTATTGTAAAGGGGATGAATAGAGGGGTTACAGTTACCTAAGTCAGGTAATGAGTACATTTCCTTATAAACAGTGTCATCCCTTTCCTCACTTCCCGTTTTTCCTTTTTGACCCCCACCACAAGTTGTATAGTTCATTTTCAACAAAATGTGTCATGAGTACCACTGCTGCATTTGTTCACCCTTTGTCCCGCCATTTCTGCGCTCCCCCTTACCCTCCCCAAGACAGACAAACTTACATCAAAGACAAAATGACAAAAGAGAAAAAATAATAAAGAAACAAAATAACCAAAACCCCCTCTGTTTCCATTTCTTGGAGTTCATTTTGATAAATATCTTTTTATATGAGTACATGTATATAGCTATTGAGCCTTTGTGATCCTCTTCTAAGACAATCCTCCTTTGGTCTCCCTGTGTGAATGGCTAGTGTATTTTTTTGTCTTTTACTATCCAGTGTGTTTACTAGTAGATTTATAGGCATTTTTTTTTTTTTTGTCAGTTGTGGAGCTTGAACTCAGGGTTTGGGCGCTGTCTCTGTGCTCTTCAGCTCAAGGAGAGCATTCTACCACTTGAGCCACAATACCACTTCAGGTTTTCTAGTGGTTTATTGGAGATTAGAGTCTCACAGACTTTCCTGCCTGGGCTGGCTTTGAACCGTGATCCTCAGATCTCAGCCTCCTGAGTAGCTAGGATTACAGGCGTGAGCCACTGACACCCGGCTACAGGTACTTTTTAGTTACAACGAATGAGGGAAAACAGGCAACCTATGTTTCTTTGGGTTTGGCTTACTTCTCTTAATATGATTTTTTCCAAGTCTTTCCATTTCCTTACAAATGGGGCAATATCATTCTTATGGAAACATAAAATTCCATATTATATATATATATATATATATATATATATATATATATATATGGCATTTTCTTGATACATTTGTACATTGAGGAGCATCTGGGTTGATTCCTTAGCTTGGCTATGGTAAACAATGCTGTGATGGTGGCTTTAGTGTGGCCTGGTTTGTAGCCAATTGGATAAGTGCCCAGGAGTAGAATTGCTGGTTCATAGGGAAGCTCTATGTTTAGTCTTTTGAGGAACCACCATCTGCTTTCCAGAGTGGTTGAACAAGTTTACATTCCCACCAACAGTGTAGTAGTGTTCCCTTTTGGCCACATCCCCACCAGCAGATGCTGGTTAGTTCTCTTGATAATTGCCATTCTAACCTGGATGAGGCAAAATCTGTGTTGTTCTGATTTGCATTTCTTTTATGACCAGAGACGTTGAACATTTCTTTATGTGTCTATTGGCCATTCATCTTTGAGAAGTCTCTCTTTAAGTCGTTAGCCCATTTATTAATTTAGTTGTTTCTTTGAGGATTTATTATTGGGGGGTTTAATTTTTTGAGCTCTAAGTATCCTTTAGATATGAGGTTCTTCTCTGATGCATAGCTAGTAAAACTCTTCTCTCATTTGGTGGGCTATTTATCTTGTTAGCTATGTCTTTTGCCATGCAGAAACTCTTCATTTATCCAATCTTTCTTTGATTTGTTGTGATTCTGAATCTTAGAAGTTTCGACCTGTACCTAGGAGCCCTAGTGTTTCTCCTATCCCTCCCTGTAATATTTTCAGGACATCTGCCCTTACATTGAGGTCTTTCATCCATTTAGAATTGGTTCTGGTATAGGGTGATATATAAGGAACTAGCTTCAGTTTTCTGCATGTATCTAGCCAATTTTACCAGCACCGTTTGTTGAAGAGGTTGTCTTTCTTTCAACCCTGTTTTTGGCTCCCTTATCAAATATTAGGTGGCAGTAGGTCTGTGGGTTCATTTCTGGGTCTTCTAACCTGTTCCATTGGTCCTCAGTCCTATTCTTTTGGCGGTACCAAGCTGTTTAAAAAATATTACTATAGCTTTGTAATAGAGTTTGGGTATTGATATTCCTCCAACACTATTCTTCCTGCTAAGGATTGTTTTTACTATATAATGTGTCCTAATGGCTATTTTAAAACACATACACTAAGGAGTCTGTCCTACACGAAAGTTTTCCCAATCAACATTCTTATAGCTTCATGGTAGGCTGATAGGAAAACATTGTGTATTTTCCTTTGATCCACATGAATATATGTTACTGGATCTATAGGTCACATGTATCTTGGAGAATCTAAGGAAAATATAGACTGTCTTCCCTGCTGAGCCCAAATATACTTTTATATCTATATCCATATCCATGTCTTTTTTGGGTTGCTTTTGTGATCCTGGGACATGAACGAAGGGTCTTGTGGTGATAAGGCTGAAGCCACACATTACCCCCCAAGTCCCCTTTTTTCCCTTCAGTTTTTAAAATAGGGTCTCAAGCTAACTACCTGGGCTAATCTTGAACAGTGATCCTCCTCTTCCCAAGTAGATGGGACCACAGGCGTGGATCATCACCTACGTCTCTATCTATACATCTAATTGTGCATTTTCTTATAGGTGCTAAGTGTCTGTTTGAAGCTCATGTTGGAGTACAGGGTCACCACAGCTGAAGCAAATATTCATCTACCTTTACCCCAGAACTTTCACACTTCATTCTTTAACCCAGTTGAAATTAATTGGGATGGATTATTTATAACACACCTTTGAAGAATGTACATTATGATCCAAATTCAGCCCCCTCCCCTATAAGTATATTAATACACATAAACAGAAAAATAGATTATAGACATACCAAAATATTTTTCTATTTGTATCTGGATGGCAAAATTTAGTAGTTCTTTGTCTATTCTTTGTTTGATTTTCTTTATTTAATTCTGATCATCACAAATTTATTCCACTTTTATAAAAAGAAATCAATTTTGGGGGAAGGAGGTTTACTTGTTCATTAATAACATGAACAAATTTTTGTGAATCAAAATATGAGAAGAAAAATTTTCTCAATTCTCTATTTTTTTTGGTGTGTTACTGCCATGTAATGACTTAGACTCACTATATTTAAACTTAATTTTAATGAACCTTTTCTTCTTTACATTCTTAATTACAGACAAGCAACAAAATAAGAAACCAAGTTGTGATTTATACCATTTGCCAATTTCCATGGGGCAAGCTTTCCCTTCCTGGTGAGTTTTAAGGTAGCCACGTTAAGCATTGAACACAAGGTAGGTTATTGGGCCGTCATTACATACTATTTCTCCAACATGAGTAGCATAAATAAAAATAACCTTAAGAAAAAAATAAAAAAATTCAGAAATGCAGGGGGGGCAGTTTGGTGGGATTGAATGAGAGCTGAGGGTCTCTTCCCCCCCCCCGCCGCCCCCAGATATAGAAATGGATGCTCCCAAGAGGTCAAGAAGATGAAGCTTGAGTGCCAACTGTTAGTGCTGTACCCCATCAGAGAAGGAACCACAGGCCTTCGGGCCCCATCTCATTCCCTGGACACAGGCACCTCAGTGTGAACTGGACTGTGACAGGCAGATACTGCTTTCTCCTGGAACAAGGGCCCTGTGTCTGCCGCTGTCCAACACAAAGGACAGCGGTCTCCTGTTTACTTTGGATTAGATATGTTAAAATGGGATACAGCAAAAACACTTGAGTTTTCCATTTTCTCAGTTTCCAACAAAAAAACAAATTGTAGTCTGTTGCAGATGTTTTTGGCATCTTCTGTGAATAAAAAAATCAGAGTAGATTGCTGAAGGAGTCTTGAAGAGCTTCCCTTGTTTACTATTTGTTTTCAATTTCTGGCTTAGAGGTTAAGAAGTAGCAGCTACTGACCAGGCTCCTGTATTGTCCATTCATTTCCTAGGAAAAGGGGGCATTTCTCCTCCCTGGGTCAGCTGGATCAAGTGACCTTTGATCTTTTAAATGAAACTTCATATAGGCTGAAGCATCCACATAAATCATAACCACACATCTCTCCCCTCCCTCCCACCTAACCTCTCACATATTGTCATATTCCTTTTCTGTCAGATACGCATCCAAACATCCACCTCTTAGAGAATTAGATCTTCAGAGTGACAGAAGTTTTATTAGACATAGCAGTCTAAGTCATAAAAGTCAAGGTGGTCCTACATTGAAAGACTGGGTGAGATTGTGGGAAGTGAGCCCCTAAGACTACTGTGACGTGGTGCAAACTGTGTGATCTGATGTCTAGTTTCGAATCCTAGCACAGCTGGTGGCTTCAAAAACAACCTTCTAAGCATTTCTTTTTTTTTTTTTTTTCCTTCTAAGCATTTCTGATCATCAATTTCCTCACCTGTAAAATGGGATCATCATAATATCAAGCACACAGTCATTGCAAAAGTGAAGCCGGATGGCATGAGTGAAAAGTCTACATCAACCAGAGCCTGACACTGGGAAGCCAACAGTGCATCATGGCTGGTTTCACTGCTTTGACTTGCAGCTGTCATCACATTGTGGTGTCACAGGCAGTTACAGGGTTTTCTTAACTTAGGAAGATGGGGTTAAATCAGTACATGTTGAGGCAGAGATTTTGTGTCTGATGCTGGCTTGTTCTTGAGTAACTACCATGCTATCAGTAACTGTCAAAGGAGGGTAGAAACAGAAGTCTTGAAGAAGAGCCTTTTTACTCCATGCCTGATGCCACCCTTGGCATCTGACATGCCTTTCCGGCAGTATGAGATTGACAATGGTCCTCTGTGTTGGATGGACACCCTTGGCAGGAGTGTGGTGTGCACATGAATGGTATGGAAAGGGGGAAGGTTGCTGCACTCCATTTTCTCATCGTCTGTCTTAACAACTCTAACCTGTGAATGACATCATCCGAGACAGGTATTTGAAGTAACATTTACTTGTCAGATTAAAAAGACCACATCATAAGATTTCTTGGTGTGATGATTATTTTTATATACCCACTTGACTGGGTTAAAGGACGTCCAGGTATCTGGTAAAATATTTGTTCTGAGTGTCAGCCTGGAGGGTGTTTCCAGAAGAAACACTCTGAAACACTTACCTGAATGGATAGGCTGAGTGGAGAAGTCTCACCCTTATCAGTGTGTGTAGACTTTATCAAATCTATTGAAGGCTGAATTGAGCAGATGTGGAGGAAGGGTAGGTTTTCTTTTGCTTGTTTTGGAGCATCCAACTCTCCTTCCCCTGGACTTTGTTCCTCTTTCTTGTGTTTTTCATCTTGAATAGGGATTGACATAACCAACCCTCAGTTCTTTCATCTTTGGACTCATTAGAAATTAACGTCTCTGGTCCTCAGTCCTTTAGGCTTGAACTGAATCCATACCATCCTGAGCTCTAGCTTGCAGATCTGAGACCTTTCAGCCTCCATAGTGGTGTGAGACAACTTCTCATAATGAATCTCTTCCTAAATATCTCCGTATGATCAATTAGGGAAACCTGACTCATACACTTAGCCTTAGAAGTCCTATGCAGAGTTGACACTCCAAGGATCTGACAGAAAGGAATCTCTGTGTGCCACAGCAGGGGTTTCCTATTCCTTTGCAGCCCTAGTGTCTACTGGCCAGAAACATAGAAAATAAGTCAAGCCATTTCTGCCAGCAGGAACATAGAAATAAAGTAATCTGGCAGTTTTCAAGGTCTAATGGAAGGCCCTGAAGACTACATGTAGAGTGTTTGCCTAGCATGCATGAGGCTCTGGGTTTCATCCCCCACACTGCAAAAATAAATAAATAAAATTAACTAAGATCACACAAAGGAATCCTCCACACTTCAGCCATTCCTTTACATAACACATTTTCAGAGTCCCAGTAGAAATTAGCATTTACTTCCCATACAGGCAGGTGAGTGAGGTTTAGGGCAAAGGGGACTTCTGAGTAGTCATCATAAAACCAGTTGGTAGTCGCAGGAGCTCCACACAGAGCATGCTCACCTTTTATATCGCATCACTCCCTCTCTCCTTTCCCCTCCCTCCCCTGAATCTTTTTCCTGCTTACATTTTCCTACCTTTCCCCCCCTATTCTCTGCCCCTTCCTTTCTCTCTCTGTTCACCAGAAACAGGAACAAAAACGAAGCACTCATGTGACTTGATTTCATTTTAGTGAGGAAGATTTAATATTTAGCCTATATTTTAATGGACTATGTGGATATTTTACCTTATTTTAATGAAAAACACTAAACTTGGATCATCTTGTCCATCTGTGACTCACCAGGCTTTGTGTACTCCTTTTTAATGTCTATAGTGTTCTTGATTGACAAACATGATCAATATTCTTACCAAGAGTAAGAAATAAGTTTCTTATTCTTAGTTGGCTGGATTTGAGGTTTTTAATTTTTGTTTCTTATGAGCATTTACAAAGTTATGGTATCTGTTAGAATATCTTAGTAGAAAATAACAGCATAATCCAATTTCTGACCATGACACAGCCTTTACCTGTGCCCTGGAACTGCACCCCAGAGCTCAGAAAAAAATGTGCTTATCCAGGCCTTTGTTTTAATATCACCGGAGATCTGGCCAGCCAGTGATCACAGACCTGTGGATGCCAGACAGGCAGCCAAGTGACCTGCCTCTCCAGTTGGGCAGGACACTGGAATTCCCCTGGATGGGACAGGTTCTCTGGTATTGCTGTTGGATCACAACAAATGAAATAACCATAATTTCCATCTCCTGTTACTGCTTACAAAGAGCTAGACTTACTCCATGTGATCCTTACACCCATGCTATGAAGTGAAGGCACTAATATCACTCATTTTACAGATGTGAAACTGACACTAAGATAGACTAATTGAGTTGTCTAGAGTCACCCAGCCAGCAAGCGTGAGAGTAAGAATCTGAGAGATTCTCCAACTCTAGGGCCCAGTGGAGACGCAGTCCCCATTAGTTCTTCTCATTACACCTGGCATGCACCAAGGGAAAGCAGTAATTGCCTGTCTTACAGCTCCATCTCTCCAGGGGAGAACAGCGCCACCACCAGGACAAAGAGGAACTAGACATGGTCTTGTGGTGAGCTTTATCTTTCAGATCCCCATCCCTTTGGATTTCCCTTGCTAGCTCAGCTGTTTCCTGTACTGGCTACCAACACACCCCTCCACCCCCCCCCCCCGCCCCACCCCCCCGCTCCGCCCCCCTTGCCCTCCACACACACCTTGCAAAGTATGGCAGGCAGGACTCATGATCACAATTTAATGGAAATATTAGCACACAGAGTCACATAAATGACGGAGTGACCCTTTGGCCCTTCTGTACGATAGACTGTCCTTTCTGAGGCTTGCTAGCAAGTGGAGGAGTAGTTTCTGACAAGAGCTGGGAAGCTCTTGCTTGTTAACTACAAATGGAATTGATGCAATTTGGTATCAATATAAAAACTGTACTCTATCTCCATTTAATTGTGAAACTTGGCTGGGGACTTGTGGCTCATGCTTGTAATCCTACCTACTCAGGAGGCTGAGATCTGAGGCTCACAGTTCAAATCCTATAGACTCTTATCTCCAATTAGCTACTAAAAAGCTGGAAGTAGGGCAGTAGCTTGAGTGGTAGAGCACTGGCCTTTTCAGAAAAAGCTCAGGACAGTGCCCAGGCCTTGAGGTCAAGCCCCACTACCAGAAAAAAGAAAAAGTAAAGCTTTATTGGTGAATTCTCAAGTGGGTGAAGGTTAAGCCATAGTTTTCCATTTGTTTTACATTTTTGTTGTGAATAGAATCTTGGCTTTGCCCATTCTTATTTTAAAAACTTGAAAGAGGAAGAGGAACAGGAGAAGAAGTGGGGAGTAGGAGAAGGTGAGGAGAAGGAAGCATGATTGTTGAAAAAGACAAAAGTGCAGGTAGAGAACCTGGTGACTCAGGGCTGGAGGAATGAGGAGAATGCTTTCCCTTGGGAGGGGTTCTACCTGCACACAGTCACACAGAGGAATCACAACACCAAATATGTTCTCACATGCTTAAGGTGCCACTGGTGAGTGATTGGAGAGAATCCAAAATTAGAACAAAGAATAGTCTGGAACATATTCAAAGATTTACTAGTAGAGAACCTTCTTAATAACCCAAAGTTTGGGAGACACCTCTGAATTCCCTAGTTCTTACAAAATTCAGCTCAGCACTAATAGCCAACACTTGCTCCCTTAGGATTTTCTCCAGAAGCCTGAAGAAGATAAGAAATATCTAGAATATGAGATGTGAGTTATATTACCAAGCTATACTCACAAGCAAAATGGCATCTTTCTAATTCTATGAACTTTATACATTTATCTTACCACATTTGTCCATGTCTGTCTGCCTTCTCTCCCTCCCTCCCTTCCTCTCTCTCTCTCCCTCTCCCTTACCCCCCCCTCTCACACACACACACTCATATCCCTTTCCATGCCACTACCATGCACCAAATTTAAATATTTCCTGGGTAACTCCTACCAGTCCTTTAAGGTTTAGTCTCTAGGCAGCCTCCCTTGACTCCTCAGTCATGGTCAGGACCAAGGGTGAACTCTGACAGGGCTCTGCAGATTCCCAGGGACATTTGTGGCAATACCTTTGTTCCCATCTCAGTCTTCTGTCTGGTCCTAAAGTGCAGGTATGGATACTTTCCCACCTATTGCATCTTCTATTAGAACCTCTCAGCCTTGCAAGTATCCTGGGTATTAAATAGGAGGAGCCTCAGAAGGATGTGGAGGCTGTGGGCCCCTGGACAGAAGTGGCAGCCAGGGTGGGTGTTGGAGCCATGGAGACAGGGCTTAGAGGAGAAAGTTATGAGTCTGTGAGCCCAACCTCATGGTGCCATTTTCCCCACAATGCAAAACATTAGGTGGACAGCCAATGAAGTGTGTGGAGTTCAGATACTAAGTCTGCAAACTAGAGTCATTCAGTGGAGACTCAATGTGGAGAGAATGAGGCTTCTGGAGAATGGGCTGCCAGGTAAGACAATGAGGGAATGACAAGAGCCAGCCAAAGCAGGAGCCCTGCAGCCTGAAAACAAGGGCCTATTCCATGTTCCTGACATTAGCCCAAGGATAGCACTGATTACCCGATGACCTACCTGAGACAGTGGCTTCTCAGGCAATATTTAATTAGACTTTGGGAAAGTAAATGGTCTTTTCTTTCACCTAAATTCCTGTAATTCCCATTTATACCACAATTATAATTACATAATGACTTCTGACATGGTTGGGTTTTATGTCCTCTTTCCCCTGCTAGAAGTTTATGTACCTAGTACAAAATCTAGAAGATTAGCTGGGCACCAGTAGCTCATGCCTGTAATCCTAGCTACTCAGGAGGGTGAGATCTAAGGATTGTGGTTTGAAGCCAGTTCAGGCAGGAAATTCCGTGAGACTCTTATCTCCAATTAATCACTGGAAAACTGCAAGTGGTGCTGTGGCTCAAAGTAGTAGAGTGCTAGCCTTCAGCAAAAGGGCTTAGGGACAGTGTTCAGGCCCAGAGTTCAAGCCCTATGACTGATAAAAAAAAATCTTGTTTTTCAGTATATATTCATCCACTGAATAAGTGAATTAATCTTTAAAAATATTTCAGTAATTGAACATTTTTTTTTTTTTTTTGTCATGGGCTTGAACTCTGGGTTTGGCCACTGTCTCTGTGCTCTTCAGATCAAGGCGAGCACTCTACTGCTTGAGCCACAGGGCCACTTCCAGTTTTCTAGTGGTTTATTGGAGATAAGAGTCTTATGAACTTTCCTACCTAGGCTGGCTTTAAACCCCGATCCTCAGATCTCAGCCTCCTGAGTAGCTAGGATTATAGGCGTGAGCCACTGGTGCCTGACTGAACATCTTTTTGTTAAGAGCTTTTGCCAAAACAAAATCATAAAACCAACACTACTCACATCTTTTTGAGAAATCTGTGTCAGCCCTAAAAATCTGAAATTACCTTTGTTAAAAAAGATTTTTAGGTGCCAAATTTGGTTTTGAAATTTTATTGAAAATACACTTGCCACTAGAACCTATAGACATAGTTAGGAGCTTTTTAAAAAGAGTCCCAGGGGTACCTCAGATAGGAGAGAGACTTGAAATTACACCAAAATAAAAAGTTTCTGCACAGCAAAGGGCATAGTTGCTAAACTAGAAAGACAGCCAACAAACAGACTGGGAGAAAATCTTTACCAGCAATATATCTGACAAAGGCCTAATATCCAATATAGATAAGGACCTCAAAAAATTAACCCCCTAAAACTAACAAACCAATCAGTAAGTGGGCAAAGGAGCTTAAGAGAGAGACTTCTCCTAAGAATTAAGAATGGAAAATAGATATATGAGGAAATGCTCAACCTCCTTGGTCATAAAAGAAATGCAAATAAAAAACAACTTTGAGATTCCATCTCATCCCAGTTAGAATGGCCAACATCAAGAATACGAATAACAAGAAAAGCTGGTGGAGATGTGGGGAAAAAGGACCCTAATGTACTGTTGTTAGGAATGTAAACTAGTACAACTACTCGAGAAGTTGGTTTTGAGGTTCCTCAAAAAAAAAAACTAAACAGAGGCTGGGCAGGAAAGTCCATGAGACTCTTATATCCAATTAATCACCTGAAAACCGGAAGTGGTGCTGTGGCTCAAGTGGTAGAGCGCTTGCCTTGAGCTGAAGAGCTGAGGAACAGCGCCCAAGTCCAGAGTTCAAATCCCATGACCACCACCAACAACAACAAAAATTAAACAGGGATGGGAAGGTGGCTCAGTGGCAGAGTGCTTGCCTCACATGCATGAGTCCCTGGGTTTGATTCAACAGCACCACATAAGCAGAAAAAGCTGGAAGTGGCAATGTGGCTCAAGTGGTACAGTGCTCACCTTGAGCTGAAGAGCTGAGGGAGAGTGCCCAGGCCCAGAGTTCAGGTCCACGACTGACAACAAACAAACAAACAACAACAACAACAACAAAAACCCAGCGAACTTCTTTAAGACCAAGGCAAACTATTCTTGGGCATCTACCCAGATCATTACATGTCAGGCTATGATATGGTAAAGACATGTGCATATCCATGTTCACTGCCGCACTATTCACAATGTCATTATGTAAATGGACCAGAGGCACTCCAACAGGTGAGTGGATCAATAAAATGTGGTATATACACAATTTTACTCATCCATTAGAAAGAATAAGATTATGTCACTTGTGGGAAATCATGCTAAGTGAGAACAAATGGCGCACGTTTTCTTTCCTATGTAACTGGACAAGACAACCTATATGGAACTCTAGGCTTTCACATACCAGAATAAAGGAGGATATGCTTAGGGGAGGAACTCAAAGGTGTAACTTCTTTAAAATACTATTTATCAAAATGAATTCCAGGAAATGGGAGCATGGTTTTCTTTGTTGGTGTTATTGTTGGTGGTAGTAGTGGTGCTGTGTGTTTTTGCTTTTGGTGTGTTTTTGGGATGGCAGAGGAGCGTGCAGAAAGGGAAGCAGGAAGGGTGAACAAGCACAATGATGCTATTCAGTATACAGTGATCCTGCACTGATAGTGGGAGTTATGTTCCAGAGACCACAGCAATAAATGAAAATCCGTGAAGTACCAGCTTTATACAGTTGTCCCTTGCTATATTGCAGTCCACTTAGTACTAATTTGTGGATTTTCATCTATCACAGGGGGCTCTGAAATGTGATTCCCACGATAGGTGAAGGATCACTACTTATTTAAAAAAATCAGGTGATTCAGTGAAGCCGCAATAAGGGAACTGCCATATAGAGAGGGATGACTGTTCACTATGTGGAAAATGAACTATGTAAATTATGAGCAGAGACAGGAGGAAGAAACTGGATGAAGCAAAGGCAGGGGTGACATTGTCCAAAAAAAGAAATGTACTCAGTATCTGATTTATGAAACGGTAACCCCTCTGTACAACACCATCATCACCATCAGCATCAGCATCATCATCATCACCATCAAATTATATATAAAATACAC
Organism: Dipodomys merriami; assembly: GCF_024711535.1. Classification (NCBI taxonomy): domain Eukaryota; kingdom Metazoa; phylum Chordata; class Mammalia; order Rodentia; family Heteromyidae; genus Dipodomys; species Dipodomys merriami. Next base: position 199,666 of record NW_027205270.1, read on the forward strand.
TTGCAAACAAATATTAGATTGAACAAAATGCGCATTTTGTGAGGCCCCAAGTGGCTCAAGCCCATAACCCTAGCTACTCAGGAGGCTGAGATGTGAGGATCATGGTTCAAAGCCAGTCTGATTAACCAGCACAAAGCTGGAAATAGAGATGTAGCTGAAATGGTAGAGCTCCCACTGTAAGCAAAAAAGCCAAAACAAGAGGACAAATCCATAGGTTCAAGCCCCAGTAATGACAAACAAAGTGTTTTTTTTTAAATGTAACAGTATTTGCAAACATAGACAAATGATATAAATCCACTCAATTCTAAGTGTTGAAAATGCAGTATTGTACTCATGTAGTAAGAGCTACTGGGATGGTTCAGGGAGCTGAGAATTCAATACAACAGATGTCATAACAGTCAAATGACCAAAGCAGTGATACAAAATAAAGATAATTTAAAGCATGTGTATCCAGCTGGGTGCCAGTGGTTCATGCCTGTAATTCTAGCTATACTGCAGGCTGGTTCTGAAGATTGCTGCTCAAAGCTAACCCAGAGAGAAAAATCTACGAAACTGTCTCTAATTAACCAGCAAGGTGCAGGGCTGAAGGTAGCATTCTCTGATGTTTGACTCTATTGCTTTACACCATTCTGCTAAACCAAAACCAAGCTGATTTCTCAGATTTCTAGCAGATTGTTTCTTTCTACTCATGACAGTTCTAAGTACATATCTAAAAGTGGGTGCTCCCAAATAAATGAGTTCTGCCTTTAAATACCATTTTGCTAGAACTATCTCAGGTATCTCCTCCCAACTTTTGTTATATATATATGAAAACAGAGAAAAAAGACAAACCATACCAAAAACTTGCAATTAATGACTTACCAGGCTCTTAGAGACCTTTTATTAAGGTAGGATATAAGGTGGGACATATCTGGTTAGTATGAAGCTGTACAGGTTGGGCTTCATATAATAGGGGTCAATGGGAAGGCAGGTGCCTTTGCTTGTTATTACAGATGCAGAGATCCAAGGCAGAAACAACTAGGACACAGGACAGTCACCAATATGCTTCTGTAGTGCTGCTTTTTGAGGATGCTAATACTACATCTGTTTGGAAGTAGCACTTCCCAGGAAATAACTGGTCAGGAAGTGTATGTCTGTATGGGGGAAGTAGAGAATCAGTAATTTTGTACTGTATCCTGGGTGTGCAGCTTATATAAGTCAAACACCATAGGCAAGGGGAGGAACAGGAAGATCCTAATAGTAGCATGCACTATCAATTGTAGCTTTGCATGTGACTCCATGTTCAGAGAACAGAGAACAGGTAGGGGAATGTGCTACTTCAGGAAAATGTACTGTGCTGGTTGAAGGCCTGCTAAAAATTGAAAACTGGTCTGGACCCAGGCATGTCTGAAAAAGAGGATGTAGAAAATTCAATCAAATGTATAAGTAATTTGGAACAACACGTGACTTTAGCAAGGATTCAGAATGAAAGGTGAACTAACTTCTATGTAATAGCAATTAGTAATTTATAATAAAGTAAAAATATTAGTATCACAGCATAAAATTATCAAATACTTAGGAATCAATATTATAAAGGAAGCTCATCTCTACATTGGAAGCTATGAAATATTAATGAGGAAAAATTAAAGACCGAAAGAAATGAAGAAATATACAATGTTCATGGATCACAACACCTAGAATTGCCAGGACGACAGTTTTCCCCAAATTGGATTGCAATACCCATCAAAATAACACATGTCCTAGTGTGGCTTTGCCATTGTGCTGCCAATAGAAGGAATCTATTTTTCCTTTTTGAATTTAGATGTGTTTGTATACTGCAGCCCTTCATAAGCAGCTCATTAATGGCATTGAGGCTTTAACCAGCATTACTGGAATAACTCACTCTTTTAGACTTTTGGGGGACATGTAGCTGTCCAGCTGCAAGGAGATGCCAGGCTGTGAGGAAGTCCAAGCAAGCTAATGTGAAGAGGTTACATGGGGGAGGTCCTAAGTTTATATAAAGACTTAATGAATGCCTGCTCTGGTGCCTTGGTGCTCTAGCCCCAGCTGGATGTAGCCATGCTACTACAACTGCACCAGAGACTTGAGAAGCTTTGAGCTAAGCCCTTCTAAAAAGTGATCTCAAGAACCACGATACATAACATATGATTGTTGTTTTTAAGTTACTATGTTCTGAGATGATCTGTTACTCAGCAAGAGATGCCAGAACAGGAATTTTAGAGTATACAAAGATTCTTCATCAGGACACAAAAAGAACTAATTACAAACATTTTTAAATAATAGGTATTAGAACTGGTTAAAATTTGGGACCTCTGTTTGTCAAAAGATAACATTTAAAATTTTTTATTTTATTGTAAAGATGCTGTACAGGGGTTACAGTTACAGGAGTAAGGTAATGAGTACATGTTACCCCTCCTTTGTTTTTTCCTACTATCCCAAAGATAACATTGAGAAAGAAAGTTAGAGATGTTCACAGAATGTTTGTGACAAAAGGCCTGTAAGCAGGATATAAAAAAATGCCAAAAAAGTAATAATTAAAAACAGTGAACAACTCGATAGGAAGCTCACAAAATCCTTAGTCACTTTATGAAAGAGAATATGAGTAGTTAAAAACATGAACACAATTAACCAGACCGCTGTCAAGTGATGTAGGGGAACTGGAACTTTCACACACTGTGGGTGGCAGGATAAAACAGCACAACCAATTTAGAAAATTGCTCGTTGGTATCTATTAAAGCTAAATATATTTCATTGCCTGGCTGGCCATAGTGGCTCATGTCTGTTACCCTAGCCACTTGGAGACTGAGATCTAGATGACTGTGATTTGAAATGAGCCCAGGCAGAAAAGTCTGTAAGATTCTGTCTACAAAATGACCGGAAGAAAAATGGGTGGGGAATGTGGCTCAAGTGGTAGAGCACCAGCTGAGCAAGTATGAGGCCCTGAGTTCAAACCCTGGTGGGAGAAAAAAAGGAGATAGAATAAAAGCTAAGTATATTTCTATCATGACTCAGAAATTTCACTTCAAGAAATATACCTATGAGAAAAGAGTATATATTTTCACAGAAAGTCATATATACAGAATGTCATAATGCCTAAATTAATCATATCCCTTAACTGGAAATAAAATATTCATAAACAAAATGGGTGATGTTATAGTGTACAGCTATGTGTTGCCTTGTGGTGGGGTTAAGAACCTGATAAGTCCGTCCTATGTCGAAAATATCATAAATAAAAATGCATTTAATATACCTAACCTACCAAGCAACATAGCTTAGTTTTGGCAACAATAACTAGCAATCTCCCTTATATTAGCCACAGTTTAGCAAAGGTACCTAATCTGAAGCCTGTTTTAGAATAAAGTGTTGACTATATCATGGACATACAAAGATAGGGTTTTATATACATAACGGAACACCAAAACACAAAACTTGATATCCAAATAAGTTAGCAACACCCAATGCTATAGCTCACCTGTCTTAGGATTATGTGGCTGACTGAGGGCTTTGTCTCCTGCCATTGCTTGCAATTATATAACAGTTTCACTAGCCTGGGAAAATATCGAAATTCAAATTGTGATTTACAGTTTCTACAGAATGTATGATGCTTTTGATCCATTATAAAGTCATATATAGGCTATCTACAAGCAAGAAACAATCTGTGTTCTTATAATGAAATACTAGTCAGCAATTAAAAGAACTACCCATAACACACAAAAACATGGATGAAGGTCCCAGGAAGTGTGTGTACAATAGAGACTCTAGAGAAATCAATCCTTGTGTTATTAATTCAAACTGTCAGAGAGGCAGAAAAATTGCCAAGTTCTTGATACACTAAAGGCTGACCTCATCCTGAAACTAAACCTGATTTTGTGTGTGGGAAAAGAAAAGCACTTCAAACTGATCTCACCTATGAATATAGCCGTTTTAAAAATCATAACATAGTTAAACTGGGTATAATATGCAAAGACATATCCATGATCAAGTAGAGCTTTGAAAAGAAATGCATGAGTGCTATAAAAGAAGTTGAATTGATCATTATTAGGTCAAAAAGAAAAAATGACACTGATAGATTTCAAAAGTAATTTGATGAATGTTGACACTCTTTAAAAAAGTAATCCTCAATGTTGTTTTGATTTGCATTTCTTTTATGGCTAGGGATGTTGAACATTTCTTCATGTGTCTATTGGCCATCCTTCTTTCTTCTTCAGAGAAGTTTCTCTTTAAGTCTTTCACCCACTTATTTATTGGGCAGTTGTTCCTTTGAGGATTTGTTGTTGGGGGGTTTAATTTTTTGAGTTCCAAGTATATTTTAGATATGAGACCCTTGTCCGTTGTATGGCTAGTAAAGATCTTCTCCTAATCCGTGGGCTTTCTATTGATCTTGCTAGCTATGTCATTTGCCATGCAGAAGCTCTGCAACTTTATGCAATCCCATTTGTCCAACCTTTCTTTGATTTGTTGTGTTTCCGGGTCTCTACAGAAAATTTTGGCCTGAGCCAAGGAGACCTAGGGTTTCTCCTATTCCATCCTGTAATGTTTTCAGAGTGTCTGCTTTGAGTTCAAGGTCTTTGATCCATTTGGAGTTGATTCTGGTGCAGGGTGATATATAAGGATCTAGCTTTAGTTTTCTACATGTAGTTAACCAATTTTGCCAGCACCATTTACTGAAGAGGCTGTCTTTCTTCCATTCTATTGTTTTAGCTCCCTTATCGAAGATTAGATGGCTATAGGTCTGTAGGTTCATTTCTGGGTTTTCAATTCTATTCCATCGGTCCTGAGATCTAAATGCAAATCAAAACAACATTGAGATATCACCTCACTCCAGTTAGAACGGCAAAAATCAAGAACTCTAACAACAACAGATGCTGGAGGGGATGTGGACAGAAAGGAACCTTACTTCATTGTTGGTGGGAATGTAAACTTGTTCAACCACTTTGGAAAGCAGTATGGAGGTTCCTCAAAAGACTTCACATAGAACTCCCCTATGACCCAGCAATCCCACTTTTGGGCAGTTACCCAAATGTTTACAAACAAGACCACACTAAAGCTACTAGCACAACTATGTTTATTGCAGCATTATTTACCATAGCTAAGATATGGAACCAACCCAGATGCCCCTCAGTAGATGAATGGATCAAGAAAATGTGGTATATATACACAATGGAATTCTATGCCTCCATCAGAAAGAATGACATTGCCCCATTTGTTAGGAAATGGAAAGACTTGGAAAAAATTCTATTAAGTGAAGTAAGCCAGGCCCAAAGAAACATAGGTCCCATGGTTTCCCTTATTTGCAATATCTAGTATATGTATGAGTCAAGCGGAAAAGGTCAGATAATGTGATGTCAGGAAAATGAACCCTTAGATATGTATTTTAATGTTTTTTTCTTTCATGCATGTGTTTCTAACGCATTTATAAGATTATCTCTTTGTTGCTTTGTATGTCCCTCCCCCACAGTATAATCCCTGCTTTCACTATATTTGATGTTAGTATAACTTGTGGAGGAGATGGGGAAAAACCAGTTGTTTAAAGATACAGGTGGAACTGTTGCAACAATGAGAAGTACAAGTTGTCATGTCCAAAATGAGCTTTACAACGTCGGTGTGGGGCGGGGGGAAGGGGGAGGAAGGAGAAGGATTGGGATTGGGGGGGAAGAGGGGAGGCTGGGAAGAGATGTGAAGGGTAAACAAAGGAGGAGGCTGCAATGCCTGGTAAGAAATGTACGCATTAACCTGCCCATGTAATTGTAACCCCTCTGTACAGTATGTTTACAAATAAAATTAAATAAAATTAAAAAAATTAATCCTCTAGCAAATTGGAAACAGAAACTTCAAACTAATGACTTGGCACTTTTCTTTTTTAATATTTTTTTATTGTAAAGATACTGTCCAGAGGGGTTACAGTTACATGAGTGAGGTAATGAGTACATTTCCTATAATTTGGCACTTTTCTAAAAGCTCTAAAGAAGGCAATTACTGAAATTAGAAGGTGTCCTTTGTGAACTAAAAGCACAGATAGACTGAAAAGTCAGACCTTACCACATAATGGAAAGGAATATGCAAAAAGGCCACTTTCAATGAGGGCCATGACAAACTTGTAGAAGCTAAATCTTAAAAACCAGGAATTCTAACTATCACTGTTAATTTAAAACTCGATTTTGTACCAGATCAGTATGCTGGTGTGTTTCCTTTCCTTTTTGAAAAAAACTACATTATTATAACTAAAATGTATTAAGCTGTTTTTTCCCTGTTGTGATAATATTTCACTTAGATGATTGGGATTTTTAATAGCATGATCTTATAGTATAGATTCAATACAAGAAAAAAATTTGTTGTCTGTTTCTTCTCTCCTTATTATAATTTTTCAGTTCACAATTATTTCTAAAAATAATGTTATTGTACACAGGAGAGATTTTTAAAAAATATTCACCCAAATATCAAACATGCTTAGTATAGCACTGTTATTACTAGGATTTTACACTGCAACACTACTTGTTGTAAGGGCTAGGTCATCACACCCATTCTTTGTTTCAGTCTTTACTTACTGCACAAAGCTATTACACTTGAAGTTTGAATATGAGATTGAGCCACCTATAATACAGAGATTCTTGGCTTTTGTTTTATTTTTAGTTATTGTAATACTGGATTTTGAACTCAGGGATTCACATTTGCATGACAGGCAATCTACCATTCAGCAACCCCTTCAGTCCTTTATATTCTTGTTAATTTGAGATAGGTCTCTCTCTCTCTCTCTCTCTCTTTTTTTTTGCTTGGGGCCACCCTGGACCATAATCTTCCTATTTAGCTTCCAATTGTAGCTTTATATTGGTTGAGATATGGTTTCACAAATTTTATGCCAAAATGATCTTGAGCTATGATCTCTTGATCTCAACCTCATAGGTAGCTAGGATTACAGGCTGAAGTCACTGCTCCTGGCCTTGCCTGGCCTTTCTGATGGTAGAAAATGGTTCTTGCTTCCAGAACATCTTATAATCAACTTTATTGGCAACATTTTAGAGGACCAAATACAGCCATTGTTGAGAGCTTAGATTGGCCTCTGTTGAAAGCTGCTAGGGACCTCCAAAGAAGACATAGGAGAGAAGGGGGCTTGTGGTAAGTTCCAAGCAAGCCTACCTTCACATCAAGTTTGTCACAATAGTGAAAGCTGTAGCCATATCTACCTCTAGAATCTTCCTCTTTGACAGAGCAAAGGAAACTGAAGAAATAACATGCTTTGGAGGAAATTTAGAACAGAGTCATGGTTCAAGCTTCACCTCATGTAAGCTGCAGAAGAAATGATTGCAATCAGTTCTCTCACTGATCCCATGACAGCCCAGGTTTGTGCACTGTCAGTCACAATATGAAATTCCACCCTGGAAGCTGCAGCAGGACACCAGTCATATTCCCTTTGATGTGAGGGGATCCAGAGCTATGGGAAAATGTACATAGCTCTTAGGAATTTGTGTACAAAAGTGGACTGACAGTGGTCATATCATTGATGCTCAGGAAAGACTTGTCACTGGAGACATATTGATGTATTAAAGTGTTAGAAACATTTGGGCTGATCTTGACTCCCATGGCAAAATGTTTCTGTCTCTGGCTATTTAAAAAAATGTACTGAGGACACTCAGAAAGAGCCACAACATTCAATTAGATGTATTCTCAAAGCACATCATTCATTTGTTTATTCATTCATTCATCAGTGTTAAGTACCTTCTGCAGACCAAGCATTGTTTTAGGTGATGATTCAGGAAAACATAGATAGGATAAACAATACATGTGATGACAATAAGAAAAATACAGCATGGAGGGGTCAGAGGGAAAAGAGGGTGAGAACATAGATATTTTTTAAGTGTGTTGGGTCAGGTACGCCAGAGGAAGAGATTGTGAGAGTCATGGTTTGAAAGCCAGATTGAAGTAAAAGGCAGTGAGTCCCCATCTAAACATATAAGCTGGGCACGATGGTACGTACCTATAATCTTAGCTACACAGGAGGCACAGGTAGGTTGATTGTGGCCCACCAAGGCCCACTCCTGCTGTGGTGTTGAGGACAGATCCAAGGGAGTAACTCTAGCCTCATCCAGGTAGGAGGGAAGGTTCCCTGTATAGGGTGGTACAGTGAAGCTGGGAGGAGGGGTGGCATTTTGGGTACTTCAGGAGGATATTGACAGCACAAATAGTCTATGGTTGTGTGAAAGGAAGAGATTTTTGGCCTGAGCTATTGAGTAGTTGGCAATACTGTTCACTGAGATGGGGGAAAGACAAGGAGAGAAGAAGATGTAGGGAAAGAGAACTAGTTTTGAACATGCTAGGTTTAAGAGTAGATGTGTAAGCAAATGCATCAAATAGGCCATGGAATACATACAATAATCCGGCTGGAAGTATGAATGGTGAACTTACATGAAACAAGAAGATCTGCTTCCCGAGTTGGGATTTGCATTAGGCTGAAAACCAGTAGGAAAGAACAATTGATCACATGGTAATGGAAACCTGTAGGGTCTGGTACTGAAGTCTATTGCACTTTGGACTTCATAGTGCTAACTTCACCATCCTCAGGAAACTGTATCTTGTTAAAATGTGACCTGGAAATGATTGGTATCCCATTTTTAATGAATGTGCTTTTTTGGTAAGTTTCTCAAGCCAGAGGACCACAGTCAAAGCTGAAAAACATCCTCAATCAATATATTCTAGGAGATGACCATAAATGCTGTGGGCCTTCATCACAGGATATGAGTTCAATAAAGAGATCAACTCTGAAGTCCTAAGTGCTCTTCACCTCTCCTGAGACGGTCTCTGTGCCTTTTCTTTTGCATTGAAACACCGAGGGTCAAGGTCAGGGTAGAGGCCCACCAGCAGTCTGTGGTAGCGATAACGGATGTGCCTGTGGGTAACTCCAGCCTCAGCTTTGTCGTTCCTGGCTCGTGAAGCCTGGTTTGGGCACAGAGGGCAATACTAAGGTTTCCTGAACACAACTGCAGCTTGCAATTAAGAGCAACCCAAACAACAATTTGGCAGCTATGGGGATCCTGTTGCCACCTGAGATGAACAAATGTAACCACTTTTACATTCCTACCAGCACTCAATGTGACCAGCTTTAACTTGCTCAGAAAAACTCAATAATGAAATTAAAAAACAAATGACTTGATTGAAAATGAGCAGAGGTCAAGCCAGACATGTTTGCATTCCAAGCACTCCAGTGGGTAACAGGAGTATAAGTTTGAGACCAGTCTGGGTGGGCAGGTCAGATCCTGTCTCAAAGAGGGGAAAAATAAAGAGGTAAGGAGGTAGGGCACTGAACCAGAGCCACAAAGGGTGAACTAATCCAGCAGTGGTACTCACTGGACACTACGTTGAAAAATTATTTATTCAAGTTGTGGGCAGGGAAAAACTGGGAGAGAGCAAAGGAAGGGGTGATATTGTCCAAAAAGAAATGTATCACTACCTGGCTTATATACCTCTTTGTATATCACCTTAATAATAATAATAATAAATTAAAATAAATGTTCTCAACAGATATTGATTGGCTGCCTTATTTCTTTTTTAAATCTTGTCATTTCTAACCACATTTTCCCTCCTTCCCTCCATTTCTTCCCTCCCTTCCTTCCTTCCTTCCATCTATCCTTCTTCTTTTTTTTTTTTTTTTTTTTGTATCTTCTCTCTTTCTTTCTTGGCAGTCCTGGGCGTCAAACTTAGGATTTCATGCTTGCTAGGCAAGCACTCTACCACTTAACTACATCTCAGTTCTTTTGCTTTTAATTTGTTGTTTTGACAGGGTTTTGTCTTTTAGCCTGAGTAAGTCTTGGACAGCCATCCTCCTATCTCTGCCTCTGATTACAAGCTTGGACCATTAGACTCAGTCCCAACACGTTTCTTGATGTATTCAGTCTATTGGTTTCATTTTGAGTACATACAGCATGGATGGAATTTGCCTATTCTGTAAATTGAGTTTGCTTCAACGTTCTCTAATCGGTTCTAAATGGTCTCTAAATATGCCTTTATCATTCTTTTTGGCACACTTTTTTCCATTGCTGGAAATAATAGTTTGTTGGTGTGTTTACATGTTTGAAATGTGCTCATTTGTCAATTCTTTCTCCATACATGGCCAACTGAAGTAGATGAAGTTGACATTCTAGTCTCCTCTAGTGAGGTTGCATTTGCTACATTGAGGAATATGGGTAACCTAAGTGAAATGTTCAAGGTCCTAGCTATCTATCTTTCTGTGGCCTCATGGCAAGATATAGCTCACTACAATTCAAAAAATTAAATCTCCCAACAACAAATCCTCAAAGAAACAACTGCCCAATAAATAAGTGGGCTAAAGACTTAAAGAGAAACTTTAATGCTTAAGAAATGTACTCAATGACATAGCTAGCAAGATCAATAGAAAGCCCACGGATTGGGAGAAGATCTTTACTAGCCATACAACGGACAAGGGTCTCATATCTAAAATATACTTGGAACTCAAAAAATTAAACCCCCCAACAACAAATCCTCAAAGAAACAACTGCCCAATAAATAAGTGGGCGAAAGACTTAAAGAGAAACTTCTCTGAAGAAGAAAGAAGGATGGCCAATAGACACATGAAGAAATGTTCAACATCCCTAGCCATAAAAGAAATGCAAATCAAAACAACATTGAGATATCACCTCACTCCAGTTAGAACGGCAAAAATCAAGAACTCTAACAACAACAGATGCTGGAGGGGATGTGGACAGAAGGGAACCTTACTTCATTGTTGGTGGGAATGTAAACTTGTTCAACCACTTTGGAAAGCAGTATGGAGGTTCCTCAAAAGACTTCACATAGAACTCCCCTATGACCCAGCAATCCCACTTTTGGGCAGTTACCCAAATGTTTACAAACAAGACCACACTAAAGCTACTAGCACAACTATGTTTATTGCAGCATTATTTACCATAGCTAAGATATGGAACCAACCCAGATGCCCCTCAGTAGATGAATGGATCAAGAAAATGTGGTATATATACACAATGGAATTCTATGCCTCCATCAGAAAGAATGACATTGCCCCATTTGTTAGGAAATGGAAAGACTTGGAAAAAATTCTATTAAGTGAAGTAAGCCAGGCCCAAAGAAACATAGGTCCCATGGTTTCCCTTATTTGTAATATCTAGTATATTTATGAGTCAAGTGGAAAAGGTCAGATAATGTGATGTCAGGAAAAGGAACCCTTAGATGTGTATTTTAAGGTTTTTTTCTTTCATGCATGTGTTTCTAACGCATTTATAAGATTATCTCTTTGTTGCTTTGTATGTCCCTCCCCCACAGTATAACCCCTGCTTTCACTATATTTGATGTCAGTATAACTTGTAGAGGAGATGGGGAAAAACCAGTTGTTTAAGGATACAGGTGGACCTGTTGCAACAATGAGAAGTACAAGTTGTCATGTCCAAAACGAGCTTTACAACGTCGGTGCGGGGGGGGGGGGGAAGGGGGGGAAGGAGAAGGATTGGGATTGGGGGGAGGGGGGAGGCTGGGAAGGGATGTGAAGGGTAAACACAGGAGGATGCTGCAATGCTTGGTAAGAAATGTACGCATTATCCTGCACATGTAATTGTAACTCCTCTGTACAGTATGTTCACAAATAAAATAAAATTAAATAAAAAAAAGAAATGTACTCATTACCTTGCTCATGTGATTGTAACCCCTCTATATAGTATTTTCACAATAAAAACTTATTTTTTAAAAAAGATATAGCTCACTGCATGCCATGTTTAGATTTAATCAGTGTGCATCTGGGATTTTGCACAGCGTTTAAGAGTGAACCTCTGGTATCTTATATTAACTCACAGCATACCTTCCTGCATCATCTTTGTGTTTGCATATGATGGGACTGGAGTGTGGGAAGGGACCAAGTTTGTCCATGCTACCACATTCAAGATTCCTGAGAAAAGAAAATGCTATTGCAAGGTGCTGGTGGCTCATGCCTATAATCCTAGCTACTCAGAAGGCTGAGATCTGATGATCACAGTTCAAAGCCAGCCTGGACAGGAAAGTCCATGGGACTATTATCTCCAATTAACCCCCAGAAAACTGGAAGTGGCTCAAGTGGTAGAGTGTTAGCTTTGAGCTGACACCCAGGCCCAGAGTTCAAGCCCCATGACCCACAAACACAACAACAACAAGAAAACGCTATTCAAACAGATCAATTGCTGCTGTGTAGTCTCAAAGAATTTTAACTGTATTTCCAAATCATGAATAGCAAGATACCACAGTCCTTATAAGCTAGATTTGTGGCTGTCTTAATTTAGTTGATATATAATGACTGTCTACTCTTGTTTCTTCCAACATTTAGTTGTATATAGAACCTGTTGAGGTTGTGGATACTGTTGCCTAGTGGTCTATTAATGATGCCAAGCAAGGCCATCACTTTATGTGATGACATAAATGAACCAATGGGTAAATGTCATATTCTTTGTCATCTCTCTAGGATGTTGTTAAGGGTGTTAGTAGGAAAGAGACAATTGAACAACAAAAAATTCCTCACAGCAGAAAGGCTAGAGTATCAAAAATCTCTAACCAAGATTAGTTCTACATAACATTTACAATCTGACTACCTGGTGCTAAGTGAGAAAGGAAGAGGATAAAGTGGCTGACATTTTGGGCTCATGATAGCACTTTTCAGTTTGGGGGTTGATGCCTACAGGTACTGATATGGCTAGGGAGCCTCCCCAGTCTAGTAAACCCTGAGATGAGGCCTCATACAAGATCTCCTCATTCTGCTGCTTCTCCAACAGACCCTTGTAATCCAACAAGATAAAGTTGATCATGAACAGCTTGAAAAGAATCCTCCCATATCATCTGTGCATCTGTGCCAACCAAAGGAGATATAAAATATATAGAGTATATTTTTGTAAGCATAAGTACATATACATACAAGTAAGCACGTATCAAGTATATGCATATATATATATATATATACTTATATGTGTGTACACAAACACATACACACATTCGACCAATGTATAGTTTACTAAAAAGCAAATGCTAGTGGTGACACCTGTAATTCTCAGAGGGCTGAGTCCTGGAGGATCTTGATTGGAAGCCAGCCTGAGCAGAAAGTCCAGGTGACTCCATCTACAATTAACTAGCAAAGTACTGGACTGGAGGCATGATTAAAGTAATAAGGTGCTAGCTGTGAACAAAAAAAAAGCTGAGCAAGAACTGGGAGAGCGAAAGGAAAGGTTGATATTGTCTAAAAAATGTACTCTTTATCTGACTTATGTAACTGTAACCCATCTTTATATCACCTTTATAATAACAATAAAAATTAAAAAACAGAGTAAGCCAGGCACCATGGTTTTATGCCTGGAATCCTAGCTACTCAGGAAGCTGAGATCTGAGGATCACAGTTTGAAGCCAGCCCTGGCAGAAAAGTCTGTAAAACTCCTATCTCCAATATACTACTCAGAAAAAGCCAGAAGTGGTGCTGTGGCGCAAGTGGTAGAGCACTAGCCCTGAGCAAAAGAAGCTCAAAGTCAGTGCCTAGACCCACAGTTCAAGCCCCAGGACTGAGGGGAAAAAAGCTGAGCAAAATGAAGTCTTCAGTTCAAACCCTAGTATCTCTTCAAAAACAAAAACAAAGTGTTGTTTTTCTGCTAAATGATCACACAAGCATAGTAACCCAGAAGGAAGTCATTTCTCCTTCTGTGATGGTGGATGTAGAGTTCTCAGGATAATCTAAGAACTCTCAATAAGAAGACAGAAGGCAGAATGGGGGCTTCTGGACAACTCCTTCATTTCATGTGCATCTTCAGGCACAGAGCTGGACAGATTTGCCACAGCCTGGCACTGGAAAGCCTGGAATGTCAGACGTGGCTTGATGATTTTCAGGGAGCATTATGAGTCTTGTGATGATGGTAGTGGAGGCAGAGTGCCTATGAGTTTGATAAGGTGTTGTAGTGGGACCTAAAAACTGCTGTCCTGTCTGTGTTCTGTCTCCTTTTCCCTCATCCTCACCCTCCTCAGCACAGCTCTGCAGCCTGTAGGTGACTCGTCTTCTGTAGGGTGAGTCCAGTCAATGTGTCTTTGGCCAATCATGTGACAGTGGTGTGTTCTTTTGTGGCGATGGGAGTATTCTAAACTTAGATTGTGGTGATGGGATTGCATGGTTTTGCAAAGTTACTAAAAATCATTAACATGACTGCAAATCATGTGACATGTGAATTATGCCACATTAAAGCTGCTAAATTAAAAAGGGTGGGGGGAAGTAGGTCACAGAGGGCACAGAATTACTGATCCAGCTTCTCCTGGATGGCCTATTGCTGCCCTCCCTGAATCCACCTGAAAATGATGAGAAATTCTGTTTCTTCTGACCAAAGCCCATGATGGAGAATTCCAAGAAAGCTGACTTTTGTCTTGTAATAAAGAGGCGTATTCTGATGGTTACAAAAACCCAAGGAGATAATAGAAAGCTTGGTGTTAGTTAGGGCCCCTCTTGGCCCAAGTTTCAAGTGTGGTGGTCTACCAAGAACAAGAGATCAAGGCCCTGCATTGAACTGGTGACATGATGCTTCTAAGGTTATCTCAAATTCCAGGACCACCATAGGGATGCAGCAAATCGCCTTTCCCCTCTGAGGCTCAGGTTATTCGTACAGAAGCTGAGGGTTTGCCACATTACAGGTCAGGGATGGGGATGTGGGTGTAATGCTCTAAGATCTGCTGATAAAAGAGGCCCGAGGAGCAGGCTTCCTGGAGACTCAGGCCAGATAATAACAGGAACTCAGCAGCCGGCAGACCACAATCGTGTCTCCATAATAATAATAATTACTACAAGAATAATAACTTCATTTTCTATTTCCTATTGTCACTTCTGTTCTGGGTGGTTCATAAACCCAAAGGAAGGTGATTGTTTGTTTTATAAAAAATCTAGTTGGAAGAAATGGAGAATGATGGAAGGGATGACATTGATTAAAATACATTGTACTCATAAACCTGATAGGTTGAATTGAAACTCCTTTGTCCAACCACTTAAAAATAATAAAATAAATAAACAAATAAGTAAAATAAAATTCTAGGTGTCATATAGACAATAAGAAATTTAATTATGTTAAATGAAGTCAGCCTGTCCCAGAGAGACAAAAGATGTATGTTTTCTTCTATATGTGGAAGGTAGCTTTGGCTTATAAACTTATAAGTAAACACATTGGGTAGTAGACTACCCAATGGATACAAATGTGTTAACTGAACTATGGTAGACTCAATGAGAAATCAAATGGTGTAATTCCTTAGAAAGGCAAAGTCAAAATTCAACAAAATAAATACCAGAAAACAGGTATTTGAAAGGGGTGGGGGTGGGATCAGAGTTTCCGGAAATGGGTAGAGGAATGAAGAGAAGAAGAGGGAGAGAAACTATTCAAGAATTCAAGATATATCTTACAAAACTTAGAACAGGGAGGGAAGGAGTGGAAAGGGCAGGGAAGGGTGAGGATATTCAAAGGGGTGACATTGGTCAAGATGCATTGTATTCACCAGCTGCTTTATTAAATGGCAACTCTCTTGTATAACTACTTAAAGATAAAGAAAATAATGAAGGAAATTTATAAAAGGTAGAAAGCAATGAAAGATGATTAAGAGCTCTCTTGAATCAGTTATAAATACTCAACATATATCTTGTTATATTTTTTATTTGTAGGGATGTATATTCTTATAGTTTTTTCAATAACATTGAACTATGTCATTTTTCAAAAGGAGAAGTATTGGTAACATGATTTCTAATTCATCTAATATATTTCAGTTTTTCAAGATCACTAAGTATACTTCTAAAAATTACCTATATGTCAGGTGCTGATGGCTCACACCTGTAATCTGAACTACTCAGGGGGCTGAGATTTCAGTTCAAAGCCAGCCTGGGCAGAGAAGTCCTCATGAGACTTATCTTCAATTAATCATTCAAAAACCAGAAGTGAAGTGGTAGAGCACTAGCTTTGAACAAAAGAGCTCAGGGACAGTGTCCAGTTCAAGCCCCATGACCAACAACAACAATAAAAAATAATATAATAGTCATACAGGTTTGTATTATATATTTGTTATAAAATTAATATATTAATATTAATTTATGCTATTTATTATGTTGACAAATATTCACATATAAAACTTGCATCTTTTATGTTACTATATAATAGATAATAAAATTAGTGAATTACATGTTTGTGTGTAAACATACATTAATGTGTCAAATCCATTCATTATTTCTATACATTTAAGTTGTTCCTAAGGGTTTTTGCTATTGGCAATGAAATTGTTGAAGTAGGAACCTTTCTTTTTTCATTTTTGTGCTATTGGCAATGAAATTGTTGAAATGGGAATCTTTCTTTTTTATTTTTGTGCTAGTACTGGGGCTTGCATTCAGAGCCTTATACTCTTGCTTCAAATTTTCATTCAAGGCTAGTGCTTTACCACTTGAAACACAGTTTCATTTCTGACATTTGCTAGTTAATTATAGATAAGGGTCTTTCAGGTTCATCTTCCCAAGCTGGCTTCATACCTTGATCCTCAGATCTCAGCCTTCTGATTAGCTAGGATTATGGTGTGAGCCTGACTTTCTTCTATATATTTTTAATATAAATGTCCTGGAGGTGGAATTTCTGATTCAAGATGTGCAAGTATTATTCTGGTTTTAGATATTCTCAAATTGTCCTTTAAAGACTTGGTGCCTTGATGATACTCAAACCATCATACATTCTAGTACCCACTTCTCCATCTCTTCAAGTCTTTATACTTGCCACTTTTTTTTTTTTTTTTTGCTCGGTTGTGGGGCCTGGATGTTTTCCCTAAGCTCTTCAGCTCAAAGTGAGTGCTATACCACTTGACCCACAGTACCACTTCCAGTTTTCTGGTGGTTAATTGGAGATAAGAACCTCACAGATACTCCTGCCCCGGCTGGCTATGAACTGTGATTTTCAGATCTCAGTCTACTGAGTAGCTCAGATTACAGGCGTTAGCCACCAGCTTCTGGCTTACTTGCCACTTTTGCAGGTATATTATTGTATCTTGTTTGTAAAGACTTGCTTTTTCCTGATCATGACTGAGTTTGAGGATATACACAGCACCCGCATGAGTTTACATTCTTTCTTTTGTTAATGGCTTGTGCATGACCTTTGTCCATTTTCCTTTTAGATCTATCCTTTTTTTTTGCTTTTTGTTTTGTTTTACAAGATCTTTATCAATATCACACATATTAAATATTTGCTTTTTTTTACAAGTTGCAAATACCAATTATTTTTTAGCAACCAATTTTAAGATTTTTAGATAGAGTTTATATTTTGTCAACATTGTGATCTTGCTATTCTTTTGCAATTTTGTGTTTGGTATGAGTCTTAGAAAGTACTTCTGTACTCAAAATGTATATGTGTAGGACTACAGCTATTTTTTTTTCTGTGTGTGTGTGTGTGTGTGTGTGTGTGTGTGTGTGTGTGTGTGTAAAACACTGGGGACTTGCACCTGCTGGGCAGGCAGGTGCTCTATGACTTGAACCGGCTCCAGGCCCCAGACCTTTCTTTGAAGTTTTTATAATTTCACTTTTAACTTTGAGGATGATTTATTTTTTGGAATAGGTACTTGAGTAGACATTTGATTGATTATTTAAAGTTTTACTCCTTTATGTAATTAGTTGAATGCTATTGTCATGTATTAAAATTATATATATATAGATCTTTCTTTGGATTTTTTATTATTTTTCATCAGTTTCTCAGCCTCAGCCTATGCTGCTCCCAGATTATCTCATTTAATGTTATGTATTATCATCTGTATTATTTTGTTTTATGGTAATAATTTAGAAAGACAAACTGCTGTTCATTTCATATGAAGGTTGTGGGTATTTGACAATTAATAGGTAGCTATTTCTGGTACATAGCAAAACCCATATGTATGTATGTATGTATGTATGTATGTATGTATCTATCTATCTATCTATCTATCTATCTATTATCTATTATCTATTATCTATCTATCTATATCTATCCATTCATCTATTTAATTTTGGTGCCAGTCTTGTGGCTTGAACTCAGGGCCTGAGTGCCTACCTTGAGCTTTTTTCTTCCCTCAAAGCTAGCACCCTACCACTTGAATCAAATTTTTGGGGGGTGCTTACTTGGAGATAAGCATCTCATGCACTTTCTTGCCTTGGCTGGCTTCACACAGTGAACCTTAGATCTCAACCTCCTGAGAAGCTAGGATTATAGGTGTGAGCCACCAACATCTGGCTACCCTTATCTTTTATATATCTAGACAGAAATGATGCTGAACATTCAAACTGGTCAAGAAACATGATGCTGAACATCTAATAGGCCATTCAAGTTGTCAAGATACCTAAGCCATGCCCAGGCAAGGAAGAAGTGTGTTGAGGAAGAAGTCCAGATGAGGAGCTACTTCTACACATAGATGAATTCTCTCTATCACAGAGATAACAAAATTCTTGAGCTTTTTATCCTCTTTCTCAAGGCCAAGGTGCTTGAGTTTCAAGATCCTTGATCCAAAGAGTGGTCTGTGCTGTGCCAGAATTGCAATCAGTTAAAGGAGATGACAAAATAAATTGGTCATCAACAGCAACAATACTTTCCTAGTTAGGACCCAGAGGATAAACCACAGTTCCAAGGCCCAAGAATTCACTCATTCTATCCAGTAACTGCATTTGGGAGGACTTTGTATCCTCCAAGTTATCACCTCTGCACCTGCTTGTATACTTGCTGTTCTAATATAAAAATTTTGTCCTTATTATTTCCTGACAGATAACATCTGCAACTAATGAAATTTTCATCTTTTCTCTACACAGGTCTTTTTTCTCTCTTGTGTGTATATGTGTCTTGCTACATTCTTTAGGTCAATAATAAACACAACAGAGTTATCTTTATCTTATTAATCACCACAAGCTAACATTTCACTGTTAAATATACTGCTGGCAGTTTATTTCAGAAATGAAGGTTCATTGTGTTAAGAAGACTCTATTTCTTGTCCACTAAGTTCCCCTTTTAAAAAGAATTGCTAAACTAGCAAGGTGTTGGATATTTGTAATCCCAGCTAGTCTAAAACCTGAGGCAGAAGGATTATAAATTTGAGGCTACATAGTGAGACCCTGTATAAATGAGGGAATAAATAAATAAATGTCTTTTTGCCATTTTCCTAAAATACCAACATGAAAAATTAAATAACAGCTACTCCATTGTTGAGCCAGAATTACATTCTGGAATAAACACTTATAACTGGTATAAACTCGTAAAATATACTACTATGTGTTATATTAAAAATGTATATTTTTCAAAAAGATTTGCTAGTTTTTCTTTGGAAAATTTCCCTCTATTTTGACAAAAGACATTGGTTTGTTTTTAGGGCTATTTAACTTTATTTTAAACATTTAATTTTACTTCATAAATAGAAAGGCTTTTTACATTTTTTTGGTACTCTCTGGAACAACAGTTGAAAACTTTCCCTGTAATTATAATTATTTTTAAAGGATTAAAATTACTCTTTAATAGGTGGTTTGACCCTGTCCTTTCAGATCATTTGTCATGTTGCCCGTCAATGCTTCTCCTTAGAGTAGTCCCTGTCCACCTTATTCTGCATTTCCAGCCTGGCCTCTTCCAAATCTATTTCCCAGTGTGCATTGGGCCCTGCCAATGCTTATTGATCGGGTCCTGGAGTTCCCTCTGGGCCTAGAACTGTATTTCTGCCCCTCAGACTAGTGTGAGCTATGTGATCCTGTGGTATCTTCCTGTGGACGGCTCTGAATGATGAAGATAGATACTGCAAAGAACTTCCTCATGTAAAGCCTCTGTAGGGTCTCTAGGCAAGAGAAGCTGCTTTCTTCAGGAAAGGAAGACCACTTTTCTTGGTCTAGGCAGTCCAGGGGAGTACAGGGACAGAGACTTATTAGGTTTCTATACCTGAATGTCCCTATCCCAGTTCTCACAGATGTACTTTTGTATTGCTTTAACATGTAAAGATATTGGGGGTACAGGTGGTCACTTTTCTGTTATGCTACCATTATAATTAGTTTCTGAGCCTGCTATTGGGCATGAGCTTCTGGAGGGGAGTGATCTCATTAAATATTCTACAGAAGCAATCTGGCTTATACAGCATACTTTGTGCATTGAATTGGCTGTCAGGTATGGAATCAACCCAGATGCCCCTCAATGGATGAATAATTAAGAAAATGTGATATATATATATATATATATATATATGCACACACACAATGGAATTTTACTTTTCCATTAGAAAGAATTATATTTTATCATTTAAAATTAAATAGAAGGACCTAGAAAAAATTATATTAAGTGAAGTAACTTGGGCCCAGTGAGACAAAGGTTGTAAGTTTTCCCTCATATATGGAAGCTAGAATTTGTTTATACATAGTTTATAAATTAGTTCATAAACATTTATAAAACGAATCCTTACATTTTAGTTAAAATTAGTCTACAAACATATTAGATTATAAACATATGTAAGCATTGTGTGGTGTGCAAGTGTATACAAACATATTAACTAAATATGATAGAGTCAAGGGAGAATTCAAATAATGTAATTCCTTATAAAAGCAAAAGCAAAGTTCAATAAAATAAACACCAGGAAATAGGCACTTGAAAGGAATGGGGTGGGGTCAAGGGAGAGGGGTAGATGAGCAGAGAGGAGAGAATGCAGTCAAGAACTCAATGTATATCCTACAAAATTAAGAAAAGCAAGGGAAGGAGTGAGGTAGAATGGAGGGGTAAGAATGTTGGTGGAGTGACATTGATCAAGATACATTATATTCATAAACTGTTTTATTAAATGGAAACTCTTGTACAACCACTTGAAGATCATCATCATCATCATCATCATCATCATCATCATCATCATCATCATCGTCATCGTCATCATTATCATCATACTAGAGTTGGCTTTCTTCCAAAGGCCAGGTTGGAGGTGTAGCTCAAGTGATAGAGAACTAGTCAAACAAACATGAAGCCCTGAGTTCAAATCCCAGTAGTGGTCCATCACTTTATTTTGTTTTTCAAGAGTTTCAATGTAGTTGATAAAAGCTGGGCAACTCCATAATCTTACAATTACAATTGCCTCCAACTGCTCAAACTCTGCCCCAACCATCTACCTCCTATCTGCTCCTTATCTTAGTCAATCACAGGTAAGAGTCTTAGTAACTGTGAGGTGAGTGTAGGTTAGGGGTCTCATCACCTTACTTGCTATCAAGAACAGAAACATGATGAGAACAGGTTTCTGTGTGATTGTTCATTTTGAGAGTACAGATCTAGGGGTTGGGACGGGAACAAGGGAAAGATAAGGCAGCAAAACAGGGAAAGACAGATAGTCTGAACAAAAATATGTTGGAGTGGACAACCTGATATAGGGTCATCCCCCTAGACAGTCTGAGAAGCATTTGGACATGTGTTTAAGGCTTTGCTTCTGGGGAAAGAGGTGGAGGTGAATTTCTGTTGCCGCCCTCTCCCCATCACCTTTGGCTGAGGAATTCCCCAGAGGACCCTCTCTACCTCTTACTTGGTTGAGCATGCAGGGGCCCACTGGCATCTTACTATGAGTAAGGTCAAGAAGCCCTGGGGCAGGGTAAAGTCAGATTGCCCCTGCTACATAGAGGCCCTTCCAAGGCAGGGCAGAATTGGTAGGCATAGTTGTGGATGGAAAGAGAGCTAAGGATGCAAACTGATGTCCAAAAGGAAGCCAACAAACTGTCCAAACATGGAGAGTGGAAATTTTCCCTTACAACTTTTAAAATGTCTTTAAGGAATAGTAGCATAAATTCACTTTCTATTTAGTTTGTTTTATAGACTGTATGTTCCTTTGAAATTGATCACATTTACTTTAATCCTTAAATGTACTAGTATAATTTTCTCTTTTCCTGACTCTGTTTCATGCTAGATCTTTAAGGGATTATCTCATTTATTGTGTTATTTTGTTTTGTTTTTACAAAACCATTGGACTGTCTTATTGATACCTTTCTGCTTTTCAACTGATCAATTTTTGTTTTTATTTATGGCTATTAACAGCTTTGCTTTATATTTTAAAAAACTTTTCTTCTTGAGATAATTAATCTACTTATTATTCTGTTAAAATAAATAATAAGATCCTAGAGTATGATGTTTTTCTCAGTTCAGCTTTGTCACACACCAGAAGTTTAAAAACCTGGTGTTGTTGTTATTGGTATTTTCAGAACAGTATTTAATTACATGTTCCATTTCCTTTCTTACCCAAGAATTATTTAGAAGAATATTGCTTAATTTCCTGGGGTTGGGGTTGTACTATTTAATATTTTTCTTACTAGTTTTTGTGTTGTTATATTATTGTCAAAGATAATTTGCACTTAAGAATTTATTGATGTTTTGGTTAGGGCCTCATTTATTAGTATAGTTTATAAATGATCTTCATTTTAAAGGAATATGAATTAGGTATTTATGGACTATGAATGTTCAAAAGTTTATTTATTAATTCCCTTGTGTCCATTAGATTCACCAAAGTTCATAAAAATAATGTTGCTGAACAAATAGTCTTACTGAATTCTTCTTGATTTCTAAAATTCTATTTTTAATACTTAGCTGCTTTTTGAAACGTAATATTTAAGAGCCTATCTCCTTTGTGAATTACTTCTTATATTGGTGTAATAATTTATATTTTCTTGACTCCTCCTTTGATATCAATATTTCTATTCCTACTCCAGTTTTTGCTTTGTTTTGTTTTTATTTATGTACCATATGTTTATGTACTTTTTAAAGAAGAGTTTTATGAGTTACTTATGAGTTCTGACTTTTTAAAACAATATATATTACTGATTTTCATGGAGGAAATTGTGTGTGTGTGTGTCTTTTCTGACATCTGTTAAAATGGTGAAAAAGGCAGAGAAATATTACCTTATTTTTTTCTAATTTTCCATTTGTAAGCCAGTGTACCTTATGATTTGCATATACATAATCTTTCATCTATAGGACCAGTCCTGAGCTTCCTACATTTGGAATGTTGAACAGGATAAGTTCTGAACAGTAGAGTTTCAATGCATTGCCTATAACCCGAACAGAGTAAAGGTTATCTATTTCCAAATGGCTACCACAGAGTTGTGTGTTAGTCTTCACTGTAACTCCTCACTTGGCCATTTATACCTTTTCTTCTATGTCTAGCCAATGTGCCATTGAGCATGATTCCTTGGGACTAAAAATTATCTCCTTGCTGTAGATTATTGAAATAATAGAGCATCCAGTGAATGATCCTCATTTCTCCTGGAAGATGAAGTCTGTGCTTATTAATGCTCTAGCTTCATTTCTACTTTAAAAAATTTATATACATCCCAACTTTAATTTGCTCTTATTAAGTAGTTTGCAAGTTATCTCATATTACATTTTATTTTCCTCTTGAATATATTTAATTCTTAGCTTGCATATTTGACTAAATTTGAACAATGTATGTCATTTGGTTGAATAAGTATCAATATATTCAAATATGCACATACATATGTCTTTTCCAAGACATAAATTTGTATCTACCAACATGTGTATTGCATATACAGGTCAGGGCTATTGCTAACAAATAAGAGAAACCCTTTGCTAACTTGAACAGAAAATGATATTTGGTGGATCATAGAATTAGTGGCAGTGGGAGGGAGTCTAGACTTGGGGTCTAGACCCAGGTGGTGCCAGGAACCAGTCTGTTTAGAGGCCTGCTGCTGCTACTTCTATAGCCCAGGGCTTAGGCCTCAGCTCTCTACTTCCCTTTCTCTGAGTACAACCCCACACGGTGGGGGGGTGAGGGGGGTTCTATCAACTACACTGAGGCCACTTGCCTAGACTCTAGTTGGTAGGGCTCTGGGAAGACATATGTTTGCCTTTTTAACTTTGGCTGTGAAAGACGAGCCTCATATTTCCCCAAGACTTCCCAATGGCTCATTCTTTGGACCTAGGAAGCTATCAGATGCTGGTATTCTCCAGATGAAGTGCCCACTCCACATATACCCTCGGGCAAAAGATGGGAGGCTGAGTATGTTTTTCCTTCCTCCTTGTTCAGCAATCCACTGTTGGCCACCATTTGTGAGTCAGAAGCTGTCATGGGGACCACACATGGAAACCAAAAGGCCAGTTTCTGTCTACAAGGAATGTCTTGTCTGATAGGGAATAGTTACATAGGTTAGACATGTTTCAATGTAGCCAAAAGGTAGGACTGGAGCAGAGGAAAAAGGATGCTGAGTCCAATCTGACAGGACTGAAGTGCAGTCTAATCTTATCAGAGAAATATCTTCTGTTTGTCTAGTGGGAAGCTGGATTTGTGGAACTACCCCAGTGCATAGAAAATATGTGTTCCTTGCTGTCACCATGGCATAGGATTCAAGGTAGGTCCTGAGGAGTTGGGACTTGAGAGGTAGATGAGGCCACTCCAGGATGGAGATGACCATGGAAAGGTGACCCAGCAGAGCAAGAACCAGACCAAGTTAGGGCCTGGTGATTATTTCCCTCTGAGGTTTGCTGAATCTTCAGATCCACAGAGCTTCTAACCCTGCTAGAGCTTGGGGGGGGGAGGTGTGGGGGATGGGAGGGGAGGTGGTTGTGGCAGAGCATGAAGGGAACAGTAGGTTCCTCCCTGCCTTTGCAAAGATCAGTCTGTTCCCTATGGCATGAGGGAGGTGAGCAGGCTTGAGCGGTCTTTAGGATGGGAACCCAGGGGCTTTGTTTTTGAGGATAGGGCTCCTTGAGTCAGTGGGGCTCACATGGTGGAGGCCTCATTGGAGCAAAAGAGGACATTTGGATGTTTGACCTTTGGAGCCCACCAGGGACTAACTGGGGTTAGTCAAAACAAGTGATTGCATCCAAGTGAGTAATGGCAGCAGAACCTCTGAAAGCTAAGAATCAGAAAGGTGAGTGGGGCAGGGAGGGGGTGGGTGTGAGTTAAGAAGTAGCGGTGGATGAACAGAGGGGCTAGGAATGAGGATCCTTACAGGAAATAGCATGTTATGAATAAAAATAACCTACCCCAAGGATCCTAGTGCCAGTAGAAAGACTGTCTTCCAGCTCCAATAATAGATGCCCACAGCTAAATTGCCATTTGCATAGTCCCTGGCTTTTGTTTCCTCTTTTCTAGAAGTTATGGCATTACTGTGGGCCAATTGGAAACAGACTGAAAATTTCTGTCTTCCTCATTTTGGCCCAAACTAAATGAACTCATTTCCGCTTAAACACATGTTACATCATTTTCCCTTAATGTATGTAACTGTTCTAACCCAGAGCCAGGCTTGATGGACAAGGGGGTTCAAATAGTAGCCCCTCACCTCACCCAGTTGCTGGGGCCTCAGCTTTAGCCTGTTCTGGAATCATCAGTTACTACTCAGCTACTCAGTGAAAAGGGGAATTTGGCAAATACTTTAAGTCTCTTCATATTTAAGCTAAACTTTCTCAATATGATTGGCATTTGGTGGTGGCTCTTCCAAGACAACTACAAAGGAGGGAGTTCTATACAGCTAAGAAGAAGCAATGCTTCCTTGAAAATTTCCCTTCGAGTCCCTTTTACCTGTAGCAGCTGCTCAAATCCTTACCCTTTTCTATCACCCTTACAATCTCTTTCTCACTTCATTTTGTTATATAAAGCCATCCCCACTTCCATCAGGTCAGCCCCTCCCACAGGAACCTGTCTTGCCAGGACCTGATCTCAGCAGACTGAGTCACACCTGCATCATCATTGTTGGAACCCAGTCTGTATCCTCCTTCCGGTCCTAACCCCACTTTTAGCTCCATCAGACTTTCTGGGGTAGCCAAGAACTCTGCCATCTTTCCTTCATTTCGAATTAGATTCCCCAACATGAAGAAATTGGAGTCTAGAGGAGACCTAGGATTGCTCAGGATGGTGTATTGTCATTCAATGAGGAGCCAGCTCTTCCGGCCTTTCCAAACAATCTGCACTCAGCCATGCCCTTGAATGAACTGAGACCGGAGTCTCTAAGTCCTGACCACATGTGTTGTTTCCAGCTTGCCTTCCCATCACTGTGTAGTGAACTTGGAATTCCAGCACATCTCCCCTCAGCTGTAGAACTCACTAGCACGGGCAGGCATTCTGGCACAGAGCTGGTCTTTGTGGCTTCTTGCCCACTGGAATAATTACTAGGGCTAGGCTACACACATCCTCTTTACCTCCTTTACTTCCACACTCCAGGATCTGCCACCCTGCAGCAGTTGGAGAGGTTCCTAACCGCACACAGGACGTGCATGGTTGCAGGTTTCTCCTTGACCTCTCCCCCTCTCATCTTCAGCAGCCAGACTCAGAACATTTCAGGATTCAGAATACGTCCAGGCATGTCTCGTGCTGGCTTTCTCCCTGATGAAATTCCAATATCTTCAGAACTAACATATTTCTAAGGTTGGTTTTGCACAAATGCTGATTTCCCAGTTTGCACTCCTGAACACTTCTGGGTCTCTCTTAATCTAGCTTACATTAAGCCACGTGGTAAATGTGGGTCCTCATTTCAGAGCTGGGCCCTAAGACTCCCTTCCCATGGTTAGAATTTTGATTTGTAACTGGGCTTACAACCCAGACTCTCATGCTTGTTTATCAGGGGCTCTACTGCTTGAGACTCAGCCTCAATCACCATGAGATTTCATATAAACTCATCAAATAAGAGAGGAATGTTCCAGATCACCTTGTACCATGTTGTCTCTGTATCATATCTGAATAAATACAATTCTACCTTAAAAGAGGAAACAAATATTGATAAATATCACGTCTCTCCTGGAGTTTCCTTTTAGACCACCAAAGAGAGGGTTATATAATACATCATACAAAAATATTTCCTAAATCCCCTCTAAATAATTTTCTTAGATTTCTCATCAATTCTTATGACTGCTCTAATTCTAAAACTTTGCAATCTCTTCCATTTCTCTTTCCCTTTTTAACCTTTCTTTGTGCCTAAGTGTTTAATATTCCTTTAGCACTTATCATAAACTACTTCTCTGCTCAATGGCACAAAAATAATCTGGTCTTTTGGGAAGGACCAGGAGGACATTTCCGCCCCTCCCCCTCCCCCCCCCCAGATACTTTAAATTTGAATTTACTTTGAATACATGGTGACAGCTTGCCAAACTGAATATCCTTTATCTGATTTTTTCAAGAGCCAGAAAGAGCTCAAACTGAATTGGAAAAAAATTCAATAGATACCAATAGCAAGGGATAAGAGATGTCAGAAGTATTAAACAAAAACTTAAAATGACCTATGATAAAAATGTTTTGACAAGCAACTATGAATGTGCTTCAAATATGAAAAAGTAGAAAACCTCATCAAACAAATATAAAGTGTCAAGGAAAATAAGGCATAAGCAACCAAGTGAAAACTTCCATAACTGGAATAAGAATCTCAGAGAATGGATTCAACAGTAGAATAGAAGGACATAAGGACAACTGCCTGGTTTTGAAGACAGAACAACTTTAAAAAGACAGAAAATAAATTGAAAACAAAGGCTGAACAGAGTCTTGAGGCCTATAGAGTTATGACAAAAGATCTGACGTTCATGTTAATGGAGTCTTGGAATAAGAGAAGAAAGACAGGACCAATAAAAGTTATTGAAGAAATAAAGCCTGAAACTTTTCCAAATTTGGAAAGAAACATTTATCCACAAGATTCCAGAGGCTGTGGATAACTGAAAGAAATCTATAACAACATCTACATTTTTGGAAGTAGCAATAAAGAAAAATACCTTTAATTCAGATAGATAAAAATTGCTTCCAACAGAAGAAAAATTCTAATAATAGTGGACCACAGAGAACTGAAAGAAGTGACAAAAAATATAGCTAATTGAGCACTGATACACACCTTTGGTGTCATTGACACAGCCAAGATATGACACATTGCCATTACCACAAAGATCATTCATGTTGCCCTTATACCACTCCACTTTCCTCTACCATCTTCTTTGCCACTGACAATCCATAATCTGTTCTCCATTTCCATTTGTGTCATTTTGGGGCTATTAGATAAATTGAATCACACAGGAAGTCATCTTTGGTGGGTTTTTTTTCCACTGAGCAAAATTCAATACACTGTCCCGTTGGTGCATCTATGTTAATAACCCCCTCTTTTTAAAAAATGATCTTTAAGTAGTTGAACAAAGGAGATTTAATACAATAAAGCAGTTTATGAATACAGTGCATCTTCACCCTCCTTTTTTGGGGATAGTTTTGGGAGTTGAATTCAGGGATTCACACTTGGCAGCTTCCCTTGTTTGTCCTGGTTATTTTTTAGATACTCTCAACTTTTGCCAAAGCAGGCCTAGACTGCAGTCCTCCTTTTTACTCTTTCTACCATAGCTGGGATGACACATATGGGCTACTTTGTGTAGCTATTGGTTAAAAGAGGTCTCACAGACTTTTAGCCTGGACTAGCATGGAACTGTGATTTCCCCTATCTCAACCTCCCGAGTAGAGATTACAGGAATCACTGGCAACTGATTTAACAATCCCTTTTTATTGCTGGATTGTATTCCGTAGAGAAGATATTCTTTCTTTGTGTGTGTGTGGGGGGGGGTCCGGTCATGGGGCCTGAACTCTTGGCCTGGGCGCTGTCCCTCAGCTCTTCAGCTCAAGGCTAGCACTCTACTACTTGAGCCACAGCGCCACTTCTGGCTTTTTTCTTTTTGCTTATGTGGTGCTGAGGAATCGAACCCAGGGCCTCATGAATGCAAGGCAAGTGCTCTACCACTGAGCCACCTTCCCAGCCCGATATGATATTCTATACTTGTATTCACCATTTACTTCTTGAAGGTATTTAGGTTATTTCTAGTTTGGCTATTATAAGTAAAGCTATTATAAATATTTATGTTCCAGTTTTCATGTGAGCCCAATTCATCATTTCCCTGGGATAAATACCCAGGAGTATACTAGCTGAGTATGTGATGGCTGCTGGTTTCATTTTTTTTCATTCCTTTCAGTGGTGAGGGACCTAGTTTATATCCTTGCCAGCACTTGGGAATGCCACCATTTCTTTTTTGAGCCATTCTGACAGGTATAGACTGATAACTCATTATCGTTTAATTTATACTGATATCTTAAGTGGTTTAATTTGCATTGTCGTGTGTTTGTGTATGTGTGTGTGCATGTGTGTGCATGTGCATGTGTGTGAATGTGCTAATACTGGGGTTTGAACTACTCAGGGCCTTGAGTGCTCACTTAGCTATATTTTTGGTCACTTCTTTCGGTTCTCTGTGGTCCACTATTATTAGGATTTTTCTTCTGTTGGAAGCAATTTTTTTTTTTTGGGTCCGGTCATGGGGCCTGAACTCTGGGCCTGGGAGCTGTTCCTCAGCTCTTCAGCTCAAGACTAGTGCTCTACCACTTGAGCCATAGCACCACTTCCGCTTTTTTCTTTTTGCTTATGTGGTGCTGAGGAATCGAACCCAGGGCCTCAGGCATGCAAGGCAAGCGCTCTACTACTGAGCCAACTTCCCAGCCCTGGAAGCAATTTCTTAATCTATCTGAATTAAAGATATTTTTCTTTATCAGTACTTCCAAAAATTTAGACGTTGGTATGGATTTCTTTCAGTTTACCCTTGGCTTCTGGAAGCTGTGGATAAATGTTTCTTTCCAAATTTGGAAAATTTTTCAGGCTTTATTTCTTCAATAACTTTTTTCCACATATTGTAAAAATACTTCTACAGTTACATGAGTAAGGTAATGAGTACATTTCCTATGGAGCATTGTTACCTCCTCCTATGTGTTTCCCCTCCTATCCCTTCCCTCCCCAACTCCTCCTTCCCTCCCCTGCAAATTGTAAAGTTCGTTTTTAACATAGTGTCTTGTACATTTCATTATTACAATGGGTCAACCTATATCCTTATTTAAGCATTTTGTTATATCCCTTCTCCTCCCCAAATTATAACAATGTATATACAAGATGAGGGGATGAAAACAGGGGTTATACCATGGGGAAGAACATACAAAAGAAACAAAAGAATCACATAGTACATTATAAGTAAGTTAAAAACAATAACAAGAAAGATAAAACCACTTGTGTGCCTGTCTTGGGGTTCATTTCGCTTAACATCATGTTATATATACATAGCTTTTGACCTTTTTTGCTTGTCCTAGGTATGTACTAGTTATTGCAAGTAAGGGAAACCATGGACCTATGTTTCTTTGGGCCTGGCTTACTTCACTTAATATAATTATTCCAAGTCTTTCCATTTCCCAACAAACGGGGTGATGTCATTGGTCCTGTCTTTCTTCTCTTATTCCAAGACTCCATTAACATGAATGTCAGATCTTTTGTCATAACTCTACAGGCCTCAAGACTCTGTTCAGCCTGTGTTTTCAATTTATTTTCTGTCTTTTTAAAGTTGTTCTGTCTTCAAAACCAGGCAGTCGTCCTTATGTCCTCCTATTCTACTGTTGACTCCATTCACTGAGATTCTTATTCCAGTTATGGAAGTTTTCACTTGGTTGCTTATGCCTTATTTTCCTTGACACTTTATATTTGTTTGATGAGGTTTTCTACTTTTTCATATTTGAAGCACATTCATAATTGCTTGTCAAAACATTTTTATTATAGGTCATTTTAAGTTTTTAATACTTCTAACATCTCTGATCCCTTGCTATTGGTATCTATTGAATTTTTTTCCAATTCAGTTTGAGCTCTTTCTGGCTCTTGAAAAATCAGATAAAGGATATTCAGCTAAAACCTGACCGGTTTTACATTGCATTCTGCAAGCCTGATTTTTATGTAAATCTGTTTTATCTGACTTTGATGCTGCTGTAACAAACTCCTTAGACCCCAGGTCCCTAGCTGGTAAACCTTCTTATGTTTGTCTTACGGTAGTTTCCACAGTATTTGGCTCCACTTAGGGTAAATAAGAAGTACGTTTACTCTATTTTCCCAGAAGTAGAACTCTGATGAGTATTTTAAGCCCTCAAGTTTAATTTATTGTCCCTGTCATATACAGAAGAGAAACAATAGGATTTTTATTGTATACACATTTTCTAGAGAGCTATGTGCTGGATTCGAGCATGTCCCAAATGAAATGTAATAAATTTTAAAGTTATTGGCAGGTATAAAAGGAGATTATGGTAGAATAAGGACAAAGTCTAAACATATTTTGAAGGTAAAATGACCAGATTTTTTTTTCCTGTCCTAGGGCTTGAACTCAGGGCCTGGGTGCTGTCCCTCAGTTTTTTCCACTCAAGGCTAGTGCTCTACCACTTGAACTACAGCTCCACTTATGGCTTTTTTGGTGGCTAATTGGAGATAAGAGTCTTATAAGCTTTCCTACCTGGACCAGCTTTGAACCATAATCTTCAGATCTCAGACTCCTGAGTAGCTAGGATTACAAGTGTGAGCTACTAGCACCCAAGTAGATTATTATTATTTTTTAATGTGGAGAATAACTCTAGATTGTCAGGTTTTATGGCTTGGGATGTAATAGAGTAGACATAAGACATAAGAACAGGAAGTGGTATGATTAAGGATAATGATATGTTACATTATAGACACATTGAGTGAGAGACATTTGTCAAGCAATTGTGCACACCAATGGATAGGATAAAGAACAGGATGACTCTTGTTTCTTTGAACGTCATCAGAGCACAACAAGATAGGAAAACAGAGAGAGTGGGAGAGAGGGAAAGAGGGAAGGAAGAAAAAAGATCTTAGAATAATGGTAATAGAGAAAGAGCCTCTTTATTCGCACAAGAGCCAAGGAGAAAATCCCAATGAAAAGATGGAAACTTAGAAACAATGGATAGGAAACTTTTAAGACAGAAGAGATCAGTGCATCATCTTCTGTGCCAAAATATCCACAGTGTGAAGATAACTGTGAAGCCCCATGCTTTAACCTTTCAGAAGCCTGGTCACCTTTTCCGGACCAGCTACAGTGCCAGGTGAACTGGAAGACAGAGGAGGAAATGGGTGGGGAAGAAGTAGAGAGAGCCAGCTTTTCAGGGCTTGGCATCCAGGGAAGGAGAAATCTAGGAAGGAGCTAAATGGTACAGCCCTTATATTCTAATTTTTTTTCTTGTGGATGGTAGAGATTTGATGGGTTTATATGAAGAAGGGGGGAAAGCAGTAAGAAGAAGCAGTTTGAAGACAGGAGCAGTCAGGGAGGAATTGGTGAGCCAATTCAAAGGGAGCAGCAACCAGTTAGAAACATAGGGGAATGGTTGGCTTTGTGCCCACGTCTCCTGAGTCTGGAGAGATAGAAAAAAAGATGAGGATGAGGTGGGATATTAACTCTGCAGGCAGAGAAAGAGAGGTAGTTCACAGGTACCCAGTTCAAATACCTTGCTAAAGTGGCTTATAGATTATCTGGTTGGCTATAGCCAGGTGGTTGAGCTGAGAGGTAGGAGAATGGGAAGGACTTGGCTATTTAGAAGGTGCTGATTACTGACGAGGTAAAAGATTGTGAATGAGTCTGAAGCCTCAACTCCAGTTAGACATGGAATGTACAGAGGCAACCCCACTATAAAGAACTAAGGTGGTTTCCCATTGAATCCACACATCAGTCTCAAAACCATATTTTAATTTGAGATACAAGTTCTTTTTCTTTTTCTTTTTCTTTTTCTTTTTTTTTTGTCAGTTATGGGCCTGAACTCTGGGCCTATGTGCTGTCCCTCAGCTCTTCAGCTCAAGGCTAATGCTCTACCACTTGAGCCATAGTGCCACTTCTGGCTTTTTCTGCTTATGTGGTGCTGAGGAATCAAACCCAGGGCCTCATGCATGCAAGGGAAGCATTCTACCACTAACCTTCCCAGCCCCAAGATATAAGTTCTTGACAAAAAAAAAAAGAAATGAATACCCATCTTGATGGTGTTTGTTCAGCGCAGAGGAAAAAAATGTTCATGTGAGAATTTGGTCTGTAAGTCATTCATTTGCAAATACCACTGGTAACAGTTTTATATGGCTTGTGTTGTGTAATTATTGTGCAAAAAAAAAAAATAAAAGAAGAAAGGAATTCCATGCATTGCTTGTATTTCACTGTTTGGGCATGAAATCAGCTGAGGTCGGGTAATAATAAGCTGTGCTGCTACTAGCCTTGTCCAGCTAACCGTTCCTCAGGCTGCCAGGACAACGCCTCTATTCATGCCACACAGAGGCGTTGCCTCTGTGACTGCAGAAACTCCCTCCAACTCAGCATTTGGCTTGGTGACCCAAGCGTTCTCAGGCCACATTATCAGAGTCAGTTGGTGCCACAGATACATCCGCTGTCTTGCTCTCCACACGATGGCTATTGAATACTCCAGGGTGGGGACTGAGTGACCCTCACTCAGTCTGTGCAGAGCCCCAGGGAGGGCAGGGCTGACGTCAGGCTGGGAAGTGAGAGGCCCAGACCCAGAGAAGGCGGGCTGTGTTCCAGGACATGACAGCTTCTGGGGAGTCAGGATGGATGCCTTTCTTTCTGCTGGAATATGGCTGATGATGAAGGGCCAAGGACTAGGAAGCCAGGCCTTCTAAGTCATGCATTATTTAGGAGGTTGCCCAGAAAAGACTGAGATGACAGAGGAAAAGGGTGACAAATTGTATATTTGCAAGCTGAAGTGTTCATTGTGCATCACCTCCCCGCCCCCATGATCTGCTGCCTAGTAGTTCTATAAAGTGGTATATTGAACTTTCCAGTTGCTATTTTTTAAATATATAAAGTATTTATTTTTAGGCACATATTTACCTACAAAATTTACAGAAAATAAAACAGCAGAATTTGTAGAATGCCCTCTTCAGACTTCTTAGGAGCAGAGGGTTTTATTGCTGCAGTTCAAAAAATAAAACTTTACACAAGTGAAAGCCAAGATGAACAGAATCTTAAAAATACATATATAGTTAGCACTAAATAAAACAATGAACTGAATATAATCACAGAGCTGCTGTAGTTAAGAATCTGGTTTAAACAAAGGAGGAGGCTGCAATGCTTGGTAAGAAATGTATGCATTATCCTGCCAATGTAATTGTAACCCCTCTGTACAGTATGTTCTCAAATAAAATAAAATAAAATTAAAAAAAAAAGAATCTGGTTTAACAAAAATTCTCAAAACATCTGTAATTTCTTACAACATAATGGAGATGAGTTTTCCTCAGTCTAAGCAGAATCTGTTGTTTTTCCTGCAGTACAATTAAGAGAAGAAAGAATGAAAGGCACACATAACAGCCAGTGTTAGAGAGCTGTGAGGATGGCAAGCAGATGTTCCTGAAATAGTGGTGCAGGGGAATAAGGTCCACACATCTTCCTCTTTGTTTAATGTTGGCATTGATTTGCTATTTACAGTAGTTTGCAAAAATACATTATAAAAACTGTGAGGTTCGACTTCTAAGTTTAACTTAGTAACATAGATGCATACTTCATCTGCAAAACTCTTTGCAGGAACTGAAGTACTAAAGTGACACTAATACTGAACACAGGTAATCAAAGGTACCGAGGCACCAACAACTTGAGTCATTATCAAGACAATCTTGGGAAATATTGCACACTTCTTGTCTGTTGTTGCTATAACCTTCATGTATCCAACTGCAAAAGGAATCCTTATGGCTTTTCACGGTATCACTTATTTGAAGAGAGACTGTTTTAGGTCCCATAACAATGAGTGCAGATTGTCATTGAACATGAGGCCTAGGTTTCAAAATTATCATCACAAGACATATTGTACTCTGCCAAAACAGTTCGACATCGAGCAGCTATAATTGATGGTGCAACTACTCTCTTGTGTATTCCAGCAAAGAACAAGCCTATTAGAGTGATACAGCTAATAGTAAAAAATGGGTGATTCCACAATGCTGTGAAGGACACCTTTTGTGTTTCAGGATCTATTAGCCAGTTCCAGGCATCAGTAGCTGTACAGACAGATACCACTATAAGCAGCATTCTCCAACGTCCTGTGGCAGGCTGCAAGCAGTGGATATATTCAGTAAGCCTTCTCTCGAAAACCTTGAGGTCTTGACATGACATTTTGTACTTCTCATTGTTGCAACAGGTCCACCTGAATCCTTAAACGACTTGTTTGTCCCCATCTCCTCCACATGTTATACTGAAATCAAATATAGTGAAAGCGGGGGTTACACTGTGGGGGAGGGACATACAAAGCAACAAAGAAATAATCTTATAAATGCGTTAGAAACACATGCATGAAAGAAACGAAAACATTAAAATACATATTTAAGGGTTCATTTTCCTAACATCACATTATCTGACCTTTTCCGCTTGACTCATACCTATACTAGATATTGCAAATAGGGGAAACCATGGGACCTATGCTTCTTTGGGCCTGGCTTACTTCACTTAATATAATTTTTTCCAAACCTTTCCATTTCCTAACAAATGGGGAAATGTCATTCTTTCTGATGGAGGCATAGAATTCCATTGTGTATATATACCACATTTTCTTGATCCATTCATCTACTGAGGGGCATCTGGGTTGGTTCCATATCTTAGCTATGGTAAATAATGCTGCAATAAACATAGTTGTGCTGGTAGCTTTAGTGTGGTCTTGTTTGTAAACATTTGGGTAAATGCCCAAAAGTGGGATTGGGGGGAGGGGGGTATAATTGGGTGGGGGGAGGGGGTAAAATTGGGTGGGGGGAGGGGGGAGGCGGGGAAGGGAAGTGAAGGGTAAACAAAGGAGGAGGCTGCAATACTTGGTAAGAAATGTATGCATTATCCTGCCCATGTAATTGTAGCCCCCCTGTACAGTATGTTCTCAAATAAAATAAAATACAATTAAAAAAATAAAAAAAGAAAAAAAAGAAAAAAAAAGAAAAAAAAAGAAAACCTTGAGGTCTTCCGCCTGCTCCAGTGAGTTCATGTCGGGCGGCAGCTCCGGTCACCGGTCACCGCTGCCGCATCGCAGCCCGCGGCCCCCACCTGGCCTGTAACTCCAACTCCTTCCGCCAACCGCTTTCCAGTTGCTATTATTGAATTATTTCTTCCTTCAATTCTGCTTCCCTTTTTTGCCTCATGTGTTTTGGGGCACTTCTGTTAGGCTAATATATATATATATATATATATATATATATTTGTAAATATTACTTCTTCTTGATGGACCAATGCTTTTATTATTAAATATCTAGAAGCAATAATCCTGCGTCATATATATATATATATATATATATACATATATATTTGTATGTGTATTTGTGTGTGTGTGTGTGTGTGTGTGTGTGTGTGTGTGTGTGTGTGTGTGTGTTCTGGGGCATGCGTTTAACATTTCAATAGAATGTTTTCAAATGTGCCTTAGCTTTTACTTCCTACTTTTGCAGTTTTGAGGTCAGCCAGAGATGAGAGATTTTTTTTTTAGATTGTGATACCCAGGTTAAGGACTTATTTAGGTCTCTGCCATTTGAGTCCTGCCCCTAGCTTTTTAAAACTTTAGTTATGTTTTGATTGGGTTCTTGAATTTTTGCCAGAGTTGGCCTCATCACCACTCTTCCTATTTATGCTTCTCACATAGCTGGGATGAGAGGCACATACCATTATACTCAGCTATTCTTTAAAATAGGATCTGACTTTTGACCTGAGTTAGTGTCAAACCACAGTTCTCTTGATCTCTACCTCGCCAGTAACTGAGATTGTGTAAGCTACTACATCCGGTCCAGAGATGATATCTTAGTGTTTTTCTTTCATAAATGCTTCCAGAGTCCTGTAACTGGCTAACTCCCAGAGTTCTGAAAATTTTGATTCTAACAATTTTTTTCCTTTTCATGATTAGTTTATGGAAGGGTAAATTTATGAGATCTGTTCTCCATTGGTTTGCAGATGCTACTAGCCATTAAGATTTTCTTAAAAAATTTTTTTTTGCTCAAGGCTAGCACTCTGATACTTAAGCCACAGCTCCACTTCCAGGCTTTTCTTTTCTATCTTTCTTTCTCTCGCTTCTTTTTCTCCTTTTCTTTCTTTCTTTCTTTCTTTCTTTCTTTCTTTCTTTCTTTCTTTCTTTCTTTCTTTCTTTCTTTCTTTTTCTCTTTTCCTCTCTCTCTTTTTGCTTTCTCCCTCTCTTCCTTTCTGGCTTAATTGGAGATAAGAGTTTCACAGACTTTGTTGCCCAGGCTGGCTTTAAACTGCAATCCTCAGATCTCAGCCTCCCGAGTAGCTAGGATTTAGAGGTATATACTACCAGCACCTGGTTCAGATTTTTTTTTTGGTGGGGGGCGGGGGGTGGGGGGTTGGAGAGGGGTGTTCATAGGGCTTGAACTCTAGGCCTGGGCGCTGTCCCTCAGCTCTTCAGCTCAAAGCAAGAGCTCTACCACTTGAACCACAGCACCACTTCTGGTCTTCTAGTGGTTAATTGGACATAAGAGTCTCACGGACTTTCCTGCCCAGGCTGGCTTCGAGCCGCAATCCTCAGATCTCAGCCTCTTGAGTAGTTAGGATTACAGGTGTGAGCCACCAGTGCCCACTCAGACTTTATTTTTAAGTATATAGTGTGAAGACATTTCCCAAAAACAACACAAAGGTCTCTTGAACATATCAAAGGATGCTCAATCTCAATTATGATACTAGGATTATAATTAGTACTGAAAGTAAACCTATTATATTGGCAAGGATGAGACTATTTTATTATATACTTGCAAGAGTGTAAGAGAAGTAAGGATTTCCACACATCATTGGGGGAGTACAAATTGCTATAACTTTTACAGGGAATAACTTATCAGTAGCTATAAAAATTTAAATACAACAATTAAGCTGATTGGAAAATGGACTAGTGAATGCATTTGAAGATTAAATAAGACTGGTCATGAATTGATAACTGTAGCTTAGAGGGGAGGACACACTAGAAGGTAAATTATTCTTTTTATTTTATACACGTTTAAAATTCCATGCATAGGTGGTAGCATGCATTTCTTTCAGGAGCTACTTGATGCCTAGGTTGTTAGTAGCATTCAATACTTTCTGCCCAGATCCACAGATCCCTTGGTAGTTAAAATGTTGACATCCTAATTGCCTTCTTATTGGCTAGACTTTTTCAATGAGGAAATTACCTCTATCAACTGCTTGTTTTACTTAGTTGGAAAAGGAAGGGAAATCTGACTCTTTCTTGACCAGTTTTGAGTAATAAATTGATTCTGTAGTATTCTAGGAATGTTTTATTTAGTTTCGTTTTTTTAAGTATCATTAATGATTGCATACTTTCAATGTTTTACCCAGCTTTTCTAGTTGTCTTCAATAGGAGGTTTTGTAGAAGTGACACTAATTTGTTTTTATCCAAGTGGAAATTGTTTTAAAAAATTATCATTATTAAAAACACTCAGGTTTAACAACGCCTGTTGACTTGTGGACATGGAAGTGGGCTTAGCAGCGATGTGGCTGGCAGAAAGACAGAGCAGTGAAACCTGGAGCTCTTGTCTTCTGACTTGGTCTTCACATGCTATCCCTGAGCACTTTGTCCCCTCATGATCGATCCTACCCGAGAACCAGTAGAGCCTCAGACACTGCTGGTCCCACCTGGTCCCACTGCTGGTCCCACTGCTGGTCCACACATTGTCTTTCCCTCAGCTGCACAGTAGCAGGCAGGATGGGGAGTTCCAGACTGTGTAGATGGGGAAGCAATCCCAGATGAGATGTTTAGCCTCTTCCAT
Organism: Dipodomys merriami; assembly: GCF_024711535.1. Classification (NCBI taxonomy): domain Eukaryota; kingdom Metazoa; phylum Chordata; class Mammalia; order Rodentia; family Heteromyidae; genus Dipodomys; species Dipodomys merriami. Next base: position 238,199 of record NW_027205270.1, read on the forward strand.
CCTCAGTGCTGTCTGTGGCCCCTGCTTTGTGGCATGGGGGGCAGTGCAGAGGGGGGACCCAGTGAGATAATAATCTTGCAATTAGCGCAGTGCCTGGTGCATAACTGTTACATTTTATAATTACCATCATTACGTGTAACAATTTATATCATGATCATGGTCTGCGATTCCTCTGGGCTTTAATTCAGACTTCTGACTGACTTTAGGATATTTTGGCTACGTTTGCCTTGTTTTCCATGCCTGGACTTTTCCAGTTTGATATGAGAAAGAAAAAAATCTGATTCCCTATTATCCAAATAACTGTGGTCGGGTTTATGATGTTGTTTTATGTTTCTCTAAAAGCCAAACACCCAGCATAGTTGTCTCTAGGGTCAAATTAAGTGAGAAGTATAGCCTATGATATGAGCTATATTAGTCCCTATATGCTTGCTTATCTTCTAATTGCTTCCAATTCCAGTATCACAAATGTAACCAGCATTCAGAGAGGGAAGAGGGTCTGCCAGTAAGTAGTGGCTGACTAAGAAAATGCTAAAATAGCATGTGGGGCTGGGATAGGGACTGATACCCTTACATAGGTAGGAACTTCCTGATCATAAAGTCTCTAAGAATCCTAAAGACTACAGAGAGTAATCTAGAAGGAATAATCTGATTTGAGTTACATCAGGTTGAACTCTGGACAATCAAGCTTCTAATTTTAATACATAGCACACCAGAAAAGCCTATGCATTTAAAAAAAGAGAATAAAATGTATCGCAAAGCAACAAAAGGCAAAGATGGCTAAGCAGACATCATGGCCCATGGCTTATAGATAATACTCAGAATACCCAAAGCTGGTTTGAAGACTCATAGTAGTTTCTGTTGAGCCACTAGGGAGGGCTGGGAGGTCCTGTAGGAGCAGGGCATCGTGTGATGCTCAGGAGTTGTCAACAGGAAGGGGAAGGGATTCAGTCATTAATATTTTTAAGTAAACAGAAGACAGGATGGTGACACATAAACATATGCTGGGAAAGAGTATTGCAACGTAGCACAGAAAACTCAGACTCTAAATTCTACTTTGGGGTCATTAGAAGAAAAAGGTAAAGGAGAATATGAAAATGCCAAAAATAACTAACTTGCACAACTTGTAGGCAATTTGGATTGATTTTAATGCTGTAAGTTATTACACTGGATTTGTTCACTAGATATCATCATCAAAATAGCAATTATTTTGAATGTCCCTTTATAGAAATTAGTGATTTTGAATTAACAACCTGCCAACAGAATAATTTGCTAACTAGATTACAGATATGAATAGATAGTATTGTCTGGTTTTCCCCAGTAACAGAAATTTTAAGTATTGCCCTTGCAAGATCAAAGATAATTTGGATTTAAATGGGGGGAGGGAGAGGGAACTATTATTGTTTTTATTAAGATTCTTGTTCCTGCAGAATATACTTCTGGTATCTGAAGACCACCACTGGTTTAGTCACTAGGCTAAAATATACCAGAGTGCCATAGACTAGATAGCTTATAAACAATAGGAATTAATTATTCACGGTTCTGAAGGCTGGAAAACCATGCAGTCATGGAGTGCTTTAGCTGAGCTCTGATTCTGTGTTGGCCGATGTCTGGTGACTCAGCTTGTGAGGGGTTAATTACTTATGGGGTTTGGCTGTTTTTTGGAAAGTAAGGCAAGCAGGTGAAAGGAAGCTAGAGCAGTCCTCTGATTCTCTGCACAGGTGAATCTGTGATCCCAGTTTTTAGCCCTCTTAGGGCATCTAGCTGAAGGTCAGGCTTTTGGTGAAACTCTGAACAAAGTGAGTGAAGGGCAGCGGGGCTTCCCAGGCAGCCCTTCCCTGGAGGAGAGCCAGGTGTGAGCAAACTCATGGCTAGCCACATCCTGGGCTCAGATGATTCATCTGGAATGCAACCCCTTCACAGAAAATTCTGCTAACGTGGCAGAGTAGGGTGACTAACCTGTTCTCAAGGTGCTGTCAGAGCTGACAGGTCAGCTTGATGTCACCTTGAGAAGCTAGCAGTAAAGCCCAGGAATGTAACCTCTTGATTTGCAACTGCAGCCCAACTCCTGGGCTGATGGAGCAGGAGTGTGGGGTCCGCAGTGTCCAGGGTCTTTCTAGGCTGCACTTGGGGCCTAGGGGCTCAATCCTGAGTGGTGGTGTGAGATGCTTCGCCTGCTTCTCTCTGGAAGCAGCATGGCCTCCCTGGAGCCACTGCTCCATTGACAAGGCAGAGCATGCGCAGTTTGCCTTGGACGCAACATCAGGACATTCTGGGAGCAGTGAGGATTTCTTGCTTATGAGTGTCCTGTGGGTTTTGTTTTCCTGCTTTTCTGAGCAGAAGAACAGAAGATTCAGGAAAGAAACCCTTTTTAAAAAAACAAAGGAGGAGGTAACAATGCTTGATAGGAAATGTACTCATGACCTTACTCATGTAATTGTAACCCCTCTGTACACTAATTTTACAATAAAAAACAAAACAAAACAAAAAATTATTGAGATTAAGAGATTACATAAATTTCACAGTATTGTGGGATAGTGATACTAAAAGTCACAAACCATTTTAACCTTCACGAGACACATTGTCATTATCATGGGCTATAAAGTTTATGGACTCTACAAACTTTGACACTACAGCTATTTTTTTCTAAATCAGGTGGGATGTACATTTCTTTTCTTTTGCTTAGTGTAAGCTGTTCCCTTTTTCTTTCTTTCTTTCTTTTTCTTTGGTCGGTCTTGGGGCTTGAACTCTGGGCCTGGGTGCTGTCCCTCAGCTCTTCAGCTCAAGGCGAGCACTCTACCACTTGAGCTACAGCGCCATTTCTGGTTTTCTGGTGGTTTATTGGAGATAGGAGTCTCATAGTCTTTCTTGCCCGGGCTGGCTTTGAACTGCGATCCTCAGATCTCAGCCTCCTGAGTAGCTAGGATTACAGGTGTGAGCCACCAGCGCCCCACTGTTCCCTTTTTCTCTCTCAAAGAAAGAAACCCTTTACTCCCCTCACAGTGCTGGGTGTTTCTTGTGTTCCAGCTCACAGACCTTTGTGGCCCAGAATCTAGGTGACAGGCCAGCCTTTTCAGAGAACACATTAGATGACCACAGGAAGGATGCTTACAACTCAGTATTCATTCAGAGGTATTCAACCCACCAGGCTAAGTCTATAAAGTGATAGGAAACACACCCCCCTTAAAGATAATCACATTAAAAAAAATTGGGAATAGGGTTTGTAGCATGATGTATCAATGAGGAAGAAAGGTTAAAATGTATCACTAGGTGGGGGGAAGGCAGCCCTATCTGGGACAGTGCAGACACAGACACTGTAGTTGATAGCAGGGATGTCAATGGCTGGGCATCTAGATGACTTTCTGAAGAGACCTAGGGCAGTGGGCACAGTCTGGGTTGCATCATGGAATTCTAAAACCCAGTCTTAGTTTGGTCCTAACCTGAAGTAAATCACAGACTGGCATAATCCAAAACAAATCTGTTTTGCACATCTTGGGAAGGGTTTGTTGGTTACCTACTACTTGGAGGTGCACTGAAGTGTTTAATTAGTGTTTGCAAAGCACTTGGAGATGCAGTTACAAGGCCCATAGCCAAACACAAAGCCAGCTTGTTTAGGTTGGCAGTAAAAATGTTAAGCACTCTTTACTAATTAACACCCTATTAGTATAACAGCAATATCTCTGTCAAGTTACTCAAGACCATGTTTATTTTCATCACTTGGTGTAGCTTGGTTTCGGAGCTAAGAAAGTATGAACTTACCCACTGGTGTAAAGTAGTGACCAACAAAAGCTCTCTTCACACCAAACTCGACCAACAAAGAAATATGCTAAGATGGGTGCATGCCAGGAACTGCCAGTCAAACAGGTGCCTGCCAGGGAAATATGATAACCAGAAACCCAAGCAAGTATTTCCAGACCCAACTCCTTGAATTCCAGTGTGGTTCCTGGGAAGACATGGAGGTCGCCATCTGCTGGCAGCAAGGAGTATTTTCAGCGATTTTCATGCAGGTTTGCCGAGTCCATAAGAATAGAATTGGAGAATATTAGTAAAGCTCAAAGGAAATGTATTAGGCCAGCTTCTGTTTGTTTATAAATGGTAACAAGGTCTACCATAACATGATGAGAATGTAAAATACATATCACAGGCCTCTATTGTATAGTATATCTGGAATACTTTGGAAGAGAGGAGTTGCTTTTTGTAGCTAATAATCTGTCCCATTAAGAAATAGTTTCTGCCAGGCACAGGTGGCTCACACTTGTAATCCTACTTACTCAGAGGGCTGATATCTGAGGATCAAGGCTTAAAGCCAACTTATACAGAAAAGTCTGTGAGACTCATATCTTCAGTTAACCAGCAAAAAGCCAGAAGTGGAGCTGGGTTCAGTTGGTAGAGCAACAGCCTTGAACAAAAAAACTAAGTAAGGGACAGCACCCTGGCCCTGAGTTCAAGCTCCAATATGGCACATGCACACAAAAATTGTTCCTAATTTGAGACCTACATTTTTAGTCTCCTATTTAAGAGATGAATATTCTACACTAAGTGTTACTGACCAAATGAAAAAAGTCTATCCTGGATTTGGTAGAGTAATAAACTATATGCTTGAATTGATCTTCACCATAATCTAATTTAATGGCTTAAAAGCACTTTGAATAGTGCTATCTTTAAAGAGGTGATAAAACTGAAGGTAAAATTTTCAGCTAGGTATAAAACACTATGCAGGCAACTGATCATGGATGGGCAGATAGCAGGTAGATAAATAACCACATTAAGTCTCTGAGTTAATCTATCTTTTCCTAATAAAAGAAGAAGATGGGAAGTGAGCCATGCAGGTATCTGAGATGAAGAAGCTCAAGCCAGAAGGCCTAACAATGGAGAGGCACCAGGGAGGGGACACCCCGTTGCAGCAGAAGGACAGGGAGACCAGTGTCTCTGGCAACTTGAACAAGGCCTGTTCATTCTGGGATAATTAGGGCAGTCCTGAGCCCAACCCTAAGCATTCAGGCCTGCCTGCCTGACCTATGCCAGCCAAACCACAGCCAATCTATAGACCTAGGAGCAATAATGAAAATAAATCATTGTGGTTATAAGTCACTGACAATTTGAAACAATTTGCTATGTGGCATTGTTATGGTAGTAGCTGGCAAATGTATTAATTAATCACATAATGAAGTGTTAATCAATAAGAAACCCACTTTTAATGTAAGTAAAAGTATTTTTTAAGATACACTGAGACCATACTAATTAAAAGAAAGGAGCTGGGCACTGGTGGCTCACAGCTATCATCCTAGTACTCAAAAGGCTGAGATCTGAGGATTGAAGTTTGAAACCAGCCCGAGCAGAAAAGTCCCTGTGAGACTTTTATCTCCAATTAACCACTCAAAAGCCAGAAGTGGCACTGTGGCTCAAATGATAGAGCTCTTGCCTTGAACACAAGGAGGCTCAGGGACAGTGCCCAGGCCTGAGTTCAAGCCCCAGAACTGACAAAATAAAAAGAAAACTGAAAAGTTTGTAGTCAAAGACTATGAGTAGAAACAGTAAAGAAAAATATTACTCTCAACAGAGAGTAAAGATCTAACAATACTAAATGTGTATACATGTAAGAATATAATTTTAAAGGAAATAAAGTAAAAACTGGTTAACACTGACTGGAGAAATAGAAAAATCCACAATCACAGTATCCAACAGTTATTAATTGGTAGAGGAAGTAAGCAGAAATTTAGTAATGCTAGAGATTCCCTAACCATCCACATTGCCCCCATCCACACTGACAGAATTCTGACAGCAGAACAAACACTCATCTTGGGTATACAAGAAACAATCACTGATGTAGCATATTTATTGACTTAGTATATTCCCTGCTCTAGAACAAACTTGAACAAATATAAGAGAATCAAAGTCCTAAAAATGCATTGCATGAATTTCATGCTTATAAGCAGCCTCAATCACTTGTGTAAATTTAGATACCAAGAGTTGGATTGAATTAGGATTGAGCTATTCCAGTAGAGTAGTATAAAGAGGGAGAGAATATAGACGTTTTAACAAAGATTATGGGATTGGACCATAGAAGTTACCCTAGATAAGACACAAAATAAGAATGAAAGAACTAATGAAAAAACTGTGGGATGGATGGGCTGGAAGAGCTGATGAGACTTGCTGGCATTTAGGTACAAGTAAACTGGTTATTTACAAAGGGTAGTGGATGAGTGGGCATCTAAAATTGACATTGTTGGTAATGACACGGTCAAGGGTATAAGTACAGAGATTAGTAACTAAGGTACAATGGGAAAAGAGACAAGGTGAGGGAATGGGGCTGCTGAGTATTGGAAATGCCATCTTTGAGGTTGTTTACAGGAGTGGTGTTGGTGAGATGAAGGGTTAGCCAAGGAATCAAAGGAAATGACTGGGGTGAGAGATGGTGTCACTGGAGCACTGTGGGCGGTATAATCTGATGGCTTGAGATGTTGTTCATGGAGAGGGAAGAGCAGCCTAATACTAACAGTGCAGAGCAAGGAGGCCACCTAGTGCTCTGCCAGGCTCCACGGTGCCCAGAGGTGAGAGAAAGCTGCCTTCATAGGCAGTGTTGGGAGCGTGAGCATTCCTGGAGTGAGCTAGGGATCAGCCCTCTCATTCTGCCCTTGCTGTGGAACAGGCAAGGCAGCCTGGGGGTTTTCGTTTCAAGTGGTAGGCTGAGGATACCATCGTTCATTTCCTTTCTACTCTAGACTTCAGAAAATGCTAGTGGAAAAGTAAACACATGTTATAGAAGACATGGTAAAGAAACAATTGGTAAAGGAGAAGTTCCAACACATTTATTATAGATGAGCATAAAGTGTCACTACGTGATAAACAAGTAGGGTAAAACAAATCATCCCTGAATAAGCAGGAGAAAGCCCATCTCAGGACACCTGAGAAAGGTTCCAAGACCTAGCCACAGTTGGCAAGTATGAGGGTAAGGATGAGAAGGAGGGTTATATTAAAGGGGCGATGCAAAGCAGATCCTCTCACTTTCCTTTTCAGTCATAGTACCAAGAAGTTAATTGTAGCCAGGCAATTGCCCCGTGTCTCATACTTGTCATCCTAGCTACATGGGAGGTTGAAATAGAGGGATCATGGTTCTAGGCCAGCCCAGCCAGGAAAGTCCACAAGGCTCTACCTCAATGGAGGAAGATGGGCTTGGTGGCATTACCAGTCATTCCAATTATGATATAAAGTGTAAAATAAGTACATCATAGTCCAGGTGCAAGCCCGGGCCAAAAGAGAGCCCCTATCAAAAAAGAACTTGCACAAAAAAGGGCTGGCTCAGTGGCAGAGTGCCTGCTTTGCAAACCCTAAGTTTGAATCAAAAAAAGAAAGAAAAATGATTAATTATCCCTATAATATCCCAGCAGGTCTCTTTAGTCTACAAACTGTAGGACTCTGCTGTAAAGATACTTCTAGGGACTAAACTAGACTTTCAGAATTATTAAAGCTCTTGGAAAGAAAGCTCTCTATATACTAGAGAAAATCCCAGCTTAAAGGCTAGGGATCAGCGTGTTGATCACAAAGATCAGTGGGCTTAGAGATGAACTTCACAGACATTACAGAGCTCCTATCAGCACACCCATTCCAGAAGAGAACTAGGAAGAAAAACAGACACACCCTGCACAGGTAGGGAACCCCTAGCAACTCTGGAGAAAAATCAACATCAGTCCCTATTATTAAGGAGGATCTGACAATCATCAGATACGAGACAAACACTGGTGCATGGCATGACAAACAGACGAACTCACTCCAAAAGAAACAAGTCATTCAATGAAGAGAAGAAAACACTTTAAAAGCACAAACCTTTCATTAATATTCTCAGAGTTTATGACATGTATAGTTATGCATTAAAAACAAGAGATATACTTAAAGAGGACTGATCAAAAAATTAATCTTAAAAAGTGAATAGATTAGTTGAAATAGAGAGTCAAAGGAATTTTTCAGTTTCAGAGTAAAATCAGTGAAAAAATTTACATCCTTAAATTTCTAAAATTTCTCCTTTACAAAGATAAAGGAAATAGAGTTGATTCTTTAGAAAAACAAAACAAACAGATAATAAATTAAAATATAAATATAAATGAATGAGAAGCTTAATTGACGCTAAGTTTCTCATGGATAACCGAATTCTAGAAAATGGGTTTAACCTTCAAAGTTCTGAGGGAAAGTGTTTTGAATTGAGAATTATATTTCGTTCTCTATCAGGTTAAAGACTAGAAGACTCAGAAATAAACCCACACAACTACAGCCATCTGATTTTTGACCAAAAAAATTACATATATATGTGTATATATATGCAAAAAAAAGAGTAGCCTCTTTAATAAATGGTGCTTGGAAAACTGAATATCCATATGCAGGAGAGTGAAACTGGATCCCTGTCTCTCACTTCATACTAATATCAATTCAAAGTGGATCAAAGACCTCAATGTAAAACCTGAAACCTGAAACTATTACAGGAAAGGAGTAGGGGAAGGGTAAAATGCATGGCATAGGCAAGAACTTTCTGAGTAGAATTCCAGAGGCTCAGCAAATTGAAGAGAGAAAAGAGAAATGAGATTACATCAAGCTGAAAAGTTTTTGCACAGGGAAGGATACAGTCTTTAAGTTTAAAAGACAGCCTACAAAATGGGAGAAGATATTTGCCAGCTATTCGTACATTGGACAACTACCAAAATATATAAAGAGCTCAAAAATCTAAAACCCTGTCAAACAATTAATAGTCCAATTCATAAATGGGAAAGTAAGTTAAAAAGACATTTCTCAAAACAAGTGTAATTGGCCAATAAATACATAAATAAATGCTCAAAATCCCTGGCTATAAAGAAAATGCAAACTAAAACAACTCTGAGAGTCCCTCTCATTCCAGTCAGAAGAGCCATCATGAAGATTGCAATCAACAACAAATGCTGGGAAAGATGCAGAGAAAAGGAACCCTATTATGGTATGGGAATGTACAATAATGTAACCACTGTGGAAGGTAGTATAGACATTTCTCCAAAAAAAAAAACCTAAGAAAAACAAAAAAGAATTATTCTCTGATCTAGGGATACTAATCTCGGGTGATACAATAAGATACTTGCATGCCCATGTTCATGCCTGCACCATTCACCATAGCCTATTTATGGAAACAGCCCAGCTCCAACAAACAGATCAAGAAAATGTGATACATATACACACACACAGACATAGACATCATATACATATGTATATACTATACATATACATAGATGTATATGCAACACACATATACACCTATACATAGACATCATATACATACACTACACATACATACATACCTACACACATACATACACATAATAGAATTTCACTCATCCATCAAGAAGAATAATATTAACTGTATGTCATTTTCAGGGACACGATGGACATGGAAAAATTCATGCTGAATGAAGTGAGAGAGAGACAAAGGGCCCATATTTCCTCTCCTATGTGGAAGTTATACCTACAATACAGACAAACATGAGAACACATAACGGATCATATATATGAATATGTACGTATATATGTAGCCAAAGTGACTAAAGTACAGTTTACACAGGGGTAAGTTTCCATAATGTAAGCCTTTTGAACAATTAACCGACAGTATACAACACAATAGGAAGTGGAAACATGCCTTGTCTGAGGGGGGACGAAAGCTAAAAGGGGAGGGGCAGAAAGTTAGAGGAATGATGGGCAAATATAGTTATAATGCTCACTGTATATTTGTGAACATGGAGCCAGGAAACTTTAGAGACAGATGGGCTGGGATAGAGGTGAGGAGGAGAACAAGGGAAGAGGTGACACTAATAAAGATGCACTGTGTGTATAAGTGGACATGTTAATCGAAACTCCTTTGGACAACTATTTGAAGATACAAATGATAAACAGATATCAGGTTGAAATATTTTTAGAAATGCAAAGCAAAGTATTTGTGGCTGCCATGAGAATATACCTGGCAGATCTCTCAAGATGGGGAGTGTACTTAAACAAGGGACCCATATTTGTCCCTTAAGTCACAGCATCTCTCAGCCAATGACTGAATGTGGAAGAGATCCTATGGCAGGTCCACTCCTGGGAGACAAACCTGCCAAACCTGCCCTTTGTCGGAATGGAAATCTAGAGCACTTCTACCCAATCTTCTCTTCCTCTTTCACCTCTCAGAAGCAAACTTGCATCATGGTCTATAGCACTCCAAGCTTTACCCAGATCCTTCCTTATGTCTGCATACAGTAACATTCAGTCCTGTCTTGAAATCTACTTCTCAGTGATCCCAGACTAATAGAAAGTTTACCACCTCCTACGTACACGTCTTGAGGAAATTCAAATAAGACAAATAAAAACCAGAAGTCAGACTGACACCAGACTTCACAGCAGCAGCTGGATTCTAGGAAACAATGAATTTAACCCTACAAAGTTCTGAGGGAAAGTTATTTGGAATTTGGAAGTCTATATTCTACTAAACTATCAATTAAATGTCAGGTTGCAGTAAAATATTTTCAGAAATGCAAAGCCAAGCAAACAAGGGTAAAAAAAACAACAACAAGCAAAGCCAAACAAACAGAATAGCCAGGCATGAGATATAAATGGCAGACCTATGGGGAGTTTAGTAAACATAAAATTGAGCAACAAGGCTACAAAAGCAATGAGAGTGGATATCTTGTTTGAAGATGATTGCTCAAAGCTCTCTTCACTCTCCTGGATTTCATCCTAAAAGAAGGAGAAAAAGAGACAAAATACAAACTCCATTTTGGGAGAAATTTAAAAACAGCTATAACTTTAGTCATGTGGCAGCTTGCTTGGGCAGAACAGAAACACTGAAGAGAGAAGGTGCCACAGCCTGGATTAGAGAAAAAAAGCGGGGGGGGAGGGAACACTCTTCTCAAAGAGAGGGAATACTTGGACAGGAAAACCAAGGTAACTTTTTCCAAACCATATTTAAGGAGGGGCTCTGGCAACCAGGGAAAGTACCCTTGAATCTAGTTTGGATCCAAAATGTGAAGAAGAGAGAACCAAATGTCATATAGACAAGTCACAATTATAGAAAGAAGACTATTTCTTTGGCAGACAGGAACAAAGGGCTTTTGCATTAAAACAAACAAACAAGTATAACAATTGTCCTACTTCATTGGCTTGGAGGCAATAAATACCACTCAAGCATCACACACACAACTAGCTGATGCAACAACAACAAAAGCAAAAAAAACCTCTCACTTTTCCCAATAATAAGCAACTGAAGATGAAAAAAAACCCACAGAATCGAAATTGTCAAATGCTAGGAAAGAAGACAAAGGGAATAGAAAAAAAAATGGCAGATGCAGAACCTAAAAACATTATCATTAGCAGATGGGAAATTTTTCACTGTGAATTTTGAAAACATGTAAAAAGTCAATTATCTCTAGAGAGTAAAAGAAAAAAGCAGAGCTTTAAGAACTTGGAAAAGGGATAATAAAAAACAAAACAGGAAGAGATGGAAATGAAGTGGCTGAATTCAAGAAAGACGTGCAAGCTAGGTGGCTGTACTCACCTTTGCAATCCTAGCTTCTCAGGAGGCGGAGATCGGAAGATAGCAGTTGAAGCCATCCCGGACAGGAAAATCTGCAAGACTCCTATCTCCAATTAAATCACAGAAAAAGCTGCAAGTGGTGATGTGTCTCAAGTGGTAGAGTGCTAGCTTTGAGCAAAAGGAGCTCAGGGATGGCACCCACACCCAGAGTTCAAGCCTCAGGATTGGCAAAAAAAGAAAGAAAGAACAAAAGTGATATTTGGACATGTGGAATGGGAGAGAAGGCCCATTTTCTGCTCTACCTTTTTGACAGACATCTCTCAAATTGCATCTGGGCATACGCAGTGTTCTCCATGGCTTTGAAGCCATATAGACTTGAATTTGAATCTTAGCTCCTTCAGGTACTTCAAGAAACTTCAACAAGTTACAAAAAGGTCCCTGAACCCAGTGTTCTCATCCATTTAATGTGCTCAGAACTCTGAGGCCATGTAAGGGTGCTGGGAGGATTGAATGAGAATTGTGCAAATGCCTGACACTGAGCAGACGGAGTGAACAAAGACATCATCTAACTAGTTGAGAGATGCTGGAGGAACTTTCTAACACATCCCTCTTTGTCTTATGGCAACAAATGTGAGAAGAAAAGAGAGAATAGAAACATTCCTTGTGCAGCAGTGTGCAGGTGCGGGCTACTTCCTGACTGATGGGGGCCTGAACCCCAGTGCCTTCACCACCTCCTTGTGAGATTTTAAACAAATCACATAGCTTCCTTGTGCCTCTGTTCTTCTCATTTAATAACAAAACAATATGTGGCTTCTAAGATGTGTAGAAGGATTAAATTAGTTAATATAGCAGTGAGATGACTATTTGAATCATAATAAATAATCAATAAATATTGGTTATAGTTGAGTTTGATAGATTAGCCTGGACAGTCTCCAGGTTGAAGATGCTAGGTTGAGTATAATGTATCTAATTTTTCTCCTTGGTAAGAAATTTTAAAATGAGATAAAAACTTAAATTCAAGTATAGGAAGAACTAGTATATACTAGGGCTATAAAATATTTAAAGCTATACATTGGAAATAAAAAGCAAAAGCTATGAGATGAAATGAGTATCAAGCTAGGGAAGCTTGAAGTGTAAGGAATCAGCAGAAATACAGTAAATTACAATCTCAGAGTGACAGCTGCACACCAGGTGTACTGGGAAACTAGTTCAGATTGGGGCAGCAGCACTCACAGTACAGACAGTGTGAGGATGTCCATCCCGGGCCCCTCCATGCTGGGACCATCTTTTTAATAGCATATATTAGTTGGATACAGGCTAGAAACATCTGTTTGGTATGCTGAGACTACGAGAGCATGTACTCCATTAAAACAAAGTACTATACTAAAAAGAAAACATCCAAGAAACAGAGACTACAACTCAAAGAGAAAGGCAAAGTTGGAAGCCAAAAGAAGTCATTCCCATGGAGGAAGCTGTGAACAGCACTAAACACAACCAGCCTAGATAGGAAGGAACAGGCATTCATGAGGGATACTTCACACACACACACACACACACACACACACACAGGGAGGGAGAGAGAGAGAGAGAGAGAGAGAGAGAGAGAGAGAGAGAGAGAGAGAGAGAGAGAGAGAGAGAGAGAGAGAGAGAGAGAGAGAGAGAGAGAGAGAGAGAGAGAGAGAGAGAGAGAGAGAGAGAGAGAGAGAGAAACAGAGAGAGCAGAAAGGAGAGTGGGAGAAGAGGGAGAAAGGGGAAGGGAGAGAAGAGGAAAGGGGAGAGAAAGAGAAATGGGGCAGAGGGAAAGAAAAGGGAAGGGGAAAGGAAAAGGGAAGGAGAAAGAGAGAAGAAAGGGGGAAATAGAGAGAGAGGAAGATGGAGAGGAAGAAAGATAGAGAAAATGGAGAGGAAGAGGGAGAGAGAGAAGGGAGGGAGGAGGAGAGAGAAGGGGAAAGCGGGGAGAGAGTCATAGAGAAACACACTGAAACAGGAAGAAAGAAGAAGAGTGAAAAAGGAAAGAAATAGATCTCTTAGTGGTGTTGTCCTCAAAGAAAATTGTTTTGAGAGACTTGGAATTCATGAATGAATCAACAATAAGTTCAAAAAATTAAACAAATAAAAAGAAGGTAATTATTAACTACAAATAAAATGAAAATTCAGCATAGAACCATGGTGTGCTGCATTGCTCTCCTGTAAGTACTATTTGTCTAGGCATGACAATGTAAACAGAGACTATTGATCTGACCAAGGACTGTGATAAGTTTGTGGGAGGAGGGGACAGGAAGCAAAGGAATGGTAGTGGAAGAGAACTGGATCCTAGATCCTCATCTACGTAATAGGAAGTCAGTGCATCAGAAGAAGATAGCAGCATACGCATCTTATTTCAAAACAGGAAGAGGTATATGCCAGGAAATCAGCCTTTGGGAGAGGGGGCAGTGGAATGGGGAAACGTGGGCAGGGAATTATATTTTGTTATACGTATTTTAGTTCAATTTCATGTTTGTAACTATGTGTCCTGATAAAACAAAAATTTACTTAAAAGACTGATTAATTTCCCCTAGCAAGAGAAATCTTGCCCCAATATGCTTGGATACCTTTCCTGGCTATCCTGGTCTAATAGGAAGGCTATACATACACCCAGGTTTGTGTGTGTGTGTGTGTGTGTGTGTGTGTGTGTGTGTGTGTGTGTGTGTGTGTGTGTATTCTTCAGCTTAAAGAGCCACAACTTCAATGACTCTATTCTGAGGTAGTAGGAGTTAGGACTTTAAAATATCTTTTTTTTTCCTGGAGGAAACAGAGTTCAACCTTTAGGAGTGTGGAAGACACATTTCCTGTCCCTGGCCTGGCAGGTGTCCCACTAAGTCACACTGCTGACCCCTCTCTAGGCAGGGTGGCTTTCCTGGCTCCATCCAGCCCCCAGCCCCATGCCCATGGCTCTTCCATCTTGCTGATAGGCATACGTCAATATTACACTTGAGTCTGCCCTAATAGTCCATGAATATGTGTGAAAAATGAAACCATGTAAATTGAGGGGATGGGTGGGGTTGAGCGAGATAGGGGGAAATGATGGCAGGAGTGACATCTTGAGTGACATTGATCAAGATACATACACTGACCTGTTGAACTAAAACTCCTTTGTATAACTATTTAAAAGACAATTTTTAATTGACAAAAGTCAGAGGTTCCATTTAACACTAAAGAAATGATAAATGGTGAGTGAATGATAGGATTCCAACAATAAAAAGAATGGGAGAAATTTGAGAAAGAGTTCTCCTTGGATGCCTTTCCCAACGCTTCTGAGTTTCCCCTCTGCTTTCTTAAGTTTAGATATGACATTCTGGGTAGTAATGCTCACCCTAGCTCTGAGAGGACTGTGTTCAGGTAGCATTTCTCCTCCCAGGCCTGAGCATCCTCTAGATCTCAGGATTCCAAGACATGTTTGAGAGCTTGGAGAAGGAAGGTGGCAAAAAAATACTCCCATAATGCCCCTCTTCTTCCTATAACCTGCTCCCCTCCCGTGGCTAAAGTGACCCACCCAGGCCCACAATGACACAAAAGTAAGAGCCCAGTGTTTTTCTCACCACAGCAAGGTTGTCTCACCCTTTAGAATGACACACTCTTGTGGGCAGAAGAGTACTGTCTTGTCTTTTCTCAATCAAGGCCTGGGTGGATAAGAATAGGCTATGGGGTCACATTGGCCTTAGGTATTTGTTTTCCAAGCCACGAGAATAAGTCTTTAATGATTCAGCCTTCCCCATAATTGTGGAGGGAGGAGAAGTTTGTCTTAAGGTTTCTCCTTCTCCTCCTCACTCCCCCTCTCCACTCAGTGATCCTAAGCTGTACCAGTCCTTCCATCTGCCCACACGTTCATCATATTCTCTGGTATCATCCTTGCCAGGAGTCTTCATTGTGAAGGAGCAGAAAGATGACAGGTACATGGAAAGAGCAGTGTAAGGTTGGGTGAAGAGGTGGCCTACCACTAACTGTTCCAAATGCATACACCAACACCAGCTCCAGGAGAAACCCAGGGGCTGGCAAAGGTATAGGCAAGGCAAGTGCCCAGTGAGCTGGCCACCAGACCAAACCTAGGGAAACCATGTGTTCTTCCACCAAAATAAACTTCAAAGATAGTGATAAGACAAAAATGCTGGTTAATGACAGAGTGGAGCTTCCTTTCATCTGGATATCCGGGAGACATTAATTACACCTTCTTCCTTGGCTACAGGAAGAACCATGTGGTTGTTACTATAGCAAGACCTATCAACTTCCTGGAGCTGAGTTAGACTGGGAGCCAGGAGTTACACCCTCAGCCCTATCAATGTAGTGGTAAATCCCTTAATCCCAGCCTCAGGTTCCTTTATATTCAAAATGAGAGAACTAGTAGTATTTGTGAAGCATTTGTGGGTACCCAGGGCTATGCTGCCTTAACTCAGGGGAACATATAGTACTCAGGAGGCCCAAGATCTCATTCTGTAGATCTAGTTCCTTAAGGGAATGCTTGACTTTGCCATTAAGGAGGAACTGATCTATGAGGGCACATGTGTTGATTGCAGAGCCAGAGTTACTAATGAGACAGAGTATTTGAGTCCCTCAGAAAGTTCCCTACATGGAAGTAAAAGGGAATCAAAGGATGGGCTGTGGTCTTGTTTGCATGTCAGGCCTCTGGCTGTGGCATCTCTGAGCCCAATATCCTTGCTGCTGGTGCTTGAGCAGAGATGTAGTGGGATTTCTGAGGACTTGATCATGTAGGAGGCACAGTATAGAATGTTCTAGATTAAAATGTTATCTGTTCTTTTCAAAATGATTACAACAACATCTGAAACCTTCTGCCTAGGAAAGCCAACCTGTTCTAGTCTCAATCTGTTCTGGGGCAACAATGGTCCAAGTGGGAAAATCATTTAAAGATATTATTGCATTGAATATTGCTTTTCTGCCCTTCCCACCCCGGGCTTTGAAGGACATTATTCGATGAGGAGGGTGGGGTGGGATAGGAAGCTTCTCTTCTTCTTTTGCTATTGAAAAGATCAATTTTGAAATGCATGATGGTGCCCTTTAAATTAGTCAATAGCATCACAACTCTGACCCATCAGGAGTCTCTATGTAACAGCAAGGTAGGCGGATATTCTGGGGCCACAGCTCCAGACTCTCCAAGTGTGTAGTTCCCAGCATTTCCTCAATGTCCCAAGGTCACTGGGCACCACAGTTATATAAGGTGGAGGGTGCAGGGAGAGCCAAAGGAGCTCCCATTTGCACTAAAGGACTAGGTGAAGTGGGCATAGAAACGCAGGGTGGCTAGGGCACAGCATGGTGAGGCTGGCCATACAGTTAGGCCAAATGCAAAAGGTTACTTGAAACAAAAAAAAATCACATGGTACAATAAATAGTTAGAAGCAATATAACAATATAACCCCTGTTTTCACTGTATTTGATGTTGGTGCCCTGTATCTTATATATACACTTCTCTAATTCAGGGAGGGGAAGGGAAAAAACAAAATGCTTAAATAGGGATACAGGTTGACCCAGTGTAACAATGAGATGTACAAAACACTAGGTTGAAAATGAACTTTACAACTTTGGAGGGGTTGGGGTAGTTGTGGAGGTGGAAGGGAAGGGAGGTAGGGGGAAAATAAAGGAGGAAGCAACAATGCTCGATAGGAAATGTACTTATTACCTTGCTCATGTAACTGTTACCCCTCTGTACAATATTTTTACAATAAAAAATACCCCCCCCCCCAATGTTATTTTTGAGTGGCATACTGACTGGGGAATGTACAGCCTTGGAGGAATTGAAGCAAGGATGCCAATGGATGGGAGTCTGGGATAGGAGCGCCCTCTAGAGGCCGTAGACAGTATAGTGAGCCAAGGAGAAACTCCCCGGTTACCCCAAGCTTGGTAAAAGAACCTGCCCCGGTTCACTGAGCACCTAGACAGGCATGTTATTTTTAACCCTTTGATCAACTTTCTGCAAAAGAAATTGCTGTTTGGTGAATACCTAAGTAGCTAGTAAGAAGTTAAGGCAGAAAGATTTCCTCAAAAGGCATTGTTTTCTGCTTCCTGTTTCAGAATCAGGGTGCCAACTTGAACAGATAAAGTATTCCCCAGCAACTGTTAAAATCCTTTTCTTTCGTAAGTTGTCACTGCTGTACTTGTTTTTCACTTAGGGGCTCACTTGGTGATAAGAAGAGATGATAGAGAGCTCTTACCTCACATCCTGTTATTTTCTAGTTCTAAACAAGTTAACAACAGCTAAATGAGATGGGCACCATCATTAGCTCTCCTTTACAGGGAGGACATTGGACGACCAGGTGGCTAGTAAATATGGCAGCGCTGGGACTTGAATCCAAGCAACCTGGTTTCCCCCTCCGCACTGCACCAGCTATCACTGACTATCTTACCATTTAACACATTAAAGACAGGCTAGTGTCTGGTGGCCCTGTGCACCAAAACCCAGGTTGGCCTCTCACTGGAAGCAGAAGCACAGGGATTTGTGGATTTGGTTGGAGAGAGAGTCTAGCTCTTGGTACTTTTTGGATCCCAAATGTTTTAAAACCTACAGTAGTCAGGAGATGGGGGAAACCTTGAGTAAACTCCTTCACCTTTGTACCCCAGTTTCCTTACCTGCAGACTGGAGAAGGGGCAATCAACAATTTGATCTTAATGACCTGTCCCACCTGTAATATTCCACTGCATTGTTTCATTCAGCGTGTGTGTGTGTGTGTGTGTGTGTGTGTGTGTGTGTGTGTATGCATGCATATGCATGTGTACGGTGCATGCCCACTTGCTTTGGATTAAACCTCAGGATCTTGAGCTCTCTCTTGGCTTTTTTGCTCAAGGTTAGTGCTTTACCACCTAAGTCACACCTCTACTTTCAAGTTTTTGCTGGTTAATTGGAGATTTTAAAAAATCTCTGTTTTCTGCGCCAGATGGCTTCAAATTATGATCCTCAGCTCTCAGCCTCCTGAGTAGCTAGAATTACAGGCATAAGCTACTAGTGCCCATTCACTGTGCTGAATTTGTTTGGAAAATGTCTGAGTCCCTGCTATGTACTAGCCAAGGTACTCTACTAGGTCTTGACACCTCAGGGAGGAATAAGATTCAGGCTGAAGGAGGTTGAGTTCTCCTAAGAGAAAATAGCAACTAGGTCTAGCCATCCCCCAGGACATTTGGGCTTGAGAGAGCAAGCCGCACAACCATATTGGGACAGCACCTTAATGGTATCAAAGGAGGCAGAGATTCTCTTAGAACAATAGTGGTAATGGTATTTACAAGGGGCAGAGACCGTCCCTAGCTGCTGGGCTTTGGTCCCAATCACCCCTAGGTGCCAGGACAGTTCTAGATGCCACTGGAGGAGACTTTGAAAAGGAAATACTGGCAGCTTGCCAGCATGGTCCTGGAATTACTGATTGATTCCCTAGCAACCGAGAGAAAGAAAATAGGCACAATCCCATTTGTAGCCAAAGATTATGGTTTGTAGGTCATGGGTCATCTATAGCTTATAGGCCTAGAGCAAGAGGCCAAGTAAGCAAATGTCATAGTCTATAGTAGCAGAAATCAAATTTGTCACATGGAGTCTGGGATTATGAAACTGCAGCAATCTTTCCCTAAAAGTGGCTTCAGTATTTGGGTGATGGCTGAAAGAGGCAGGTACCTCTCTACATGTTACTAGAACTAACTGCCCAGAGATGCAGTCTGTGGAAAACAAGATATAACCCTGAGCTGGAACCCACTAGGTGATTTGATGAAGTTAGTTTTCTGGCCCAACAAGAAGGAAAACCAGAATAGTTGTGACCTAGCCAACAGGCCACACTGATTCCTGCCAGTATTTACCATGCACTGGTAGCCAGAAATGTGTGTATGTAAGGGTGGGGGGAATTGAAATGGTTCACCATGGAAGAGTTTGACTCTCTAAGGAGGTCCAGGTCTTACTGCATTTTAGGATCACTAAAAGACACAAACTGGGGCTTTGTGTCTCAGCCTTGATTCATCTGACTAACCAACTAGCATTCCAGACTGGATCAGACCAAGAATCTTCTTCCCTTCTTATAGCAAGCATTTCCCACCCAAGCCTGTGGTCAGGTTTTGTTTTGCATGAATGGGAGGGAGGCTTTCACACTGCCTTCTCAGGAATGTGCAATTGCTTCCTGGCCTCTCCTTAAGGCTTCAGGTGTAGGCAAGGTGTCCTGGTAGCTGATAGTCTTTTTTAATTATTCCATGGTCATTTGATAGAATGTATACTCTGCTTAAAGGCAGTTTGTCTACTAAATCAAGGTGGGTTTTTTAAATTATATTCTTCATATGTATTCATTCATATATAGTATGAATATATACAAATGAATGAATGAATATATCAAAGAGAACAAATATTTATTCTATTTGTGAGGAAAAAAGAGTCATGTTACAATCTCTCACCTGTATTGTGGATTGTCTGGTTTTCTTCATTCTCCCATTTTTGAAAGAGATTTCACTGGACATAGGCTTCTAAGCTGGCAGGGTTTTTTCTTCTTCAGTGCTTTAAGGATGTTATGACACTGTCTTTTAAAATTCATATGTATGGACATAAACAGGATGATCTTGGTCATGACACTCTTGTGGCTCTGTCAGGATTCTGAGGCCTATGAGCACTTACCCTCGCCCTGCTTTCTTTCAGCTTAGAACTTGCAATAGACACAGGTCCCTCAGGGTGGACCAGACCTCCTCAGTATTCCTGAGACCAGGATTGACCCTGTCTTCTTTTTCAGTGTCCCCAGCTCTCTTTTCCTGCCCAGCTTGCGGGTCGATTACCCCTTGTGACCTCCAGGGGGGGGGCATTATCTCTCCACACGGTGATGGGTTGGTGGGATTTAGTTTAATCTTTTTCCTGCCCCAGAGGCATTACCATTGTTTCTGGCAAGCAGAGGTTACTCTGTCCTCTGTGTGTGTCCCTCAGGCCTCAGTGGAACCGGAAGAGAACACAAATTACATAAGTGGGTTTATATCACCATCTTAAGGCTGCCATGAGTTTTACAAAGGAGCGTCAGCACACCAACTATCATCTTGGACCTGCTTGGTGCACACAAGTGAGAATGCAACCACCCTACCTGCTCCTTACAGGTGGTTCCCTAGGTGACTTCAGCCCAGGAGGAATGAACATCTTACCATAGGAAAGTTCAGGGCATGCAGATACAAGTGGAGAAGGGTGGGGATATGACCTTGGATGTGAGCACTGCAGGAAAAAGATCTAAACTGAGGAGTGGGCCTGGGAGAGATGGATGGTTTTTGTGGAACATTATTCAAGACCCTCAGGCCATGGGAAGTAGTGGAAAGAACAAGGGCTTGCTTCTATTTGAGCAAGGCGTAATGTGGCTTATGCCTATAATCCTAGCTAGAGATTAGGAGGATCATAGTTTGAGGCCCCTTCAGGCAAAAAGTTCACAAAAACCCCATTTCAACCAATAAAAACTGAGTATGGTTTTAGACACCTGTCATAGAAGCAGGACATGGGGAATCAGAAAATAGAAGGCTTGAACCCAGGACCTCAGGCATGCAAGGCAAGTGCTCTACCACTGAGCCACCTTCCCAGCCCCATAGAAAATAGAAGGCTTGAGATTCAGGCCCAAGTATAAATTCGAGATTCTGTTGGGAAAATAAAGTAAAAAGAGCTGAGGGCATAACTCAAGTGGTAGAGCATCTGCTAGCAAGCACAGGCCCTGAGTTCAAATTCCATTACTGGAAAGAAATTTTAAAAAAACAAAGAAAACTTGCATTTGAATTTAGGATTCACAACAGATGAATTTGTGGCCCAGGAAAAGGCTTCTTATTTTGGAGCTTGGTTCTCTTCTGTAAAGTCAGTAGTTCTAACAGAATCTCCCTGGAGTTAAGTGGGGTTAAATATGGGGTTAAGAGGTCTTGGTGATATTTTGTTCTAGCATGTGTATATGTGCTCAACAAATCCTGCGTGGTGTGTGTTTTTTAAATAAAGAAGACTTGAGTAGCCAGGTGCCGGTGGCTCACGCCTATAATCCTCAGGAGGCTGAAATCTGAGGATAGCCATTCAAAGTCAACCTGGGCAGGAAAGTCCATGAGACTCTTATCTCCAATTAACCACCAGAAAACTGGAAGTGGCGCTGTGGCTCAAGTGGTAGAGCACTTGCCTCGAACTGAAGAGCACAGGGACAGCACCCAGGCCCAGAGTTCAAGCCCTACAACTGACAAAAAAAAACAACCCCCAAACCAGAAGACTTGGGTAGGACCAAAATAGACTCTTTCCTCTTTTCTTTCTTCTGTTCTCCTGCCCCATTAGCCCCATTCCCCTTCAGGGTGACATCTTACCTCTCCCTAGTTCTCTGATGCAGGCTCACCACTGCATTCCATTCCAGCCCACATATCTGCCAATGACGGAGGCTCCCACCATGTTTGTTTCTGAGTCCCCATTTCAACCCACAAAGTCCCTCTTCTTCTACCTTTTCCCTTCTCAGAGCCTAGAGAGTATTACTCAGTTTTCCACATGTGAATACTGGACATGAGGGCCCAAGGGCCCTATGTGGCCAACGTTTCCATAAATTGACTTCTGCTCCCCTAGGAGCCAGAAGAACCGAGTAGCTGACAGAGCTGAGTCACACACACTGGGGAGCCAAGCACGTTCGATTTACTAGGTAATATCCGCAGGAAGAAGAACAGCACATACATACAGAAATCCACGGGCAGAAACACCACCCTGAAACACAGTCAGACACCAAAGCATCAGAAGGGCTCAGGAAGTGGCTTTGGAAAGTTCTCGTGAAAATCAAAGGGCAGCTTTGGTGCTCAGAGATTCAAACAGAAAACTATACAAAACCAACCCATAAATATATATTATATATGTGTATAGATATATATATATAAAATTGCAAAATAAAAGCCCAAGAGACTAACCATCCCTCTGCACATCAATGGCTCAAAAAGTGTTAGCGTCGAGAAAGGCAGAACTGTTTGTGGAAACGATGCATGATCTGGGGAGCTGGCATTTCAATAGCAGAAAGAGTATTTACATGGAACCCCTATTTGAAACCTCACAATACTGGGAAGAACTAAACACAGACAATGTATGTACAAGGGAAGACAGGAAGTAGTACTCTCATGTGACGATTGTCAGACACAGACATTTCACTGAAACCACCCACTGAACACTCCCTAGCTAGACTGGTTCCTGTGGCCCTGCCCCCCCACAGACCATCCCAGGCTCTGAACTGCTGTGTCCCCCACCCCCACCCCCTTGCCCCTTCCCAGGAGAGAGTGAATATTGGCAATCAACACTTGTAGCAAACTGCAGTAATTTAAAGGTGGTCACTATTGCCTTATCAAAGAATCACTCATAAAGCAGGACCAATAGGCATGAGGTGGAGTTAACATGAGGGGATGGGGTTCCCTCAAATGTATTCCCATTGTACATGTAGTCTCTCCATCCTTGATCCAACTGTTAGCTTCTGAGTCACATTACAAGGGAAAAGCTGGCCTTCTAGCTTGTAAGAGTTATGCAAAATTATTTTCTAGAGGGGAAATGAGTTTAGGGTCTTCCTATAGTTCATCTCTTCTCACCTCCTAAACTCTGGTAATAACTACACTTCTTAGAATGAAGGGAAGTGTGCTGTAACGGTCAGCCTCATTCTGTGCTTGAGAAAATTAAGAATGGAGCCGTGGACCTAAAAAGACTACAGTACCTTCTCACACCAAGACTAACTCCAGCTTTGTCCCCAAACCCCACCTGCATCAGACAGGATCATCCTCCTCCATCTCCAGGCCCTGAAGTCTTAGTGATTGTCCATCTTTGGAAAAAATCTTGAAGGCAAGTGGCACCAATCATCAATTTGGCAAAACTTTCTACCACCCAAGTCTGCAAGACATATTTCCAATTGGAGATTCTTCCTAATGCTACGAGAGGCCTACCTATCCTGGAAACTGTCAACATATAAAGGTAAAAGGTGCTTTCTTATCTAAAGGATGCTCAGCCTAAAATCCTCACACTGCCTGCTGGGTGAGTATGCTCCCAGGAGGCCCAAGATATAGCTGTGCCTTGGAGACAGAGCACTATGTGTGGTCTCTCATTTCCCACAAAATGCATGCTTCATCGAAGTAGGTTGGTTAGACAAGGCTTTGGGAAATGATAACACTAATAGGTATGAGTTTCCACATTGAAACACAAGTCGGAGTGTGTACAGATAACTAGTGAGCTTACTTTATGACTATAAAGTCACTGCAGGCCTCTTCTTTTTTGTATGAATTCACCCTTAGGTTCTCACAGTAAGGACAGGTATGATGATGTCCTGTTGGGTTTTAACTTTTGGGGTGATCTGTCCTTACTGTGGCAGCAGAGAGGATATTATCCTCTCTCTCATTCATTGAACTTAAGTCTTGGAAATTCAGTGAGAAAGTTCAATGAGAAATGTATAAACACTGGTTTCTCTATGCTGAGTCATCTGTGACTCTGCTACCCAACCAAGGGATTTGTAGACCCACACATGTGCATGAGTAAGGGCTCTCTTCTCAGCTGTCCAGCAATCAAGAATTGATTACTCTAGGCCTAGAACTAGGACAATTTTAACCTGAAACAGAAGAGCTGGCACACTGACCTATAGTGGGCTATGTATTCTCTGCTTATGCATACCTTTCCAGAAAAATCCAAACTTAAAATTTTGGGGAGCAACTCATGCCATTGAGTGGATGATTCCTTCAAATCCACAGCAATCAAGAAGTGGATTTATAGCATTTCTGTGCATGCTGACAAGAGCAGGAGCCCTCGGTTACTGCATCTGGGAAGTCATCTTGCCACATCACTGTCCCATAGGGGCCAGGATTTCAAGGCTTAGTCTTTATGAGGTGGAGGCGGAGGGAAAGGAAATCGCTTTACCAAGAGGTTATTTCTGTGAGAACCTAGTGCTACTCATCCAAATCCTCTGCATCCTTTAAAAGAACATTGCTGTCCACAAAGGCTACCTCTCATTTTATTTGCAAGCATGTTGGTGGGGTCATTTTTATGTGTGTAATCCAGATGAAGTAGGAGAATTACTTGGGTTAACTGCAGACCAGATGGAAGTCAGTCTGTCAGGATTGGGGTGGAGGGTTTCCCTTGACAGTGCTTTTTATAATCTGGGGAAGGCCACATGGTTGGTTCCCAACATCACACCTGGACACCAGCTACCAGTGCTTGAAGAGCCATCAGAGCCAAGCTTGTCTCTGTAACCGTTTACTCTCTTCTCCACTCTACTCCTGCCCACTTTCCCACAGAAATGGTTCAGAAACCTCTCTGTTCCCAGATCAGGCAAACACAGTACAGGATTTTCTTATTCTTCCCTGTGGCAAAACCAAGCACCATGGCTCAACTAGACATGAACCCTTTGTTTATACATTCTGAGCTCACAGATTTTCATTTTTTTCCAGTTTGATATCAACCTTTCTGCTAAATTTTATGGAAAGCTAAAAAATTACCTTTCCTTCATACTAATAGTCTGGGAGTCCTGCTGCTTTGGGGAAGGGAGAGATTACATTTTGTTTCTATGGCACCGGGCATGTATCCTCTAGCCTGGTGCTAAGTGCATCACATCCTTCATGTCCAAGGGAAGAAGAAATATGGCAGAATAACTCAACACCTTTCCCAGCAATGCTACACCTAGACAAACTGCATACTAAACTGGAACTTATTATTTGAATATTTCCTTCTCCTTGCTCTCATCAAAAATCTCAAGCTATTTTATCAAAAAATGTTGTGGCAAGGAATTCTAGGAGGGAAACTCTATTTGTCATAGAGGATAAATGCAGCATGAGGCAGGCCATCAAACATGTCAGTGTTTGACATTTTCGAAAATTCTCATCATATTTCACACATTTCCCCTTATTTCCAGCCCCATCTCCCTTCAGTCACCAAAGACATTCTTCCACAAGGCCAGTCCTCCATGGCTCCTGAGTCCTTACATGATAAAACCCAACTCCTCCGTGCTTTCAATAAATTTCCCTACCAGCCAGTCCTGTGTCTAGGAAGCAAATGCCCCCCTGCTGAACACTGTGCCATGCAACCTACCAGGGTGTTGCCATTCCCTTGCCGTGTGCATGATCTTCTCCCAGCATGGAATACCCTTCTGATGCTCACTCTTTTTCTTCTGGAAAATTTCTCTGTTTTGAAAACCTCACTCAGTCACTGCTCTTTCAGGAAGATTTCTCTGGCCCCTATAGAAGTCAGTCATTACTGTCTTACATTTCCTTTGTTCCTTTCCTGTTTTATAATTTGTCTACATGCCTCCTATGAATCTCTTGAGGACAGGAGCTGTGTCCTATCCTCATGGCTGTTCCAAAACCCAAGATCAATGCTTACTTTCTGAATATGTGAGGAATGAACACACTGGTAAATTATGAGGTGGACCCATGGCATGAATTCCAAGGATGATGTTCTAGCAAGGCTCCAACATTTTCACTTAAGTGAGGGAGGCCTCGCTGCCATGAAGGGACTAAGAATTTGTTGAGTGGGGGACATCTCTGAGCAACAGCCACTCACACACACACAACAACATGTACCAAGCTCATGTGTGTCCACACCTCCTTTCTCTCAACATTCTTTGCCACTTAGGATCCTAGTTACAATGGTTGATTTTTTTCAATGTCAGCAGAATATGACGGATGCAAAGTGGATGTTTAACAAATATTATGAAGGAATGAATGTAAAATCTACTTTTTTAAAGAAGGCATCAAAGGATTGGCTTTTTTTTTTTTTTTTTGCCAGTTGTGGGGCCTGAACTCTGGGCCTGGGCGCTGTCCTTCAGCTCTTCAGCTCAAGGCTAGCACTCTACCACTTGAACCACAGTGCCACTTCCGGCCTTTTCTGCTTATGTGGTGCTGAGGAATCGAACCCAGGGCCTCATGCATACAAGGCAAGCATTTGTATGCCCAGTAGAGACCAGTCACAGAAATGGCTCAAGGACTAGAACAATCACCCTTAAAACTGTCCATCTACCATAGCTGTTAAGAGCAAGAACTCAGGGCTCAGAACCTGGGTTCAAATCCAGACTCCCGCTCTCTCTGAGCAAGTCAATGATCTTTGGGGTTAGAGGGTGAGTTCAGCTTCCTCATCAAAAAACAGGAATAACTTTACCCATCTCACAGGATTATGATGGGGGTTCGTAGGTATATGTGCAGTGTCTACAGATAGTTCTTAGAATGGAAAACTATGATGAAGAGCTTTCAAAAACATTTTAACAATAATTAGGATAAAAAGGAGATATATTCTTTGAAGACACTGTCTTTCAAGAGAATGGATTGTCTTGGAGCCAGAAATGTTCATTAATTAGTGCCCCAATGGAAGAAGATAGAGAAATAGTATGTCCAGGCCCCAGGATGGACAAAGTGAGAGAGCTGGGGACAACCAACTATTTCTCTGAGAGCTGATTCACAAGGGTTAATCCTGAACACATTTCTGATTCTCCCTCTGCTGGACCCAAGTGACTCAGAGTTGGAATCCTAAAGAAGCCAAGCTCAAGATGCCAAGATTAAGATGCTAGTTCTGGTCAGAGAGCAAGTGCTCCTGGGTTCAAAGGTAGGGTTGTAGGGGAGGCGATTGACCATAGAATGGATGTAGCCATACTGCTCCATATAGCATGCGAAGCTAGACAGACAGAGCATTTCCAATGCTACTTGCATCTTTGTATGATTCAATGTCAATGGGTTTAAACATTCCAAAATTTCTGCCCTGAGCATGAGACAACTTTTTCTTAGACTAATTTAGTATTTGTTTTGGAGTATTTGAGATGCACAATCCAAACAGGGCAAGTTGCTGGCCTCTTACATCAATTAAAGAATCCCCAATCTCCAGTCTTACTTGGCTTGCCCTTATGTCTGTCAACTCTTACAAGCTCTTCCACCCATCATTCAAGAGGTTCCATGAAGAAAGCTTGGGGTTAGTGTCTGGGGAAGTATAAGCTAAGCCATCAGCCTTGGGATCAAAGGGTAACTTCTTCTATGGGAGAGGATGGGTCAATTTGTCTAATTACTTGGAGCAACAGGGCAGGGTTCCCAAATGGAAAAAGAGTAGAAAGGCTTCTTAATGTGAAGACAGCTCCATATGAGATGGGTTTCCTGGGAAGAAACAGACCTTACCCCTGGGAAAGCCTTGACAATCTGATTCCATCTGGGCCTGTGAGAGTTCACAGCCCATTCCTGGCCTTCCTGCCCTGGGCTCAGATTGGAGGGCAACACCCTAACAAAGGTGGCCCATGACTAGGCAGTGTTGTACAGTAGAAAGAGCACTGGACTGGGAGTCAGGGGGCCAGAACTCTAGTGCAGGCTTACTGCAGGCTCTGCCGCTAACCAGCTGAATGACCTTGTATAAGTCACCTGATTTCCCTGGGGTAACTGTAAGATGAGGGGTTGGTGTGGTGATCTTTAAGGTCCCCCTCTGAGTATAATCCTGGGTCCTATTCTATCCCTCCTTGACCCTGTGCTTCAGGGACAGAGTTGGGAAAAGGAAAGGGGAGGCGGGAGAGGAGGCACAGGGGAGTCCACAGTGCCACCCATCAGGACTCCACTTTCTCCTTCTTTTTGCTCTTTTTCAGGAAGGAGGGGGTTCGGAATTTCTTTTTCTTCTTTGAGGGAGACTTGGAAGGCGAGCCCTCTGGGGACATGGGACCGCTGGTGACCGACTCGGTTTTGTCCTTGGAGGTATCCACATCCGTGTCGGCGTTGGTGGTCATCTGGCTGAGGCCTTTGCTGAGGATCTCCTCTGCGGTCTGCTCTTCCTCCCTCCCGTTTACCACCACCCCTTCTGGCTGGGCTGTTTCAGGTTCTGTGGTAGCTTTGCTTGTTTCTATTGGTTTGGCATCTTCTAGAAAAAGAAAAAAGATATGACTTGTAAGGTTTTATTCAGGTGAGAGTGTCCACTTGGGATCAATGAAACCACTTCTAGGCAATTTTGTTTGCTAAGTCTAGAATTATGGGTGGGGCAGTTATGGGTTGAGAGCAGGGTTCTCAGGCAGATGGAAGGACAGGGTTCTCATCCAAACCTGTGCTCCTTCTACATGGCCAGCCCTGGGGCACATGGTGTGGGCAAGGCAGTAACTGTGCTCCTATCTACACACTTAGAAATGTCCGAAGGTGTCAGGGGCCCAGCCAAGACTCAGTTCAGAGTAACTCTAGGGGAAGAGAGGGGCTGTTGGAAGGGGAGAGCATGTCATATTCACCTTGATGGATGCATCTAAGAATCATAAGCAGCTCAGTTCCACAGGTGAAACTGGTGTAGGAATGAAATGGGTTTCATTCCTACACCAGCGAGGAACCTAGGAAATTTCAGAGTATCTTACCACAAGGCATGGAGGTAAAGGCAGAGGGAGGATGAAATACCCTGGTCAGTATAGACTTCACATTTCATGATATAGATGTTGGCAAAAGGGGCTTGGACCATTTTAGTGCCACCAGGGCCCAGGTCTTATTTTGCCTGGAGATTTTCAAGCACCGTGTTCAAAGGCAGAGCTGCTTAAACTCCAAAAAGGAAATCCTCCACCCACCCTCCACCCACCCTGTGTCCATGCAAACTTGGAAATGCCTGAGAGCAGAGGGAGGAAGAAGAACTGTGAAGCCTCAGACTTTGAACAGTAGAAAGCAATGTGAAGCTCCTCTGGCTCCTTCCTGCCCATCTCACGGCTAAAATCAGAGCACACCTGTCCAGTGGTTGCCAGTGTCATGACTTCCTGTCCAGTGTCCTCATCCTAAGAGCTGAAAGGTGTTTCAGTATATGATGTCTGAGAATGTGTTGTGAAAAGCATTTCAGTATATGATATGAGAACGTGTTGTGTGTGTGTGTGTGTGTGTGTGTGTGTGTGTGTGTGTGTGTGTGTGTGTGTGTATGTTTGTTAGAGAGAGTGTGGGGCATGTACTGTGAGTGTGCTGTGTTACCAGGGCACACAAATGAACCCCATCTGCTCCACTACATAGGAACATGGGCAACAGGGAAGATGTAAGATAGTCTATTCCATTTCTACCTGCCAACCCCAAAGGCTGGCTCTAGCCACACTTTGTGCATCTTCTCCTGATTCGACCATTTTTAATACATCTTCAGGTAATTATAATATAAAAGGCCTATTGGCTACACACTGAGAGACGTGGGTTAAGAATGACATCTTTTCCTACATTTGCCTCTCTGTAACTCCCACTCACTCACTACTGTTGAGTAAATTTGACAACACAGTTAAGCACCTAATGGTATTGCTGATATGCAAATATGGCCTCATGCATAGCGCCCTTAGATCTTCACATGCTTGTGTGGTCTCCTCCCGTTCTGAATCCAGGCTGGCCCAGAGGTTCACTAGAACCACTAGAATACAGACAAAGTACTTACAGCCAACTTTGGATCAAAGACTAAAAGTTCCTAGAAACATCTGCTTTGATCATTTTGGAAGAGTTGGGCTGCCATATAAAGTGTCTGACTGCCATAATGAAAACAGGTGTAAGGCCACACCACATGTAGAGAGAAGGAAGAAAATTGTAGGAGAGGAGAGGAGAGGAATGGTGATGGGTGTGGGGTAGCACACCAAGAGCCTTCTGGCTGCTGCTGGCCAGGTGCTAGACATGTGAATGTGCTATCTTGGAAGTTCTGGCCAAGTGAAACTCCCAGTCAACTTCAGGCCCCGCTCACATCACAGGGAGAGAGGAACCATCTAACTAAGCCTAGTCAGCTCTAGTAAATCCACAAAAGAACTAACTTCTACAAAACTCATTCCTACAAAACTCATATTATGAGTTAATAATTATGCACTATTACATAACAAACCACCCCCAAATTAAAACATCAAGTAACATATGAGTTCTCGCAATGCAAACACGATAGTACATAATAACTAATTGATGGAAGCACATTGCAGAGTGTTTTTCTATTCTTTAGCTCATTTCATGAAGAGAATGATCAGTAAGCTATGGAAAGCAAACATCCATGTGATTCTCCTGTTTCTTTCACTTATTTGAGATAGATAAATTATTTAGTGGCAGAGTTGATTGGCTGATGTCAAATACAGGGACATTTCTTGACAGGTTCAGCCCTTGGACTTCACTGGGGGTTGGACTCAGAAGGGGCAGAAGCAGTCAGGGGACAGTCACAGAGATGGAGTTAACACAGTAGCCAGATGTAAAATGAAGAGGAATGTAGGAATCTCCCCAGAGAAGGTGATGGAATAGGAGCCAGGACAAATGAGGAAAGGCATTAAGGTGGCTTCATCTTAAGTTTTCACAAGTTACTGAATTGCTTTTTTTAAAAAGCCACCCCCTGATCAGATGGGTAAGCTCTTTATGAGATGTTGCCCACAAGTGGATCAGCCCTATCTGCCTGGGGAACTGGCCAAGGTCATCCACCCTCACCCCACACTGATCACTCCACACCACTGCAGCCCTTGCCCTCATCATCTGGGGTCAGCTTCATTGTAGCTATGCTCCCCAACTCTGTCTGTGGCATGAGAAGATCCTCAGAGAAGACTATAACTTTTGTTATTCTAACATCTCAAGATGTTATTCTAACATTTCAGTTGCCTGGACTAAGTTTTTTAGGTGGTGGGTGAGCAGTTGATCTACCTATACACACTCTGCTCCTTTCTTCCTCCTAGAAGCTGATGACAAGTCACCACCCTTTATCCTATTCCTCTCATCAACCTCATCTCTATCTCTGTGTTTCATTTCTACAGTTGGTACACAAATCCTAAAGACAGATGCTGAAGATCCTAGGCAGGCCAGGACCCCTGCTCATCCCGAGGAGGAAGCTGGCATCCAAGGGTGATGGCCGTGGTCCATGGCCCTAGAAGTGGCTATGGGTTCCTTAAAGGTATCTGTGCATTATGAGTAGAGACAGAGGTGAGTTCTATCACAGAGGGTTGCTTCCGGATGTGTGCAGGTTGTGTTTGTTCATCTATGTGTTATCCAAGTCTCTAACATCAAAGCCTAGTCCATGCATGATGCAGGTGGAACTGGTCATGAATTTTATATCCAGGAAACCTCCTGAAGGCAGAGTTGTGAGTAGTAAAAAAAAAAAAAAAAGGGAAACTATATTTCTTTTGAAAACTCCTCCCTCCCCCGTTGCACAGGTTGGAGTGCATTAGTAAGCAGCCTCTCTATACTTACTACAGAGACAAGTATTCAGAATCGGAGGAAACTCCTTTGATGAAGGCACAAATGGGAAAAGAAAGGAAGACGTTGTGGAGACAGGTAGACAACACAACATCACAATGAGACACAGTGAACACACACAGTTGTAGACATCCACTTGGGGCTCTGGCCTCAAGCAGATGGGTTTCCTCTGGCAATGTGGGGCTGGTACTCTGAGCAGTGGTTGGTAGGGTGGGAGATCAGGGGTGGAGAGTCTCTGCATTAAACATCTGGCCATTTCACCCAGGAGGGAGAAAGTTCCAGCAAGCCAACCAACTTGCTGCTCTCTAGATGGAGGTACAGCCCTCTCTGATGGGGTACCTGTGGGATGAAGGGAAGGAGTCTTCTAGTTCAGGAGAGAGTCTAGGAGCCCATTGCATGCACTTTTATGATTTAGTGGGCAGAGACACAACAGCATCATTGTCCCACTATATGTAGAACCAAAACTGTCATTAGATCATACAATTAAGTTATGCTTTTAACTCTTTCAAAATATGCTTTCATCAACATTTCCCTTACACATATGAGAACCTTTAGGAGGAAAATATGAGTAGCCCCTTTTGATGGACAAGGAAAATGAGGCTCAGAAACTGTATCTGATTTGCTGAAATTAGCAGTTCAGTTGGGCCTTGAATTTATCTCTCTATACTAGTGTCTCTAATGAAACTTTCCCAACCTGGCATGCACTTAGATATTCCCAGAGAGATTTTACAACTCCAACCTGTACTCTGTTCCCACACTCTCCCTAGATGACTTAACTCAGAAACAGGACCATAACACCTTCCCTGTGTGGCTCTAATGTGTAGGTGAAGTTGAGAAAGATACTATCCACCTCTTCCAGGGAAATTCAGGGTCTCAGGTCCCATCCCAGACCTAATGGGTCAGACCTTCATTTTAATAAGATCCTCAGGTAGCCTCTATGCAGGTAACAGTCTGCGAACCAGGCTAGCACATCTGGAAAGGGCTATCAGCCAGTGTGTCTTAACTGGAGATGAGAAGGGTACTGGGCAATCATTGGCTCATTCATCATTGCTTGGCAGGGGTTACGCTGTAAGGTGTACTGCCATAGCTTTACGTGGAACAAGTTGCAAACTTGTTCTGATCCCACAGAAGTAGCAGGGGAGAAAGCTTTTCTGAGGGCACAGGCAATACCTATTGAAAGGCAGGTACCTGCCATGTGCAGTCTGCAGTGTGCAGACCTCCTCTGCTTCCTTGTAGGTACCTTTCCCAGAAGGATGCTCTTCCCTCCCTCCCGCATGCTCAGCTCCACTCACCCTCTACTGATTTGGTAGGAGAAATTGCAGGGCTCTTCGTCTCTGCCTTTGTTGGACTCTGCACTGGAGAAGCAGGTGTAGATTTTACAGGTGAGCCAGCCTCTTCTGTGGCAGTATCCTTCTCTCCTAAAAATACAGAAAATCACTTTAGCATGGGGTGGAAGGGGGAGGAGGCAAGAGGGAGGGAATAAAAATGATTTTTTTTCTACTTGGTCATTTCTCTCAGCTGAAGTTAGCTGTGTCTCCTAAGCTTTTAAAACTTCCTCAAGGAAAAATAGAACAGAAAGAGGCGAGAGTGATAGCACATTTCCCAATGAACTATGTCACCCTGATCTGGAGGGAAAGAGACAGGAAACATCCATCTGAACAGAGCCTGGCTCTACTCTATGTCTACCTCTGAAGAGGATGCACCAGACAAACACCTTCAGCCGATGAGAGCAGAGCCCCAAACAGTCAGACTTCCCTTAAAAATGTTCATGGTTTGTTTTCGTGGGACTTAGAAGTTAACTTAGCTAATTTGTACTTTCTACTCAAATAATGTCTGGCAATTAAAAAGCCATAGTTTTAAAAAATATGTTTGCAGTTTGCACACTTGAATTCCAAGCCAGGAAGTGTTTTGTGTTGTGCCTAGATGACCAGTCCAGGCTGAAGACAGATAGTAGAGGTGAACTGTGCCCTGGGAGAATGATGGCTTACCCTAGGGGACACAGCCTCAAGTTGGATTATGTATCTCAGACCCTAGGTGCTCTTGAAGCAAGAAGAGACATCTCAAATTGGGTGTGCTAGGGAGGCCTTCCTAGCAGGAGGGGGACTTAGGGTGGAGTTTGCAGTGATGATGACTTTTAATCATGCTAGTCAAGAAGGGAACAGTGCCAAAAAGGCACAAAAACATAAACCAGGGCTTGATCAGCCTATCTGGGAGTCAACATGAAAACAGGATTGACTGAAGACTCTGAAATAAAGGAGGAATGAGAGAAGACATAAAGGTGTAAACTGATTTCTAGGCTAAAAGGTTTACACCAGCTATAGTAAGTCATTAATAATAATTACCATTACTTTATCTGTCTTATTACACCTACCATTTATCTGGTGTTTACCAACCTCACCTAAGCCATAATTACAGACACTATTCTAAGTACTTTGCATTTAAATAATAACTCCTTTATTCCCAGGTGAGAAAGTCAAATGAGGTCACAAAGACACTGTGTAAATGTTAGGTACAGAGCAATAAAGGGGCATTATTGTGGTTAATGATATTCTGCTAATAGGATCTTTTTGGTGATGGAGCAGGAAAATCCTTGATACATTCATTGTCTGATCCTCCCCTACAGCCTGGGAGGTTCTGAAGCCAGGGCTCCCCAGAGTTATTTACCTTCCAGTTCCAGTTTCTTCCTCTCCACCTCTTTCTTGTACTCCTCCAGCTCCTGGTCAGTGAGTTGGCTGAAGGGGTTGGGCACCGTCTCCTCTGAATCATCTTTGGTATCTGCATCACCCTTGGACATCAGCTGGCTCTCTGTAGACTGAAAGTTAACCACAGAGTGTGTGTTGCTCTCTGAACACTGTGGTGGGGGCCTGGGCCCACACTTCCTTTCAGATTCAGGTGGCTGCCAGCAGTCTTGTTAGGAATAGCGTGGCAAGCAGCTCCTTGGAAACAGCTCAGGGCCTTGGGGTAAGTTTTGTTCATTCCTCACCATTGCTATCTTATCCTCAGACCCAGACTTTGCAACTACCTGGATGAATGCATGGGATCACCCTTAATCCCATGAAATAAAATCAAAGGATGCTGCCAAGCAGAAGGACACACACCTTTATTACAATCCCCTTCTATGGGTACTTCCAAGCCATCACTATGCAAATACAATCAGTGGCCCAATATCAATCAGCCAAAGTCCAGCAAGCATAGCATTAGCTCAAGCAAGCTTCATGCCAGCAATTCCTACCCCTCCCCACCCCTCCCCTCTTCCACAGCAATGCAAGCCACAACACACAGCATTAAATTGTATGCAAAACACAGCAGATTCAGCATTCTCAGTCCAGTGATTAGTCCTGTTTTGCAGTCATAAACGACAAAGGGGCCAATGTCCTGAATCTCAGATCTTCAACCTGCCTGTTCTGCAGGTCCCTGCAGGGATACTGGTAAAATCACATCATTTCATGAACTCTGTGGGCCTCTGGTTCTGGGGAGATGGCCAGTTGGACGCTGTGTAAGCTGTGGGAATCCTTTAGCCCCTGTAGCTCAAGGTAATGACTAAAATTCAGATTCTAAAACCTTCCCCCCACCCAATGTAGCATCCTCATCTTGGTCTTTGAGAACGAAGCGCTCTGAAGCTGAGAGGAAGCAAAGCAAAGCCAAGGCAAAGTGAGCCTAGATTGGCCAGGTCTTCTGATGACAAGACCACACTCCTTGCAAAAGGGAGGCAGCAACAGGTCTACTGCAAAGAATCATGGGGTCAAAGGAAGATCCAAGATCCCAGGGAGAGGGTCTCTAAGGAAGATTTTGGTGTAACTGGCCAGACGCAGGTTTTAAACAATCTTGCTCACTATGGTGATTGTTCACCTCCCTTAGAATCATGGGTAATTTTGTGCTTGACCTTGTGGCATATTCACCCTGAGTGGGGTGGATAGCACGGGTGTGAAGATCTAGTGCTCACACTTCTCTTAACAGTGGGCCCCCACCTTGTGGGCTGCAGCCTGATCTAAACTGTCTCCTTTTCTCCATTTGCTCTACAGAAAGCAACATTGCCTGCAGTTCTGAAATTTTACTGCTAAGGAAAACATCATGCCCATTGCTGCCTTGCCATGACTAGTGAGGATTTCAAACACAGATTAGGATTTTGAATTTTACCCTGGCTGTTAAGCACAAGGTGAGACAACATTCTAGCTCAAGCACAGAAGTTCATGCTTTCTAACACTAAGCAGGCCTGTGCAGGTAGCTAGGTGTCCCTCTTGTCTCTACATGCCCCTTTCAGGGCAGGTTAGGAGTATCTTTTCAGAGCTGTGGCTGAATGATACCATATCTATGCAGACAGGTTGAAACACTCAGAGCTGGGCAGGCCCAGGGCACCTGGGAGCCACCAGCCTCAGTGGGGCACTAACAAAGGGCCACGTGGACTTCCACAGTGGGAAGTATGGAGTTTGGAGCCGGCCAGCGGCACTCCTGTGGGCAGCTGGGCTCTGCTCCCCACCCCATGCCCACAGGGGCAATTAGCCATTGTCCTTCTAGGACCTGGCAGCCCCCCTGCGGGTGGATCTCTATTTTATAGTAGGAGCCCCGGTGCCCAGACCACAAAGGAATGTGGGGATAAGGACTCAGGGGTCCTGCTGCCCAGTCTCAGGCATGGAAGACCCAGGAGGCAAATATGCTTCCCCTCCAGCCAGGGGCGGACTCTGCTGTACCGGGCTTCGGCTCTTCTCAGCAATGACGCTTGCCAGGAGCTGGGACTGCGGCCCTGCTGACTTCACATCTTGTCGGTTTTGCTCTCGAATCTGTGTGGAAAAGGGAGAGGGAAGGTTCATCATGGAGTGTGAGTGGGTATGTTGGGGTGCAGTGTGTCCTGTGGCTGGGATCTAGAAAGGCCCTCAAGTGGTGCAGGATCCTGGACACAACCGATCTATCCTACAAGATGGTTTCCAATTATCCTCTGGAGTGATTCCTAGTTCATGCAAAACCCCAGACATGATTAGCTTTAACAAGTGTTTGTAAGAGGTAAATACTCCTAAGGAGCTCCTGAGGATTTTTTTTTTTCAGTACTACGGTATAAAGTCAGGGTTTTGAGCTTGTTAAGCAGATGCCCACTGCTGAGCCATGTCTCCAACCATTTTTTGCACTAGTTATTTTTTTTGTCGGTCATGGGGCTTGAACTCTGGGCTTGAACGCTATCCCTCTACTCTTCAGCTCAAGGCTAACACTCTACCATTTGAGCCACAGCACCACTTCTGGTTTTCTAGTGGTTTATTGAAGTAAGAGTCTCATGGACTTTCCTGCCCAGGCTGGTTTTGAACTTTGATCCTCAGATCTCAGCATCCTGAGTAGCTAGGATTACAAGAGTGAGCTTTGCACTAGTTATTTTTTTGACACAAGGACTCTCTCTCTCTCTCTCTCTCTTTCTCTCTCTCTCTCCCCCTCTCCCTCTCCCTCTCCCTTTCCCCCCCCTCCCTTTCTCAGGTGCATGCCTAGACTGCAGTGCTACTATTTAATGATTTCCATGGTAGCAGGAACATCAGGTGTGTACCATCATACCTAGCTTCTTTCATTGAGATGAAGTCTCACAAAATCCCCTATTCAGGCTGGCTTGGAACTACCATCCTCCCAATCTCAGCCTCCCATATAGTTGGGGTAATACGTATGTGCCACCATGCCCAGCTGTTCATTGAAAAAAACGTCCTGGAAACATTTTGCCCAGGCTGCCCTACTGAAGGTTGTCTATTACAACTCAAGTTCTTAAAAGTCTCATTAAAAGTATAAGGGAGTGAACTTTCAGGCAAAGCTCCAGAATAATTACAAAGGATCTCACAATCTTGAACATAAGCCAAAGGAATACAGCATAGAACTCATAAGAACTTGTTTTGTTTCTAGGTCTTTCAGGTGTACGTGTAAAGTAAGTGTCAAGGACAGTCCAAGACTATGTAAGTCTAGCTCCCAGGACAGTGTCTAAAACATGGTCTATGCACTATCATTTCTTCCTCTTCTGATACATGGGGGTATTGGTGAGTGACGCCTTTCCTGAGAGCTCAGCTTATGTTTGCAGGACCGCAATCCCCTTGCAGGCAAAGAGGGTGACACAAATAACCACCACCTTACCTTGTTCCTCATGTCCAGTACTTCTTGAGGGTCGGTGTAGAGAGGCACAAATTGGTTTGGGTTTTCAATCCGTATTGGCATGCCACTGCTGGATTTCTCTACCTCATCAGCTTTCATCCACTGCACAAGGCAAACCAGCTAGGTAAGGAAAGGAATAAGACCTCTGGCCTCCCCCTTGAGATCTGGGCCCACCAGCCTATATGGAAGGTCAGAAAGACTATTAGAGATGTTCTCTCTTCTTTGGTCCCTTTTGAGATCAGTCTTCCAGAACAGATATGGGTGACAGATGAACCAGCTGCTAAACAAGGCCCTCATAAAGAAGATGGGAGAGCAGGGGACAAAACCTTAGTGACCAGTTTCAACAGGAAGCCATTTGGGCTTCAGGATGAATCCAGGTAGCTGGATTGGAGTTTCAAAGGACATCATGAACAACTAGTTTGTTTTGCTGCCAGTTACTTTTATGTTAGTGAAAAATCAAATTGAGAGTCTGTATGTGAGAGGAAGTAAAATAACAAGAAGATAACTTGGTATAAAATGGCAAGTGCCCATTTCCTGAGTTTGAGTAAGACTTGTAGCCTAAATGTTGGATGCCCATCCCAGGAATTTCTCAGAAGCTCTCTGCCTCTGGACAAAAGAGCAAAGAAGCAAAGAAATGACTGTCCCAGATCTTGTGCTGTGGGAATAGACTAGTCTGACTTCCCTCTGAGGAGAGCTACCCTGTAACTGCCTCCAAACAGTGAAGAAGAACAAAAACAGGTGGAGGAGTTTGGCAGAGTTGAGCTGCTGCTCCCAGAGGCCCAACAGGAAGCCTTATGAGGAAACTATACAATCTTAGGCAAAGGGAGATTTGCTCCGTTCCCTTTGTAAAGTTGCTTATTCTCTCAAGTGGAGCCAGTCTCCCCTCAACTCCTCCCACCCCCATGTCTCCCCAGGCCTGTCCTGGGCTCCCCCTTACTGTGGTCTTGGGCCTGGGACTGCCCATGTTCCTCTGGACCTCATCAGCCACATTGACCCGCAGGTAGGTGTTGGGTGTGTTGAGCCAACGAGTCTTCTCCTTCTGCTGCTTCTGGGCATGCTGACGCAGAGCAGGGACTGGGGCACCATCCTCTTCAAATACAAAGGCTGTGACTGTGGCTGGGATTTCCACTTCACTTTTGTGTTTGGCTTTCTCTTGGACAAAGGGATGGCGGTATGTGTAGCCTGTTCTGTAGCCCTAACAAAGACAAAATCAGAAGCACTTAGTGGGGAGGAAACAAAAAGTATATGCATATGTTCACACACATTCACACTTTATATCCTTCTAGTTAAAAGACTCAGTTTAAACCCAAATCTCCATGAGATAACTTGCCACTCTTATGGCAGATTTCAGAGCTATGTCCTTCTGGTCTCTAACTCAAGCTGTCTGATCAGGACTGAGAGTCCCTAGAACATAGACACAGGCCTGATCTGTTCTAGTGTATCTTGAAATTATCAGAGGAGCTAGAAAAATGCTGATGCCTGAGCCCCCACTTCAGAGTTGCCCACTTAATGGCACAATGACATGGCCTAAGAATTGTTCAAAGCATACAGTTGATTCAGTCACCTCTCCCTTCCTTAACTCTAGACATTCTCAGCTATTTCTCTCTAGGAGCCCTGAACCCTACTCAAAACTCAAAGCAAGACTCACACCCTTGAAGGCAGAGTGGATGGCTGTGCAGAGAGAACAAATGGGAATTTTGGTACCTGTTGGAGTAACACTTGACTCTCTTTTTCCTTCTTTTATTTTTTTAAAAATTAAAATTGCATTAATGTATTTATCTAATTTTGAATGAAATATAAGGTCATGTGGAAAACTTAAGCAATATAGAAAAATACTTGGGTAAAAATAAATGTTAGGCAAAAGCTCACCTCCAAATCAACCACTAAAAATCTTCTGTCAGCTCTGTATAAACATATGTGTGCATGTGTACTTAATTATATGTAAAACTGGATAGTTTTAATTACATATAGTTGTCACTTGGTTCTCTTTCTTGGTAAATTGTTTTATGTTCTCAGCCCACATTTCCACTGAGATGGTTTTCTTTTTCACACGGATATATATCCTTTTCACATTAAGATTATTAATCTTTAACTGTCAACTGATGCTGCAAATATTTTTCTGCACAACATATCTTTTAGCTTTATTTATGGCAAGGGAGTGGATTACAGAAATGTAAGTTCTGAATTTTTAATGTAACGATATCTATCAGTATTTATCATTACCTTGTCATCCTTTTTGAAATTTACCTTACTGACAAGGTCTTCCCACTACCAAAACACCATAAATATAAATCCGTGTTTTTTAATAACTCTGTTTGTTTTTTATGCTTTAATTATTGAGAGGAAAGTGGCAGCCATTTTTACCTCGCTTTCTTTTAGAATGGCTAGAGGTCTATCTTTTCCATGCTTATTTATAAAATATGTACTTACCCTGTGCAAATTCTCATATAGCCTGGGTCTATTTATGGATTGCCTCAGCTGTTGAATGGGTTGGCTGTCCATTTTGCTAGTGTCCTACTGCTTGGTTATTGAAGTCTTGTCACATTTTACCATGGAGTGAAATTAAATCCCCAGTGATTTTGTGCGTATGAGTGTTTGTATTGATTGTGGGGCTTGACCTCGGGGCCTGAGCACTGTCCCTGAACCCTTTTGCTTAAGGCTAACACTCTACCACTTTGAGCCACAGCTCCATTTCTGGTTTTTAAGTAGTTAATTGGTTATAAGAGTCTCACAGGGACTTTTCTGCCCAGGCTGGCTCTGTAGCATTTTCCTAGCCATTCTGAGTTTCATGCTAGAAGTGTATTGGCTTTTTTTGTCATTATTATAGAAGTATATTTACTTAAGTCCTTGTATCTTCTCTTTCTCTCTCTCTTTTCTCAATCACATTGAGATTATACATATATTTGGGGTCTATGACTTCTTTAACCTTCTTGAAGCTTTTAACCAAGAACAAATTATACCTCTTCATTGATTGCAAATTTTCTCTGATTTCTATTAGAAGCTTTATGGTTTCCTTAAAATGAGATTTGCTTAATTTTTGTAGCTTTGCTGCATTTACATGTAAGATTATTTTCTCTGATGATTGTTTTTATTTTGCAGTGCTGGGGTTCAAACCCAGGGCTTCACACATCATGCATGTTGGGAAGGTGCCTCTGCAGCTGGACTATGCCCCCAGCCCTTGTTATCTTTTCAAAACAGTTAACATTAAGATACTGATTTTTGTATATGTTTTCATAACTAACTGCCTCAAGATGTCTTCATTGCTTCTAATTGTTTTCCAGTTGATTTTCTTGGACTTCACAGGCTTGTAACTATATTATTTGTAAAGATTAGCAACCTTATTTTCCTTATACTTCTTACCGTTTTATCATACTGCCTGGGTTTCAGTTTCAATATTATTCCAGAATATCCAAGAATATTACTAAGAGTAGGAATCATTATTTTGTTAAAGTTTAATGGAAATACTTATAGTAATCCCATACTTCTACTGGCTCTTGTTTTAGGGAAATCATTTTCTTCATATTAAATAAGTATTCTCTTCTAGTCAGTGATGATGGTTTTTATAAATTGATGTGAAATTTTTGTCAAATATCTAAATTATTTTTTGTTATTATCTGGTTTGAACTCAGGGTCCAGCCTTTGCTTGATTGGGCTTGCTTGATTGGTATTCTATCACTTGAGCCACATATCCAGCCCTGTTTTGTTGCTGGTTATTTTGAAGACAGAGTCTCAAAGACTTTTCTGCCTAGGTTGAGATCTTCAGTCCTCTAGATCTCAACCTCCTGAGTAGCTACTAAAGTATCTAGGACTTTAGGCAAGAGCCAATGGTATCTGGCTCAAATTATCTTTTGACGTTTATTAAAATGATAAGAGCCAAGCATTCGTGGCTTACTTTTGTAATCCTAGCTACTTAGGACACTGAGAGTTGAGGATCAGGAAAGTCTTTAAGACTCGTATCTCCAATTAATCAGCAAAAAGCTGGAAGTGGAGCTGTGGCTCAAGTTATAGGGCACTAGCCTAAGCAAAAAAGCTCAGGGGCAGTCTGAGTTCAAGCCTCGGGACCAGAAAACAAAAATAAGAATTTTTTTTCTTTTGAATCTCCAAAATAATGAATTATATCTAAAGGATTTAGAATATTAAGCCATTTTTGCATTCTAGGTAGGAGGCCTTATGTGGTTATTATATAAATCAGGATTCTAATATTATATGGATGTTGCTTTCCAGTTTTTAGGTGGTGTGTGGTATAATTGCCATGGCTTAGTAATGTTTCACTCTTCTCTAAAATAGTGTCAATAGCATAAAGGTTTGAAGGAATTCCTGTATGAAACTATCTAGTCTTGGTGCTTTATTTAGGGATAGATTTTGTAGCACACAGATGGTAACAGGAACTGCAGTTTTACTGTGGACTGCATCTTTTCTCCCTATAAAGTGGTCCTCATGGTCAGCCTGGTAATAATGGAAAGATGTCTTGGAGGAAAGAAAGCAGAAGAAAAGTATTGATCACTGCAATCCTTGACATAAATAGTATTAAT
Source organism: Dipodomys merriami (assembly GCF_024711535.1). Classification (NCBI taxonomy): domain Eukaryota; kingdom Metazoa; phylum Chordata; class Mammalia; order Rodentia; family Heteromyidae; genus Dipodomys; species Dipodomys merriami. Next base: position 280,454 of record NW_027205270.1, read on the forward strand.
TGTTACAAAGATCTCAGGGCAGTAGCAATGAAGGAGGGAGAGAGAACCCAAAAGAAATGTTATGAAGATTGCCGGGCACTGGTGGCTCATGCCTGTAGTCTTAGCTACTCAGGAGGCTGAGATCTGAGGATCATGGTTCAAGGCCAGCCTGAACAGGAAAGTCCATAAGATTCTTATCTCCAAATAACCACCAGGAAACCGGAAGTGGTGCTGTGGCTCAAGTGGTAGAGCACTTGCTTTGAGCTGAAGAGCTCAGGGACAGTGCCCAGGCCCAGAGTTCAATCCCTATGACTGACACAAAAAAAAAAAAAAAAAAAAAGGAAAAAGAAAAAAGAAAAGAAAGAAAGAAATGTTATGAAGATAGATTCATCTTCATTTTCTGAGCAACCTAAGAAATGTTAGAGGTTTCTTTTCCTTATAATTAGCTTTTCATGGTTTATGCTTGTCTTTTGTTTTTTAATTGTCTCCTGATTATATCCTATGTCATCGACTAAATTAATAGCTCCTGGAGGAAGGAAAAATACCTAGAAAAGTTTTGGATATCTTTAGTGAATCAGACCACTTCTGACAGCAGTTTCTTTATGTGACTCATTCATTTATTCATTCACTTGTTCCAATAAGATATTATCATGAAGCTGCTGCCCAGAAATAAGGAAACTGGTGTCATTATGTGCTTCCTGCATTGAAGTCATAACACTTCAGAAAGAAGGCAGGATTGATTACATAAGAGGCACAGACGAGGCTTCAATCTGAGAGAGGCTCCGAATGTAAGAGGTCTTATTTCACTGGATTACTACTTTCCCTAGAGCACTCAGCAGGTATGGCTAGAGGTCATAGTAAGTGGTGGCAAAGGCTATCACTTAAGACAACTCAACTACTGTAAGAACAATTACAAATCCTCAAAATGCTTATCAATGGGGCCTTCAACAACCTAGCTGTGACACTGGCAGTGTTCATGACCTCTCCCCTAATGCCTTCGAATGAAGGCTAAACTTCCAAGGACTGGCCTCAGAGGACTCACCAAGTTATCCAGCATCCTCATGAGGGCCTCGAACTCATGCTCACCCAGCCGGCTCTTCTGCATAGGCCCGAAGGTACTCCCAGCCCACTGCACAGAGCCCACCTCATGGGGCCGGTGTTTCTCCTGCTCCAGGAGGATAAGGTTCTCCACTCCTCCTGCACTGGACAGAGCCGACACCTGCAACAAGGAAAAGATGGCCCATGGGGCCTCACCTTCTCATATGCTCCTGCATGCAACTGAACAATCACCATCATGGAGGAGAACCAGAACTCAGGAAGTTCTGGGAAACTAAGAAAAACTATCCATATTCAGAAAATGCATTATTAATCATCCTTTTCTGATCATAGTTCTTAGAGACCTCAGAGAAGAAAAAAGGAATAGCAAGGGTTAAACCTTAGGAATAAAACAGTGTAGAGGACTGAAAAGTTCCGGGATAGATCAACTTAGAATTGTTATTATTTCTAGGGAGGAAGGATGAGATTGGAAAGAGCTCCAAAGGGGACTTGAATTTTTCTCTGTAATGGGTTCCTTCTAAAGCTATTACTATTTGTTCAATCTGAATGGTGGGTGCTCAGGATGCCTATTATGTTATTATCTGCATTTTTCTGCATGTTTGAAATCTCAGTCTCTACTCCCGCTCCACTTCTCTTGTAACTTGATAAAAACAGGTTGACTTTTAGGCCAGTGGAATGTGCGTGTAGCCATATGGAAGGTTTAACAGGCCTAAAGGTACAATGCATCTGCCATGACAGGATGAGCCAGTCATGAAAACCCAGGAAAAGAAAAACAATCATATGCCCAAAGTAGTGTTTAAGGGCTCAGACTTGGACACCACGATGCCTGCGTTTGAATCCTGGCTCTGACATTTCTTCACTGAGTGACTTTCAGCTACTGTTTACTATCTTTGTGCCCCAATTTCCTCATCTGTAAAATTAAAATAGTAATACCCACTTTGTGAGGAGTCCTTCATATTATGGTTGTGAAGCAACAGAATAGCCCTGGTATCTTCAGAATGCTAAATGAATGTGGCTGATATGTGAGTTCTGAGCTGCCACTTACCCTGGGACTGGCCATTTATGGAGAAGGAGAGAAGGAAGAAAATAGTCTACAATCTTGCAAGAGCTGCGTCCTTCCAACTCCCCCTTCTTCTTCCAGTTCCCATGGTGATGGGTAGCAGATGGAAAACTGCCTGCACTTGGTCCCATCTGCCTATCAGCAATAGCCTGCCTTTGTCAGGTAGAGATGACACAGTTTCCTGAAGCCCCAACTTGATGGGGAATAAAGAGAACACTGTACCCAGGAGAGCTTAATAAGCACTTGACCTGGAACCATAACATGTTCATAGTCACGTCTGCTTTCAGCCAGGGTCATTGAGAGAGAAGACTGGGCTCATGATGGAAGCAGAGCTTTAGGGATGGCTGCTCTGCCCAAAAGGACCAGGTGCAATTCCAACAACACTTGCAGATTGAGCTACCTGTGCTCTTCCATGATCCAGCCAACCGGCTCTGGTTTAATCTTCCACATCTTCTAGAATCATTCATCTCTCTAGGAGCCCCTCTAACCCATTGGCTGTTCAAAAGGCATTGGAATGTTTCTAGGGGCTGGCTGCCTACACTGCCTAAAGTACCTTAACAAAGTCATATTAAACATATCCTGAACAGAAAGTGGCAGCAACCAGAAGGTCTGACAAAGTTGGGAGCTGGCATCTCTGCCCTTTGATCATAGATGGTTATTCTGCCTTTCATTAAATTTCCAGTGGCCACTTTTGGGGTCTGGAGCCTAGAGGAGGCCTCAATTACTATAGGGAAGTAAGGGGACACACAATGTCTCTCTCCATTCATGTTTAGGTTCTGGGATATCTCTGCAAATATATGAGGTTTTCCAATGATCTGTTTTACATGGAAGCCTCTTCTCCAGAGGCCCTTAGGGGTGCAGGTATGAAGCAGGTGCTAGTGGCTTATATCAATCCTTGCTACTTGGGAGGCTGAGGACAGGAAGAAGGCCAGCCCAGGAAGAAAGTTTGTGAGACCCCATCTCAGACCATAGCTAGGTGCAGTGGTGTGTGACTGCCATCCTAAGCTATGTGGGAGGCTGATGCTGGGAGGATCACAGCTGTAGGCCAGCCCCAGCAGAGAAGTCTGTAAGAGTTCATCAAAATGGAGAGATGCTAGACTTAGTGGTATGTACTTGTCACCCCAGCAATGATGGGAAGCTAAAATAGGCAAATTACAGTCCAGGCATATGTCTGGGCAGAAAGACTAAATCTCAAAAATAACCCATGAAAAACAGAGCTGGAGGTATGGCTCAGGGATTGAGCACCTGCCTAGCAAGTGTGAGGCCCTGAGTTCAAACCCCGGTAGCTCCAAAAGACAAAGAGTCTGGGCATGAATAGGTCAAGTGCCTTCTCTCATTGCAGGAACTCCAACAGATCCTGCTGCCACTCAGTGGTTGGGAGGGGGGAGCACTCCATCAGACAGAGAGGCATACCTGAGTCCTGTGTCTCCCTTCCCCTGGTCTCCAGTTGACTGCTGATGTTCAGGGAAAGAGGAGGCTCACACCATTTCCTATAACACCTCAGCACCCCTGGCTTCACAACTCTTTTTATATCTCATTCGTGACTCAGAGAGGAAGGCAGGCAGCTCTCCACAGAGCACCGCTCTGTCAAGCCAGCCAGAAGAGGGCAGATGGGGCACCAAAAGGCCCTGCAAAGAACTGACTCATCCTGGAGCAACCAGCCTCCCCTTCTGTCCTAAAATACCACCCACACCACCTCCCCCTGTCTGAGAAGCCTCGTCCTCACAGCAATCTTCTCTACGGTACAAGAAATGGGTTCATGGAGGACAAGTCCTCTCCCTAAGGACACACAGCCAGAGCTGAGGATAATGGAGTACACTCTACCTGCTAACAAGTCTTCTAGGACTGGGTAAGGCCTTCCCCACCACAGAATCACACCCTCAGTGGTCGGGTGTTCCATAGCCTCACAACCACCTTGTTGTCTACAGAATACCATTTGTTTTCCTGTTGCTTCTGCACCAACTGCTCTAGAGGGTTCTATAATCTCTAATGGTCTCCAGCTGCATGATGGGCCCCCTGCATACACCTGGAGGCTGCCCTGGCTGTTCAGGCTTCCATGTCAATACTCCAGCTGGCCTGCTCCCACTTCTCTTCCCGGATTTAACTATGTTCTTGGCCTTTACACACCCCCATCCTCACTCCACTCTCTTACACAAAATATGCAAACAAACAAACTCACTTTTGTGCCTCCACTGGCATAAGTAGGTGGAGCAGGCACACCAGATAATGCAAGAACACGGTAAGGACTTTCATGTGCCCCATGACAACTTCTCTGGACAAGCCCAGGCAGCTTTCTGGGCCCCCAGAGCTGGGTGGTAGTTGTTAAGACAATGGTGATCCAGTTTGCCTCTGCTTAGAACTGACTCTATGGCAAGTGTGAAGATGATATTGAGGCAGAGAAATAGCAGGTCAGGCTCAAAGGCTTTCACCTTGTATCTCAGACTCACAGCCAGTGGAGCTATCACCAGCATTCCCAGAGGACGTGGCTCACCTGTATCTCACATGCAGCCTGCAGGTGGAAGACCTTATAAAACGCCTCCTCCACGGAGTCGCCGAGAGCAACCACACCATGGTTTCTTAGCACCAGGATCTGTGAAGGAGAAAACAGCCAAGTAAACGTCAAGCCTTCAAAACTTTACTGTGGAGAGAGCTTTCATTTTATTTAGATTAATTCAATATCCAAGCCTAGAACCTCTCCCTCAATTCTGTTTATTCTCCCTAGCCAAATACCCCAATAATACCTAAAGCATCAGAGGGTTTTTGGTTTTGTTTTCTCTGTACTGGGGATTGAACCCGGGGCCTCAGAGGTGCTAGGCAAGTGCTCTCACACTTGCAACCTGTCACCAGTCTGTTTTCATTTTTATTCTGTTTCTGCATCAGGGTTTTATTAACTTTGCTTGAGTTGGCCCAGAATTCCTGATCTTCCTGCCTCGGACTCCCAAGTAGCTGGGATTATAAACATTTACTATTATACAGGCAGTTTTAAACTGAGACTATATAGCTTGGTTGATTTCTTTGGGCAATGCATAGGTTTTCAGGCCTTGGAGAACTCAGAACTCTGAAAAACTGGTATGTGTTATTAAAGTGAATCGAACTATTTAATGTCCAATACAAGGGTCCAACCTAAAAACAAAAGAAAAATCCAACAATCTTTTGGCAGAGCTTTGGTGGCTTACACCTATAAATCCTAGCTATTCAGGAGGCTGAGAGCTGACAATCGAGGTTCAAAACCAGCCCAAGTAGGAAAGTCCATGAGACTCTTATCTCCAATAAACGATCACAAAAGCAGAAGTACAACTGCAGCTGAAGTGGTGGAGCACTAGCCTCAAGGAAAACCAAAAGAGGAGCTCAGGGACAGTGCTCAGGCCCTAAATTCAAGTCCCAGTACTGGCACAAACAAAACAAAACAAATCTTTTGTCTCTCTGACTTGGTTGACTTGGGAGCAGTTCTCTGAGAAGTAGCTCTATAGAAAGATGTGATCGCCTCCCTAGGACAGAGGCCTTGTGAGCTTCTAATGTACTTGATTTTACAGGCAAGGAAATAGAAGTTTAAAAAAAATGGAAAGTCTCTCAGCTAATTAGAGGTAGACTCCAAACTAACCAGCAACAGCAGGCATATGAAAAGGTAAGGGGGATCAGAAATCAAGGATCTTCTCCTTGTAGAACCTGGGCTAGGGCTTTGTGGCTCAAAACACCACATCCACACTTGTTAAAAACAGCTAGTTTTCCCTCTCAAATGCCAAAGAAAGAGACAACTCTCATACAAAAAAATAAAAATACTGGCAAACAACAAATACCTATCTCAAATCCTTGTAGTCGTAGATGTAGATACCTCAGCCCAGCACTGCTAATAATATTCTGGATGTCAGAAGAGAAGGGTGATATTTCTTGGCCCAATTAAAAATAGGGAGATGAACTCAGACAGCAAGTGACTTGAACAGTAAGTGATTGCCAAGATGGCAGCAAGCGACCACCATTCCAGGCTCAATTTCAACTGCTGAGCACTCCCAATTTTGTACCGTTATAAGGTAATGCTTTTGCATTAAGCCAGGCAATGATGACTTCCCATTTTTTCTCTCTAGCAAGTTGACAATGAATAAATAAATGTGATAACACTCAAGTTTAAAGAGACTGCAGAGAAATAGCATTCTTTACACTAGACATGGGGGGGAGGGAACAATCTTTGTGGATATATTTGGGCAACATGAATTAAGGGTTCTAAAGTATGTGTCTACAGAAATCTGTTCTAGGGAAATTGCAGTATGCACAAAGATTTAGCTGAAAGGGTTTGCAGCAATTTTTATTTATAGTATAAGATGCAGGCAGCAGGGCCCAACTACCAAAGGATTGTTCAGAGGAGTGGTAGCAGAGCCATTCACAAAGTGAGGTCTAATTTAATCACTTAAAATAGTGACAGAAAGGGTGGGATGTAGCTCAGTGGCAAAGCACTTGCCTAGAAAGCGCAATGTCCTGGGTTCAATCCCCAGTACCAAAAAGAAAAAACAATAGTGACAGGAAATATTTAATGCCATACAAAGTTGTTTACTGTATATTGCTAAGAGAAGAAAGAACTTATTTTACCATCCCAGTTCTGTATGTACATGTGAATAAATTTGTAACATGCATTAAGACTTCAGTAGTGTGATAGGGTATTTATTTCATTTCCTTTTCTTTAAAAAACACTCTAATGCACACAAGTCACATAGGGGGTGTCAGTTCTGGACAAGGCCCTTCTATATCATCTCCCCAGAATTGCTGAGCAAACCTTGCAGGTGGGTCCAAGGCACTTCTGCAGGTTGATGCGATCGGCTTCCTGCTCCATTTCCCCATTGAAGTCATAATAGGCCATGTCCCCCACCAGCAGGGCATTGTGGGAGACAGGCAGGAGGCCACACTTCATGGCTGACACCTGTAGAGAAACAATAGCTGCTAGTGTCTGCAGCTTCAACCCCACAGCACAGCTGCCTTCCCCTCAAAGTAACATAGGCCAGCTCTGCTCTGCAGCTAGTGGGGTGAAGGGAGCAGGCACAGGAGAAAGGCTGTTGCCCTTTCCTCCACTTCCTCCTCTACTGACTGGTGTATGCTTTCATGTTGTGGTCTCCATGGCTTTCCATCACTGCTTTCATAGCAGTTGACAGAACTGATGGAGAGAATGAACTCAGGAGAGCTATTACTGCCACCCGAAGCTTTCTCTTCCTTTGTGATTCTGGGAAGAAACAAGGGTGGTAGAGTCTGTATCAGGTTGTGGTGAAACAGGATCCACATCCCCTGGAATGGGTTTTTGGAGACCCTCTGCCATGGTTTCAGTGCACAATGGCCATGTTGCCTCACTAACAGAAAAGGCCCCATCTCACGGCAATGGGGCAGTGTGAGCACCAGAGACCAGGCTTAAAACCAGTCTATAATCTCTATTCCTACCTCTGACCCTAAAAAGCAATGTGCATGGAGAGGTGTCAAAGGGCCCTGACCCTCCTTCGCTCACTGTGCCCCATGTATCAGCCCGGGGCTCTGCAGAGATGCTAAACACAAATTCATTGTAGCAACTTGGTCTCAATTCTGTGAGGTCCCTGTGCTCGAGACTGCCGTGCTTCCCTAAGGAAGCAGCAGGTTTGTGGCAGGTCTGTTGGATTGTTGTCATGGTCTGGGAGCAGTTGGAAGGTGTGTTGAGGCAATGTCCAGAACTGGCTGTCTACTAACTCTCAAGTGACAATACAAGGTTTTATGCACACATATGAGAAATGGCCAGTGACTATTTGGGGACAACCTTGCCCATTTTATGATTTGTTTGTTAGATTTGGGAGGGGTTAGTTTCTTGAGTTCCCTGTACATAATGGATATTAGGCTCTTGTCTGTTATATTGCTGGTATTTTTTCCCTATTAGTTGGTTTTCTTTCTAGTTTCATTGCTATTTCTTTAGCTGTGCAGAAACTTTTTATTTTAAGATAGTCCCACTTATTGAGTCTCTCTCCAATTTGTTGTGACTCTGGGACTCTGTTCAGGAAGTTCCTGCCTGTGCTTATAAGTTCAACTGTCTCTCCAACTCTGTCCTGCAGTAGATTCAGAGTATCAGGTTTGATGTTAAGGTCTTTAATCCATTTTGATGTTGGTGCATGGTAATAGGCTGGGGTCCACTTTTAGTTTTCTGCATGTGGCCGCCCAGTTTTCCCAGCACCAGTAGTTGAAGAGGCTGTGCTTCTTCCACTGTATGTCTTTGGCTCCTTTGTCAAATATCAACTGACTGTACATATGTGGTTTTATTTCTGGATCTTCTAATCTGTTCCATTGGTCTTCGGGTCTCTTTTTGTGCCAGTACGATGCTGTCTTTGCCTTTATAGTAGAGCTTGACATCCGGTATCATGATCCCTCCTGCATTCTTTCTTTTGTCTAGAATTGCTTTGGCTATTCTAGGTATTTTGTTGTTCCTTATGAATTTTTGGACTGTTTTCTCTATTTCAGTAAAGTACATCATTGGGATTTGAACGGGAATTGATCGAATGTGTATATGAATTTTGGCTATTTTCACTATATTAATTCTGCCTATCCAGGAACATGGGAGGTCTTTCCATTTCCTTGTATCCTCTATGATTCCTTTTTTTAGGCTTTTATAGTTTTCATGAAATAGATCCTTTACATCTTTGGTTAGGTTAACTCCTAGATACTTTTTTTTGAGCTTACTGTGAATGGGGTTGTTTCCTTGATTTCCCTTTCTGCTTGTACATTGTTGGTGTACAGAATGGTGACTGATTTTTGTGGATTAATTTAGTATCCTGCTACTTTGCCAAAGTGGTCTATAAGCTCTAAGAGTTTGGGGATGAAGCTTTTGGGATCATTAAGATATAAAATCATTCATCTGCAAAAAGAGATAGTTTAACTTCTTCCTCCCCTATGTGGATCCCTTTAATGTCTTTTTCTTGCCTTGTTGCTCTGGCTAAGGATTCCAGAACTATATTGAAGAGGAGTGAAGAGAGTGGGCATCCTTGCCTTGTTCCTGTTTTTGGGGGGAATTGGTTGTAGTTTTCCCCCATTAAGTATAATATTGGCTACTGGCCTGTCATATAAGGCTTTTATTGTTTTAAGGAATGTTCCTTCTATTCCTATTTTTTTCCAGAGCTTTTAATATGAATGAGTGCTGTATTTTATCAAAAGCCTTTTCCGCATCAATAGAGATAATCATATGATTCTTGACCTTGGATCTGTTGATGTGATGGATTCCATTTATTGATTTATATATGCTAAACCATCCCTGCCATTTCTGGTATAAAGCCTACTTGGTCATAATGTATTATTTTTATATGTTTCTGGATTCTGTTGGCTAGAATTTTATTGAGGAGCTTTGTATCTGTGTTCATCAGAGATTGGTCTGTAGCTCTCTTTTTTTGTTGGGTCTTTGCCTGGTTTGGGGATGAGTGTGATATTGGCTTCATAGAATGAGTTTGGGATAGCTCCCTCTGTTTCTATTTCTCTGAAGAGCTTGAGGAGTATGGGTATTAGTTCCTCTTTAAAGGTCTTATTGAATTCCTTAGTGAATCCATCTGGTCCTGGGCTTTTCTTTGTTGGAAGACTTCTGATTGCTTCCTCTATCTCATTGCAGGTTATTGGCATCTTTGATTGATTTGTTTCTTCTTAGTTCAGTTTGGGAAATTTGGATTTCTCTAGAAATACATCCATTTCTGCTAGGTTTTCCTTCCTTAGTAAGTATAGAGTCTGGAAATAGTTCTTTATAATTGTTTGGATGTCTTGGATGTAATTTTTCCTGTGGCATCCCTGATCTAAAAAGCTGCTTTAAATAATAAGATTGGCTTGGAGGGGCTCTGTGGCTCAAGTGGTAGAGTGCTAGCCTTGAGCTGAGGAGCTCAGGGACAACGCCTAGGCCCAGAGTTCAGGCCCCACGACTGATCAAAAAACAAAATTGCTGTATGTCAAGTGACTTATGCATCTGACTTATGCCTTCCCTTAGAGAGAATGCAAGGGTACCCTGGATCTGGCAGTCATGTATGGGATGTGATCTGAATGGAGGGCTCATGGATCTGACAGGGCCCCACTCACCGCTGCCGTGGCTGGTGTGTGCAGGTGGATGATACAGCGCACGTCGGGCCTGGCTGCATAGATGGCTGAGTGAAGGCAGAAGCCCGTGGCATCCACTGGGAAGCAGCTGCTGCCCTTTTCCACCACCTCTCCCAGGATGTTCACCTTGATCTAGGAAGGGTGGAAGAAAGGCTTAGAACAAGAAGGCAGAAAAGGAACTTCACTCCTCTCCCAACAAAAATATGAGCCCAACATTTGTTTCAGGAGCAATGGTTGGTCTCAGCCAATCCAGGGACAACGACCAGCCCTGCTCTCAGAGTATATATAGTCTTTAGGGTTCACTGGTGGTTACAGTGCAGTAGAGAAGTTTGATAAAGCAGCCTTTCTTGGATGACTATGCATGGGAAATGACCTGGGGAGCCTGTCAAAATACAGATCTGACTCACAGGAGAGTCTATGTTTGTTTCCCAAGTGGTACCCATGCTGTGGCCCATAGATACTACTGTGAGTAGCAAGGAACTAGAAAGGGAGTCATTTATAGAAATCCCTAAAAGCAGCTAGGAAGAACTGGGGTTTTGCTTGTTTTGTTTTCCTTTTAGGGCATTTGGTTTGTTTTGAGGCTGGCCTCACACTCACGATCCTCCTGCCTTTGCCTCTCAAATTCTGGGATTATATGTATATGCCAGTGTGCTCAGGTATGAGGAATCTTCAATTCCAGCAGCATAGAACACTCAGATGCTTCTCCAGAAGAAGTCTGGTCTAAGCTGAGCCATTTCTTTTTTTTCAACAAGGTTTTTAATCATCTTTAAAGAGAACAAGGGCTGGAAATATAGCTCAGACATAGAGCTCCAGCCTTGCAAGTGCAGTGTCCTGTATTTAAACCTTAGTTTTCTAACCCCCAAATAAAAGGTAAAGAGAACAGTATACTGAACACCCATTTACCACTCATCCAAAACCAGGTCTTAAAAGACAAAGAAAAAAAAATTCACCAGTTGTATCATCTGCCTTGATGTCAAGTGGCCAAAACAAACCACATGCTTATGTGTGCATGCATGTATATGTACACACGCATAAGACAGAACAAGAGGAGAGGGGAGGTGGAAAGAAAGATAATAGTTGGTCATAATGTTTCCTACTTAATATAACCAATTTCACAGAACATTAACATCAGAGGTCACTTTATGACTATCATACAAATGACCACTCCTTAATTGTCTTTAAGCCACAAAAACAACACTGTGCAAGTAGAAAGATGCCAACACTCCCCTCTGCTGGCTTCCAGAGGAATTGCTATTTGCTAGCAAAGACAGCTAAAGCCTCACTCCACAGACCACCATCACGCCACCACCATCCCTCTCTTAGATAGAAACTGGTATAATATCCATATAGCCAATCTTAGATCGTCATGTTATCTTCACAGCACATATTCAGGGCCAGACCCCATGAGAGACCCAGATCACCTAACATAGGCCCACAGGTTATGCTGCTGGCTAATCTATATACTACAGCTGTCTCTGAATAAGCTGGGTTACAGTTTCTAAAAACCACATAACTTTGATCCTAAGAATGAATCACCTGATTTTATAAATCACCCTCATACCCATCCTAGAAAGTCCCACAGACCAGATAGGGACCAAAGGAAGGAGGAAGGATACATCAGGCCCCTGGTGTGAGGGAGGAACATGCTATTGGCAAGAACTAAAGCAGAAGTGAAAATAACATTCTCAAGAAGTCCTCTTAAGAATTTGGCATGAAGTCTACAAAACAGACATGACTTTGAAGTCATGCTCTGCTTCAAGACAGTCCTTTCACTCAGAAATCTTTCCTTATTGATATCACTTTCTGTAAATCTCTACCCACCCTACTTAAGTGGAGTAGTCTGAGAGAGACCCAGAAGCAATCCCTAGCCTGGTGATAGACAAGTTTTGCACTGCTTTGGTTCTTGTTTTAATGGTGGCTCCATATCTAGGACCCCCCTATTGCCAACTTGTATGGTCCAATCTCAGACTTAGCCATCCTATGAGTCTTCCCAGCGAACTCCAGGCCTGTCTCTTTTTCCTTCCTGCTGTGCTTGCTGCCTGCACCTGCTTAGTCTCTGTAACATTCCATGCAGTGTGCATACACATGTTCATGTGTCTTCCCTGCTCCACTAGGAACAGGACAATCGTCGCTAATTTGGAGATAGCCTGTCACTGTAAGAGCAGAGAGGGTGGGCAGTACTCACCAGGCTGGAGGCTGTGACTTCACTGCAGGAAACACCCTTAGGGCTGATTAGGAAGTGGTCCTGCTCCTTGCTGACTCTCAACTAGAAGAAAGACACACCTTCTCAGGGGCAAATAGGGGTAGGGGACATTTCTGAGGACAGTGTGTTTGGATTCTTTCTTCCCCTAAATACACTGTACCCATCTTCTCCCAAAGAACTCCTACCTGCCCCTAAGAGATAAAAGGACCTGGCCTTTTTTTGACTTGAAGAAATGCAGCTCCAAGAGGAATCTCACAATGTTTGAGAACAGCCCCTATATACAATGGCCAGGAGTTCCTCATTCCCGTCCGAAGAAATCCCTACTGCATAAGTTGTTTATTTTTGTGACTATAGTGACTAGAAATCTTGGAAAAGTTCGATGTAGTTTGATGACAGGCCACCAACAGGGCCCTAGCTATGAGTTCTCTCTCTGGATTGTGTGGGGGCCACAAGCAGTGCCCCACTCTACTGCAAGGTGCTCTCCTCACCGTGACATAGGTATCGCTCAGCTGGGCCCAGCCATAGAGGTCCAAGAGCCGGTAGACACTGCTGATCTTGCACCGCATGAGCCTCTCTCCTTTGGCCAGGTTCAGGGAGTCAGCAGTGTGGAGATCGTTGATGGGCGTCATCATGGAGAAGTCTGCAGGGACAGTAGTGGGAACAGTGCAGCGTTCTCATGGTCAGGAGAGTCCATCAGCTCCTCACCCCTTCCTGCCTATTCCTTGCTGTAGGCTTCTCCAAATTTCACTAGCATTACAACTGGCTAAGAACCATCCCTAGGCTGGAAGGTAAACATTCTTTATCTTTAACTCAGGGGGAAAATGGCCACACAATGGATATTTGTGCCTAATATAGTCTTCTGAATATTTGAGCAAACATGAAATTGCTTTTGATTGAAAAACAACATGCAAAATTCAAGGCCATAGACTAAAGCATGTCTGAGATGCCTCATGTCAGGGCAATACACCCAAAGGGCCTTTGTGAACCAAGATATGACACCCCTCCAGGACATGTGTCCATTAAACATTGTTGACAGAGAAAGCAGCAGTCAAAAGGTCTAGTTAGACAAGAACAGCAATACAATTTCAAAATCAATGATTTTTGAATACAAATTGAATAGTCTTGGATCCTTTCCTTCTTCTGTGAATCTTAATGAATTCTTGTATGTCTTGTCTCTTGACAGTTATGGCCAAATGCCATGTTCATGGCACAGATCTAACTGGGTCATTTATTCAAAGTATGTAAGAAGATATAGAGATGAAAATTCTCAATCCAATGAAAACTAATACTAAAAGACCCATGAATGAATGAATAAATGAATGAACAAATGAAAGAAGTGAGTTCTAAGGCAAATGAAGAGAGAACATCTATTTGGCATTTAACTGATGACACCTTAAACTTCCTTTCTCCAAGCCCTTGCTTTTAAGATCCTAGCTACATACTCATCATGAGCTATAATAAATGCTTAGGCTCTGAATATTTCATCAAGATACATAAAGCAAAAATGATCACAAATACAAAATAATGAACAGATATCAAATACAACTTTCATTTGTGACAAAACAAAATGAAAATGGAAGTAGAGATTAAATGCTATGTTGTAGTGATTGCGTATGACTATAAACAATTAGACCACAAAAAACTCAATAAATCTCCAACACAGAAATTGAATATTAGGGCACATTTTCAAATACTTGGAAATTATAAAACATACTCCCTGATAGCCTTTAGAATAAAAATAAAATAGGCTGGGTGGAGAACTCAGTAGCAGAATATGTTCATAGCATGTATGAGACCCTGGGCTTGATTCTAGTACCATCAAAAATAAATATGTAAAAATACAGCCAAAGTATTTACTGCAAACTATGTAGAAAATAGCAACAAAGGAAATAAGATGGATCAAAGTTCATAGGATGAAACCCAAAATCCCCCCCCCAAATCCAGAGCTTTAATGTTTATCGTTAAACTTAAAAAAATCAATTAACTTTGTTTTATTCAATTCTGTAAAAATGGAAAGAACAAAATAATCAAAGAAATGTTACAGAAGAGAATAAATAGAGTTGGAGTGGGGTACCAGTAGCTTAGTCCTGTAATCATAGCCACTAGGGAGGCTGAACTCAGAAGGACTGTGGTTCTAGTCTTACCCAGGCCAAAAAGGTGTGAAATCACATCTCAAAAGAAAAGGCTGGACTTGGTGGTGTGTACTTGCTATCCCCACTGCAGCAAGAAGTCTAAAATGATGAGGGTTGAAGGCCAAGATAGCCCAGGAAAGGAGGCAAACCGTATCTCAAAAATAACCAGGGCTGGAAGTATAACTCAAGTGGTAGAGCACTGCTTGGCAAGCACAGAGCCCTGAGTTCAAACCTAAATACCACCAAGTAAACAATCAACGAAATAAATAAATTGGATGTGGTGGCACACATCTGTAATTCTAACACTTGGAAAGTTGAAGTTAGACGGATCATGAGTTTGAGGCCAATCTGAGCTACAGAGTTACTTGGAGACCAGCCTGGGCTATATAGTGTCTCAAAAGCCAAGTTGGCTCAGTGGTAGAGCGCTTGCCTTGCATGCCTGAGGCCCTGGGTTCAATTCCTCAGCACCACATAAGCAAAAAGAAAAAAGCCGGAAGTGGCGCTGTGGCTCAAGTGGTAGAGCACTAGCCTTGAGCTGAAGGGCTGAGGGACAGTGCTCAGGCCCAGAGTTCAGGCCCCACAACCGGACTAAAAAAAAAAAAATTAAAAAAAAAAAAACAACAAGAATATAAAGACAAAACTGATATATTAGAAATTAGGAGAAATGATAAGAACCATTAAGTAAATCCAAGAACTGGCATACGCAAGATCCATAAATAAACATCAGAATTAGTCAACAAAAATGTGGGAGTGTACAGCAGCAGGGTGGAGATAGGACATCATCTCATTGACTCTGCAAGGTTTAATACAAAGACTAGATGAAGATTGTCCAAGAAGTGAACTGCTACACAATCATTTGCATGCAAATGGACACAAAAATCCTCAGTAAGGGGCTGGGAAGGTGACTCATTGGTAGAGTGCTTGCCTTGCATGCATGAGGCCCTGGGTTTGATTCTTCAGCACCACATAAGCAGAAAAAGCCAGAAGTGGCACTGTGGCTCAAGTGGTAGAGTGCTAGCCTTGAGCTGAAAAGTTGAGGGACAGCGCCCAGGCCCAGAGTTTGGGCCCCATGACCAATCCCCTTCCCCCCCCCCCAAAAAAAAATCCTCAGTAAAATTCTAGCAAATCAAATCCAGAAGAGTATTTTTAGAAAAAATGCATGAAGATCAGGAGTTATTTATTTCTGAAATTTAAAACAGGAGTTCAATAGTCAGAGGTCTCTTACTGTAACTCATCCTGACAACTGTTCAAGGAAAGAAAAATCAATATGTGCCTGCAATGCATTTTATAAAGCTCAACTCCCATTTCTGAGAAAGACTCATTAATGAACCAGAATAAAGAGATATTTCCTCAACATGATAAAGAATAATTATCTCAAATTCAGTGGTAAGAGAATTTCCATTAGAGGCTAAAACAAGACGAGAATGATTATTCTCTAATCTATTATTAAACAGAGGTCTGAAAGTGCTACAGACATAATGTGAGAACTGGAAAAATACACCAAAGGCAAATGTTGAAATTACGAATAGCCATTTACAGATTATGTGATTTTCAATATGCAAAACCCAAAATAATTTATATATCCCCAGAAGAAAATGAAACAGAGAAGTATTCATTGAAAATACATACTAAGCTTTTTTTGATAGATATAAAAGACAAAATTTTGAACATCCTATATGACTGGAAAGATTTAAAATTCATTCATAATAAATTTCTTTAACCACTTCCTATGTGCCAGTCACTACTCTCAGCTATAATATTCTAGAGCCAAATATACTACAGCCTCCCTAGGAAGCTTATCTTCTAATATAAATTTATAAGTTCTCCACAAAGTCAATCTATTCACCCAATACAATGCCAACCAAAATCTCAAAGAGAGCCAGGTGTGCTGGTGGCTCACATCTGTAATTCCAGCTATACAAGAGGCTAATATCTGAGGACTGAAGTTCAAAAAACAGCCTGGGTAAGAAAGTTTTATCTTCAATTAGCCAGTAAAGATTCAAAAGTAGAGTTTGCTCAAGCAGTAGAGAGCCACCCTTGAACTAAAAAAGCTAAGGGACAGTATGTAGGCCCTGAGGTCAAGCCCCGGTATTGGCAAATGCATGTGCGTTCGTGCACACCCACCCACGCACACATAATCCCAAAGGGGATATGTTAAAGTAGGTGGGGTTGGAGTTTGAAAAAAAATTCTATAAAACAAATATAATTCTAAAATATTTTCAAGAATAAACTTTAACAAACAGTTAAGAAAACTCTTTCCACCGGGTGATAAAATCTGAGGAAGGTACTTTTCAGCATGAGACTCAAAGCAGCACACACAAAGGAAAACAACAATATTATTCAAGTGCACAAAAATTAAAGAGTTCTGAAAACAACAATAACAACAAAAACATCTCACTATGAACAGTTAACAGGCAAAGCAGAAACTAGACTAATAATTATAATACATTTGACATATAATAGGGAAATAGCATTCATTTATAAAGATTTGAAAAGTCTATGAGAAAGATAGATCAATAAGAAAATTGACAAAGACTATAAACAGGCAACTTATTACAAAAAGAATATCATGCCCAATATGTCTCTAAAAATGTAAAAGAAATCCAACTGCATTAGTAATAAAATAAATGCACCTTAAGCCAAAATAAAGTATAAAGTGTCATCTGTCCGATCAGGTGGCTAAAGCAAACGGTGGTTGTACTAAGATAGAACAAAGGAAGAGGACCTCCATGGTATAACTGTTGGAAATGTAACTTGGTTTCCTTTTCTCTAGGATGAAGAAAAGATATAATTTGCCAGCAGGCATGAATCTTTGAACATCTTTGATCTAGACATTCTACTTCTTGCGATTTATCTTTAAGGGAATAGTTGCAGATGCTTTCCTCACTGTTGTTCTTAATAGCAAAAAGGAAGTCCAATAATGGGAAATTGATTAAATGACATGCATCCACCAAAACCTACATTGTAGAACAACATTAAAAAAATGGTTGGATGATATTGAAATTATATGTATAATGTGATTTTTATATGTTTGTTTTTATATTTATTTATTTTATATACATGTTTATATTTCTATTTACATGTTTTTATATTTTTGTATAACCTATCTATGTTAAAGAGAAAAAGTTGACAGAATATATACCAAATGATTAATAATAATTATTTCCGGTGTTTGGGTACACAAGGTAGTGATTTTTGTTTGCCTTTCTAGACTACTTCCTTGGGGCTGGGAAGGTGGCTCAGTGGTAGAGCACTTGCCTTGCATGCTTGAGGCCCTGGGTTCGATTCCTCAGCACCACATAAGTAAAAAGCCGGAAGTGGCGCTGTGGCTCAAGTGGTAGAGCGCTAGCCTTGAGCTGAAGAGCTGAGGGACAGCGCCTAGGCCCCACGACCGGACCCAAAAAAAAAAAAAGAAATCTAGCCTATTTCCTAATTTTCAGCCATCATCCTATATGAATCATATTGAAGTGGAACTTTTTTTAATATTTGTTTTTAAAGGCTGTGGGCAGAGCATCATAGCCTAGAAGCCGCAGTTATGCACAGCCCTGAATGCTCTTTGCATTCATTGATGGTAACAGGTTCAGGTGCCTAGTGGGATATGGAGATAGCTTTCCATGGCCTCTTCTCATCTCCTGAAGTCACCTCTATCCTCCCATTTCTGGCATCACTGATAATTCTCCTACGGGTCTTTAATTCTCAGTAACATCAGAAGCAGAGCCGGGCACCTCCCTGGCTTCTGCTCAGCTCCCCCAGGCCTGCTAATGCAACTGTAGGCTTACACCGTTGCCTGGCAACCATGCTGCTTCATGCTGCTGCTCTGGTTCCCTTTCCCACTCCATCCCTCCTCCTCTGGTCCTGGCAGCTCCCTAGGCACCCACTTACTCATGGAAGATGTTGGGAAGACTGTGTGGGAGGTGCTGGCCATGAAGTCTGCAATCTGCCGCAGGGCCCAGATGTTGGAGGAGTTGTTGCCCTTCTTCATTTGCTCCTGGATGAGGCCTTCCAGTTCCTCCCTGAAAGACTGAAGAAAGCCCCAAGAGACTAGTCCACCCAAAGCCTCTCTCAGAGGAAACTGGAGGTCACTTAACTATAGTTGCTAAATAATGAGCTTTTCTACTCCTGGGCCACCTAGGACAGGGCCCTGCTTGGGAACACCTAGGCCTCAGGGGCAAGTCCACTAAGGTTTCAGGGGCTCCTCCGGATGGCTGTGTGGGAGCACCAAGGACATGCTAGGAATGACTCCCTTTTCCTTGTGGGATGGAATCCAGATTCCAGGTCCTTCCTGCATCTGTATTATGGCCAAGACTCATGTCCATCAGACAAGGCAGAACTTCACTATAGAAATTAAGAAAAAAAAATTAAAAGTAAGCAGAACTGAATTTGAAAAAGTGCCACCTTTCCTTTCCATGCTAGCACACTTATGGCTCTTCTGAGCCTGTTTTCTCATGTGCTTAATGAAAGACTAAGAAGGATCGGATGACCTTGAGGTCACTTCTACTTTTGAAATCCTACTCTTCACCCCACCTCACTTTTCACCCCACCAGGCAGTAAAATTGGCATCTTGGCCACCAGGTGGCAGCAGGAAACACTTGGGAGGAAAGAAGCTGTTTAGAGTTGGAGATCCTATAAAGGACAAAAAGAACCCTTCCCCAGTCCCCACCCACCAGAGGCCCTGAAACCTGGCTGGTGCTAATGCAGCCAAGATCCTTGACACTCTTGGGATCTTCTCAGGGACTCCTCACCCCCAATGCCTTTAGCACCTGGCAGTTTTCTCCAGGCTTCCTACACAATGCCATCCAGACCCCATGTCTATTCTCTACCAGGTTTGCACAGGTATTCCTTCCACAAGCTATCCTGAACCTGTTCTGCTGGGGCAGAGCTAGGCCTAGCCTCCAGAGCCAATTCTGACAAGTAGGCGGGGGATGCCAGCTTTGTCTCTGGGCTTCCCAAGCCTAAAGATCACTTCCCCCCATTCCGCAACCCCCACAGCCCCTTGTCTCCCTCCACTGGTCTTCCTGCCCATCCGAGGGTGGCAGCATCCTCTGCCAATGCAGTACAGCAGGCCACACTGCCCTCTTCCAGGCCTCTAGGATGCGTTCTGAAGCCATGCCAGGCAGGCACCACCTGATCTCAAGTCTGGAGAACCCCAAATCTCGAGTTAACCTTCCTGCCTGGGTCCCTGTCCCACGGCCCCTGTGCCCTCTCCTTCTCACCCCTACATGGAGTCTTACTTTGTGGTGGTCAGTAAAGGGAACCCCCTGCTGGCTCCAGTTTACATGGATTCGCTTGTTCCTTGTTACAGGAGAGAAGACTGGAAACAGGCTCTGAAGGATACCAGAAACAGGAGCCGGTGTCCTGTTTTCCCACTTTCACAGCAAAACTGTTGATGGCTCTGGCCATCCACCAGGGACCAGGGAGGAATCAAACACCCATGTAGCCAGGTATTCTTGCTCAGCAGGCCTAAAATGCTACCAACCCTGAGCAAGGGAAGAGGAGTTACTGGTCTTTCAGGTTCCCTAGAGAGTCAGCCGGCCCCTCTCCCCGCCTCCTTCCCGCCGCCTCCCTCCCTGCCCTCTCCACCGCCCACTCACTGGACTCTGCAGGATCATGGTGACACGCTTCTTCTGCTCCATCAGGTTGAAGTCCTGCCGGAGGTCGGCCGCGCGGTTGCGAAGGCGCAGGTACTCAGGGTCGTCCTCAGAGAAGCGGTCAAAGTAGTGCTGCCCCTGGGTGGGAGGTGGCGGAGAAGTGGCCTCGGGGACTGTCTCTTCACTCATTTTCCTGCTGGGGATGCGATCTGATCACCAAAGCCTACAGCAAAAGGACAGGGCAAAGTGCTTGATGGGTGCTCCCGGTTGGGCCACAGGCTTGGGGTCCAGCAGTATTCACAGTGGGCTGTGCCACTTCCCAGGAGGTATGAGCAAACCATGGTTAGAGCGCAGACACCCAGTGGGCAGGCAGGCTGGTCGGCAGGGGACAAGAAGGAAATCATCAGGTGCAGTAAAACTAAGGGCCACACTGGGGGTGAAGTAGGGCTCCTCAGTGGAAACATGGTGTGTAAAACTTTTTGAGCATTTTTGTGATGCCATACCTACCTAACCTGGGGTGGCTATTCACTGGGATTCATTTAAAATGGGGCTGGGGTGTGGCTCAGTGGTAGAGCATTTGTCTAGCATGCAGGAGGCCCTTGCTTCATATCTGGCATTACTGGTTAGCTAGATAGAGATAGAACCCTTCTTTTAAAAAGTGTCCTCAAAAAATGAAAGAAAACCTAACAGCTACTAAGGACCACTGCTACTAAATGTGGGAAACACTGCTTAGCATTTTCCTTTAGAACTTTGGTATTCCAAATGAAAAATCCAATTCTTCTTCCAAGTTAATAAAGAAGTATGGGCCGGGCACTGGTGGCTCACGCCTATAATCCTAGCTACTCAGGAGGCTGAGATCTGAGGATCGTGGTTCAAAGCCAGCCTGGGCGGGAAAGTCTATGAAACTCTTCTCTCCAATAAACCACCAGAAAACTGGAAGTGGTGCTGTGGCTCAAGTGCTAGAGTACTTGCCTTGAGCTGAAGAGCTGAGGGACAGCACCCAGGCCCAGAGTTCAAGCCCTATGACTGACAAAAAAAAAAAAAAAAAATATATATATATATATATGGAATTTTTATTAAAGGAAAATGTATTCTCCTCTAGACAAAAAAATAACACGATTTGAGGAGAGTCATGTTTTCATGTTCTTTTTGTTGTTGGTGGTGGTTGTGGGGCTTGAATTCTGGGCCTGGGCGCTTTCCTTGTGCTCTTCAGCTCAAGGCAAGCGCTCTACCGCTTGAGCCACAGCACCACTTCCGGTTTTCTAGTGATATATTGGAGATTAGGGTCTCATGGAGTTTCCTGCCCGGGCTAGCTTTGAACCGTGATCCTCAGACCTCAACCTCCTGAGTAGTTAGCATTACAGGCATGAGCCACCGGCGCCTGGCATGTTGTCATGTTCTTGAGTTCCATACATTGAGCCTGACCCCCTGCAGTGAGGACCAGGGAAGTCTTGAGAGTCAAACTGGAGAAAAGCTTGATATATTTCTACTAAAGTTTGCTTTAAAAAAAATGTACAAGAGTAAAAAGGGAGAGAATATCTTCTGTTGCCCTTCTGAGAAATGAGACTGCAGTTTTAGCCATCACTTCCCAGCCACAGGACTTGGGATAAGCCCGTCTCCCTTCAAGTGTCATCTCTGCTTACCATTCTTCTAGCCCTTAAGTGTGTGCCATGCCCCTCCACCACCCAGTGCCACAGAGAAAAGAGCAAAAGGCAGCATATACTTTGGCAACAATAATGAGGTTCTGAATGATCTGTGGAGATACAAATAGCATTAAATGGAATTAGAACTCTGGGTCTCATCTGTAACCTGCCTATCTCTTGCTTTTCTTCTTTCAAAAACATTCTTGGGCTCACATTCTGTGAGAAGACTATGTGTGTTGTTGTACTCTGGGAATACATTCCTCCCAGTTCTGATGTGCACTTGACCTTCAGCTGACTCCTATCTCCTGCAGTCCTGTATGACCCAGCCTCAACCCTTATTTCAGCCAGCAGCTCATACAAAGGAGGCCCTGCTGGTGGCCAGAAGGACTTCTTGTTGTTGAATATGAGCTGCCTGTGACTTCTTCTTCCATTTCTGTCAGGAGCCCACTCTCCACTCTTATAGTATCTTTCAGTGGGGTGGGTAGAGGATGGTGCTATGGAAAATCCAAAGAGGACAAATGAGTTTCTAATTGGGTTAGAATAGAAAACCAGAGAACTTGCCGTTGTTACTGCTGTTTCCATGTTTCCTGCTAGGGAAAAATGACTATCAAGTTCAAGGGAAGGCATGTTGTCAGAGTCCGTCAAGGGTTGGTTGACAGCCTGAACCATTTTCCAGAGCAGTAGATCTCAACATTGGCTGCATACTGGAATTACCAGCAGACTTTAAAAACTAAGAATACCAGAGATTCTGATATAAGTCATCTGGTGTGTCCCGGACATTAGAATAAGGGGTTATGGGGTACTGGGATTTAAACAAAGGGTCTTGTAATTGCTAGGCAAGTACTCTATCATTTGAGCCATACTCACATCTTTTTTGCATTCTCCCTCCTTTTTTGTCCTGGTAGTGGGGCTTAAAATCAGCCTTGCATTCTTACTTAGCTTTTTTGCTCTACACTTGAGACATACCTCCACTTCTGAGTAATTGGAGATAAGAGTCTTTTCAGATTTTTTTTCCTCTGGGCTGACTGCAAACCCAGGACCCTTGGCTCTCAGCCTCCTTGAATAGCTAGGATTACAAACATGAGCCACTAGCACCCTTCTTTTTTTTTTCTTCTTACTTTTTGCCTGAACCAGCTATCTTCCTATTTATACTTCCTGCATAGGTGGGAAGTACAGCTCTTTATTTGTTGAGATAGAGTCTCACAAACTTTTTTTTTGTCTGAGCTGGCCTGGAATAATAATTTTTATCTCAGCCTCTTGAGTAGTTAATATTGCAGGCATGAGCTGCCCCTGCTGACTTGGCATCTGGATTTTTATAAGCTTCCTGGGTGATTCCAGTGAGCAGTCAGTGTTGAAATATTATGGGCTACATGGTTGTAACGTAAAATAATGAAATGCCTACTCTAGGTGCTGGCCATTTCTAGCAAGCCTGACAAAGATGGCCCAAAGTCTCATGTCTCCAAAGTACACTGTATGACACTTGTCCCAGACCTGCCCAGAGTCGAACTGCCACCAAACATGGTATACTTGGTCTGAGACGGCAGCCATGTTCCATATACCACACTGGCCTACTTCTTCAAGGCCACCAAACTGTGACCTCTGATCTTAGTTCTTTAACCTGTCATTTTCTGAAAAACCTTACCAGATTGTTCCTAAAACAACAACCCTCCCTTACCAGTTGTGTTGATATTTGGTAATAAGAGTTGGGAAGGACAGACTAGGATAAAGAAAAGAACTGCTGGGAGCAGTTCTCTGTACAAAGATATTGAAATGGATTTGGCAGGTTGGTAGGGCAATTTCAGGTTGTAGTTAGTAACATTTACATCCAGGCCTTTCATCTAAAAATGGAGAGAGGGTGATTGAGTTGTCGGGAATATTTCTTTGTTCAGGGGTAGATTTGCTCTGGCCCAGAAATCAAATGGCCGCAATCTTGCCACTTTCATCACTCCACAGCTGCATGGGCATGGAGAGGTCATTTCCCCTCTCTGGTCTTACCTTATCCTTCTAAAGGAGGGAGTGAACAGAATGACCTCTGGGACTCCCTTCCAGCTCTGACACTATAGGGTCTGTCGGAATTGGAGACAGATATATCTGTTCAGAAAAGGCAAAAGTTTGGAAGATCTAGGGATCCAGACTGAGAGACCTCCTTGCTTCCTTCATGGCCTGTCCCTCAAGCCTGATGCCCAGATAAACATGTGTAAAGACCACACATGTGCAAATGACAGTGGCCCTGTGGGAGCAGGTTGATCCTACGTATGTAGGGTTAGTTAAAATAACTTCACCTCCATTGTGCTCCTATCCAACCTCATCCCTGGACCTTGGGGGCAAGAAGGGACTACAAGGTCGAATCCAATGGTATTGCATTGGAGCTGTGCCTTCATGTGATCACCACCACGCTCTTCTGGGCAGACAGCACTGCAGACACAAATTCTTCTTCGGATATTGCCCTCATTCAACCCTACCAATGCTTGGCTTAGTGACTCACTGAGGCAAATGATTGTCTTTGGCACTTTCAAAGACCTGAATTTTGGGTGTTATTTTTTGAAACAGCAACAAGCAATTCCCAGTGGGCACTTCTGATGTGAGCATTAGATGTAAGCTCCCTCTGTTCCCTAGGACTTCAGGCCACCAACTCCAGAACAACCCAGACTCTTAGGTTCTCTAATATTGGGCTTGTCTGGGCTAGCATAGTCTCATTTCTGGCCTCAATCCTATCCATCCAGGCAAGATGTTGGGTTCTCTCTTCTTCTTTGTGGAGTGGTTGCACTGCTCAAGAACAGGTTTGGGAAGGCTGGAAAGCAACTCACCCCTCCAAAGAAACAAGATGTTCAAGGCCACACTACCATGTCCATAGACACCTTCCCTTCTTAAAGCTCAGCCCATAGGGCTGTTCCACAGGCACTCCATGGGAGGAGCCCATGTGTAGATGCCCTGATTCCATCACCATGACAACAGGACTTGGTTAGATCCTGTAACTTTATGAACCAAAAAAATCTTTTTGTTGCTTCTCCTTTCCCTTCCTGAAATAAATGGGTTCAAATATCAGTTGTGCCACTATTAGATGGGTGATCTTGGACCAACTAATATAACTGCTTTGTACCATTTTCTCCATATATAAAACAGAGATTGTATTCATTTGCCTCAAAAGGAGGCTGTAAGGAGGATCAGACTTTATGAACCTTAAGTACTTAAGTACAGGGCCTGTGATACATAAAAGGTGCTATTAACCCTTTGCTCTTATTAGGTGTCATTTAGGAGCTACAATCATCTTAGCATTAAGAATTTGAGTAATGAGAGGCTTGTGAATGAGCTGTAAACAGGTACACACTAAATAACAGAAACTACTGGCTTTAGACTCATCCTGTCTTCAGCTATATTAACAAAAAGAGGAACCTCCAGAAAAAGATTGATGAGAATGCCTAGTTTTCTGATCAGGTAATGGGAACACAACAGCCTGGTCCAAAAGAGACCAATGATTGTTAGGCCAGGTGTGGTAAAAGAAAGAAAATACCTGACCTTTGTTTTCAGTTCCTGTCATAGAACTTCAAAAATCCTTAGAGTTTTTTTCTTCTAATGTACACAAGACAGTAGAAATATCTTTTATTGTTCATACTGAGCGCCTTTCAAGGAGACCTGAGTTTCCTACAGTGATTCATGTGGCTGCTGGCCAAGCACATGACTAGAAAGTTGGAACTTCAGCTCCACCCCACACACACTTCACAAATTGAGTTCAACCAGAGAGAAAATGATTTAATCAACCATGTCTCTCTATTAAAGCCTCCTGATTTAAAAAAGTAAAAGCCTACGCACTGAGCTTTGAGAAGCGTCTTGATCGTTACAGCCATTGAGAGAGTGCCAGGCAGTGGTGGCTCAAGCCTGTAATCTTAGCTACTCAGGATGCTGAGAGCTGAGGATAGCAATTTGAAGCCAGCCCAGGTAGGAAAGTCTCTGTGAGACTCTTATCTCCAATTAGCCACTTAAAAACTGGAAGTGGCACTGTGGTTCAAGTGGTAGAACACTAGCCTTAAGCACAAAGAAGCTCATGGACAGCACCTAGGGCAAGCCCCACAACTGACAAAAAAAAAAAAAAGATTATAAAGCTCTGTATGTCCCTATCCCTGCCCAGACCCTGTCCCGTGTCTTCATTTGGCTCTCTCTGACTTTGATCTTCTACAATAAAACTATTTAAGTACAGTACTTTTTATGAGTCATTCTAATGAACTTCTGAACCTAAAGAAGGACTATAGGGGCCTTCCCCAACTACTCTGCAAACCTATAGACAGAAGTGCAGGTGGCCTAAGGATCTA
This sequence comes from Dipodomys merriami, assembly GCF_024711535.1. Classification (NCBI taxonomy): domain Eukaryota; kingdom Metazoa; phylum Chordata; class Mammalia; order Rodentia; family Heteromyidae; genus Dipodomys; species Dipodomys merriami. The sequence goes on from NW_027205270.1 coordinate 306,486, forward strand.
AATTGTGACTGATGTCTGAAGTACCAACAGTTTTGTTGGCAACCTTAACTTTATCTTTTGGTAGCTACTTTGTGGGTCCTTTAACTTGGGCATACAATTCTTCTATTGAATTGAACTATAGAACAACCAGTGGGTGACAGAGAATTAGTGACATCACACCAGGCAACTTCTATTCATGATTTATTTCCATACTCTGAAGCACTCTATGAGAAAGATAATATTGTCCCAGCTTCAGGTAAAGAAACCAATTTAAAGAGGTTAACTAACTTGTCCAAGATTGCACAGGCAACAGTGAATTCATCCAAGATGGTGTCTGACTCCTTGTCCTCACTTCACTCCAGCATACCATCTCTGAACACCTGCTAGGCCATCTAGTGGAAGAGTGATTAGGCTGATACCCTGAAGTCTAGAGAACTGGAACTAGAAAGCCAGGTGATGGCTGCAGGCAGGCAGACTACTGCCAGTGATGGAGAATTTCCTACCCACAGGAACAGCTCAGGAATGGGAGGACAGCTGCTTGTAAGGTAGTAAGCTTTCTCCTGCAGGCAGTACCCACCAGAGGCCCATGCTCTTGCTGGGGATGGAACAGAGCTAAGTGGTAGGGCCTAGTGACTTCCCTGGCTCTCATGTCAGCAGGATAGCGGGAGTGTGGAGCAATGACCTGAGTCTCTGAAAGCTCACCCTCACTCAATGGACCCAATTCCATAGTATGTATCACTTCCAAAAGCCATGACTACTTACCAGGTGGCTGGCCCAGACCCGTCCAAGATTCTGTCCCCTCAGTGCTGCGTCTACACACCCTGCTCCTCGCTCAGGACTGACAGCCACATCTACACAACATCACACGTTCAGGTAGAAACTGGAAAATACAAACAGCAAACATCAGGAATTTTTTAATCTTGGCTTTTCATCTAATTTCTTTTATGGATTGCTAGGAGATGCTTAAAAATGAACTGCAAATGAATTTTTATTTTAACGATAAATGATGTCCATTAAAAAAAGGTAAAGTCACCCTTGTTATCTTTCTAGTTTGGACCAATATTCCTTTTCCATCCCTTTGCTGAATGCTGGCTGCAGAGGCCTAAGATATAAGATGGTGCTCTGTACGGTGGAGGGATCTGAATGAGGAAGTCCTGCAAGAGACCAAGGGAGGAAGGCTAGGGTTGACAAGTTGCTGGGCCAAGAGGTGAGACTCCTTCCTGATAGTTGGGTTCCTGAATTGGTCTGGAACCTCAATTGCATAAATAAAAGAGCCTCTAGGAAAAGTTACATTCCTTTCCTTTCTACATGAGATACCTATAGTGTGTGTTGGGGATCTGAATGCTAGGGTAAAGGGATGGCTAATTGTACCAAAGCATAGGTACCTGTCTGGGAGAGTCTTGAGTAAGGGTTCTTCCCAGTACTACCACCCATCAGCCCTACCAACCCAGAAACACGTCACTAACCACCACTAAACTAACAGAGCTGTCAGTGACTCTGAGATTTATCCCATGAGGTAGAAAGCACCTAAAATATATCATTTCCCAGAAATGGGAAAGCCTAAGATTTAACATAGGTCATGAATTGATGGATTCAAAACAATTCCACCTATAGTTCAAGCAGAAGAAAGCCCTCCCCATTAACACCTAGTTCATAGATCATAAAATACTCCTAAAGGAAGATGTTAACATCTTACAAACATAGGGATGTTGCTATTTTCAAGTTTACTGGGAACCAAGTTCTTCAAAAGATTAATCAGGAAAAATTTTCTTTTTCAAGGGATAACTTTTGTTTTCACTGGAGGGCCCTATGGTTCAGCCTCACAGATGCTGGGGTACCTCACTTCGGGCTTGCAGCACCCCTAACGATCCCCCAAATGTGCCCCTGCCTATAGCTCTGGCTCAGCTCTGCTCCATCCCTGACCTGACGCTATTCCTAGTAGAGTCATGGGGGAGCTTGTCTCACTAACAAGGAGTAAGGAGAATGGAATTGGTGGGTACAAGGTGCCTGTCCAGGTCCTGCAGCTGTGTACAGATTCAGCCTCCTCAGCCCAGATATTCAGTGCATTAGTAATTACTTCTAAGAACTAGGCTCAGCATGCAGCATATCTAGTACTACATGTCCAGCCAGTGGTTTAAATTTTGGCTAGAATAGCTATCCCTTGATGCTATATCTGTCTAGTACTCACCAGCATGGGAGTCCTCCCTTCCAAGTGGGGTTGCTTATATCCCCATAAACACACTACTCTCCCTGAAGACCAGTCCTGCAGCCAGGTGAGTTATCTCAGTTCAAGCACAGCTTCCTCCTCTCATCTGATCTAAGACTGTCCATGTCATAAGCAGCTAAGGCTGGAATTGTTAGAACCTGAGCAATTTCACATATATGTGTGTGTGTGTGTGTGTGTGTGTGTGTGTGTGTGTGTGTGTGTGTGTGTGTGTGTGTGTGTGTGTGTGTGTGTGTGTGTGTGTGTGTGTGTGTCTTGTTTTTTGAGCTTTACTGTAAGTAGTGCTCTTTAATGCATTTTTTATTGTAAGCTTACTGTACAGAGGGGTTACATGAGCGAGGGTAATGACGTCATTTCTTTCTTTCTTTTTCTTTTTGGTTGGTCATGGGGCTTGAACTCTGGGTTTGGGTGCTGTCCCTCAGCTCTACAGCTCAAGGCAAGCACTCTACGGCTTGAGCCACAGTGCCACTTCCCTGAGCAATTTCTTTTGTTTTGTTTTCTTGTTTTGTTTTGTTTGTGTTTGTGTCAGTCGTGGGGCTTGAACTCTGGGCCTGGGCTCTGTCCCTCATCTCTTCAGCTCAAAGTGAGCGCTCTACCACTTGAGCTACAATGCCACTTCCTGAGCAATTTCTTATGTGCAATAATGCAATATTTTGTTCCCAGAAGGAACATGTGCTACTCCTATAAGAGGACAGACATCTTCAAAGCCAGACCAGGAAGGAATGTCTGTGAGACTCTTACCTCCAATAAACTAAGAAAAACTAGAAGTGGCTCTGTGGCTGAAGTGGTAGAGTGCTAGCCTTGAGCTCAAAGAGACTCAAGGACAGTGCCCAGGCCCTGAATTCAAGCCCCAGGACCAGAACAATAGATAAATAAATAAATAAAGGAAGACATCTGTCCCTTGGTGAACAAAATAAAGCACTGGACAAAATAATTCCTATACCATTCTCTATCAATATTGAGATTCCACCATAAGAGCTCCAAGAATAAGGCTGCTATTCTGGGGGCCTCTGATGACTTTGCCTAGGAGAACTCTCTGATTCTACAGCAGAATCAAGCCCAGTGTTACTGCCCATCAGCTTGAGATTTCCCAGCACATACTCTGCTCACCTCAGCTTCTAGCCATTCATAGCTCTGAGCAGAGCTGAGAAGCAAGGCGCAATGTGAGGCATGCATGACGCCCAAGTAGGAAGAACAGGTACCGGATACCCTCCTACTTAGGAGGTAGCAATTAGGAAGATCATAATCAAAGGCCAGCCCAGAGAAAATTGTCCAGGAGACTCCCTCTCAATCAATAAAACTTGGTTCTATCTAGCATGCATCTGTCATCCCAGCTACACAGAAGGCATAAATAGAAGAATCACAGTCAGGCTGGCCTGGGCATAAATCCTCTGATACCCTACTTGAAAGAGCCAGAACTATAGCTCAAGTGGTAGAACAACTGCCTCATAAGTGTCAGGCCCTGAGTTCAAATCCCATCAAATAAAAAAAGGCTCAAGGACTTAAAAGGCAGCCTTGACTCTTCTCAATTTTTGCCCTGTGCATCTAGCTGGTCACCAAGATTTCTGGTTTTATGTCCAAAATTTTTGTTTATCCGGGACCCTGAATCATGACTTCATCTATCCTCCTCTCCTTTGATGATCTCTCCTTTGTCATCCTTTCTCCCACACACTATCCACAGTTTCCAGAGTCACTTTCAGAAAGAACAAGTACAGGGGTTCCTTGTACCATTTTATTAAATTCCTGCTCTCCCACAAGACTTTTTGTCAGGTATGCTTTTGCCTTTTCCAAATGTAAATTCTTAATTCTGAATTTCTGTTTTCAACCCAAATGCATATTTCATGGTAATAATTCAAACTCATCACCCCCCAGTTGAGGGGACTGCTCTCTCTGCTCACTCCCTTCTCTTTGAGACTGGCTACTCGTAGGGTGATGGCCCACTGGCCCACCTTTTACTGCCACTCTGCCCTCTCCACTTGTCATGTTCTGGGAGCTACCTGCAGGACCTGAAGGTGCCACATAGATTCCCTGTGGGCACTGGTATCCACCAGGAACACCTTTTCCTCCTTCAGCCCAGGCGTTCTATCTCCTAAGAGACTGTCCTCACAGCCCCCTCTTTCAAGCAGTCACATCTTTGGCTCACCTCTTTCACTCCACATGCAATCTGAAAGAAGCACTGGAGCCCATACCTTAGAGGACATGAACACACAGACACACAGACACACGGACACACACACACAGACACAGACACACAGACACAGACACACACACACACACACACACACACACACACACACACACACACACACACACACACACACAGAGTTTCTGGATCCAAGGTTAGGTTGGTGTTGAGAGGGTGCTAACTGAACTCCATCAATGTAACTAAGAGTGCACTAGGAAATTAGATCTGGTCAGTCCAACAAAATGGGCCTGAGGTCTATCCAGGCTCTGGGTTCCTAAAGAGGAGGAAGGCCTGGGTGAGTTTACAGAACCCCAAGCAGCCCAAGATGCTAGGTGGTGGCATGTGTGCAGGTGACCTGGTGTTTATGTCATAGCTTGCTAAACTTGGTGCCTTTAGGCCCTCCAGCCACTCTTCTACCTTGAAACACAACTCTGACATCTGACCATACCTAATTAGTTCAACTCCACAATGGAACACTGAACATAGGAAGACAAAGTAATAGGTAACATAGCATACCCCATAGCAGGCTCTATAACCATCTGGGCTCTTCAAATGCCCACCTGACCCTCTTCTGTCTCCCCCTCTTCTCCCATCCAGGACCTACCACTCTGCTCAAAGGGCCCCAGAACTCCATTCTGAACACTCATCACCAGTCTAAACACTTACTCATACCTCTTTCTCTCCTCAGCAAAGACCCTGCTTGGCATTCATCCTGGGGCTGTAAGTCATGAACACACACCCTGTCAAGGAGCAATTTCTTCCCTGTACATATGCCCATTGGAGTATGAAATCACATTTTAACAGATTGTTCCTTGTTGCTGTAGAAAGAACAGAAGGTCAACAAGGAGAATAACAGATGCCCAAGTTACCTGGCCTTTTCCTAAAATCTGCTTAAGCTCTGTGTACCCAAGGAGGGGTAGGTGATTATCAACCTGTGACTTCAGTCTCCAGACCTGAACTTGGCACCCACAGCCCCAAAGGAAAGATGCCACAGACTGCCATTTCCCAGCTGCCCACCACTACCATAGGCACAGCGACCACTCTGTGCTGCCAGCCTGTCAGCCTTGCCCTGCCCCCTCCCAGGTCAGCCCTGAGTGAGGAAACACAGTGCTGCTGCAAGTCAAGGGCCTGGAGTCAAAACTCAAACTCACCGATCCTTGACTATGACACTAGAGTCACTCATGGCCATGCTGCTGCTGCTGTTTTACAAAATAAATGGAGGCAGTTGAATAAGGGGCTGGCCACACCCAGTCTGGTGTGTCCAGATAAAGAGGGCCCTCACACCTCCGCTTATCATCATGTCTTCACATGTTTTTGAATTCTTCAGATATTCACTGTTGTGATCATTCAGAACTAGAACTGGACATGAGAGGGAAGACATCTGAGGCTCTGGGAAACTGAGTAACTGAATGTGGGTCACAGAGCTGGTTAAGGGCAGGGCCTGGGTTTGGTTCCAGAGCTTGTTCTCACCTTTTTTCCATCTTCCTTCAAGGGAAGGCAAGTGGATGCCAGGGGGCTGACAGAAGAGTGGGGAATGGAAATCAATAACGGCTACTACCCAAAGCCCAGGCTTAATCCCTGGGTAGATGCCCTGGGGATTTGGTTCTGCTCTTGTCTTGGCAAAAAGTCTCAGAGCTGAGCTTGTCCCCCAACCAAAAAACAAACAAAGATTAAGAGTCAGGCATGGCGGCTCCTCTGTACTCACTCTGACAAGGTGGGCCATGCTTCTGGATGAGGAGGAGGAGGTGGCCCTCCACAGGTGGGTTGTAATGGTGTCAGATGGCCACAGATCACCTGCCTGTGATTCCATGGCTGCTAAGTGAGATGCAAGGTGAAATCTCACTTCTAAGCATTGCTTCATCTGGATTCAAAGACAGTTCTTTCCTTAAATATCTGCTCCAAGCCAGGACTGGCTCACTACTGGGATCCAAGGGTGTAATTCCTAAACCTAGCTCTCAAAGGCCCACAGTGGAGATTGGGACTTTTGGGCAGATAGTTATAAAATCTGATGTGGGGAGAGGTAGACAGTGCTCCAACAAAGGCTCAGGAAGGTTCCAGGTAGTTTCCAACCTAGGGGCTCTAGTGTTGGATTTTAACCCAGGTGGCTCAAAACCAAATTTTCAAGGTGGGAAGATGGCTCAGTGGTAGAGCGTTTGCCTTGCATTCATGAGGCCCTGGGTTCGATTCCTCAGCACCACATAAGCAGAAAAAGCTGGAAGTAGCACTGTGGCTCAAGTGATAGAATGCGAGCCTTGAATTGAAGAGCTGAGGGACAGCGCCCAGGCCCAGAGTTCAGGCCCCACAACCGACAAAACAGAAACAAAAACTAACCAAATTGTCCTCATATCTTCATGAAGGGAAAAGAGGGGGCATTCAGAATGCCCTGGGGATACAGAGGTATCACTGAACAAGCAGGATAGCTGGGCTCAGCCTTCTTATACACAGCCCCTCCAGTGAAAAGGTCAGCTGACCTTGGAGACCACAGAGATAAAAGTTCTGCAAAAGGCTAATTGAGCTGACTGTCCTCTGAAGCATGTTCTCCACTTCTAGATGTCTGCAAATCTAGTCCCAGATCCTTTTCAGCAGTCACCTGTTGCCTCTATGTGAAACTATAACTAAACGCAGTCAATCTGCATGTTGAAAAGTTTGAACTCAATCAAGAATAAACATAAAACAAGGATTCTTCTATTTGGCTCAATCTGAGAATATTTGTTCAGTATGAAAGAAAGATGTGCATCGCACTGAATCATGCGGCAAGGCGGTCCTCACGCCCTTCCATCCCCTTCTTCCCCCCACTCACAACCAAGAAATTAAAAAGCAGCTCTTGGACAATATGTTCCCCATATCTAATGTTATAAACTATATCCTAGCTCAGCAGAAATGGGCCTAGATGCTCTTTTAGCACAGTAAGTGCAAAGTTGCTTGTTGGTTTCATTTTATTTGGATTTAGGAGTATTTTGTTTTACTAATTGGACCCATAAGAAAATAAGACATGTGGCATCTAGGATAGAAGGATATTCTGACTCCATCCTCTCCTCTTTCCCTTGGAGAAGTCTGAAAAGTCATAACTCCAGGGTGATTTGCAACTTGCTGTTTGTGTGGTGGTGGTGGTAGGAGTGGGGGGGGGGTGTAGAGAAAGGAAGGAAGGAGGGGGACAGGTGCTAGGCCCAGGAAATGAAGATGGTGGGAAGCAGGCCTGCTAACTGGCTTGGGTGGGAGGTTCTGAGGGCTCTCATGGGAACTGCTGAGCTGCAGATACCCTTGTGGAGACATCACAGGATGTCAGGAATGAGATGGAGAAAATCTGGTACATGTTGTTGACTTTCCACAGCTCTCCCTGATAAATCTGTAGGGTTTATTATTTTTTTTTACTGTGAGAATATTGGGAGGGGGGAGAGCTATTCCTACCAATGTATATTTTTGAGTCAAAGACAGCGCCATGTGTTCCCCCAAACACTCTTCCTCTTACTTAGGCATCTACAGTCCTTAGCCCCTGTTCTCTCTGGACAGGAGCATATGGAATGTAAGCCATGGAACAGAAGTAGAAGTGATGAGCTTCACCTGATCCAGTTTGGATCTGTTATGTCTCCCAAAGGTCCAAGTATTAAAGGTTTGGGAGAACCTTTAAATATCCAGGACTAATGGGAGCTTTTAGAACACTTGGGGATGTCCCCTCAAGAGTGAAGGTAGAACCTCCACAATCTCTTCTTCTCTTCTGCACCTAGCCATGAAGTGAATGATCTTCCCCCACCCATCATGTACTCCTACCATGATACTGTGCGGCCATAGGGACCAGATCAATGGGGTCAACTGGTCACAGATAAAACCTCAATAACTTACCCTGTTTCTCAGATGATTTCTCTAGAGTAGTTGTTACAGTAACAGAAAGAGGACTAGCAATAAGATCAAAGGTACTGTCTTCACACTCTTTCTCAGGCCTTGGCTCCTGTAGAAGCTCCCAGGCCTGAGAGATGATGTAGCCACCAAATATAAGAAAGCCCACTGAGCATTGCTGTTTCTAAGGTGGCTGTTACGGCACCTAGTTTACAATCACACCTTCACTTTAGCTAGAGATAGTTTACTATTAACTGTATAGTTATTGCTTCCATTCCATTTATTCCACTGTCTTATTCAGGATCACCAATTATCCATGCATTGAATCTCTGATTGATTACTTTTTTTTCTCACTAGTTTCATTGTTGATATTTTTCCTTTCCTTATATGCTAACAATTTGATGTTGTTAGATTTTTTTCCAGACAGTCTCCCTCAAACTCATGATCCTTTTGCCTCTGCCTCATAAATACTAGGATTCAATTGTTGTAATTCAGCAAAATTGCAGTAAATTTTAATTCTTTTGATGGGGCACCACTGGGATTTGAACTCATGGCTTTGTGCTTGCTAGGCACATATTTTACTGCTTCCAGACATGTTTCCAGCCTTAATTATTATATTTAACATTTTATTTTTGAATATTTCCCCTAATCTCTAATTTTGTTTCAGGCCTTTTTGTTTATTTTCTCCTTATAACTATCCTCTTCCATTTTTCAGAAATTATGTTTTCTTACACTATATAAAGACTATCAAATAGTTTCTGACATTTTTATTCTGATTGTTTTAGCAGATTATTATCAGAGATAAATGATTCTTTTGAGTCTTCCAGACTTACTTTCCTCTAAAATTTTTTTTCAAGATACTTCTATTTTCTTTTAGTTTTATTCTCAGATTAGGTGAAATCAGGTCTCCTAAGATAGGACCTTCAAAAAAATATAAGCTTCAGGGAAAAATGGCTTATAGCAAAAGATGATCAGGAAACTATGTGTTTTTAGAAATATAGTGTGATGTTTTATGCAATTTTGGCACCAACATGGTCCTAGCAATTGCCCTAGTGAACAGTCAGACATGAAAGGACAACTACCAAGAAAGCCAGCTTAATCTTACAGTCAGGTAACAAAATTGGTATTTCTTCCACAGGAGACTTAATAAAGTTCAACCAAATTCATTCTAGGTAGTAGAGTGATTGGGCTATTTTAACATCAGATCCAAGGAAATAATTAGGTGAAACCACAAACCTTAACAAATGACCTTCCATTTCATAACTTCCTGAGATGCCACAAACTATTGGTAAGACATAAGGAAGGAATGAAAGATAAACCTTGTAACAATTTGGAACTTTCAGATACTGGTGACTTGATAATGTGGAACTGAGTCAGTGAACACAAAGAAGACATTTGACAGTGAGGGATAAAAAAATAAACACTGGCCAGGTGCTGGTGGCTCATGCCTATAATCCTAGCTACAAGAGAGATCTGAGTATTGCAGTTTGAAGCCAGCCTATGCAAGAAAGTCTACAGGACTCTTATCACCAATAAACTACTCACAAAAAGCCAGAAGTAGCACTGTGGCTCAAGTGGTAGAGCACTAGCCTTGAGCCAAAGAAGCTCAAAGATAGCACCTAGTCCTAGAGTTCAAGCTCTAGGACCATCAACAAATACATAAACAAATGCTGGCACTACCATGTGTTTTTTAAATCTAAGGTATAAATGGATTGATATACCATTATCTTAAATATTGCTAAGAAAGAAAAAATGCTGCCAGTTATATCACTATGATCAGAGGACATATTTCAGTTTGGGAGATTTTATTTAATGCAGGGAACATGTATCTTACAAATGATGAAGTGTAGGAACCCAAGTTAGATGTTAGTGTCATCTTCAGGTCATCTTCAAGGTCAGGAAGCCAAAAGATGACTCAAGAGAAACGGACCATGAAGAATTTGGAGAGCTTCTCAACAGCCTATTGGCAGACATGGTTTGTTACCTGTCTATATGCCTTTGTAGTACTATATTCTGAGATCCTGGATAACAGGTAGACTTATAAACAAAGCTCCCAAACATATTTTCACTCAATGTATATCCATGTTCTGACAAGGAAGGAGCCTCTTCCTTGTGAAACAGGAACATGATGTCATGAGACAAGCCTAGCACAGCATGAGAAGGCCAAAGCTGAAAAGATGAGACGGAAATGCAATGGCTGCTTTACTGGGTAATAAAAGTCTTAATAGAAAGATTCCAGAGGGACTAATACATAGTAGATATTCAACCAATGGTCATCCCAAACAGATATTATCCTTCCAAAAGTCCTCCCAGATCTGCCATCTAATTCTGCTTGTATTTTCTCAATGTTGGGATGCAGGAACTAAAATTAAAAACTACAAAGGATGGTAAATTATTCAAGAGGAGTCCAAAACTCTTCCCACCCTAAAGATCCAGGAAACTGGCTCTACCATGGAGCACCATGGTACGAATCCAACATTAAAGGCCTTGGTTTGGATCCAAGCTCTACATCCTTCTAGCTGTAACTTAATTTTTCCAAACCTCAAGTTCTTCATTTGTACAATGTGAAAAAAAATAGTCCTTCCTCCAGGATTGTTTGAGACAGTATGCAAAAAGCTCAGGCTTTGCACAAGGCTTGAGGAATAGTAAGGACTCAATAGATGTTAGATGCTCCTATTAAATCATTTCTTGAATTACTTATTGATATTGTGTTTTTTTTTTTTTGGTTGGTCGTGGGGCTTGAACTCTGGGCCTGGGCGCTGTCCCTCAGCTCTTTAGCTCAAGGCTAGTGCTCTACCACTTGAGCTACAGCGCCACTTCCATCCTTACGGATATTGTAACGGCTTAATTTTGTAAGTTGCTGCCTGGATTCTATCTTGTCAGCAAGCACACATCTGGGCTGGTTGCCTAGTCGATGTTCTCAAGGGAATGCCAACCTATTTGTGAGATGGAGCTTAATAAAATCAGGAAGGTTAAGCATGTAGCTAGATTTCCGTAATAAACACAGATTTTTGGCTGATGAGCACTTTTTTTTTGAGGTAAATGATTTATTCTTTTTTGTATGTTTTTTATTGTAAGAATATTGTACAGAGGGGTTACAGTTACATGACCAAGGTACCGAGTACATTTCCTATTGAGCATTGTTGCCTCCTCCTTTGTTTTTCCCCTACCATCCCTTCCTTTCCCACCTCCACAACTACCCCTCCCCGACCCCTCACGAAGTTGTAAAGTTCACTTTCAACATAGTGTCTTGTACATCTCATTGTTACAATGGATTAACCTGAATCCTTATTTAAGCATTTTGTTTTTTCCCTTCCCCTCCCCAAATTAGAGAAATGTATATAAAAGATGCAGGGCCCCGACATCAAATACAGTGAAAATGATAAGCATTTTAAATGGTCGGTTCCACTTGCCTTTCTGAGTACTTGCTATTGTTTGAATGTCCCTGCCTCCTGCTGAAATTTAATTGGCATTGTAATAGTATTATGAGGTAGGAGCTTTAAGAGGTTACTATGTCAGAGCACTGTCCTCATGAGTGGATAAGGCCATTATCTCCAGAGTGGGCTCTTGGTAAAAGGATGAGATTGGCTCATTTTTCTCCAAGATCACAGTGCAGCATCTGCTTCTCCTTCTACAACAAGAAGGCCTTTATCAGATGCTGCAAGTATGGTCTTAGACTTCCCAGTCTCTAGCACCATAAACTAAATAAACTTCTATTCTTCATGATATAATATTCTGTTATAACACAGAAAATGGAAGGAGAACAGTAGGCTAGAGTCTCCAGTTGTAGTTACAATGCTGTTTGCATTAGTGGTAAGAATGCCTGGGTTGGGCTGCAGGGTTTTCCAGTAAACTCCTTAATGTCTTTGGCCAAGCCATTTATAATAGTCAGTGAAAGGCTGGTTCAGTCATCTCCTGACATACTCAAGCCTTGAGAGGGGCTTCTGGTGCTTCTTGGGGGACAAGTGTAAAACACAAGAGTTGGGGGTGAGATTGTTCAATCTGAGAAGAAAATAGTAAAGCCTGAACACCAAGACTAAAATTCATAAAGTATGTAAGAAGTGGGTAAATGCAAGGGGGACCCTACCCTTGACCACTCAAAGAAAGGGCAGAGAGCATTTGAACCAAATTCAGTGAGGCTTCATGTACTAGTTAGTAAACAAATGAAATGTGTTAGTCCAAAGAATAGAACAGACCAAATGGGCCAAGTGATAGAGACATATTAAATCCTGTCTAACAACTTCTTTGATGATGCACATTCACATGACATTAGCCATTGCATGCTACCTCAGGGAAATGTGGAGCCACATAGTGTTAAATGAAAGAACCGGTAGGTGGAATAAATGTATACTTTTCAGCATGGGCTATTTCCAGACATCAGGCTAGGGCCTGTCCCATTAGGATCCCATTTGAGTCCACTCTGTGTTATTGGGTGAGGAACTCTGCAGCTGTGTGACCTTGGGCGAGTTTTCCACAGTGTGCATATTTTTACATAGCAGCCCTGGAAGTTGTCTCCTGAGAAATGTCTCACGGCATTTCTGGGTGGTTTCTTCACAGGGGATTCAACACTTACCCTGTCAGCTCCCCATGAAGGTGTATACATGTATAGGATATTTATGTCTCTGCTCTCCAATCCCACACTTGACTCCACATATAGTGCAGGTATGGAGTCAAGCACTGTAGCTGTTACCTCCTATGTCACAGTCTTTGCAAGTGTGATTCAAATAAGGATCTTAATATAATATTATCTAGGTTATCCATGGTAAGTCCTTATAAGAGACAAGTAGAGAGAGAGACAGAGACAGAGACAGAGAGAGACTCAGTACAAATAGGAGAAGATATCATAGAAGCATGAAGGCAGAGAGTGGATGATGTGGCTAAGGAGGTACCAAAGTTAGAAGAGTCAAGGAAGGACCCTCCTGTAGAGCCTTTATAGGGGAAGTGAACCTCTGCTGACATCTAGATTTCTGACTTCTGGCCTCCAGAAGGGGTCCCTGAACTTCACCAACATGAATGTGTACGTAGATCCCCTGAGGATCTTACTAGCTACAGATTCTGATTCAGTGGGTCTATGTGGGGCCTAAGATTCTGCATTTCTCAAAGGTTCCTGATGAAATTGTTGCTGTTAGTCCATGCCACATTTAGAGTAGCAAGGGTGTAAAAGCACCCTGTCATCAGCAGCACCGTTGTGACAAAGGAAACCGCTGGGATGGAGGGGAAGATGTTGTGGATGTAGTTACTCACTGTGACTATGCAGAAGCTCTGCTTTTAGCTATGGGATCAAGAGTGGATGCAAGGCATTGACCTTTTGTGGCACTTGTCCCAGGGCTCAATCGATGCTTCTGAATTGAACTGCTCACCCAGGCAATGCTAATGAGTTCTGACTGCTCTAGCTCAACACTCTAACAGGGTCAACCAGGGATGGTCTTGACCTTTTAGTCAGGAAAACAATTTTTTAAAACCCTCCTTATCTCTGGCTTATATCTCCAGGATCAGAACAACTCCTAGGAGAATGGAAAACTTGTCAATAGAATCCTCTTTTCCTAATTTCAATGCACCTGTTAAAATAATAAACCATTGTTTTTATCTTAATATATTTATAAAGAAAAAACCCTTGATCAAAAAGGAGATGAGAACTTGCCTCTAGTGTAACCTGAGCTCTTTCAGGACGAGACAATAATCAGGGAAGTAGACAGGGAGGAGAGGCTGTGGGCACAAACACCCCAGGATGAGGTGGGAATAACTTTGCCCACTAATACTGCTAATGTGAAAAGAAAATAAACCAACCAGCCAACCAACAAAAAGCTGGCCTACCACTGATCTAGTGCAGGAGTGGGCAGATATTTCTTACCCTGAATTTTCACAGCATGGGCTCTCCCAACCCAGGCCATATAACACATGATTGTATTTCTAATATGCTTCACAAAAATCATCCATGACTTTTCATGGTCTATGCTCAAGACAGTCCCAAGGCTTTGGGTCAGGTACTGACTCCAATCAATCAGTAGCAGACACTTTAAAGAGGTTGAGTGCTTCTCTGATTCAATTAGGAAGAATACTGGGATTGATCTCCAGAGACTGCCATGGGCTCAGGCAAGCAGTGGCACTGTGACTTTTCTTTCAGGACAACAGGATAGTCATCTTGGCTTTCAAGCTTCACAGTGTCAGCCCTCACTTTTGCTCCACATGAAGCTCTCTGATCAGACAAGACCAGCTCCTCTACCCCAGCAGGTGACAGCACTGCTCTGTGGCTGGGCTCAGGTCTCACCTTGCCTACTCCCTTTATTACTTGGTCTTTTCAATCTCTAGCACCTCATCCTTCATTCTAGAACCTACCTGCCTTCTTTATCTGGGATTACTCATCTCTGTAGGTGAGTCAGACCAAAAAATGATTTAAGTATGAACATCCCACTTTTCCATTCTCTTTAGCCCCTTGTCTTCTGTTATGATTTGAAGGCTCCCTTCAAGACCTATGTTGAAATTAATTTCTATTTAATGTTGGGAGTGCACCTCAAGAGATAGAGCTATAGCTTAGTATGCATGAGGCTCTGGTCTCTATTTCTAAAAGAAAGAAAATTAAGGGGGGAGGAAGGGAGAGAGAGGAAGAAAGGAAAGGAAGGGATGAAAGGAGGAAGAGAGAAAGGGAAAAGAAGGAGAAAGGAGGGGGGAGGAAGGGAAGGAAGGAGGGAGGGAGGGACACCAAACAAAACTAATTACCATCGTAACAATATTAAGAGATAATATCTCTAAGAAGTAGTTAGGTTATCAGGACTCTGCTTTCATGAATGGATTAAGGCAATTGTTTCAGGAGTGGATTGGATATCCAGTGAGATAGTTTCTGACAAAACAGGATGAGTTCAGCCAGATGTGATAGCATGTACCAATGGAGGCTGAAGTATGAGGATCACTTGAGGCTAGAAGTGTGATTCCACCATGGACAACATAGCAAGGCCCTTACTATGAAAGAAATGAAAGGCTAGGTGCTGATGGCTCATGCCTATATTCCTAGCTACTCAGGAAACTGAGATCTGAGGGATCAAGGTTCAAAGCCAGCTTAAGGAGAGAAATTTGAGAGAATCTTAAACAGAAAAATGCCAAGAGTAGAGATGTGCCTTAAGTGGTAAGGCACCAGCCTTGAGCAAAAACAAAAAAATCAACAACAACAACAACTAAATAAATAGAACATGAAACCCTGAGTTTAAACCCCAGTACTGGTGGGGGGTGGGGGGAAGGAGAGGGGGAAGAAAGGGAGAAGGGAAAGGAGGACAGGACACAAAGAGGAAGGAAGAAGAAAAGGTTTCACTTGGTATACATTTACACGTATTGTAAGTGCTAGGGATCAAACCCAAGGTCTTGTGCACGTCTACCATTGAACTACCTCCTTAGTCCGCCTAACTTTGTCCTCTTGCCATGTGATATGCCTTCCACTATATTACGAGGTAGCAAGGCTTTCATCAGATGTGCCCTTCTTGGTTAGCCAAATAAACTCCTATTATATTTTGTGATAGCAGCAGGAACAAGAGGACATGGTTCCTCAATTCTAAGAAGTGCCTGCTGTGTTTCATTGGTTCTTTTGATCTTTCACGTGTCAAATTAACAGGGAAGTAAGATGGGGGCAAACAAGAGGATGGAATCTTTAAGGAAGAATGTGGAAATTTAGGGTCCTTGTGTTAACAGAAGCTTTGTCAGGATTGAGGATAACAATAGCAAAGAAAAGTGGACTTGTAAGACATATTGTTCCACATTTCATACACACTTTCAACTCCACATTGAAGAAAGTCAAGCAAAAGCCTTGAGTTTTTACAACTCACTTCTACTCATCATTTAAGTCTATCCTTAAAGCTGCAGCAGCACTCTTTGTCTGGACCTCATGACATATAATTTATATATAAGCCTCATATTAACCTTATGTGCTTTTTGTTTCCATGTAGCTTTTGGGGCCATTTCTAATGCCTGTCTGCAAATGATGGCTCCAAAGTGGAAAGAGCTGAGAAGACGTCCTTAAAGCAAGTACACCCAGCTACAAACCCAAAGAAGAGGGGTGCTTAGCACCTTGAATTCCCTCAGGCCAAAAGAGTGGGTTGTGAGCTGATATCAGGGTGGCTGCAAATCACACCTGAGTCCTGGAAGGAAGAGCCTCATTCAGTGAGCAGATATCAAATCCAGTTTCACAGGTATTGAAGACACTCAATGGAAAAGGTGCTTTGTGTGAAAGTGTGTTAAATATGCTGGGAAAAAACTGCTATGAACACCACTGCATTGTGGATTGCTTTGTGATGAAGTTTAGCTTACACAAGCAGTAACTTTCTCTATTCAGGGAAAGCCCTTTGACCTCTCGCTTTTGGGGCCTCATCTGTCCCACTCCACACACAGGCATAATCCTTGTCCTGTCTCCTCTTTCTCATCTTCTCTCTAGCTTGTACCTTCCCCCCTCCCCCACCCCCCAATACCCTCCAACATAGACACTTCCCTTAAAGGCTTGTCCTGTCTTCCAGGTAGGCAAGTCCAATGCAGAAAAACACAGGTACCATAGGTAATATTTCTGATGGTGAGAATAGGGAGGTCTCATTAAAAATCATTAGGGCCTGTTGGTATGATTTTTCCCAATAAACTTTCAAGGATATGTGAGTATCCAGCTCTCACTGAATCGCAGAGTTACAGGCCAGCAAAGGTGACCTCTCCTGGGCCTATATCACCTAGTCTTCCCACTGCCCCTTGCAGGCTCCCAGGCTGCTGGGGTAGGGCTAGTGGGAGAAACACTGATCCCAGAATTGAGGAAGATGCCAGAACATTTCCTCTCTCATGCTGAAGCTCAAGCGGCATCTAGATAGCCCCAACACCTAATAGAGAGACTTGCCGTTTTCCAGCTTCCAAACAGCCATCCTAGTCCCCAGCTTCAAGGTGGAGACGTCCTTGGGACAACTCTCAGGGTGACTTTACCATGTCCTGTTTGTTTTCAGCTCTTCTCTTATGTGTTCAAACTGCCTGCATAAAATTCCTTCTGTTGAGATACTTGAAAAAGGTATTTCCCTTGTTGGATCCTGGTTGAGATATAGCCCAACCCAACCCTCCTTTGCTTTTTCATTCAACCTATGAAAAAAAACAAGGTCAAAAAGGATGTGATTTGTGTAAAAAGAAAACAAACGTACTTATGGTTAGTGGCGGAACTGAGCTTCTTAGTGTCAGTCCTCTGTACTTGTTCAAAATATGGAAGGACATACTTCCTTTTTACTATTAATTCAGGAGAGCCAAGTCACTGGAGTCAACCATTTTGAAACATGTGACTTCTGAGGAACAGCCACAGCCAGTCCTTCCACTCCCAACAGGCCCTCTGGAAACCTAGGAGCAATTGGAGTACACCAGGCTTTGCCACAATCAGCTCATAGCCTGCTTCCAGCCTTCAGTTCCATTTCTAAGGACACAAAATGGTATGAAATACCATTCTAAAAACATTTAGAAATGTCTCTCAATATAGGCTGCAGATTTTTGGACCAGATGGCTTTGTAACTTTGCAAAGTAGACTTGATTTTATAGTTATTTAAATATCCCATATATTTTAAATACACAGTGCTTCTGCTAATTAACACTTCGCAATTTCTCAAGAGTCCCACAGGCAATTGTTACCACTTGTAACTGGTGAAAGATAGTGTCAAGAAAATGAATCCTATTTCTCTCCCAAATCACAGCCCTGGGATAGTGTATGTGAAATACCTCATCTCTCTCCCTCTGTGAGAATGGAGTGGTGTTAGAAGTCGAGTGTGATTTGCTGATGTGGGGAAAGAGTACATTACATCCAGCCCTTGGACAAATACACTCTTCAAAGCAGACTCCAAAACACACACACACACACACACACACACACACACACACACACACACACACACACACACACACACACACACACACGCGTCTGCAGAGGGCAAAATGACATGGTCTGTGAAACTCACTGAACACAGATGTGGAGTGGGGACCCAAGTCTTGTGCCCCAAATATCACCAAGCCACCTAAACATCTTCTCTCACTCCTTTTTGCCTGAAGTTTGATCATTTACAAATTTAGCTAAATTTCCTATTTTTAAAAGCCAGTGTTCCAGGGAGATACTTCACCCATCCAACATCAATGTGAATCTACTAAGACAGCAATTAGAGATACACAGAGAGGATGGGCCTCCTTCCTTTAACATAACAGCAGGGCCTGGGCCCCTGGACTGTTAGGAAACAGGAGTCCTTAGAATTTGATGGGCACCAAAGAGTGAGGATGTATCTGGAACTTCCTGTCACTGTTCCAGCTCCTCCCATCTCATGGCTGTTTCCTCTTTGTAGGAAAAGAAGACATAGCAGAAGGCTGCCAATGAAGTAGAAACAGAAGTAACCTCAAAGACAACGTGATGCGGGAAAAGCGTGATATTGGGGGAAAGAGTGATATTGGGGGAAAGCTCATCGTGCAAAAACTTTCCTGAAATTCTGAGAATAGCATAGATCTCAGACAGGTTATCTCTGCCACTCCATTGGAAGTCTGTTCATCAGTGTACCCCCAACACCTAGATTTGTCCTGAGAAATGCTCATCAGAATGGGCTCAGTGAATGCAATGCAATGGTTGACAGTGAGGTGACACTTGAGGTCCTTCTAATCAGTCTTGCCCCCAGGGACACTGAGCATGTGCAGCTGCTTGGTCTTAATGCCTGGGGAGAGACCAGAGCTCTCAACAGAACCTCCCCCCACACCAGCGCCCCACCCCAAGAGATGCTGCCAAACCCTGCTGGCTCTCGGCTGCTCCCCTGGGTCCCTCTCCTCATTAGGCATCTGTTCAGTGGCTAGCCCACGCATGTCACATCAGAAAACACAGGATGTCTTTCCTGTGTACAACCACCTTCAGTCACCCTTAACCAAACCTTTTCATCATTAACCAGGCAGCAGGTTTTGTATTGAAAATCACATGGGGAAATTTGTCCTGGAGGACGCATGGGAGGGATTGTTCACTCTTCATTTTTTAATTTTTAATTACCGTGTGCAAAAAAGAAATCTCAGATATTCTGTTGGACTCATTTCCCTAAGGCGATAGTTATGGCCATATTTTCAGTACCTCCACCCCCAGCCTCCATACATGGGGTTAGAGCATGAAGCAGCACAGGTGATTGTGACAACCAGACATAATTCTGTAGGAAGGGAGAATAAAGTTAGTAATTTGCAACTAAGTCAAGAAGTAGCAAAAACAAAAAACAAGAAACCCAAACACACATATGCACAAAGCCCAACAATATGAGGCCTTTAGGTCTTTACAGTTCATGTTTGTTAACTAACCAGAAACAGCTCTGGAATTAACCAGTGACACTACTTCTTAAAGCCACCCTACAAACACTCAGATCCACACACTTGCCCAATGCGAGGCGTACCACGAGTCAGCCATTCATTTCTGTCTATCTGAGACAGAAATGTCACAAGCCCCTGGGGTTAGTGAATCACATACCTATGCAAAACAAAGCTTCTCCTGAGCTTTGGCATACATGTACACACATATGTATGTACACACACACACACACACACACACACACACACACCACTGCCGCACTGAAGTGGCTTTGTCATGGGGGAAAAGCACCGGATGTGTTTAAGAGATGGAGAATCTGGTCCTGGATCTCCCTGAGGCATCCTCAGATGGCCTGCAGGAGTGTGGGAGGTAGGACAGGAAGGTCTCCCTGTCTAGAGCCAGAGCAGCAAACTCACGAGGGTAGAGGGGTCTGCTCCAGACAAAGGGCTCAGCAGACTGAAGCTACCTCTAGGCTGAGGCCACTGTTTGCCTATGGAAGTCAGTGGCTCTCCTTTGGGGACATGAAGTAAACAAAGGAACTGTGTAGAGAGCTTTAGAATGCCACAGTTCACACCCCAGCTAGTGAGAGGAAAGGGAAACATGTAGGAGTTAAATTAGAGCCACAGTGTTATGTCACAAGAAGAATCACTGAAATGCCTGATAGAAAGGTATCAAGCTCTAACTTCTATCTCTGGTCCTCCATCTGTCTGAATGTACCTTTCTCTGCTAATTATTTCCCATCTCATCATAGTCAGTCCTGCTCACAGTCTCCCATCTGTATCATTTAGCGTTCAAGAATTCCATGCACTGACACAGACATTGAAAAAAAGACATGCTTGAACAAATTGGCTATTTTTATAAGCCCAAGGTCTGAGGCCCATCTCCATTTGGTTTGCCATAGGCTACAATTTTGCAGAATCTTTGCCCTGAGTTTTTCTGGCAGCAGATATTGCTTCTTGCAGGGAGATGTGAAATCACTGCTGGCTCATCTTCTCCCCTGTGATCCCTGGCTGCTTTTTGAGGAGGTTTTAATTATGCATAGGAAGGGAATGTGGTGCATGAATAAAACACCAAGCCAAGATCAAGACGTGCTGCCTTGAGATCAAGCCTGATGGTAAAGCAAACCAACTGTCTGTTAGCCAGAGTCTTCTGGTTTGCATCAGAATGAGGGTTTGGATCCCTGACTCTTTGCAAAGGATGCCGTCTGACATGTTCAAGTTTGAGCCAATGTCAGCTTGTCAAGTGCTGATTTTAATTTCCTCCCAGCAGCCTCGCCACATAAATCATTGCTAGCGGACAAAGGAAGAAATGCTATTGATGTGGTCTTTTGCAGTAAGGGTGACTACATATTTGATATTTTAAAACAGGTTATCAAAAAAGTGGTAAGCGTCTGGTAAGATACATTAAGGATCAGAGGCAACACAGTGGAAAGGAATGAAAGACTCTATATCTGGGCTCCCAATTTGCAGATTACATAACTGCTGTTTCTGTGCCACCTAGGAAGGTTTTAATGTTGTTAATAATACAGTAAGGGTTGGCACATTTTCAGAAATGGCTTGCTGCACTGATAAAGAAAGGATTGCCTTTCTTGTCCCCAAGTCCCAGAGCTTTCCACAGACACACAAAAGCCCATCCTGAGCAGCAGATGAGCAGACTTCATCTCTGTTGTCAAGGAAACCAGTCTGTTCATAGCTCTAGAATTAGAAAGCCTGGGCCTGGCTTCGGCAGTGCCTTCCGCCCACTCCTCCTGGAGGAGCCTTCCATCTCTTCCCCCAACACATGCCAGCATGCTAAAGACCCCTTCTCTAGCAAGATTCCCAGCATATCACTGGAGTGGGACTCCACTAACAACCCAAACCAACCAGCAGATGAGCACACAAATAAACTCAAGGGGAAAAAAACGAGTTTTTTTGCACAAAGAAGACAAAGAACAACTAGTAACAGCCAAATGATTAACCTATGTTATCAGGAATGGCTTCGAGTTGCAGGATTGACTGCCCAGTGCCAGCCCAGTACTTTTTCTCTCTACAACTGCCCCACTCCCAGTTTTCCAAATAGGAGCCTTAGCCCATTGCATCCACCAATGGGCTGAACCTAGTATTCAGATCTGAGGCAGGAAGTATAGCCCAGAGAGGTCTTTGAAGTAGACAGTCAGGAGTAACATAGAGATCTTAGAGAAGGGGAGAGGGGATCCCATTGGAATAAGCCAATGAGTATCTTTCGGAATATGCTTGTGAAATTTTGGACAGGGATAGATTAAGGGAGACCCTAAGGGTCACCTAACAAACAGAATCTTGACAAAATGGTTCATCTGAAAACTCCCAGGCTATGTATACAATACATGATAGCACTGCCATCCATAATGGACCACAGATATGCAGATGATCCCATGAGAGGGGTGAAAACTAGGGTTGAAAACTCCTGTTGTCTTACATTTGAGCTGTTCTTTTTCTATGTTTAGGTACACAGATACTTACCATTGTATCACTATGCCTACAGGACTTAGCATAGTAACTTGTACAGGGTACACCATATAGTAGCCTATGTGTAGCAGGCTGTACCAGGAGTGTATAGAAGTATATAAATATGCACTATGCTTTTGAACAATTCTGGAGTCAGCTAACAATGTAGTTCTGAGAATATTTCCTTTCAATAGATAACACATGAGTGTACTCAGTCTTCTAACTACCCAAGCCAACCTGTATCTGAACCCTCTTCCTGACTCACTTGAATATGTATTTTATCTGAAATAAACCAACAGCCCTAAAAAAATCACATGCTGACCCCTCTTCCATCCCTAGAAGCTGAAGAACAATTTATAGCAGTATTATAGAGGGTTAATGAAGTTTTGCTGAATTTTCATGAATGGATGAATTCTTATTCTGGACATTGTGAAATCACCTTCAAAAAGTGTGCAGAAATTAAAAGTTTGTCTTTCACTCTTTTTTAGTTTTTTTTCTAAATTTTATTGTAAAGGTACAGAGGGTTACAGTTACGTAAGTCAGGTGGTGAGTACATTTCCTTTTTAACAGTGTCATCCTCTAGGTGCACAGAATTTTGAAGGCACAGTAACTCATATCTGTAATCCCAGCTACTTAAGAATTGGGACCATCATGGTTCAAAGCCACCCTGGGCAAAAAGTTACTGAGAACCTATAACATAAAACAAGCCAGGTGTGTTGGTTCACAGCTATAACTCCAGCTATTCAGGAGAAAGAGGGGGTGGGAAGTCTCAAGACTGGCCCCAGGCAAAAATGAAACCCTACCAGAAAAAAAAAAATAACAGCCAAAAATTCTGCAGGTATAGCTCAAGTGGTAGAGAGTGCTTGCCTAGCAAGCACAAGTAGGGAAATAATTTTAAGATTTTC
The DNA here is from genome assembly GCF_024711535.1 of Dipodomys merriami. Taxonomy (NCBI): domain Eukaryota; kingdom Metazoa; phylum Chordata; class Mammalia; order Rodentia; family Heteromyidae; genus Dipodomys; species Dipodomys merriami. The sequence continues at coordinate 329,383 of NW_027205270.1, forward strand.
ATTGGTAGAATTTCAAACAGTATTAGCTAGGATTTCATTCCTACTGGTGCTTTATCCAACCACTCAATTATTGCAGTTGCTTTATTATTGGCAATAACTATGGAGAAGTCCAAGTGAGACACATGATCGGGGAATTAAGGACCTAATAGCTACTCTGAATAAAATCCTTCCAGCCTACACAATGTTCTGACTTGGGATTTGCAAAATAATTAACTGAAAAACAAATGACTTTTGACCAGTAAGACTAGACTTTAATTAGACAGACACACACCTGGGTTACTCCTGGAAATATGCCCTAGTTATGCAACTGGAAATTTAAAACATCTCAAATCCTATGGTAGAATTTCTCAAACATGACAAATATAGATCCCAGCAGTGCTTTTTTGAAATCTCCCTTCCTCTCTGATTCACTACACTCCATGCACAGCTACCCACAGGCCTTTCTCTCCAAACCTCAACCTCCCTCCCCCACAGCCCCCTGCCCCAGGCTCCCTCCCTTCCTGTCACTCCATCCTGACAACCTCAACATTACTATGCAAATATTAATATTCAATTTCTTTCTTCTCTGCCCATGTCGCCTCCAAACCCACTCCCTGCTCCCCCTCTTAACACATAAGGCTGACATAACTCTCTCCCCTCAGGAGGGTGGGACAGACAAAGGAAGAAGCCATAAAACACAAAGCCCAGGGAGGCTGACTGCAGGGGAGCAAAGAACAATCAGACAGCCAGGAATGGCGTCCATCCCATCATGCAGAAAAAAGCAGTGTAGGAGGGAGGATTCCATAGGCACAAAGGCGTAAGTGAAAGAGGCAGAGGTTGGGATGGGGCTGGAATAAGGAGGACCCAGCTGAGTGGAGGTCTGAAGTTTTAACCATCCCACTCTGGCAAAATGTCAAGTTGAAATAGCATGGGTTACTTTGGCTTTCTCTAGGGGACAACTCACATTAGGGTGAAATCTAAACTGCTCCTGCTGCCAATGAGGAGACAGAAATGTTATGACAGCTCCTGGCCCGTACTGGCCTGGGGGTTTTAAATATCTCAGCAAAATACCCCTCCAGGTTCAGGGTGTAAGCATGACTGTCCTCGAAGTCTGTCACCACATCCACTTGATGTTTCTAAACCAAATAAGACTTGACACAGTTCTATGTAATGAGATCAGCTATCTAGTCTATTATATTACTTCTAGAACCTTCCATATGTCTTTGAAGACATTATCCAGTTTAGAAAACCTTATGAATGCTTTCCCTGTTTTAGACATAAAGAAAATCTATTTCTCCACACTCTTGCTTTTTTTTAAAAAAAAGTTAACTTAAATAATCTCATCTTGAAAATAGAATCATTAGTCCATCCAGGATGCTCATGCGTACACAGCCCAGGGGAGAGGGAAGTCATACCTGTGATAAGACTAACACTGCTTTCACGTCTCTCTCCCAGGTTCCCTGTTCTGATTCCCTCTCTGTAAGAACTCAGCTTCTCCCCATCTGGAGGCCAAAAGAGCAAGACTTGGAACAGATTCATTCTCTCAGATTCAGATACACACATGCATGCATGTGTGCGTGCGCATGCGCGCGCGCACACACACACACACACACACACACACACACACACACACACATCGCCTCTGCTCTTCACTATATCCTTGGTTGTCTGTAGTGTTGGGAATTGAACTCAGCACTTCACATATGACAAGAAAGCACACAATATGCTGAGCTACATCCTCAACCCTTCACTCCCATTCTTGTTTTTTGTTTTGTTTTTGCCAGTCCTGAGGCTTCTTTTGCTCAAGGCTAGCAGTCTACCACTTGAGCCACAGCACCACTTCTGGCTTTTTCTGAGTAGTTTACTGGAGAGTCTCACAGGGACTTTTCTGCCCGGGCTGGCTTCGAACTGTGATCCTCAGATCTCAGCCTCCTGAATAGCTAGGAGTATAGGTGTGAGCTACCAGTGCCCAGCTTGACTTCCATTCTTTACAGTGAGAATTATTATCCTTTTTCTAGAAAAGGAAACAGAGGCTCGCCCATGATTTCAGCAAGTTGCTCTGTAATACACAGCTAATGAGCAACACAGCTGACACTGAGCCTGGTATATCTGACTCCAAACTAGTCTCCTGTGAGGTCTTCAGTAGCTTCAATAGCTTGTTTAATTTTTCAAGTTAAGCACTACTTAGGAGACCTACCCATAAACAAAAGCACAAATCTTTACTAAAGAAAGACTAGACTCTTTAAAGTGATCACAAATGTTGCAAGGAATTCCAGTTTAACATACTGTCTGGCTAACAATCCACATCTCACCCTCCCACAACTTTTCACTAAAAGTCAATGTCAACTGACACACAAAGCCAATGAATAACTCCTATAAGCTTCAAGAATCCCACTGGTAATTACCTTACAGGCAGAGGATGGATGAACAATGACTTATCGCAAGACCCATGAGACTGAAGGAGAGGCTGGAAAAGTGGCTGAAGCAGGCACTGGAGGAGAGACAGCTCATGGACTGGAAGGTGACGCTGTACCCCTCCTTTTGGCTAGCCTTCCACCCAGCTCAGGGTCTATATCTCTAGAAAGCTTAGCCACCTTCCACAGTGACAGGAAAGCTGATTCTCAAATGTTACACCATTTCACACCAAACCATCCCTGTGTGAATATTTCATGCTTCCTTCAAACCAGAATGCCAGTGTCAGTAATCTGACATGGCCAGGAACACAAGTGGACTCCAATGCTATGTTGAATGCAGACAGTAAAAGATGCAAATAAAAGTGAAGATGTAAATAAAAGTGAAGACGTAAATAAAAAATGTCTGCAAATCCATCTCCAGCTACTAATAAAGACATTTTTCTATAATGAAGTCATAGACTGAGTAACAAAAATTATTGAAATAAGTATGCAACTAAACAAACGAGGAGTTACAAGACATACATTATAGACAATAAAACTCCAAGTAGAAAGCTCTAGATCCTTTAGTGGTTTGAACCCAGCTGGAAAAGTCCCCATGAAACTCTTATCTTTGATTAACCACTCAAAAACCAGAAATGGAACTGTGACTCAAGTGGTAGAGTGCTAGTCTTGAGCAAAAGAGCTTAGGGACCACACTCAGATCCTGAGTTCAAGCCCCACAACTGACCAAAAAAGAAAAAGAAAAAGAAAAGAAAAAAAGAGCTCTAAATCCTTCAAAGATATTTATACTAAAAAAAAATCAAACAATATTATGTATCAAATAACCTAGTATTAGACTGCACATATAAATCAAAACCCCCAAGAATACATGAAAAACAACAAGTTTACAAAGATAACGGATGAGATGAATATTTTTTTTAGTCCTTGACAGATTATAGAGGTTTGGGACAGGGAAGAGGACAATTAGGGAGTTGTATAGATTGATTAATTAGACTCAGACACGTTCCTCATTATCTACATGTTCCCAATATACCATCAGGACAGATTTATATATATATATACCATTTTGACAGATTCAAAATAGTAAGGTGTATATCAGATAAGCCATTCCACTACAAGTATTTAGAGCTATGTGAGATACCAGTGACCTTGAATGGAAAGAGATAATGAAACAGAGGGATACATTGTCCTGTAGAGAAAGTAACAAAAAAATCACATGGTAAACCATCAGCAAATAGAAAAATAATGGAAAGTATAAGGACAATCAGAGACACCTGCTAGCATGGCAAACCCTGAAGTCCTAGACAAAGAAAGCCAGTCAGCCATTCTGCCACTGAGCTAGAATCATCGGTGCATTTTTGGGAGTTACTAAATTTAAATGCTCAGTGCTCCAGACCATATGACCTTCTCGAGTACCCAATGCTTTGATTAAAAGTGTAACATGAAGGACAGCCTGGCTTGAGGAGGGGGAGGAAGGGCAGTTTAGTGAAGACTGTCCTGCAGGACCTGTTTCTTCTATTTTCTCCTGGAAGAGATGGCCATATGGCTTTTTGTGATCAATGCCACACAAACACAAGTTCTTCTGGGGAAAATAACCTGCAGTGAGCTTCCTCTGCGGTAGCCACTAGTCGCTGTCATGTGGAAGCAACTCCCTTAGGGACATCTCAGGAGGAAAGCCTAGAACAGACCCCACCACCAACAATACCCAACAGCCCTACAGGCAAGAGCAAGAGATCATGTCTGCTGGGTTCAGCTATGGGGATAATAGGGTGGCGTGATGTGCAGTATAACTGTTCTGTGGAGACCAGTGATCTGAGTGAGGTCACCATTAGCTGCAGCAATAGCTCAGAGTAAGAGGCAAAAGCAGGTGGAGCAGCATACCTGCACTCCTAGTACTCCCTATGGCTACTCAGCTACTAGGAGGCTGAAGCAGGGGATAGTCACCTGAACCCAGCAATCGAAGGCCAGGCCTGGCAGCATAGTGACACTCTGTCTCAAAAGAATAAATAAATAAGTAAAAGGAGGTAGACAGAGAAGTGCAAATCTCTCTACCTGAAAGTCTTGGGGAATCCATGAAAGGCACTGACTTTCCTATTGTTAATAGAAGATGGACGTGGGCCATTTTAATTGCATCTTAAAAGGAAAGGAAAACCACATATTAAGTGTAGGCTAGAGGTCTTCAAGATAAGTGGGCTACATGTTAATGAAGTATTTATAAAGATTTATACTGAGCATGGTGTGCACTGTAATCCCAATGATTCTGAAGGTGACACAGAAGGATCAATAGTTGGAGGCAAAGCTAAGCACAGTGGTTAATATCTCTAATCCAAGCTACTTGAGAAGCTGATCAGGATTGTAGTTTAAGGCCAGTCCAGGCAAGAAGTTTTTCAGAAGCCATCTCAACAGATCAGGCTACATAGTGGGCAGCTGTCAACCTAATTACAAACAGAAAGCATATTACCTCTTTTTTTTGGGATTGAAACTAGGTAGTAAGTTTTAATGAATAAAAAATTATCTGCCACCTAGATATCTCACCCCCCCCCAGTAATGTTTAGAAAGGAAATCTAAATGTAAGGAAGTATTGTTAGGAAAAATAATGAATATATATATATATATATATATCAACAATTGGGGATAAGTCAGAGTCATATTTAAAAACAAACTTAGAATCTTTGATAATTTTATTCATAAGAATAAATATTGAGGCAATTTTAAAAGTTAGAAGAAAAAGAACAGAGTAAAGCTAAAGGGAAGGGATTTGGATAGTAAACTTTGCTGATTACTTGAGCCACACTGCAGTCTGAGGGAAGGAATTAAAATAAACTAATGAAAAGACAAAGAAGAAATGGTTTATGAAAACTAAAAGCTAGTTATAAATATAGATACCTTCTTAGCAACTTGATAAAGGATAGATAAGTACCAAAATATAAGGTTGGAGACATGGCTCAAGTGATAGAGTAAGAGAAAGTGAGAGAAATGAGAGGGAGAGAGGGAGGGAAGGAGGAAAGGTAAGAGGTAGGGGACAAGGGGAAGAAAGGGAGGGAAAGAAAATGAAAATGAAAGGGAAAGGAAATGGTAGGAAAAAGGAAAAGGAAAGGGAAGCTAGATGACTCATGCCTGTAATTCTAGCTACCCAGGAGGCTGGAAAATTGTTAAACCACAGGTTGGGCAGAAATCTGTGAGATTCTATTTCTACTGGAGGCAAAAGAAGACCAGGCAATGATACGGGATCAGAAATAGAAGAAAGAACCAAGTGATGGAACCAGACAAGGCTGAGCCTTAGCTACTTACATTGGATGTTAGTATTTAATCTGGAAATCTCTAGAAAAAGTTGGATTTTCTATAAGCCACATTCAGGAAGAGTCTACAAGGAACATAGAAACATATTGATGACTGATTCATCATCCATTACACTGTCTCTGCCACGATGTTCTATTCAACATACCACTCAGTATTAGAGAGGTAGAAGGGAATCACAGTTGACCTGGGAACAACTCACCCCAAGATGTAGTAGAACCAGGATGTGCTACAACACAGATGAGCTGGCCTTCTGTGGATGGCAGGATCTAGACCCTTAATTCTCTATGTAGTAGCAAACCAAGCCTCCAACTCTGAGCCCAGAAGTATCATTTGCACTCAGTCTAAAAAACTAATTTACTGCCTTCCCTTGATAAAAGTCATACTATAATTTATAACAACATGTAATTATTTAGTATAATTCACATTATAACTTACTATTCCCTCTCTCTCCTCTTTTCATACATCTCTCTCCATTCTCCTCTTCCTCTTTTTCCTTCCCCCTTCTTCTCTCACATCCCTGATCCCTCAACCCCGCACTAACACTCTGGACTCAGGAGGCCAGCATCATAATCACAGCTGTACACACTCATCCACCCAGCCATGGGCTCCCAGGCAAATCTGTTACCTGGTTTTGAGATATCACTAATATATCAGAAATAGAATAGGAGGTTGGGTTGGAATGGAAGATTGTAAACTGTGAGAACTCTAACAGATCAAAAAGGGGTTTACCAGAGAATCTGTGTTTGGTTCAATTCTGTTTTAACTATTTGAGTACCATACTAATCAGTACATGTAGTATTTCTAATATTAAGAGATTGAGACCACAAATCCCTTATTCCAATTCATCTTTTCCCTGGCATCCCTGATACTCTCTCTCTCCCTCCCTTCCTCTCTCTCTCTCTCTCCCTCCCTTCCTTTCTCTCTCTCTCTCTCTCTCTCTCTCTCTCTCTCTCTCTCTCTCTCTCTCTCTCTCTCTCTCTCTCTCTCTCTCTCTCTCTCTCTCTCTCTCTCTCTCTCTCTCTCCCTCCCTCCCCTCCCTCCTGAACTGGATCTTTTATGGAGATACAAGTCTGCTCCTGTCTGTTCACATGAAAATACATGATCAATTATGTCATCTAAGAATTCATACACTGAGAATGTGAAGGGTAAACAAAGGAGGAGGCTACAATGCTTGATAGGAAATGTACTCATTATCTTGCCCATGTAATTGTAACCCCTCTGTACAGTATGTTCACAATAAAAAAAAAGTAAAAAAAAAAAAGAATTCATACACTGAGTCCAATGAAACCATGAAAACTTAACCACATCTCCTTAAAACCAGCTCCTGAAATAGCAAAACTAAGTTTTGGGTGTTACTTTTTTGTTAGGGAGTGGTTTTCCTAGATTTTGAACTCAGGGCCTCATGCTTACTAGCCAAGCACTCCACTACTAGAGCATCCCCAGTCTCTTTTTGCTATTTGTTTTTGGTTAGGGTCTCCTTTTGCCTAAGCCACTGACTTCTGCCTCCCAAGTAGCTGGGATTATAGGCATGTACCATCAAACCTAATATCTAATTTCTTTCAGGTGAAGTAAAATAGTCACCCTCAAAAGATAAACAGACTGCTAGTTGGAGAGGATTTTGTTGTTGTTGTTGTTCTTGTTGCTTGGTTGTGGGGCTTGAACTCAGGGCCTGGGCACCGACCTTGAGCTCTTTTGCAAAAGCTTACCATTTTGAGCCACAGCACAAGTTCTGGTTTTTGATTGGTAAAAATGAATGCTACTACATTCATTTTTGGTTAAAGTATAAATTTGTTCAACCACTCTGGAAAGCAGTATGGACTCAAAAGACTAAACATAGAGCTCCCCTATGACCCAGCAATCTTGCTTCTGGGCATTTACACAAATGACCACAGACAAGGCCATACTAAAGTTACCAGCACAACCATGTTCATTGGTGGAATTATTTACCATAGCTAAGATATGGAACCGACCCAGATGCCCCTCAGTAGATGAATGGATCAAGAAAATGTGGTATATAAATACAATGGTAAATTAGAGATAAGAGTGTCACAGGGACTTTTTTTTTCCCTGGCTGGCTTTGAACTGCAATCCTCAGATCTCAGCTTCCTGAGTAGCTAAGATTGGCGAGAGCCACCAGCGCCCAGCTTGAAGGGAAATTTTTTTTTAAATCATCTTTAAATAGTTGTACAAAGAGGTTTCAATTCAACATGTCTGTTCATAAGTACAATCCAATTTGATCAATATCACTCCTTCCATCATAAAAGAGGGCAATTTTGAAGAAAAAATGATGATGAGGCAAAACATCAAGCCAGACTTAACTGATATCTACTGAGTCTTCAACTCTTGGCTGTAGAACAACAGAAAATGAAAGAAAGGGAATACCATAAAGCCTCAAAGACAAGAAGATACAGTAGCCATTCTGTGTCTTTGGGACTTTCCTGTTTTTTAAATAAAAACCATTCAAGCCCCTCGTGTGCTCCATATAAGGGAGATCTGGTAACATCAACAGCCACCACGACTTGGAAGCAAAGGTAGGTGGATCACAGTTAAGGTCAGGCCAGGCAAAAGCACAAGACCCTATCTGGAAACACAACAATAATAAAAGCACCAGGCCTTCAGTACTAGAAAAAGAAAAGTTTTCACAAGAAAAGAAAAAAATATTTTCCTTTTTGGTGTATAACATTTAAACAAGTGTGTACAATTCTGATGGATTTTCTGGGTTTATTTTTTAAAGAAACACAGGAGTAGCAGCTTCCTGGAAGCTGCTATATGACATTTAAAGACAAACACAAGTTCTTGGGAAGGCAGCTTTGCCTTTCAAAGCAACTTTATAATTTGCCAAGCAAATTAATACATAGTCTTTGACTTGCTTCTCAGAATTACTCATACTACTTTGGATAGTGAATTCTGGAATACTTTTGTTTCATTAAAAAAAAAGTTTGTTGGTTATTCCAAGACAAGCTCCAAATGTACCAAGAAATTATTTTTATAAGAATTTTCTTTCTTTTCTTTCTTTCCTTTTTGTTTTTTGTACTAAGGTTTAGAACTTAAGGCCTATTGCTTACTTGGCAGATGGTTGTTTTTTTTTAAATCACAGAGCTACATCTCAATCTCTGTTTTTGACTGGCTATATTTGAGGTAGGGTCTCCCTTCCTGCCCTGTTAGTCAGTCTATGTTAGGTTCCCTATTGTAGCATGTGCCACTAGATCTCAGTTGAAAAGGGATCTTTCAAATTTTTCTGCCCACCTAGCCTTGAATTACTATTCTTCCACTCTTGGCCTCTCAAGTTGCTAAGATTAAACAGTTTAACTACCAGACCTAGAAACTCTTAGCTGAAAATACCCCCAGAACATAACAAGGGTATACTAGCTTCTATATGTTGTTGAGGTTTTTGGGTTTTATTTTTACTTTTGCTGGTCCTAGGGCTTGAACTCAGGGCCTGGGTGGTGTTCCTGAGCTGCTTTTGTTCAAGGCTAGCACTCTACCACTGGAGGTACAGCGCCATTTCCAGCTTTTTCTGTTTATGTGGTGCTGAAGAATCGAACCCACAGCCTCATGAATGTGAGGCAAGTCACCTTCATAGCCCCTTTGTTGATGTTTTTAATAATTCAAATGAATTTAATTTGGCAATTTAGGGTTGTGAGATCATCTGTTTACAAATTCATTTAGCATCGATCATGAAGACATTCAGACAATATTCAGAACAAAATACATTTAGCTATTGTAAAGCTGGGCAAATACGTGACAGAAGTAAAGGCTGAGGAAATTTTAAATAGCATTATTAAACATTTCATAGTATTAAAAGCACATTGAGGATTGTCTACCAAGCACTGATGGTTTAATTGGCTGAGAAGTTCATTTAATCATCTCTGTCTAAACAGAACATTTACATAAAAGAAAAGAAGGCTGTTATCATCTGTTGCCAGTGATCTGGCTGAGAAAAAAAATCACTCAGCAAACACCACCTAGAATGCAGAATGGTAAACAGAGCCAGGCAACATCCCAGTGAGAATGGCACTTAGCCTGGTTTGGCCTGCATACCTACAGTCACGGTCTCTTAACATCAGAGATATGCTCAGGTTTGTTTTTCAGTCAGGGTCTTGCTCTTTAGCACTAGCTGGCCTAAAACTCTTGATCTTTCTGCCTCTACCTCCCCAGTGCTGAGATGATAGGTGTACACTAACACTCCCAGACTGTGTGCACACAAACTTATATAAGAAGCCACTACACACCTAGATAGTATATATTGTGTATGGATACATCTGTTGGCTGAGACATTGTTATGCTGTAGTTGGCGAATGTGGCCTCCTAGTTAAGGAGGCCAGAGAGAGCTTCCTTAAGAAAGTGACAGCTGAGCTGTTGTAGGGATGAATAAGAATTAACAATAAACAGGAATAAAAAGTGTTTCAGGCCACAGCACTAGCACATAGAAAGGCTTTGTGGTGGATCAGAGCATGGCAAACCCACGGAATCAAAGGAAGAGTACTTGAGGTACAGCAGAGTTGAGGAGCCTTGAGAGGCCAGGTGACACATGGAGCCATCCAACTACTTTATCATTCACTCACCAGTCAAATATTTACTAGTAACCTTCTATGTATCAGACACTGTTCCAAGTCCTAGAGGAGTCCCTGGTGCAACCAGGATGGGTAGGGAACCCATTTTCCAAGTTTATATTCTAGATGGATAATAAATATCATTCTTTCAAAACCTTGGGGATTAAGCTCTGAGGAGCACTAAGAGAGTGACTTGGTTGGATGAAAAAGGGAGAGGCAAAACTAGGGTGACAGACAGGATGCCTATACAATCACAAAGAACCTCTCCCACAAGACTTAGAAATATCAAGAGATAAACAGTTTCACTCCAGGACAGAAGTCTGGCATACACCAGCTTAATCAAACAAAGTCAGGGTGGACCACCTGTAGAGTGCTTGGAAAGAGGGCAGAGCCCCCTCTTCACGACCTGCTCAAAACACATAATGTGAGCTCAGTTCTGAGACTGTCCCAGATAAACCCTACTTGAAAAATGTGACACAAGCACTGCCCTGCAACCTTAAAGATGTTAAAAGTCATGGGCTGGGAAGGTGGCTCAGTGGTAGAGCACTTGCCTTGCATGCCTGAGCCCTGGGTTCGATTCCTCAGCACCACATAAGCGAAAAGAAAAAAGCTGGAAGTAGCACTGTGGCTCAAGTGGTAGAGCGCTAGCCTTGAGCTGAAGAGCTGAGGGACAGCGCTCAGGCCCAGAGTTCAGGCCCCACGACCGGACCCCCCAAAAAAGTCATAAAAGCTAAGGGGAGATGAAGGAAGTGTTCCAGATGTAAGGAGTACAGATAGGCATGGTCTAAACTAGGAAAAACGTATTTTACTTTGCTGTAGAGAATATTAGTAGAACTGTCCATGGTAGAGGTCAAATGTCAATGACAATGGTCACAAATGGCATTTGACTGTGTAAAAGAAAGTCTTTGAAAGACTCACTGAAGTCTTGGGCAAATGGGCAGCAGTGTGTCTGCACTTTGCTCAAGCAATTCGAAAAATATGTCTATACAGATATACAGGGTATGTATACATGCGTGGATGCACAGCACACATAGATACACAGTAAGATTGCCCCTGAGGAGGTAAAAGTTAGGATGCTGCACAAATGGCAAGAAAGAAAGAAGTAATGAAAACCCAAGGAAGAGCACTGCAAGCCAAGGGAACAGCTAGCACAGAAGCACAGCGGTCAGAAAACATTTGGTGAGTTGAAGGATCAGAAAGAAAACTCAACGATGGCTAAAGCTGAGCGGGCAAAGGCATAGGTGCCATGAAATCAGGACAAAAAGGACTTGTGCCTTTTTACAAAGAACAACAGGAAAGCACCAATGGGCTTTAACCAGGATGACATGGTTCCATTTGCATATTGTCTGCTTATGAAGTGGAGAGTATGGGGAAAGGGCAGGGCACCCATGGACATGAAGAGGCAGTTAGAGGCAGCAGTAGGTATCTGGCAGAAATGATGGTGCTTGGCCTTGGGGCATGGGAGCCAAAGTCAGTTGACTTGGGGATATTTAGGAGACAAAGGTTCAAACAGGACTTGGTGTAACCTCAATGTGCCTGCTGCTCAGCCAAGAGAACAGAATCTGCTATACATGTACTCCCATCCCATCCCTGGTGCAGGGTGGTTGCTCTGGATGGTGACACAAAGCACAGAAGCAGAGCTGATGTCATTCATGCTGGGAAGGGCCTTTAGATGTGAGGGTTTCCTTCTCAAACCCACACACCTCTGAGGGCACAAAGATGTTTCTAATATCCCAGCACAAGTGCTATGAGTAGGAGCAGGTGGGAGAGGAGAGGGCAGACTCCACCCTCACCATGGCCCTCCCAAGAGAGCAGCTGTCTGTGCTAACAGCATATTGCCTGTCTCTTTCTTGAGAAAGCACAGCAGATGTGATGCTTTTTATGTAATGTCCGATTACCCCAAGGAATGTCACCATTTTTATGATTAATCAGTCACATGCACTCAAGGACATATGTGAGGTGTGCTTTGAAGGATGACAAAAGACCCTGCAGAGAGGAGATAAATGGAGCCTTACCCTTGTAGCCAATAGTCAGAGAAACAGATTAACTGCATGTTACATAATGACCTCTCATTGCAGATGCCATGATAAGGGTGATTTTCATCTAAATTCACTGTGAAACAAAACCTACAGGTTATGTAAATGATGGGGGAGCCTGCAAACAACAGATACTCCCTTTTCAGAACCCCCAAAATAATGAGCTATGGCTGTTGTGATAATCACTTCTAAAATCCCACCAATAAATAAAATGGCTCATGTACTTGAAAGGATTCTTCCAAGAGGGAAAGGAACCAAGCTGAAATATTCCAAATCTCTTTGTAAGGCCCAGCTCAGATGTCACCCGCTTTGTCCTGTTTTCTCTGATCTTTGGAGCAGAATTAATGGGCTTCTCCTCTGAGTGCTTATAACACTCATGAGCGAGAATTATTTATCATGGTAAATCTCAGATGACTGTCTTTGATTGCAGTACCTGGCATGCCACTCAATTTCCTTTTTATTCCGGGGCTTTTAAAGAAGATGCAAATAGGAAAAGCATCAGCCGCCATGGAGCTGGCAGCTGCTGTCACTCATGAATCGGTTAATGGCACCAGACATGCACACTGCACATTAACCCTGTTAGTCCTCACTATTATCTTTAAAAGGTAGGAACCACTTTTCCAGATATGGTGCCACACACCTGTAATCCCAGCTATGTGGAAAGCAGAAGCAGGAAGATCACAGTCCAAAATCTGCCCCAGGCAAAAACATGAGACCCTATTCACCCCCTCCTTAAAGTCATTAAAGCAAAAACGGGCTGTGGAAGTAGGTCCAGTGGTAGAACACCTACCTAGAAAACATGATACCCTGAGTTCAAAGCCTAGTACAACAAAAAAGAAAAAAAAAGTAGGAAATGTTTTTTCTTTCTTGCGATTGTTTCTAACATATGTATAAGATGATTTCTTTATTGCTTTGTATGTCCCTCCCCCACGGTATAACCCCTGCTTTCATTGTATTTGATGTTGGTATAATTTGTGGAGGGGAAGGGAAAAAACAAATCGTTTAAATATGGATACAGGTGGACCCATTGCAGCAATGAGATGTATAAGACATTATGTCAAAAAATGAACTTTACAACTTTAGAAACAAAGGAGGAGGCAACAATGCTTGATAAGAAATTACTCATTATCTTGCCCATGTAATTGTAACCCCTCTGTACGGTATTTTCACAATTAAAAAAAAATGTAGGGACAGCCACAATGCGGAATGGGAACAAGAGAGATGAGGAGACATGTCCAAAGTCACAGCAGTAATTGTGGCCATCAAGTCAGGTAGCTTGACTCTGCCACCTCACAGATGGGTTAGGATGGCAGCACAGTAGCCTAGAAGGCAAATACCTGGAAGCAACTCTTCTTATTTGCATCTGTGTGATGGTCAAGATCACACTCAGGGTCTTGTCCACTCTAAGCAAACACTCTACCACTAATCTTCAGCTATGGCTCTGGAGTTTATTTGCTGTGCAGTACAAGGACACTTACTGAGCACCCTGAAGTACTGCTACATGTGAGAGTTCCTTCATTCCCAAAGTTCTAGCTGTCATCTGAGATTCCTGGAAGACAGGCCTCTGCCTGGCCTTCTCACCCTTTACTACAACCTGAGCTTCCAGATTAGCACCTGAACCAATTGGCTTTGATGAGACAAATAACCTGGGATTTATTTACTTGGACATCATTGCTCTACAACTGTCTTTACTCACCTCACAACTGTTTGTCTTATTTTGTGTTTGACTATTGTGGGATTTGAACTCAGGGCCCAATACTTGCTAGATAGGTGCTCTACTACTTAAGCCATACCCCAGCCTTCACAGGCTTTAAAGACAAAAGGAGGCTTTAGGGTAGGAGCCGGGAGACAACAATGATTTAGCAAATGGCCACTATGCTCTGGAAGCTTACAGACTAAAAATGATTCGCCCAGGAGGCGACCCCCCCACGATTCTACTGCAGAGCTATAGAATAAATGTTCTCCCATCATGCTGTGGGCCTCCCATCACCACCCAGCAGTCACTCAGGCAAGAGAAACTCATCTTGTCTTTTGCGATTACCCTTTCTATCTCCACATGCATCTTTTGTTTCAAATAACTTAACTGTCTCTCCATGGGCTGGTGGTTGAGAGCCATTTACAATTTCAGAGTGACCTTCTAAAACATTACTCAGTGATTAAAATAAAATTTCCTTCATGTTCAGTGGATTACCAGTTTAAATTTTTCTTTTGTATAGCTAAGCCAGCTATCAATGCTAAAAGGACCCTTTTAGCCACTGCCTCCAGATGTGAGGTCTGTGATGACCTGGGCTTTCCTGTAAATTTCTAATGGCATAAGTTTATAATGGCTTTTAAATACTCTTGAGATGGTGTTGCAGGTAGCAGCAGATGTCCTGTTGCTGCTGACTGGCTACTTCTGCCCAGAACCCAGGGGAGCTTAGAATCCTTCACGACAGGCTGTGGAGCACAGAATAGTCTCCATGATGCTTGCCTAGGGATATCACTCTTCCTTGTAAAGAACAAGATGGCAAGAATACCTTCCTCCCCACCCAAACTTTCCACAGGTAAAATTAAAAATGGCACCTATTCAAATACAAATAAAAAAAGAAGTCTTTTTTAAAATCTGTACTATGTTTCTGTATCTTTTGTGTTTGATGTTATTTGTCAGGAGACCTAGAGTTACCCCAGTGCAAGAGGGAAGGAAGAGGGAGGGAGAGAGGAAGAAATTCAAAAGGAGAGATTTGTGGTTCTTTCTCCTACCTCAATAGGATCCTCACTTTGGGCCCACCTAGGATCCAAGACAGAGCACTCCCTATCTGGGAATGGGGAGCTGTGCTTTGGTGATTGGAATGTTAGGACCACTCACATGGTCACTACAGGCCCTAGCCACTGGCCAGGGCTCCGAGCCCCCTGATGCATCCATTGTCTAAGCAGATGGAAGCTTCTGTTTTTCTGCCTGAATGCTGGCCAGCACTGCTCCTGTAAATGCATTCTGCATGTGCTGCTTTCACCAAGGCAGCAATATGGTTAAGAGATTTGGGAGATTGTAGAGAGGTACGTTCCAAATTCCATTAGAACACATTAAAGAAAATGACATTAGCTTAGGAGTGCAAACATACATCAAGCCATTAAATAATTTAAAAAGCTCTTAGTATTACATGGAGCCTTGTAAGCCTGGGCACTCAAAATGCCTGAGTTGTACTGAGCTAAAATGTTTGGAGGATTAAACTAGAGGTTGATGCTAGAAACCTGAATTCAATCGAAAGCAATCTCTTGGAAAGACAGCTGAGACCAAGTATAACAAGAGCCCTCTTCTGGCCACCTCTACTGACCATGGACTATTACATGGGGAGTGTGTGTTGGGGAGGGGGTGTTAGCTATCTAGAGAGTATTCCTTTCCCTAACAGAACCTAAAGTTTGTTCAGGAAACAGCAAGCTTGCTTAAAAACTGCATCAACCAATCTTCCCTGACCTAAGAAGCAACCATTTGAAACAATACTGGCTCAATAATGTACAGGCAAAACTCTGCTGGGAATTCTGAGACAGTCTAATTTCCTGATGGAAATACCATCCCTTCTCCCTCCCCAAGTGCTCCTCCTCTTTGTGTGGAAGGTAGACAGAAGGCTGGGAATGGAGTAGCTGGTTTGCAAGCCTTTAAAAGAAGCAACACCACTTGCTGAGCATAGCAGGCAGAGGACAGCAGCCTCATATGGCCGCACCACCCTGCGCTGCTACCTGAACCAATTGCTGACTTGCTAGGTGGGACAAATGAATCCTTCCTTGGCTAAACTGCTATGGCTGGGTTTCTGCTTCCTGTTGTTGAAGACATTCCTTAGCCAATAGAAAGTGTTATGCAGACAACAGATACCTGTCAGACACATTCTGGAATCAACAGGGTAAACATGGGTCCTCGTGGGAGAACCATTCTGAGCTCTTTTGTGTCCTTACTTGCCTGATGCACCAAGAAATTAGTACAATGTTGCTCAAATTGTAATGGCCAGGGATCCTTTTCTTTCATTTTACAGCTTTTGGGAATGATGTTCCACCAAATATATTTCAGGCAACCATATTCAAAATGTACTCATTCTCTGTCTCCTGGACCAAAGAAATAGCATACCCCTCTATGACATACAAATTCTTAGCAAAAACTGAAATAAACACTTTGCACAACAGTGCAATGTCTACCAAAATTTTGTGTCTGCCTGAAACCTATGAATATGTCCTTATTTAGAGATCAGGTCTGCACAAATAGTCCACGTTTTCCTATATGTAGGATATCTTGAGGGAAGAGGGGGACTAATAGGAGGTGAGGGGGGGGAGTGAAAGGGATGGTGAATGTAATTTAAGTACATAGTATACAAGTATGAAAATAACATAATGAAACCAATTATTTTAATTTTTAAAAAGGAAAAAAATTAGGGAGGACCTGTGCAGACTAATCAAGATGGAGTCAGTGGATTAGGACAAGTCCTAACTTAAGCTGTCAGAATCCTTATAGGAGAGGGCAGGTTGCACCTACAAAGTCACAGATATGGTGCACACACAGAAGAGATCCAGGGATAATACAGGCACAGGAATTTCTGCCTCCTACCTAAAGGTAGAAGAGATAGGGAAGGATCTACCCCTCAAGTCTCCAGAGGGAGGATGGCCCTGCCAACACCTTGATTTTAGACCTGTTTCCTTCAGAACTGAGAATAGATTTTTGTTGTCTGAGCACACCTGAAGTTTTCAGTATGTGCTAAACTAATATACTTTGCAAAATTATGACAATTTTCCCCGTGGGGAAACATTGAGGCCAACATGGACCCTCCCTTCTCACAGTTCCTCCTCCACATTTTAGCTGGTTGTAAGGGATGGATATTCTTCCTCTCACTTCCTTGAGACCCAGTAGTATCTTTGAAACTGAAAAAGAGTCAGTGAATACGTAAATAGCAATGCCTTAAAAGAGCAGCTTCTCAGGAACTCAAGATTTGCCATTGAGCACCTGGCTTGAGTCATTGTGTCTCAGCCCTATGGTTCAGTTACTGGCACATAGCTTTGGGCTCTTCTGCTCAACATTCTAGAATTCCAGCGAGGATGTTTTACATGGATCACATCTGACATGTTACTCAAAAATATGAAGATGGACAGGGATGGTTGGGATCAGGCTTAGGGCTCTTTATAACAGGAAAACTTGAGCAGTCATTTGTGAGACTGGGAACCCCAGGCCAAGAGCATGAGCCAATGTTCCAGGAATGTTCCTGTTATGGGAAAGTATAATCAACATCACACATCCCAGAAACTGCAAATGAGGAAAAACCTTAAATATAATTTTCCAGAATGTCCCATTTACTTAGCTGTTAATCACGATCTAGCAGTTAAATTCTACATACTACGACAGTGCTCTTCCATGCAAAAATAGAATCCATGTTATAGAGCTAAAACAAATTTTCAATATGATCATCCATGGCATTGATTTTCCATTATCTATACATCAAAAGACTTCCTCATAGAAAAATTTTTGCTAGTGCTTGTTCCAAGTCTAATTTTATGAGTAGTTTAGCAAATACATTGCATCCTTTCTTGATTTGGATAATTGTGTGGTGTCTGGAGCATCTTTTGGGTATTGATTACTGTTAGTCTGGTTTCTTGCACATTAACATTTCTCCCCCTCCTCCTAACCTACTCCTTTCCCCCTGCTCCCCTTCAGTTTCTACTTAGGCTTTTAATTCCAGCCTCTGGATGGACAAATTGGCTTTATTGGATTTGGTGTCTCCTACTGGGATTTCTTGTCTATTTTGATACCAAAGCCTTCGTAACAAACCTCCTTGTCTCCTTTTGTGTCTTCACATCTGATAGGCTCTCTGCTGTTTAATGCCTAGTTCACAGTTTTCTCTGCAGAGGTTATCTTTTTTTTCTTTTTTTATTGTGAAAATACTGTACAGAGGGGTTACAATTACATGGGCAAGATAATGAGTACATTTCTTATCAAGCATTGTAGCCTCCCCCTTTGTTTCCCCTTCCCATCCCTTCCCATCCTCCCCTTGCCCCCCACCCAATCCTCCCCGCTCCCTCTCCCTCCCCCCCCACACACTAAAGTTGTAAAGTTTGTTTTCGACATAACGACTTGTACATCTCATTGTTGCAATGGGTCCACCTGTATCCCTATTTAAACTATTTGTTTTTCCCCTTCCCCTCTACAAATTATACCAACATCAAATACAGTGAAAGGAGGGGTTATACTGTGGGGGAGGGACATACAAAGCAACAAAGAAATAATCTTATAGATGTGTTAGAAACAATCGCATGAAAAAATCAAGAACTCTAACAACAACAGATGCTGGAGGGGATGTGGACAGAAAGGAACCTTACTTCATTGTTGGTGGGAATGTAAACTTGTTCAACCACTTTGGAAAGCAGTATGGAGGTTCCTCAAAAGACTTCACATAGATCTCCCCTATGATCCAGCAATCGCACTTTTGGGCATTTACCCAAATGTATACAAACAAGACCACACTAAAGCTACCAGCACAACTATGTTTATTGCAGCATTATTTACCATAGCTAAGATATGGAACCAACCCAGATGCCCCTCAGTAGATGAATGGATCAAGAAAATGTGGTATATATACACAATGGAATTCTATGCCTCCATCAGAAAGAATGACATTTCCCCATTTGTTTGGAAATGGAAAGGCTTGGAAAAAATTATATTAAGTGAAGTAAGCCAGGCCCAAAGATGCATAGGTCCCATGGTTTCCCTTATTTGCAATATCTAGTATAGGTATGAGTCAAGCAGAAAAGGTCAGATAATGTGATGTTAGGAAAATGAACCCTTAAATATGTATTTTAATGTTTTCGTTTCTTTCATGCATATGTTTCTAACGCATTTATAAGATTATTTCTTTGTTGCTTTGTATGTCCCTCCCCCACAGTGTAACCCCCGCTTTCACTATATTTGATGTCAGTATAACATGTGGAGGAGATGGGGGCAAACAAGTCGTTTAAGGATTCAGGTGGACCTGTTGCAACAATGAGAAGTACAAAATGTCATGTCAAAACCAGCTTTACAATGTGGGGGGGAGGAGGGGGGTATAATTGTTTGGGGGGAGGGGGGAGGCTGGGAAGGGAGGTGAAGGGTAAACAAAGGAGGAGGCTGCAATGCTTGGTAAGAAATGTAGGCATTATCCATCCTGCCCATGTAATTGTAGCCCCTCTGTACAGTATGTTCTCAAATAAAATAAAATAATATTAAAAAAAAGAAAGAAACAATCGCATGAAAGAAAAAAACATTTGAATACATATCTTAGGGTTCATTTAAGAGGTTATCTTTTTTGTACTAATCTGCTAAGTTCATTCCATTTCTTGGCAAGTTGATCGTTTTGTTTTCTCATCCTATGACTCTTTTACATTTGTATTTAGTACCTCCTTTGGTTGAAAAGCAGGACCAGTTGTTGGTAACCATTTTTCACCTTCAGCTAGAGCCTTTTACAAATATGTGTTGTTCTTTAAGGCCTGTAGTTGGCTTCATATACTTTGACACAGACTCCTGTCTCTTTTCTTCTATTGCTCCATAATCTTGAGACAAACTTCCTTTGGTGGCTCATCAGGTATTTTTTAAATATAAATGTGGCTCAGTACATATGAGAAAATTCCAGAAAGAAGGTATGATGGCCTTAACAAATTTTGTTCATGTAGCTGCTTCCTGTTTCGTTGCACTTTAAATCTTTTTTTATTGTATAGGTAATATACCAAGGAGTTACTATTGCATAAGTCAGGAAATTAGTAACTTTCTTTTTGGATAATATCATCCCTTCCTCTGCTTTGTGCCTGTTTTCACTTCCCATCTCCACCCACAAGTTGTATAGTTCACCTTTATTCCTCCATTTCTGTGCCCCTCTTACCCTCCCAAAGACTGATAAATGAACAAACAAGACAAAAAGAAAACAATGACAACAAAGAAAAACCTCATTTCCATTTCCTGAAGTTCATTTTGGTAAATATTATTTTATATATTCAGAAGCACATAGGCATTGTGCCTTTATGCCCCTAAGAGTATCCCCTTTTGGTCTGTGTGTGAAAATGCCTAGAGACTTGTATAATTTATCATGTACTGGTGTATTTTAGATCTACCTTTTGTGTATGAGAGAAAACATGTACCATTTGTGTCTCTGAGCTTAGCTTACCTAACATGATTTGTTCTAGGTCTATCCATTTTCCTGCAAGTGACGTTATTCTAATGGATATATAAAATTCCATTGAGTATAGGTACCACATTTTTTTTGGGGTCCGGTCGTGGGGCCTGAACTCTGGGCCTGGGTGCTATCCCTCAGCTCTTCAGCTCAAGGCTAGCGCTCTACCACTTGAGTCACAGCGCCACTTCTGGCTTTTTTCTTTTTGCTTATGTGGTGCTGAGGAATTGAACCTAGGGCCTCAGGCATGCAAGGCAAGTGCTCTACCACTGAGCCACATTCCCAGCCCCCAGGTACCACATTTTTTGAATCCACTCATCTACTGTAGGACATCCGAGCTAGTTCCATGGCTATTGTGAAAAGTACATGGATGTGCAAGTGTCTTTATGGTACTGTGGCTTGTGATATTCTGGGAATATGCCCAGGAATGATATGGCTAGGTCATAAGGAAGATAGATCTATATTTAGATTTTTGAGGAATCTCCAGACTGCTGTCCAGAGTGGTTGTACTAGTTTACATTCCCATCAATAGATGGCACCTCTTCTTGACAGATTTAAATTTGTTTCCTGAATGCTTATCTTTGTTGGTGTCTCCAGTTTTCCTAGTTATCTTCCAATTTGGACAATTTCTGTAGTTTGGAACAAATTTTATTTTGATCACTAATATTTGGTGTATGTGGTTGACATCTGGGACAATCATGAAGTATGTCTTTGCCTTGTTTAATGTACTCTACTGCTGAATTACTTCCAGCAGCCTGGATTTCAACAGCTCTGACCTCAACTAATTGGGGGCTCTCAGTTTCTTGCAAAGCAAGGTGGTCCTGCGTTGTTTTCCTTTTTTGGCTATAAAATGAAACCAAGCTTTGAATCCAGAAGTTGTCTCTGAATGGGCAACTCTTTACTTCAGGCCCCTTCTTGGTGTTCGAGGTGGCCTGGCACAGTTAGTGTCCTCTGCTGTCGACTTACCCCTAGCAGCAGGAGGTTCAGCAGCTTTTTTGGGGTTGCAAGTCAAATTGTATTGTCTTGGTGCCCTCTGCTTTTGGGGGGCACAGTTTGGTAATCTTTGAGGATACCTTGCCCTTGCATGGTTTAATCTCTTTGGCTACTGAACATTGCTCAGCAACCAGGTTTCCAATTCTCTCTCCTTCAACTAATGGGGTACTGGAGGTGTGTTGCACACTGTTTGTACTCAAAGCAGACTTGTGTAATTTAATCTTGTCAACAGCAGATTTGGCCCTGGCAGACTGGAGTCCAAGAGATTGGCCCTTAACTGAGGGATTAACTTCTGAAGCTAAGAGCCCAGAGGTCTGGCCTCCTCTTTGGGGGCTCACAGTAACAATGCCCTTTCTTGTTGGAAGAGGTGGGTCTTTGAGGTTTAATCTCCTCTGCTGCTGATTTAGCCTTGGAAGCCTCGAGTCCAATAGCTTGGGCCCACTGGATTTCAGGTTTTAAGCTGATAATAATGTTGGTCACTGAGGTGGCTCTGCCCACATTTCCCTCCTATAAGGCAGAGATATGAGCCCAGTAGATCCTTAACTATTTGAAGGCATACAGTGGGGACAATTGCTGTTATTGATCATCAGAGAGGGGCTGCACAGATTGACCTCCTCCATGGCAGAGATATGAACCCAATAGAATGACACCTTGGAGGCTCTCTTCTCCACTACTTGGGAGTCCACGGCGGTTAAACAATCATCGCCGTTGGTTGTCCAGAGGATCTAAGCAGAAGACTCTCTGCCCTATACAAATAATCCCCAGTGGAGTGCTGGCTGGTGGGTGTGACCTCTGCCACCTGGGTGTGCAATCTTCTAAAACATGCTGTTGGTAGTCCATGGGCGTCTGTGCATTGCCATTCTCCATGGCAGAAAGAGGAACACTGGTAGGTGGTGGTCTTGGGACTCTGCCCTCCACTTGGAGGCCCAAGTACTTGCTATGGCTGATAAACAGAGGGATACTATGTAGGTTCACTTCCTGAATGTAGATGTTACCCCTGCAGATGGATGGGTGGTGACTTAGCCTTCTGCTCTTTGCCCTTTGCGCCCCATTGCCCTGCCTCCCCTTGCTTAGGGGCTTTGTTCTTCCCTAGTCCTTCCCTATAGGATGCACCCCAATTGATATCTCACTAAAAATAATAATCTCATAAATAATAATCTCACAAAAACAATTTCAAATTAACAGCTACTGTACCCTAGGTTATATGAGCTGTAGCATGTGCCATGACTCTCATTCTAGAACCTGAAGCAAAGTGAATTCTTTGAACAATTGGAACCTAGAATGTGAATATCAGGTGGTGACTCTAGCTACAAAGTACCTCTATGATGCTGTGGGTGGGAATGTGTGGTGACACACATTAATGGGACTGAACCTGTGTTTGTTCGTAATTTTCCCTTGGTTCCTTTGTGTATCAGCTTAAGGAGTGACATCCAAAGAAACATGATTTCTAAGGCATGGGTGTGGTAACTGTACAAAAGAGCATGCCTCTAGCTATCAGAAAGCTCCAGAGAAACTGAAGGGTTATCTGTCTTTGGGCAATTGGAGGCTCCAGACTTTGGGAAGGTTGTCATCAACTCTACATCAACTCTTCCAAAATGCTCCAGATCCTAGCCTGGGTCACTTAGGGCTATCTTCTGCACCTTCAGTGCATGGTATGGCTGAGCACCTTGGACTTGAGAACTGCTTGTTTCCAAACAACTTTTAATTTTATTTGTCAGATAGTCCAAAAGGAATGTCCAGATATCCAAACAATAAGTAACCTTCATGAGTAGGTGGATGAAATGTATACTTAAAAGAGCATGGCAGAAAGTCCAGCACAGGGAATTCAGAGTAGGACTCAACACTCACCAAGAGCTATAGAAAGTCAATAAACTTCTTCATGTACCTCTCATGGAGCTAGCCAGCTTTTCACTGCATGGGTATTGTTTTACCTGGAGATCTTCTGCAGAAGACAGAAGGTCTGCTGGAACATACACAGTTCTTGGCACCCGGTTCTTGGACATGAGTTCATTGATGCATGACATGGTCAGCATTCCAAGCCGACTGCCCCTCTGGCTCCTGCCATTCACTGATGCCATCTTTCTGGCCCAGACCTCACAGCCAAAACATGCAAAGTAGAAGATGGTGGTAATGAGGGACAGAGTGATGCTGGCAAACAGAGGAATATAACTGAAGAGATGGGCCAGATACTCTCTCTCCTGTGTCTGTCCTGTAAATTCTCCAAGATACCTATCTCATGTTTCCTTTCATTGGAAAAATTCTGTCATCAGGCTCTCCAACATACTGAAGGAGGCTTCTTCCCATGTTATGCTGACGGGGGTGTGTGACTCAGCTAAGCTGGCTCTTACAGTTCAGGTCATGGGCCCAGCAGACTCGGGAAGTCCCCACCCAGGCAAAAACAACCCTTACCCTACCTGGGTACTAGGTAGAGAAGCACTAACTCCTGGTTTTCCTCATTGGAGACTCCCCAAGAAATTCATCCGGCCCCTTTGGTCTCTCCCAAAGGAAACTGAAAACACAGTTAGTGGGATTTGGAGGCTAATAAAAAGAGCAGCTGCAGACCCTCAATGTGGTGGCTGCAGGCCCAGGCAGGGGCTCTCTAGCCTCAGAAGACAAGAGGCAAGGTGACAGCAGGCCCGGCCCAGAGGCTTAAGAAGCAGAAGCTGAAGGGCACTCAGTGGTATTGGAGGCAGCTTCAGGAGACAGGCCTGCAGGCCAGTGCTGTGCTCACCACCATGACTCACTCTACCATGGCCACCAACCACCCCAAGAGCATCCCTGGGTGCACCTGCCACAGAGTCGTTTGCTCCAGCCACACCACCTCCAAACAACCAAAACTGAGCTATTTAAAGTCACAAATTGCAGCTCTGTGTAGAAACACTTAAATATATTATAAATTTTATTCATTTACTCAAGCCACTACTTATTGCCTATGATGGATCTACTTTTCTCATCAAAAGAAATTAATACCACCTACTCCTATGAAGTGGTTGTGATGATTAGACTTGTAATACATATCAATATAAATATATATCATTAATATGACTGGGCATGCAGGAAGTAGTGACTAATATAACCAGCCAACAGGATTTGCTGATGGACTGGTTGAAAACTGAAGGAAAGAGAGAACCAAGGACAACTCCAACATATTTGGCTTTAGCAACTTTAAGGACAATATAAGAAAAGTGCAGAGAGAAAAGTGAGGAGAGAAATCAGGAGCTTTAACAGGGCCATGTTAGGGTTGGCCTGAGATGCCTGGAAGACCTCCCCGTGGCAATGTCAGGAAAGCACCTTTACATGACTCCATACAAAGGAAGGATCCAAAGACCAGTACAGCAGCAATAGCACCACCATCTGGGAATTTGGTGGCTATGCAGAGGGCCAGGCCATACTCAGCACTGTGGAATTGGAACTTGCATTTTAACAGGTCAAACACCTCCCCAGATGATCAGTGATGCACATTAAAATCCAAAGAACTACTGAGCTTGAGTTGTGGGGAGAAGTACTTCAGACTCAACACCATATAAATATAAAGACAACCTAAGCCAAAGGCCTAGGTTTCCAGAACAGCATGTACAGCAAAGACAGGTCAGAGCCCGGAGCTTGCTCAAGCTTAGAGTTCTGGTAGGAGGAGAAGGAACTGCACACGGGAAGAGGAAAAACAGCCAGGGAAGCAGAGGACAGGCAGGTGAAGAAGGTGTTCTAGATAACCAGAGAGCAGAATGTTCCAGGAAGTGGTCAGGTATGTTGAGTGCTGCTCATGGGTAGAGTAAGTTAAGCGAATATTCACTAGATTTGCTAATGTGAGCATCATCGTATCACCCTTGGCAAGAACAGGCTTAGTGTTATAGGACAAGCCCAAGTATGGAGGTGGGAGGATCAGGTAGAAGAGAGCAATGGCAAGTAGTTTCACCAAGAAAAGAGTAATGAAGTGGCTGGAGATGTTGAAGTGGGAGACACTGGAGCATGCTGACTGGAGCTGCCAATGAGAATACTACAATCTAGAAAGATATACAGATGAGAAAGGGCACCAAGAGAAGAGGAATACTGGGGCAGAGAAAGGCCCATTGCTGGGATGATGACTTTGAGAAGGTGGGTGGGAAAGGGCTGCGACCTGGAAGTCCTTAATAGCAGATCACTCACCTGAGCAGCAGGTCAAGTAGTGGGTTGGACAATGGGAAGATAGGGGTACTCCTAGCTCACTGTTTGTTTTTATCTGTCAAGTCAGAGGCACTCTGAAATCTTGGGGGTGAGGAAAAAGTTTTAGAGAAAGAAGAGGGGAAAAAAAAACCAGTCATCATTTTGGAAAGTGGAAATGTCTCAGAATTTCCAGGAGCTCTTTTGAGATTTTTGGCCATACATTTTTGTCTTTTTGAAAACCAGGCGCTCCTTTAGTATGCTGCATTCTTCCAATACGTTTCTGTAGTAGTGTACACAGACATGACTCAGGAGAAAGAGCGGCTTTCCCATTAATTCTCATTGTTCCTGTAAGCATTTTCTTATGTTAAAGGTCAGGAGCAGCAGAGCAAAGCCAGGCAAGGGAGTCATCAGAGCAAGACGGTGATACAAAAGGACAGGAGCCTTCTGTCTCCTCCATAAGGTTTATGACTGAGGATGATGTGGGAATTAGAGACGGGAAAACACAAGATGCCTCAAGGGAGGAGTCTACTCTCCTTCTCACAATGCACAAGAACTGCTGGGAGATCTCTCCTGAGACAAAATACTGTGGTAAACACCAGAAACTGTTCAATGTCTGTGACTGAGTTTTGAACATGCCTGAAGTCAGTAACACCTCTTTGGTTACCTTCCTGCTTGGAAATCAATTCAGATTGACCAATCATACTTCTTGGCAACACTGTCTAATACAGCTACTTAAAACCCATTTCTGTAAAGTGTAAATTATAAAGCACACTATCACCACCCTGCAGTACTTTCTCCTACCTTGTATACTCAGGGCCTGTCTGGGTACAGTGTACATGCCCTATTTGAACTTCCCTCCATTTCTCCTCTTTCAAAAACCCATCTGCTTGGAAGTTCACATCTTCCTACTAGCATTGTGTCCCTTCCAATTAGCTCTCCTTGTCCTGGTCAATCCCCCCATTCTCTGACAACATCGGCTCCTGGTTGATCATCCCCCCTGCCATCACCATCCTTACTCATTCCTGATGGCTTCCACTGCCACACAGTGACTCATCCGACACCAGCCTCACATCCCCATGACCTTAGATGCCAGTCATCCCCTCATCCTCCCACAACCTTGACCATTTCTTACCATGATAATACCCCACATGTTTTTCTTTGGGGGATTTATTTTGGACAATACTGAGGTTTGAACCTGAGCCCAATGGTGCCAGCCCTTTTTGCTTTAGTTTGTTTTTAGATAAGATCTTGCACTTTTGCCCTGGCCAACTTTGGACAGTGATCTTCCTACTTCTACCTCCTGAGTAGCTAAGATTACAGGTCTAGTCCCATACAGCCCATCTTGCCATCACTAGTAAGACCACTTCCAACGTCTGGTGTCAATGTCCCATTTTTTAGCCCTCCCCTTCCAGTCCACTGCTCTGGTATCCCCAGCCTAACAATTATCTAATGTCGCTGAGACCTCCTAGTCACTTTTTCACTACCCCCGAAACTTGACTTTTTTCACTCCTCCCTATAAAGTTTAAATTAAATGGTCCTGATGTAACCCCGCCCATAAATAGCACCTCCAAATGCCCTGCCCCTCACTCCCTTCACTGTTCTCAGTTAGCAGAGCCCCACCATTGGCTAAACACTGCATGATCCTGCTCCTGACCTGCTCCTGAGCTGCTGTGCAGGAAGGACTCACTTCACAAATGCCCTTCATCTCTTTCACATGATTTCTTACCCCTGCCAGGCAATCTGCCCTTCCCTGGCATAGACTCTTCAAGAGTCTGCTCATCTCACCTCAGATCCTTGTATGCTGCTCACCCTACCTTCAGCTGATAAAGTCACCTCAAACAGCACGGTGAACATGCCCACAGTTATCCAGCACCACTCATCATCTGATCCATTGACCCAACCACTAGAGATCCGTACCACCTCCCAGGGGCTTTCCCCGGCCACAAAGGCTAGCCAGCCTCCTCCTGTCGCTCTGTGCTGCCAGAATCCTCTTCTGCATTGCAGTTATCAGTGCTTGGCACTGTTCATTCCTTTGTTTGTATGTTTAGCTTTTCTCTGACTGGAGCGGGAACTCCTGGCTGTGGGTAGCATTCTATCAACTGTAGCAATGGCTGCAAATGAAGGGGTCCAGTAAGCTTGTATGGACTGATGGGTTGGTTCACAATCAAGCCACCCAAACTTACCTACCACTGTGACAAATTCCTTACTGCTGCTAGTATGCCTCAAGTAAATTTAAATGTACATTTCTTCAGCATCTCTCACTTACCTCAACCTGTAAAAATTAATAGTGAGGCTGCTATCTAAGGCAGACTTATCTAATTTGCAAAGGTATTTGCTGAACTAACAATATAACAAACAGAACTCAGAGAAAGCAAATAAAATGGAATCAGTATTCCTCTCTTCCTAAGGGACCATGTGCAGCCCCTCACAATACAAATTGCAAAATCCTCCTGTAAAGAATTCTGGAAACTGCTTGTGCAG
This sequence comes from Dipodomys merriami, assembly GCF_024711535.1. Taxonomy (NCBI): domain Eukaryota; kingdom Metazoa; phylum Chordata; class Mammalia; order Rodentia; family Heteromyidae; genus Dipodomys; species Dipodomys merriami. Next base: position 357,429 of record NW_027205270.1, read on the forward strand.
GATGTAAGGATCAGCTGCTGACTTCATCTCCTGAATATCACTTTCATCTTAAGCAGCTTCTATCCTCCCTCTGCTATGCTTCTGTCCTGTCTGTTTTGAGACTAAGTAAACACCCACCCCTTTGGCTGAGAATGAATGGTACAGACTTACTGACATTTAAAAGACAAGTAAGCAATCAGTACTGATCATTGGAGAAATACAAATGAACACCAAACTTCTCTATACCTACTACGAAGGCCAAAATTGTTTTAAATTTTCAAAACTAACAATAAGCATGAGTAACCAAAACTCTCCTACTTTGCAAGTAGGAAAATAAAATGGCACAGCCATTTTGAAGACAGGTTGCAGTTGTGTATGAAGTTAAGCACCTATCACACTACCCTGCAAGCCTGCTCTCAGATGTTTACCCAAGAGAACTGTACTGGTTGTTCATATAAAAATATATATGCCGGGGCTGGGAAGGTGGCTCAGTGGTAGAGCGCTTGCCTTGCATGCATGAGGTCCTGGGTTCGATTCCTCAGCACCACATAAGCAAAAAGAAAAAAGCCAGAAGTGGCACTGTGGCTCAAGTGGTAGAGTGCTAGCCTTGAACTGAAGAGCTGAGGGACAGGGCCCAGTCCACAGAGTTCAGGTCCCACAACCGGACCCCCACACACACACCAAAAGAAATGTATATGCCAAAAGATAGAGGCTTTCTTTATCAGCTAAATTGGAAACATTCCAACAGCTAACCAATTGTGGTACATCCAAAGGCATGTTACTCAACAATCAAAAGGAACTATTAATGTTTATAACAACATGAAGGAATCTCAGAAACATTATGAAGCATTATTATGGGTTGAATATTAAATCCTGAGAGCCCTGACCTAATCAAGATTAACTTTTGGGGGCTGGGAAGGTGGCTCAGTGGTAGAGTGCTTGTCTTGCATGCCTGAGGCCCTGGGTTCGATTCCTCAGCACCACATAAACAGAAAAAGCCGGAAGTGGCGCTGTGGCTCAAGCAGTAGAGTGCTAGCCTTGAACTGAAGAGCTGAGGGACAGTGCCTAGGCCCAGAGTTCAGGTCCATGACCAGAAAAAAAAAAAAAAAAGATTAACTTTTGGTGGGTTAGTAATAATCTAATGGCATATTGAGAGGTAAGCAAAGCAGGAAGTGGAGCCTAACTAAAGGAAGTAGCACTATGGATATGACCTAGAAAGACATACCTTACCCCAGCCTGTTGCTCTGTTTTCTGGCTGCCATACAGTAAGCAGCTCTGCTCTGCAATACTTTTTCACCATCATGTTCTACCCCACCTCAGGCCCAGAAACATGGAGCCAGCTGATCATGGACTGAAACTTCTGAAACTGTGGGCCAAAATAAATCCTCCTTAAACTCTTTTTTTCTCAGGTATTTCACAGTGATGAAAAGTCTAACACAACATGAAAGAAACATGACACTAAGCAATATTCAATCCCATGTACTTGACATTCTGTATAGACAAAAACAAAACAAGGTGGGTAATTGCCATGGCCTCCAAGATAGGGTCACTACACAGGGACAAGAGGGCACTTTATTTGGGTGCTGTGAAAGAATCTTGCCATATAACCCAGGCTAGCCTGGAACTCATAACCATTCTGTCTCAGCCTACCAAGTATTAAGATTACAGGTAAACACCACTGTGCCTACCCCAGAGGAAGGTTTTAATCAATCTTGATTGTAGTAATGTTTACATGGTCATACATTTACAAAATTCATAGAAATATACATTACAAAAGATGAATTTTACTGGATGTAATTTTATCTCAATAAGCTTGGCTTAAAAACATAAGTACATACAAATTCAATGCAATACCTATCAATATTCCAACCTCATTCAATGAAATAGAAGAAGCAACCCAAAAACTCATATGGAACAGTAAAAGACCCCCAAATAGAAAAAACAATCCTTAGCAGAAAGAACAGTGCTGGAGGAATATCAATACCAAATTTCAAACTCTACTACAAAGCCAAAGTAATCAAAATAGCTTGGTACTGGCACAAGAACAGACCTGAAGACCAATGGAATAGAACTGAAGATCCAGAAATGAACCCACAGACCTATAGCCACCTAATGGTCAATAAGTGAGCTAAAAAAATAGAATGGAAGAAAGAAAGATTCTTCAGTAAATGGTGCTGGCAAAATTGGTTAATCACCTGTAGAAAACTAAAGCTAGATCTTTATGTATCACCCGCACCAGAATCAACTACAAAAAAAAAATGGATCAAAGACCTCGAAGTTAAAGTAGATACCCTGAAAACATTACAGAAAAGAATAGGAGAAACCCTAGGTATCCTTGGCACAGGCAAAATTTTCTTACTGAAGACCCAGAAACACAACAAATCAAAGAAAGGTTGGACAAATGGGATTGCATGAAACTGCAGAGTTTCTGCATGGCAAAGGACATAGCTAGCAAGATCAATAGAAAGCCCACGGATTGGGAGAAGATCTTCACTAGCCATACAACAGACAATGGTCTCATATCTAAAATATACTTAGAACTCAAAAAATGAAATCCCTCAACAAATCCTGAAAGAAACAACTGCCCAATAAATAAGTGGGCTAAAGACTTAAAGAGAAAACTTCTCAGAAGAGGACATAAGAATGGCCAATAGACCATAAAGAAATGCTCAACCTCTCTAGCCATAAAAGAAATGCACATCAAAACAACATTGAGATACCACCTCACTCCAGTTAGAATGGCTATAATCAAGAACTCTAATAACAACAGATGCTGGAGGGGATGTGGACAGAAGGGAACCTTACTGCACTGTTGGTGAGAGAGTAAACTTGTTCAACCACTTTGGAAAGTAGTATGAAGGTTCCTCAAAAGACTCCACATAGAGCTCCCCTATGACCCAGCAATACCACTTTTGGGCATTTACCCGAATGATCACAAACAAGGTCATAGGAAAGCTCCCAGCACAACTATGTTTATCACAGCATTATTTACCATAGCTAAGATATATAACCAACCCAGATGCCCCTCAGTAGATGAATGGATCAAGAAAATGTGGTATAGGGGCTGGGAAGGTGGCTCAGTGGTAGAGCGCTTGCCTTGCATGCATGAGGCCTGGGTTCGATTCCTCAGCACCACATAAGCAAAAAGAAAAAAGCCGGAAGTGGCGCTGTGGCTCAAGTGGTAGAGCGCTAGCCTTGAGCTGAAGAGCTGAGGGACAGCGCCCAGGCCCAGAGTTCAGGCCCCATGACCGGACCCAAAAAAAAAACCTGTGGTATATATACACAATGGAATTCTATGCCTCTATCAGAAAGAATGACATTGCCCCATTTGTTAGGAAATGGAAAGACTTGGAAAAAAATTCTATTAAGTGAAGTAATCCAGGCCCAAAGAAACAAAGGTCCCATGGTTTCCCTTATTTGCAATAACTAGTATAAGTCTAGGACAAGCAGAAAAGGTCAAAAGCTACATACATATGACCATATAAGATGATGTTAAGTGAAATGAACCCCAAGATAGGGACACAAGTGGTTTTTTTCTTGCTTGCTATTGTTTTTAGAATATTTAAAATGTACCATGTGATTTTTTTTTGTTTCTTTGTATGTTCTTCCCCCACAGTATAACCCCTGTTTTCACTCTATTTGATGTCGGTGCCCTGCATCTTGTATATACATTTTTCTAATTTGGGGAGGGGAAGGGAAATAACAAAATGCTTAAATAGGGATACAGGTTGACCCATTGTAACAATGAGATGTACAAGACACTATGTTGAAAACTAACTCTACAACTTGTGGGAGGGGGAGGACTTGGGGAGGTGGGGAGGGAAGGGATGGTAGGGAAAACACAAAGGAGGAGGTAACAATGCTCGATGGGAAATGTACTCATTACCTCACTCATCTAACTGTAACCTCTCTGTACAGTATTTTTATAATAAAAACATATAAAAACATAAGTACATAAATTAACAAGAAGCCTTCTGTGTAATACTAGTGGAACACAGTAAATAATACTAACAACACAGCCTCCAAAATTAGCAACTTTAAAGACCTGGTGTCAGATCCTACAGTAGCTGCACTCCACCCTTGGAGCACCTCCATAATGATGTGGGGTCTTGCCTGGTAGCCCAGACTCATTTCAAGGTGCTACCTTGCTGCCTGCCATAGGGAAGCTGGGCAGTTGTCCTCCTCAGCTCTTCCTTACATAGGCACAACAGACCTCACTCCCAGTCCACCTGGCCTAAGAATGGCAGAATCACGTGACTGACAGCCTGGAATGTGGGCCCCACCCTTGCAGCTTTTTCCAAGTGAATTCCCCTTTACCCTACCACAAGTCTAGCTGTGAAAAACTTCAGAAAACCCCGCAATAACCATGGGAATTACAAAGGGGTAGGGGCAGTGAAACCTTCTTCTTCAAAGTCAGACTCACTTTAAGTGAATACTTTAGCAAGGGAAAGGTCATGGAGACTGTCAAATATGAGAGGCACTAAGACAGTTAACGATTAGCACATGGACTTGTTCTGCAAATAGAAACGCTGCTTTCTCAGTCCTGTTATTGTTCTAGCAGATTAGCTGGGATCCCAATGCACAATAGCAACCAGGCTCTTTTGCATAAAATGAAGCTATAGATCACTTTATGACATGTCCACTTAATTAACTACTGCTTGCAGGGTGCCACTGTTGCAAAATCTGTGTTTCATTATCAGTCAACTTAATAGATCTATCCTTTAACAATCTTCTCTAGTTGTTTTCATTTTGTGCTTGAAGTTGACTACTAGTTAACATAATGATTCAACATGAAAAGTTTCAATTTTAGTAAAACAATAAACATTATAAAAGAGTAGCTTTTAATTATGGAAAAATAAAAAATGCATGAACTCTTAGAACGTGCTACAATGAACTCCAAGGACTTGTCACTTCATCACCAGCAGTTTGCCCAGAAGATCCAGATTCTGCCTCCTGAACCAATGTTATTATGCAGAGCACACCTCCCTGTACCCTAAAAAATTTACCAGGTTAGATGATATATTACGCTTTGCTTCAACATTCCACTTCATTGTCAATCCTAATTTACCTCTAGCCCCATCTGTCATCCTGTCCTGGCCCCACCATACAAAAAAATACTCTGAGATAAATTTTACATTTCCCCATGAATATAATAAACATCTTGAGTTGTAAGGCCTTTGATATCCTTAAGCTTGATGTATCTTTAGTTTGGAACTAAAGTAGCAAATACAGTCATCTGTACTAACATATTTTGCAGCCTGTAACATTAAAGTTAAGTTCTATATAGGAGGAGATCTAAACCTGTTTTCAGTCTTAATTGTTGCTAAGACTGAAAAGTGAGGCCAATTATCACTCAGGTGATGGAAATACAAAGAGAACTGTACTTTCCTGTGTATTATAACACCAAATTTCCTGAATGGACTCTGGCCACCAACTAATCCAGCTTTCTCTTCCAGGTGAAAATGCCAGTAGCTCCTCCCTGTGTGGATCCACTGTAAGGTCACTTAACTTTGTTCGTTTCTCACTTTCTGGGACTAAATCTAGTAAATCCATCTTACTGCTGGATTTATTACACACAGTTTTGACCAAGTGCAGTTAAATTTCAAAGACAAATAAATAAATAAATTCCCCCACACATTGTGCAGCTCTGTTGGTTGGTATGGAATGCAGTCAGTTCTGCCTTACCCTCAGTTGTGTTGAAATTGCACCATCTGAGCATTTCCTTGCCCTCAAGCTTCTGACAAATCTGCCTCCCAAAAAGCAAATGATGTCCAAAAACAGCAAGGTAAAAGTGAATGTGCTTCATTGAAGTGATAAACATTTTGAGATTTGTTGAAAGGTGGCATGCCTTTTGTGGAAGTTGGGAGGTGTTTGGAGAAAACAATCAAGCACACACGGAACAGCAGTGAGCTCTCCATCGTGAGCATTCTGGGATTTTCCTCAACAGCTGTCTCCTTGGAACCACATACCTGTGGACACCAAGGATCTATAGATGTTCTTCCACAGCATTGTGTTCCTAGGAGAAGTGTTCAACTCTCATTTCATCCTAATCTCTTTTATAATATTAGCCAAACTTTTTAACAATCTGTAACTTCTGTTTTTTCTGCTTTCTAATGAGACATGTGCTTATTAGAATTGTATTAAACTAAACAGCAACAATCGAGTGGAGTAAAAGAATGTTCTGATGTTTCTGTGCTACTCGAAATGGGAGAACATACTGAAACTGAATTATTAGGTACAAAATCTATATGAGGCCATTTTTATACAAAAAAACCCACCAAACTTTACCAGGCTTAGAATTTAAATTAATAGGGATTTATCTTACTACTCTGCATGGATAGGTTGAAAAGTAATGCACCTGGCTTTGGTTTCAAGATAGCAGGGTCAGCTCATGTAATCCTTGCTGGACTCCATTACATTGATCATAAGGAATAAAAACAGAATCCTACGACAAAGTGAAAGTAGGACATAACCAAAGGAAAGACCAACAACTTCCTAGAGGATAACAAAACATATGGTGACTAATGTCTAAGAAGACTCAGCCTAGATTCCAAGCAGAGGAGTCTAGAGCCATGGAAACAGTGGCAGAGCTGTAAAGATGTCTAAAAGTCTGAGATGGCAGATACTCTACAGAGAGCTTGAAGGGGAAAAAAGATGCTGAACACAGGCACAAAGTACAGATCAAATACAACCTCTCTCCTGGTCCACATATAATGGTCCACATTCAAGCATTCAAACATGGCTTACCTTTTTATTTTAAAATGCTAGGCATATGCTGCTTTTTGAACTCATCAGCTTTGATCACCAATGGGCCCTCTTAAAATGAGGCCCATCATTCATTGCGGGAGGGGACTGGAGTAGGGGTGATGGTGCCCTCAGGGCAAGTCCTTCTCAGGGGTTGTCTTTGGCTCTCCAGATATTCTGTTATCTGTTATTCACCTACTTAGCCCAAGGGTTGCAATATTGGAGCCCTGGATAAGGACATAAGATCCTAGCACGTCACTTACTGTGCAGTATCAGCCCACATACATAATGAGCACATTAGAAGTTTTCAGCTTTTACAATTAGCTTATGGACAAACCATACAGACCAACTATGATTGTGAGACAGAATGAATATTTTATCCACTTTGACAATACAAAAGTAGATGTAGAACTAGAGGGAAAGAGTAGATAGTAGCAAGAGTAGGTTGCAGTGAAGTGTGATCTTCTGAAGTAAAATTCAAGTGACACCAAAAACAGTTGAAGGAATGAAAAGTCTGATTCTAAGATATACACCATCTGGTATGATCAAGAGAAAGGCAAGGAGGAGATGGAGGCTCAGCACAAATAAGCTTCATCTTCCACTTTCATGACAGAAAGTCACCAGATGATGACTGAAGTTAAGCAATTCAGAAACAGCTTATGTACAGATTAAGATACAAAGGTAATCACAAACAAAAGCCAAAACTAAAAGTGGTTTGGCATGGGATGAAGGATTAGGAGTGGAGCAGGGATTGTTGCTTTACTTTAGAACTCCCTTTAGTCCTATTTGATTTATTAACTATGTGCCTGCCTTGCCTTGAAACTAAACATTTCCCAGGCAGGGTGATACACACCTGTAATTCCAGCAGGACAATCAAAAGTTCAAGGTCAACCTGGGCTACACAGTGAGATCCTGTCTTTAAAAAAAAAAGAAAAGGAAAAAAAAGGAGACAGGAGAAAAAAGAAAATGATCTATTTCATAAAATAAGAAAAAGGAAGTCTTGCCCAGCAAAGTCAAAGCGAGCATGGAATGGTTAAGTTGGCTACTGCATAACCATGGTAGCAGATGTAGCTAATTTAGGACACAAATGAGGGTGTTGCAAAGAGCGAAGAGAAACCTTGGCGTTCAGAGGGAAAGAGAATTCTAAATAAAGGGATGCTGAGATAATCAGTATGGATGCTCTGCCATCTGACACAGTGAAGAGGAAAGAACTGAAACCGCCCTAGCTTCTCCTGTGTCTTTTGACTGTAGGTTTTTTTTTTAAGTAAACAACAAATCCTTATGGGGGCCTTGTGCCAAGTAAAGAAAACAAACATGAGGAAATTCACATTCAATAAAATAACACAGATGGAAAGCTATGTCCATTGTCAATGCAATTCTGTCTTCATAAAGTCCCCATTGCATCTCAAAGTTCAATAACTTCATTTGTTCTTCCACAAAAACAATCTGTCAGTGACATTCAAATGCACTTGAATGGATTTTCCCTTCAATAAAACAGTTCACTATTGAACACCAGCATTTAACCACTCTTTCAAAATTCTACAGAAAAGTACCAAAAGAGTGTGAAAATAGGAATAAATTCGCTTCGCTCTGGGTTACCAGGAGCTGCCATCCACGCACAAGAACTGTGGGGATTGCATCTTTGCAACATAGCCCTCCCCACACAGAAACATGACATTCTATTCCTTCAGTGTATAAAGAAGTTAGTACTTTCTGTGAAAAAAATGTCCTTTTCATTAAGAACTTCACATGTTGGGATTCAATAAGGCAGCATCCTTATGGTTTTAAATCTTTCCTTTCCTTTGATCAGATGTTGTTTCCAGCATGGTGAATTTTTTTTCCTATATTAATTAGTATTGCTGGAAGTTTGTCTATTTCACTGACTCTCTGCAAGAACCAACTTACTAGACAAAAGATATGGGAGGACACACAATGGGGAAAAGGGCTCATGAGAGAGCCTGAAACAGAGCAGGCCTCCAGAGGATGTAGTGCCCAGCCCTCCTCCCAGTGGAGTAGAGAGGAAGAAGAGGGAAGATGGTAGTGGGAGACAAGTTCTGGCTTTATCCTGAGAGTAGAGGAATGATAAAACTCCATTTCTGATTCAGAAAAATCAACTATAGATGACAGCGGGAGGTCAGATTAGAAGCAGGGAAAAGAGGAGGGCATTTGAGTACTTCAGATTCCAGCCAGAAATCGTGCAGCTGAATGAAACAGAGTCCCAGGCAAATGAGCCCATGTGGTATGGAGGAACAAGCTCACCTACATGGGGATCAAAGTCTAGCTGGGTCTCAACGAAGCTACTAGAATTGGAATCATTATGTCAAAATGCTTGTCATGTTATCTTGGTCTTAAGGTACTTTTATTGGGGCATTACTTGATCAGCATTAAATGGAAATATAATCCAGTTATGGCTAAAACCAACAACAGCGATTTACTCATTACATTCTTACTACAATACCTGCTGCTAATAAATTGCTGCAACTTGGTCTAAAGGAAAGTCGAACTGGCAGGAGTTCCTCATTCTCTGCCAACACAGCAGTGGTCATCAGGAACTGTTCTTTTGAGTTTGGCAAGCCTATGCCCTTTACAGATCAACCTCTAGCTCCCATATTCAAACTTCTGGCCCTTCATCTATGCTGTCACCAACACACCAGCCCTGCCCCTGGCTCAACTCAAAAGACAGAAGCAAGCTCAGGCCCCAATATCACTATGTGGCTTACCTTCAAGATGATCCAGAGCATATTTTTTATTATTGCTGGAATAAAGCTATGCATTTTAGAGAATATAAGATCACTTAAAATACTTGTATCCTTAAGAGTGTGAGAAACCCATGGTGCAGTATCATGAGCTTATACCCAGGGACACTACAAATTTAAAGGGGTGATACATACCATGTCTGGTAAGATCCCTAAAGACTTTACCTCAAACACAGCATTTGAGAGATCCTGTCTGGTCTTAGAATCAAGAATTATTGTGGTTCTCTGAAGCTTTTATGCTTTTATATTATTCCGCATATGTGATGTTTTATGTTGTGTTTTTCCTACAATAAAATCTGATCATAATTTATATTTTTATTTCGAGAGGGTTTTCTGTTTATTGTGGCTGTTTTGGGTTGTTTTTGGTAGTGGGGTTTGAATTCATGGTTTCATACTTGATTGGCAGGCATTTCATTACTTGAGCCATGTCTTTAGCCCTTTTTACTCTGGTTATGTTTCAGATAGGGTTTTTTTTTTTTTTTTGCCAGAAGAGTCCTGGACCGTATCTTCCTATGTATGCTCTCTGTAGTGGCTTGGGTGACAGTCATGAAAAAGCTTTTTTTGTTGTTGATAACATGAGATTTTACAAGCTTTTTTTGCCTTGTCTAGCTTCAAACCAAGATCTCCCCAACTAGCTAGGGTCAGAGGGGTGAGCTACCAGTACCCAGTTAAGAAATGACTTAATCAATATCTATTTCTTACATTTACCATTAAATGTCATTAGGGCAGAGACCCTGTCTACCCGTTACTTCTTTGTTCTCAGAACTTCTCACAGAACCTGGCACATAATAGGTTCTCACTGACTATTAAGTGAACAAGTGAGTTAAAGAATAAAATGAAGGAGCCATGGGCTGGTAAATTGCCTTTCTGCATAAGCTGCTAGAAGGCTTAGAACAGGATATTATTTCCTGTGCTAGCCAATATCTCCAACCTGAATTTCCTTTTTCCTACTTCTAAGTTAGACTACCTTGTTATAAACCTATGAATCCTTATAAACTGTCTTAAATCCTCTGTGAACCAAGACAAAAGATGTATTTTCCAAAATTACATATATATATATGCATATTAAAGCTTAACATTAAACCTTCTGCCAACAAAAATATTTGATCATCTGTAAACCTTAAGAATCGATGAGCTTAGGCTGGGCACCAATGGCTACTCAGGAGGTTGAGATCTGAGGAGCATGGTTCAAAGCCAGTCCAGGCAGGAAAGTCTGTGAGATTCTTATCTCCAATTAGTCACCTGAAAACAAAAGTGGTGTTGTGGTTAAAAGTGGTAGAGTGCTAGCCTTGACTGCAAAAGCTCAGGGACAGCACCCAGGCCCTGAGTTCAAGCATCAGGACTGACAAAAAAAAATAGCTGTAGCTTCACTAACTCCAGTATTATATTAATACTTAAAGCAAGTTTCAAACCATATCCAGAAACTCCAGATGGCATGATGGTCCAGGTACCACAAGCACATTTCCAATAAGGCCCCCCAATTCTGTGCACAAGAAAGAACATAGGGTTTGCTATTGTTATGGATTTAGGGTCAAAGAATGATTAGCTTTTGATGTATTTTCAAAATGTGTTAATGTCATGCTCATAATGGAAAGTTTGCTTTCACTTGTGCTCTATGTTAGGGATATGGAATAAGAGTGCTGGGTAGGATCCTGGCTCATAGGTACTGAGAAAAGTCTGTTTGACAGAACAAAGATAGAGTGAAAAAGCAAAAATACTGGGCTGGGAATGTCTATCAGTGATAGATTGCTTGCCTAGGCTGAGTGGGTTCTAGGTCCTGGGTTCCTAGTATGGTAAAACAAAGAAATAGCTAAATAAGTAAAAAGCATTTAGAAAGGAAATTGTACAAATACTGAATGGTTTAGCCCCCAACTTATATTTTGTTAATCACCAACTTACGCTATTCAGCTGTCACAAGACAGAAATTTCTCTGGTCATACTCATTTAAAACACCTTCGCTTCAAACGTTGACCAGCTAATTTTTTTCCTTAAGTGAAATATAACTTCCAAATCCCATTAAAGTGAACACTTCTCACTGCACAAGTTAAAAATCTCACAAATCCCACCAGGCTCCACAAACTAGATGAAAACGGAGCTGAATCTCTCCTGTTGGACCCTCCACACACACTGTACCAAGGTAACCCTTCCTTCTGGGCTCAAGCAAAAGGTCCACACAGGAAACTGAGCTTTGACTTCAAGGTTTATGAGGCTCATTTGAATCTTGGATGACAAACTGCCAGAGGAGGGAAGAGTGGGTGTAAAGAAACAGATGGGTAATAATCATGTGTCATAGATAAATGACATTTTTAAGGGAATTTGATAGGGTGTGGGCTGGGACTCTTTTTTTGTGTGCAATGTTTATTTATTTTTGGCAGAGGGTGGAGATGAGGTTTTAGAATAGGAAGGAGGAGAAAAAGCAAGACAATAGACCAGACAAGCGTCTGACCAGCATCCCAAAGCAGTCTGCTCCTCCCTCCCTTCCCTACAACCCCAGGTAGCCAGTGGATGAGATTTTCAAAACAAGCAGGGGACAAAAAGGAGGGAGAGAGGGAGAATGAAAGAGGGAGGGGGGGAGAGGAAAAAAAGAAGACACTGCCTCCTGAACTGAAGGTAGCCTCCTCTCTGGTGGCAAGGAGAGATGGAAGCCAAAGACCAGTAACACGTCCTCAGGCACAGTAGCCTTCACCCCCCCCCGCCCCTCCCAAGTGGTAGAATCACATAAAAATTCAAGCCATGGGGGTTGCTCACGTGCCAGTCGCCCCAGCGAAATGTGGGCAAACCGCACGCACCACACCTGCTCCGCGCGCACCCCTGCGCCCTGGGGTGGAGCACTGGCCTCCGGGAGAATGCGCCCAGCCCAGGCTGGACGGAGCCCACAGCACCACGCACCAGGAGGGCGGAGGCCAGCCGAGCTGGAAGGGAAGGAACGATTAGGGTGGGGTGGTCCCCAGCCTGGCAGGGCAGATCAGGATCGTGGTAAAAGCAACATCCCATCGGCCCCATATGGGGCCCTGCATTTGCAGCCCCCGTTTCCAAAGAGCTCCACGTTACAGGGTCATCGCCAAAAAGCTTTAGGTGTAAATCACTCGCCGCACAGCCGGGCTGCACCACAGATGCGCACGCACACAGCCCTTCTCCCGCTGGACCAGCGAGCAGTAGGATGCTGACCGGTCTCCAAAGCTATTCACCACCGCCGCCGCCACGGCCCCTTCCCAGGACGGCCTTACCTCCGGCACGCTGCCGCCGTCTCCATCTCCGGTCTGCCTCTGCAGGTTGGCGTGTGTTTCTGTGGCTGTGGGGAGGGAGCGGGGCGGGGGGTGCGCTTCTTGAGTCCGCCCGCTACTCTGCAGAGCAGCATTTCCTACCCATCCCGCAGCCTCCCGGGTCAGATCTGCCCGGAGCCCCGCAGCGGAGCAACTCCAGCCCTCCTCGCCCGTGGGTCGGAGGGAAGTACTGCGCGGAGGCTGCCACTCCTTGACAAAAGGCTGCAATTCCCGCGCCTCCGTCCCTTACCGCCCTGCAGTCAGAATTAAATCCATTTCCCGCAGGAGGCTGGGAGGAAATGAGAGCTCTGGGCTGTGCGCGCTGACAAAAGGCAGCCCGGCAGCGCCCACAGCGCCCCCTCGAGCGGGCCGCGGCTGGCGTCCTGCGCTGCTGCTGCTGCTGCTGCTGCTGCAGTGTCCCCGCCCGCCGGCCCGCCCGCAATGCCACTGCCCTGATGCCGCAGACCCCGCACAGCCCTGGGCCACCTCCACCTCGTTCCGCACAGCTCGCTGCTCCAAAACCCAGCGCCTGCTGGCACGAGGGCCCGTTAGTTGGGAGAACACAGAAGTGGGGTTTTTGCTCAAGCCTGTCCCATCCAAGGATTTTTAACACAAAACAAAACAAAGTCATATTTGAGAGGTTGGTATTTTGTGTTTGGAGGGCAGGGCCAGGTCTGGGAAAGACATCTTACAAAGATAACTATTAAGTGATGTTAAGTGGCGGTTCTCTGAACTCCAAACCAAAATTCTCCTTGTTCTAATTCTGACTCCATTTCCAACTAGGACAAAATTTCTGTGGGGGCCCTGCCTGCCCTTCCAGGCTGTGGGCTCAGCTGGCTCCCCAGGCCCCTTCCCCTCCCTCTGCTCTCTTAGGCCACAGAGATACCGGTGAGGCGAGTAGGTAGCTGAATGGGGTGCTAGCTCCTGGCAACACTCAGACCTGCTATTAATCAGCTGTGTGACCTTGACGAAGCCATCCAGGCCCCTAGGCCGTGTTGTCTGCCCCCAGAAAATGACTATGCACTTAAGGAGTTACCTAGGCTATTTTGTGAGTTTTCGGATGGTAATTTTCTACTCCTGACTCTCCGCGAGTGGGATGTCCAGCGCTTTACATCTCCATAACCTGCACCAGCTCTCCAAATCTCCCCCAGATCACCTTTGCCCTGCCCGCCTTGCTCCGTCTTTACAGGTTCTCACTACATAGCTCAGGCTGGCTTCCAATTCAGACAGCTCCAGCCTCCCAACTGCTGGGATTACAGGGGTTGGACCACCATACCAGGCCTTCTAAATGCTTTGTTTGAGGTAAAAGTGTCCAGACAAGTCTTCCAAATTAAACTACAGCCCCTCTTCTCCTTCTGGGTTTTTCAGCATCAAAGCTTTGAGATAATTTTTGTGCATGAGACATAAACTCACTGAACTCCATCACAGTGCTGTTAGGCAACCAGAATCTCTGAAATAAATTTTTAATGCCCTATTCTTTTAGCATTTAAGAGTTATCTCTCTCTGAGAGCTACTTTTGATTTAGAACAGAGAAAATGCTATCACAACCACCCTGGAACACCTGGCTAGCGTTTGGTTCCAGATGCCATGGAAGATTTGATCTTTCTTAGTCCCTCTTCATTACTACCCTGACATACCCATGATCCCCTCCATCAGAATCCAGAGTTGATAAACCTTCCTCCATTCTCCACTTGAAAACTTGTAGACAGTAACAACTAGCACTACAGCGCAAGGTGAAACTCCTTCCCTTTTCCAGCCCCAGGACCTGAAGCCTGCTAGCCAAGGCAATCTGTAAGTTTATTGAGACTCTCCTGAGGGGCTGGCTGTATCATCACTGATGCCAATGGCTATTGTGGGGCACACCTGTAATTCCAGCTGCTCAGGAGGACCACAGCTCAAAGCTAACTTAGACCAATGTTAGTGTGAGACACTGTATTTAAAAAACTAAACTAAAAACATAATGATCACAAAGACTCAAAGAATAGAGTCCTTGCTTTGTAAGTACAAGGTCCTGACTCCAAACTCCCATAAAAAGGTCTGGGGGGCTCAATATGCTTCTCCAGTGTGTAGAAATCACAGGTAGAGTAGACTATTCCTCAATAGAACTCCAAAAAGGAATAGAGACATTTTGTTTAGTTCTGAAATAGCAGGTTTCATAAATCCTTCCAGTCATCTCTATCACTCAAAAATTTTCTCTTCCTAGTTAGTATGTTACTTCTCAAATAATAGCAAACACTCATTAGCCTCAGGCACTGTTCTGAAAGCTTTACCTGCATTTTTAATTCTGTGGTAGCCAGGTGCCAGTGGCTCACACCTGTAATCCCAGCTACTCAGAAGGCTGAGATCTGAGTATCCAGTTCAAAGCCAGCCCAGGCAGGAAAGTCCACAAGACCGTTATCTCCAATTAACCACCAGAACACCAGAAGTGGCACTGTGGCTCAAGTGGTAGAATGCTTGCCTTGAGCTGAAGAGCTCAGAGACAGTGCCCAGGCCCAGTGTTCAAGTCCCATGACCGACAAATAATTATTATTCTGTGGCAGTAGTTATTATGAACTCCATCTTACCAATGAAATATGGCACAGAAAGGTAATTTGCCCAAGGACTCACAACTATAAGATGATAGAGCCAGGTTTCAAACTCAAGCACTGTGTCTCTAGAGTTTATGGATCCTGACTGCTGCGCTATATGGGCCTCCCACAGAGGGAGGACAAGAAATAGTTCTTTCAAAGAACAGATAATGTGTCAAGCAGAAACATTTTCCTTTACCCCAAAATGATTCTGCTCCTCTAGCCATCACAGATTTTCAAAATTAAAACACACACACAAACACACAAATGTGTTCTGTTTCTAACAACTCTAACTGAACACTGATACTGAGAACAGAGCTGTCCTGTGGCTTTAGGAATTGTTCAAATGACAGGCAGGAAACAAAATTTCCTTTAGTTCTAAATTAGTGGTCTATATGAAACTTACATTGGAGTTCCAAAAATCCCCACCTCATTCAATTCTAACTGAAGGAAGTATAAAGGCTAACTCCACTCAATTTTATCAAACACTAACCTAAAAGATTAGGCTCCAAAACAATAGTGGGAGGTTTAATATCCTATAGTATAGATTAAAAATTTAGCATTTACATTCCATCTAATAGCGACACAACATATACTAGTCCATAAAAAAAGTCTCAACAAATTAAAAAAATTGAACTTATATCCTGTTTATTTTCTGATCATAATGGAATAAAACAAGAACAATGAAATTTTAGAAATCATACTGGATATATGCATGGAGCCTGAACATATTCTTAAAAGATCAGTAGATCACCAGAGAAATATAAATTTTTCCCAAATACATGCAAATGGTGATACATGTCTATAATCCCAGCATGTAAAAGGTTGAGGCAGGTGGATTCTAAGTTCTAGGCAAGTCTGGCCTATATGAAAGGAGAGTGTCTATCCTTTCCTGTCCAACCATTGTATTTTGGAAATACATAGGTCTGCTTTTATAGATCACAGCTGGGGAATCATTTTTCCTCTGGATAGGAACCATATTTTAATTCTTACACATACCTTAGATGATATTTAGATAGGGCTTTGCCTTAAGATTTCAGATTTAGTGATACTCACTGGACACTATATGGAAAATGAACTATACAACTTGTGGGTGGGGATTGGAGGGAAAAACTGGGAAAGAGCAAGGGAAGAGGGGGACATCCAAAAAAAAGTATTCTTTACCTGACTTATGTAACTGTAGCCCCTCTGTACATCACCTTTATGATAATAAAAGTATCTCTGCATTTAAAAAAAGACCTTAGATTTGATTTCAGAATGAGTTAATGATTCCATGCTGTTGGCATGGAATCAAAGTATGATAAGTCATGAATTTGGGGGAAGGTAAGTGGCAGAATACTCCAGACTAAATTGTGTTTTTTCAAAATTCATAGATACTAATTCCAATGTGACTACACTTACAGTATCTTTGCGGAAGAGTGGTGCAGAAGGGACACCCTGAGTCTTGAATTCAGGGCCTAAGTGTTATCCCTGAGCTTTTTTTTCTGAAGGTTGACATTCTACCGCTTGAGCCACAACTCCAGATCCAGCTCTTTGGTGGTTAATTGAAGAGTCTCACAGTCTTGCCGGGCTGGCTGTGAACTGCAATCCTCACATCTCAGCCTCCTAAGCTAACACTTGTTAAGTGTACAGTATCTTTTAATTAAGAACAAATCAAGTCCTACGGGTATAGCCCTAATCCCTATAAGGTATGTCTTTATAAAATGGTAGAGACCAGACCTAACCAAGTCCTTACTCTATAAAGACATACGGAGAAGGCAGACATCTTCAAGCTAGGAACAACAGACTGTAAGAAACCAAACTCTGTCCTTGATGTTGAATTTCCTGATCTTTAAAATGACAATTCTGATATTAAGTCACCTAGTCAATGGTATTTATTATGCCAGACTGAGATAATATACTTGTTGAGTCTTCCTATATGCAAGAGAAATGATTATACCCATCTATTTAGGACTGCAATAGGAAGAAACACAAAGCGAAGAGTGCAGACCCAGTTTATATGAGGTACCAGGTCTTTGTGAGCAACTATCAAAGGCCAACATTCTCCTAATGCTCAATGTGCTTGGGGCCATTTGTCCTTAGCTAGGCATTTAGAAAACCTTGAAAAATTTCACTCTTTGAGCCAATGCATCCAACTCCCCACCTTTTTTAACCCTATATTCCAATTAAAGGTTAATTTCTTAAAGTTTACTCTTATTCCTCAAAGTGAAGAAAAACAGATGAAATAAAAGATGTAGTAGGTATAGTCCTGAAAATATTAAAATGGAAATCCTTTGAGCAGCAAAGGCTGAAGTCCTCAAAGTCTAGTTCCTTTTCTCATTATGCACAAAAATGGAGTTGAGTGAATGTGACAGGCAGGGCCATTTGAAGAGTAAATATAAAGTTTGAATTATTGTAATAATTTTTATTTTTAAAAAAGACTTCATATAAGATGATTTCTTTGTTGCTTTGTATGTCCTTCCCCCACGGTATAACCCCTGTTTTCACTGTATTTGATGTTGGTATAATTTGGGGAGGTAAAGGGAAAAAACAAATTGTTTAAATAGGGATACAGGTGGACCCATTGCAACAATGAGATGTACAAGACGTTATGTTGAAAAAGGAACTTTATGACTTTGGCGGGGGTGCATGGGGAAGGGAGATGGGAAGGGATAGGAAGGGGAAACAAAGGAGGAGGCTACAATGCTTGATAAGAAATGTACTCATTACCTTGCCCATATAATTGTAACCCTTCTGTACAGTATTTTCACAATAAAAATAATAATAAAATAAAATGTTAAAAAAAAAAGACTTCAAAAACTTTCATGGTTACATTTATTTGTCTCCTAGAAGGTAACCTGGTCCTTTTCACTCTCATACTTGGAGTCTGAAACAGAAAAAAATTCATTATTTGTAAGTAGCTGAATGATAAGAGCACATAGTTCACAAAAGAAATATAACTAAAAGAAATACAAGAACTTGGGGTGTAGCTCAGTGGTAGAATACACTTAGTATACAGGTACTGGGTTTGATCTTCAGCACCAAAACCAAAAACATTTTAATTTAAATATACCTTTTACTAATTTTAATAGGTCTCACTGTTGGTGAGAACGTGATGAATTTGGCATGATGGCCTTAAAAAAATGGGCATCATGTCAAGAAATGTACCAACCTGTGACTCAGCAGTTCTGAAAACTCATGGGGGGAATATATATATATATATATATATATATATATATATATATATATACATATGTGTGTATACACACACACACACACACACACACACACATATATATATATATATATATATATATATATATATATATATATATATACACACACATCTATACAGGAAGGACTAAGAACATCAAGTTATTTGCCATTTTTATAAGAACAAAAAGCTGAAGACAAGCATCCAGTAATTAGGAGACATTACAGCCAGGTGCAATGGTATCTATAGTTCCAGCTTCTTGGGAGGCTGAGGTAGGGAAATCATTTGATCCCAGGAGTTCAAGACTAGCCTGGGCAACATAGTAAGACCCCAACCCTACAAGACAAAAGCAAAATACTATCTCAATTAATGGGCCATCTAAGCATTCCCATGACAAAAAAAATAGTATGTAAACACAGGACACATGATGTAGGGATAATTTCTAAATTTCATTGCATAAGAAAAATATGGAAACATTTTATTAGATCTCTAGCAGAGGTTTTTTTATGGTGGTAATATATTTTCTGGATTCTCAGCTGAAAGAAAAAAACTTGTGACTGAAAATACTCAAATCGTATCAGATGACTCAGATATTTGAACTCACTAAATATATGTATGAATGACAAAATACATCAAATGCTTTAATATTTAAATTTTCATCCATTTTCTGGTCCATTGTCAATTATATTTCACAGTCAAGCTTTGTTAGAAAGAGACTGGATACAAAAGTGTTCATACTACTTACCAGTCTCTCCCAAGTACACCTCACTGATGTGCTATTCCTAAGCTTCCTCAATGTAAAGGAACATAACTGTGTGTCATGGAATCATAGTGGGAAAAAAATTAACTAGGTTCCCATACAGAGTGCTGTGAGCAGTGTCTGCCACAGAATAAATAGGAGCAAATATTTTTAAAATCTTGATTCTTTGCATGTCATTGAAATTGTTAATATTTAGTTCCTTTCTGGAATTATTTTTAGTGGTGATGATGCTATTCCAGTGAGGGAATTGAACCCAGGGACACAACATGCTAGGGAGGTGTTTTACCATTGAGCCTTACTCCTCCTAGCCAGAACTTTTGTGTAAAAAAGAAATGAAGTTTTAAGGCATCTAGGATGTTTTTAAACTTGAGGTAAATTCATATACTGCTGTGTTTACCTAAAGGGTAAAAGAATTGAATCCTATCCGCATATAGTCTAGTATATTTGTCATGTTTTTAGTTTATTCTTAATAGTAGAGATTTTCAACAATGTAATATCTATGTATTGAAAGTAGGAAAACTTGATAAAGTTTATCAAAGTTGTCTTTAATGCCACAATTTACTAAAAAAAAAAAAAAAAAAAAAAAAGATGGCTGTTGGCCTCATCTAAGTCAAGAAGATTAAGGTACAAGAAAGGGGAAGTTAAGGAATAGAAACCCAGTTGTTACTCAGTTTCTGTGATGGAGTGCAAAAGTGGATGCTGGCGACTCACGCCTTTATAATCCTAGCTCCTCAGGAAGCTGAGATATGAGGACGCAGTTCAGAGCCAGACGGAACAGAAAAGTCCATGAGACTCTCATCTCCAATTCACCCCCAAAAGGCTGGAAGCAGAGCTGCGGCTCTACTAGCTGTGCTAGTCTTGAACAACAACAAAAAAAACCTGGGATGGGGGGAGGAGAAGGGGAGGGATGCTACTGGGAGAAAAACAAAGGAGTGGGTAACAAAGTTGACAAGAAACGTACTCATTAACTTACTTATGTAACTGTAACTCCTCTGTACAGCACCTTTACAACAAAATATAATTTAAAAAATTTAAACATAATTTTAAACCTAGGCCCTGAGATCAAGTCCTAGTCCTGACACAAAAATAAAAATGTTCAGTCCTATTGTTGGTTCAGGAGTTGGATAATTTTGTATTCACCCACTGAGCCAAAGCCCGATAAGGGGATGAAAGCAGATAGAAGTCCTTGTTCTCGCAGCTTTAGTAATTTAGTCTCAAGCCTCACATAAAGCAAGTTGTGGGATGCAAGTAGTCCACATCTATAATCCTAGTGACTAAGGAGGCTAAGATTGGAGGATCGTGGTTCAAAGCCACCTGGTCAGAAAGGTCCATGAGACAGACAGACAGACACAGACAGACAGACAGACAGACAGACAGACAGACAGACAGGAGAGAGAGAGAGAGAGAGAGAGAGAGAGAGAGAGAGAGAGAGAGAGAGAGAGAGAGAGAGAGAGAGAGAGAGAGAGAGAGAGAGAGAGAGAGAGACATAGAGCTGTGACTCTAGTAGTAGAGTATTAGCCTTGAGCACAAAAGCTCAAAGACAATGCCCAAGCCCTGAGTTCAAGAATAAGACCTATGTCTCCAAAAATGGATACAAAGTTGAAATAGTATGAAGTAGGAATTCTAGAGGGTATGAACTAATGTGTAGAAACTGCCTATCTCTGAGAAGGGCCCTCCATGCTGCTCTCACAGACTCATCCAAAAGTATGCTTTACTTACCTCCTAGGCATTGCTCTATCCAATTACAGTGACAAACAAGATTAACCATTATAGCCACCATGATCACTGTAGCCACATTTCTTCTTTTGGGGGTTCTGGTTTTGATCACATGATTCACAAGGACTCTGTCACTTGGTTCCTGGCCTCTATCACTGAGAAATCTTCTATCCAATCTGCATTTCTTGTCTACCTATCTGGAGCCAATGAGATAGGCCTTTAATAAGGCCCCTTTAAAAAAATCCCATAGGTGGACTGGGAATGTAACTTAGCAGTAGAGTGCTTGCCTAGCATGCATGAAGCCCTGGGTTTGATTCTTCAGTACCACATAAACTGAAAAAGCCAGAAGTGATGCTGTGGTTTAAGTGTAAGAGTGCTAGCCTTGAGCAAAAAGCAGCTTAGGGACAGTGCCCAGGCCCTGAGTTCAAGTCCCAGGACTGGCAAAAAAAAAAATCCCATAGGTGAAGACTTGCTGTAATTAATTTTACTCCAAAGCCCATTATATGTAGAGAAGAAAAGGAAGGAGTTACTAGTTCTTTCAAAGGATGTTCTGCTTATTGACAAGCTTAGGCCACATATACCAAGAGTTCTTGTCACAGAAACACCAAACTTCACATAGATGAGTATGCACACAGAAATCACATGAACCATCACCAATTCAATCTTCTGTACTCATATAAAAATTTACATTACAATATTAAGAAGCCTGTTTTTATTTTCTTGCAGAAATAGGAATATGTCTTCTTAAACACTTTCCTATCTCAGGTTTAAAAGTCATCGTGGGCCAGGAGTGGTAGTACACAGCCATAATCCTAGTTACTTAGAAGGTAAAGATTCTAAGGATCTCATTTAAATCTAGCCCCGGAAAAAAGTTAATGAGATTCTCGTCTTAAATAAACTTAGTCTGGTGATTTACACATACAACCCCAGCTCCTGGGAAGGCATAGATAGAAGTCAATCCAGCCCCAGGCAAAAGAATAAGACCCTATCTGAAAAATAAAGCAAAAAGAAAGGAGTGAAGTTGTGGCATTAGTGGGAGAATCCCTGCCTAGCAAGCCGAAGTCTGGAGGTCAAAACCTCAGTACTGGAAATTTAAAATTGAAAAAAAAAAAAGTCTTCTTGTAATGTCCTGTTGGATTTCTTCCTCAGTAGCATAATTCTAAAGATAGATCCAACCTGTCCCCTTCTTACCTTTCTAAAGTCCAGAGAACTATGAGCATATGTACCATAGCACTGATTCCTAGACATCAAAGCTTAGAAGATAGTCAAGTCCAGAGTAAAGGGCAGGGAATGGCCAAGGCTTTCAACATCTTGCAGCCTAGGCTGCAAATCACTGGCCCAAACAGGGGAGATGTGCCAGTGCTGCACGGTGAGTGGGGAGACCGCTGCCCAACCAGAGCACCAGCCCCATCGAAAAGGGAAGCTAATTGGTCAATATGCATTGTACGCACAAACTGACATGTGTAATTGAAGTTCAATTTACCAACACATTCAGCTAGTTAAACTCATCAGAGTGCACCACCTCAGCAGCCACCAGTAAACTCTGGGCCATCAAAAATGTGCTTCCCATGCAAAAACCTAGACACTAGCTAAGGTCGTGGCTCAAGGTATAGCATCTGCCTAACAATCATGAGGCCCTGAGTTCTAACACCAGTAATGCCAAAAATCTCAGTGTGTCACTGTGGAAGAATTTGCACTCTAACGTTTAGCTAGCTGGAAGAAGTAAAAGCTGGAAAATGAAAGCAGCTTCAGGCCTTCCCCCAAGGTGCTAATAAATTCCTCCCAACTAGTCAGACCACTTTATTTCAGAGCTTGAAGTGCTATTAGAATATAAATGTCCCTGAAGACTAATTTCACAGATTACAACAACCTAGAGAGGGGGTAATGGGAATCCCTATTCACCAGGCTTCCTTCTCATGAAACTCATTCAAGGACCATGCCTCTGACAAGCAAAAACTTAGAAGTGTGTGCTGCAGATGACATGATCTTGTATTTAAAGAATCCCACAGACTCTACTCCCAAATTACTCGAGCTGAAACTTTGGCAAAGTAGCAGGGTATAAAATTAACCCTCAAATATCAGTGGCTTTTCTGTATGCCAACAGTGAGAAGAGCACGGCTGAAATCAGGAAAGCAACTCCTTTTGTAATAGCCCCACAAAAAATAAAATACCTAGGAATTAACTATAGAAGTAAAGGACTTCTACGATAAAAACTTTAAAAACCTGAAAAAGGAAATCAAAGCAGAATTTAGAAAGTGGAAAAACCTCCCATGTTCCTGGATCAGAAGGATCAACATTATGAAAATGACAATACTTCCCAAGGCTATCTACAAATTCAATGTGATACCTATCAATATCCAACCTCATTCTTCAATCCAAAAATTCATATGGAACAATAAAAGACCCTGAATAGCAAAGACAATCCTTAACAGAAAGAACAGTGCTGGAAGAATATCAATACCAAATTTCAAACTCTACTACAAAGCCACAGTAATCAAAACAGCTTGGTACTAGCACAAGAACAGACCTGAGGACCAATGGAATATAATTGAAAACCCAGAAAGGAACCCACAAACCTATAGCCATTTAATCTTCAATAAATAAATAGAATGGAAGAAAGACAGCCTCTTCAGTAAATGGTGCTGGCAAAATTAATCACCTGTAGAAAACCAAAGCTAGATCCTTATGTATCACCCTGCACCAGAATCAACTACAAAAAAAAGGAATCAAAGACCTTGAAGTCAAAGTAGATACCCTGAAAACATTACAGGAAGGAATAGGAGAAACCCTAGGTCTCCTTGGCACAGGCCAAAATTTTCTTACTGAAGACTCAGAAACACAACAAATCAAAGAAAGGTTAGACAAATGGGATTACATGAAGCTGCAGAGCTTCTGCATAGCAAAGGACATAGCTAGCAAGTCAATAGAAAGCCCACGGAATTGAGAGAGCTTCACTACCCGTACAATGAACAAGGGTCTCATATCTAAAATATACTTGGAACTCAAAAAATTAAATCCCCCAACAACAAATCCTGAAAGAAACAACTGCCCAATAAATAAATGGGCTAAAGACTTAAAGAGAAAACTTCTCTGAAGAGGAAATAAGAATGGCCAATAGACCATGAAGAAATGCTCAACCTCTCTAACCATAAAAGAAATGTACATCAAAACAACATTGAGATTCCACCTCACCCCAGTTAGAATGGCTATAATCAAGAGCTCTAATAACAACAGATGCTGGAGGGGATGTGGCTGAAAGGGAACCCTACTGCATTGTTGGTAGGAGTATAAACTTGTTCAACCACTTTGGAAAATAGTATGAAGGTTCCTCAAAAGATTCCACATAGAGCTCCCCTATGACCCAGCAATCCCACTTTTGGGCATTTACCCGAACAATCACAAACAAGACCACACTAAAGCTACCAGATAACTTTGTCTATCTGGTATTTATTTATTATAAGATATAGAACCAACCCAGATGCCCTCAGTAGATGAATGGATCAAGAAAATGTGGTATATATACACAATGGAATTCTATGCCTCCATCAGAAAGAATGACATTGCCCCATTTGTTAGGAAATGGAAAGACTTGGAAAAAATTCTATTAAGTGAAGTAATCCAGGCCCAAAGAAACAAAGGTCCCATGGTTTCCCTTATTTGCAATAACTAGTACATGTCTGGGACAAGCAGAAAAGGTCAAAATCTCTTTACATATGATCATATAAGATGATAAGTGAAATGAACCCCAAGATAGGGATACAAGTGGTTTTTTTCTCGCTTGCTATTGTTCCTAATGTATTTATAATGTACCATGTGATTTTTTTGTTGCTTTGTATGTTCCTCCCCCACGGTATAACCCCTGTTTTCACTCTATTTGATGTTGGTGCCCTGCATCTTGTATATACACTTCTCTAACTTGGGGAGGAGAAGGGAAAAACAAAATGCTTAAATAGGGATACAGGTTGACCCATTGTAGCAATGAGATATACAAGACATTATGTTGAAAATGAACTTTGCAATTTAGGTGGGGAGGGAGGTGGGGGAGTAATGCAGTTGTGGAGGAGGGAGGAAAGGGATGGTAGGGGAAAAACAAAGGAGGAGGTAACAATGCTTGAAACGTACTCATTACCTTGCTCATGTAACTGTAACCCCTCTGTACAGTATTTTTACAATAAAAATGTATTTTAAAAAAAGAAGTGTGTGCTGCAGCATACCCAAGCTCCTGGACAGACAATTATGTTCATTCATATGTCCCTTTCCAAAGTTCCTGGAACTCAGGCACTTTTGGAATCCCAGTCCAAAATTGAGGGTGGTTTGCTTTAGTCTCTGTGGTATCACCAGTAACTCTAATCACAGTTCAGAGCCACAAATGACATAAAAGCCTGAGCCATAGTCACAACTAACCAAAAGGAACAAATAAATGACAGGACAACACCTTTGATCCTATCTTTATCTATACCTCCTGAGTAGCAGGGATTGCTGTGTAAACCACCATAAGAATGCCCAATCATAATACAGTAAAAACAAAAATACCTATACCTCAATTCCCTATTTTAAACCAACATCTTGAAATGAGTCCTTCTCCCTATCAGAAACAGATGTGTGGCTTTGCGTGGCTCACAGCCCTGGTCTTTCTGCACCCATCACTTGCTGTTTCTATTTCCAAGTGAACCTGCTCTGGCCCCAGAAGCTAATCTCTCTCCCCGCCATCAGCAGATTCTTCTGCACATCCATTCAGGAGCCTGCCTCCCAGGAATGTTGTTGATCTTGCACAGCCTGTTCCAATACCATCTCCAAATCCCCCAAGAAGGCCCATCCCTGCCAACTCCAGAAATTCTACTCCCAACTCCTCCCTGAAGAGAAGAAGGTGCCACTTCTGCAAACTGAAGATGGAAAGGACTACCTCCTAAATTCTGAGCCTGTCTGCCAGTGAGCATTTCTGTCCAATGAACTACACCAGCTATCGCAGAGTCTCCAGTTGGGCTATCTGATCAAGTTTGTGAAACCCTCTGTAGTCACTTCTTCAGATTAGTTAGGCTGAACCTTTATGGCCCTCTTTTTGTCACATAAAAGCTAGCCTGAACATTGCTTCCTTGGTCCCTTTATCTTGGATCTATCCTGGTCCCTGACTATAAAATGCAAGCCTTTTAGAAAGTCAGTAAAAAGTGATGCTGAAAAACTTCTCAACTCATATGCAAGTCAATTGTGCTAAGAAAACTAGCTGGGCAAATGGGTACATGAACAAGAACTTCAAAGAAAATGTGATTTCCCTTCCTCCTTCCCACTCCTGAGCAAGTCAGTCCTAGTGCCAGTAGCTGGGTCAGAGTAAGGTAGGAGGAGCCACAGTGACCCAGAATGAGGTCTCAGGGCCCAAGAAGGATGAGTTAACACCCATGTGTGAGGAAGCATCAAGGCCTGATGTGGGAGAATGGCCTGAGAGCGTTTTTGTCAAGTGTAAAATATGACAAAGACCATGAGAGAACAGTTATGTAGGGAGGAGATGCACCAGAGACAGAGAGATGATGTGCCAGCATATTCTTAGAAAAGTGAGCAGTTTCAGGGCTGGAAAAGTCCAAAAGTAGCTTGGGAACTCCTCTGATCAAGCAATGACAATAAGAGACCAATCAGAAGATACAGTAGTGTTAGACTTTTCACTGCTATGACAAATGCCTGAGGGAAACAATTTAAAGAAGAATTTGGCCCACTATTTCAGTCCATGGCCAGCTCACTACTTTTAAGCCCATGACAAGGAAGAAATATAATCTAATCAGGAGAAATCTGTGAACACCAAGAAACATCCTACATAAACTGCTGGGTAGCAACCTTCAAACTTGTCAAGAAAGGCCAAGACTGAAGGAAACTAAAGACATGACAAGATGTAATTCATTATTCTCGGCCAAGTCTTTTTATTTATGCAGGACATTACTGAGACTACTAGTAAAACATGAATATAAGGACACTAACTTCCTGGTGTTTGTGATTGTGTTGTGGTTTTATAAAAGGAAAATGGCCTCACTTGAAGGAAACCCACATGGAAGTAACTGTATACTAGGGCACCAGGTTGGCAATTTGCCTTCAGTTAGAAAAGAAGTTACTTTGAACTACATTTGCAACTTTTTTTGGGGGGGGGGTCCGGTCGTGGGGCCTGAACTGTGGGCCTGGGCGCTGTCCCTCAGCTCTTCAGCTCAAGGCTAACGCTCTACCACTTGAGCCACAGCACCATTTCTGGCTTTTTTCTTTTTTTGCTTATGTGGTGCTGAGGAATTGAACCCAGGGCCTTGAGCATGCAAGGCAAGCGCTCTACCACTGAGCCACCTTCCCAGCCCTGACATTTGCAATTTCTATATGCTAGTGTTTCCACATGTTTGTGTACCAGTCCTGGTGCTTTCCCTGAGCTTTTGGGCTCAAGGCTAGCTCTATCAGTTGAACCACAGCTTCATTTTTGTTTTTGTTTTTTGTGTTTAATTGGAGATTAGGAGTCTCACAGATATTCCTGTGTGGGCTAGCTTTCAATCATGCAGAATCCAGCCTCCTGAGTAGCTGGGATTGCAAATGTAAGCCACCAATGCTTGGCCAGATTTTTTTATTTAAAAATAATTGATTTGGGGGGCTAGGAAGGTGGCTCAGTGGTAGAGCACTTGCCTTGCATGCCTGAGGCCCTGGGTTCGATTCCTCAGCACCACATAAGCAAAAAGAAAAAAGCCAGAAGTGGTGCTGTGGCTCAAGTGATAGAGTGCTAGTCTTGAGCTGACAAGCTGAGGGACAGTGCCCAGGCCCAGAGTTCAGGCCCCACAACTGGACCACACACACACACAAAAATAATTGATTTGGTACAGGTTGACCCATTGTAATAATGAGATGTACAAGACACTATGTTGAAAATGAACTTTATAACTTGGGGGGGAGGGAGGTAGGAGTTGGGGAGGGAAAGGATGGTAGGAGAAAAACAAAGGAGGAGGTAACAATGCTCGTTAGGAAATGTACTCATTACCAATTACTCATGTAACTTTAACCCCTCTGTACATGATTTGTACAATAAAAAGTATGTAAAAATAATTGATTTGGATGTCAAAATATGATAAATCCTTAACAGATGAAAATCCCAAAATGCTCCTGCAAAAATCTAGCTTTTATAGCCAGGCATTGGAAGTCAGATTTGAGAAAATAATGTGTCTAGGAAATAAAACTCTGAAAGTATATATTTGTTCTTTGTTCGGCCTAAGAATCAGCACACTCTTCTAATTAACAAATTTTGTTAGCTACAAAGACCAAAAATCGATGGGCACAGTGATGTACACATAATCCTAGTATTTGGGAAGATTAAGGCTGGAGAAAAATTCCAGTGAGAACTTTTCTATTGTTATAGAAAACATTAGTTCTCACTTTAAATTGGTAAGTGGCCAACCACATAATAATTTTCCAAACTATCAGGCTTACTTCCCATGTAGGTCCTTTCCCAAATTATCTTGGTTTAATCCTGTCTAAGTGTGGAAAATGCCACACTAGTGGCAGAGGAGCTATCCAAAATTTGATCTCATATATATATATGTCAGTTGTGGCACTTGAACTGAGCCTGGCTGCTGTCCCTCAGCTCTTCAGCTCAAGGCTAGCGCTCTTACAGCATCACTTCTGCTTATATGGTGCTGAGGAATTGAACCCAGGGCCTCATGCATGCAAGGCAAGCACTTTACCGCTGAGCCACCTTCCCAGCCGCTGATCATATATATTTTTAGCCTTTTGACATCTACATAGCTATATAAGAAGGAATCCTTTACCAGATTTATTAACCAGGGAAATAACTTATAGTCACAGTGCAAGCCAGCTCACCACTGCCAGGGCCCTTCCTCTTCACTCTTCAAGACAATGGCATTGCTGGTATGTTGGCTATTTCTTGACAGCTCTATAGCCAAGGACATATGTGGATCAGAAGTATTGTTGCTGTGGTTCTGCATATCTGGGTCCTGTTTCTAGAAACCATATTTAAAAAATTGTCAGACAATATAGCATGTCAAACTTTACAAAGCTTCAAATCAATCTACTTCAAACTTTTAACAAGGCTTTATTTAAGTCAGAGCCATGCAGACAAGTTCTCAAGTATTGTTTCATGAGCTTAATTTTGTTGGGCAATGAACAACTGAATTTAAAATACTATGGCATGCAAAAAATAATGTATTTTATAATGAATGCCTTAAAGAATGCAGCACTTCCATTATATAAGACACAAAGTGAAAACAAAGGTAGCACCTATGCATGTCCAAACTACGATCATGCCACAACCCAACCATCCAATTGAGCCAATAGAACAGCTTATTCCTGCCACTGCAAAATGTTTTCTAAGTCACCTGAGATGAACAGAATGCAAGGATGAAGGAAGAGACTATACTATACACACATTTCTAGAACGTTTATGTTTCTCTTCTCTTTTCCACCTAATTGTGATCACATTGCTGCTTTAAAAAGATTTTTCGCAGTAAGCTCAGGCCCTGAGTTCAATTTTGATCCTTCTTTAATTTTCAAAGTAGGTTGAATGGACTTGAAGTTTACCACTTCCCTCAATAATGCATCCTTGACCACCCATTTGCCCACCTTTCAAATGCTGGACCTGTTTGCCTTCACATCTTGGCCTTCTTTAGTCTTCTACTTCCCTCCCTGTTTCTTAGGTGTCTGTCCTCTTCAATGTTATGACTCCATCTTCTCCCCTGACCTTGCTTCTCTAATAAATCCCTCCTGCTTGTTTGAAGGTCTTATCTCTTCATATTTTATGGCCCCTAATGGCAGATTTATTTTCAGCCCTTCAGTGTTTGCCTCTTGGCAAACAAGCCCACAAATCCAGTCTACAACCTCTATTGCCTACTGGACACTTCTACACCAACCCAGATAATGGGGATGATGGCATCATAGAACTTCACAGTTAACAGGTTCATTTGTATCATCCCATTGAATAACATAAAGCTCTTTTCTGAGTCCTGTCTGGTAGATGATCTGCTCACAGGAAAAATCTGCCACAAGGTGTTTCTATGGAAACTTATGTCCTAATCTTGCATCTCATTAAAGATTCAACAGTTAGCAATGAGGTGCCCTGAAAAGTGAAGGAAGTAGACTTGGCTAGCTCATCAGGATCTGAGTTCTAATCTCAGTCCCATGGGCTTCTTAGCTATGTGGTCCTATATTTTGACTTCCTCCTTTATCAAGTGGGAATCATAAAAAGCTAAGGTGACTGTTTTTCATTCATTTTGTTTTGTTTTGCAGTACTTGAGTTTGAACTCAGGGCTTTGTATTTACTATGCGGGTGCTCTTCCACTTTTGCAAGTCCCCATCACTCAGGATGATAAATTACCTGGGAAGTACATGTAAATTATGTGGCATGCTATCTATACATAGAAAGGGCTCAATAAATGGTGGCTACCCTTGTTCCAAATTCTTAAGCCTTTACCTCCGAGTCTTTGGCTCCATCCAAAACATCACTGAGAACTCGTATATATTCAGTTGCACCCTTAAGGATATCAACTTTACTAGGCTTCCTGTTTTGGGGAAGAAATGGCACTAGGGCTTTCAGCTTGGCAAAACCATGGTTGAGGTTTTTTATCTAGAAAACAAAAAGTCACAGTGACATAGAGAACAGCTAACTTGTATAGACATTCCTTAAAGCCACAGGAGGGGGTTAGGAGGGATGAACTCCAGCATTCTGGGAAGTGAATCTAAGCTGGCACAGGCCAAAGAGTCACATTTCCTCTACAATAAGGTCCATTGCAAGGGTAGTGAAGGGGTGCCCTCGCATCTCTGCAGGTTCGCAGGCTGGAAGATGTGTCTGTCTACACTGACCTCATTCTTCCTCCACTGATAACATACTCACTGTTCTATCCTTTAGAAGCAAGAGTAGTAGTTACCATTAACTACACTTCCCCATCATTTATTAACTTTACAAAAGTGTGTGAGATATTTCTGCTAAGCCTTTGCTCATCTGCAAAGTGGAAAACACCTACCCTCTATCTTTTGGGGTAGTGGCAATTATGTGACATAATGTACACACAAAATGCCTCACTCGGATCTGGAACATTTAAAATCCTCAACAGGTGCTACTGCTTCTGATAAGTACAATGTACCAATACCGACCTACTGAACCACTGCACCCTCAACTCAACCTTTTGCCCAATGAGGTAATGATACAGAGCCAAGTATGAGGCTGCCATGTTAATGCTCACATCCTTCTTCCTTGTTCTATAGGTTCTAGTACTCCAGCACTGAAGCCAGACCAATTATAATCATCTCCTATAGGACTCAGGCCTGGGACAGCAGATTCCTACTCCACCATAAAGCCAAAATATACCATAATGCCAATAAATATACTCAATAAAACTAACAGCTTCTCCTATCGTGGACCAAGCAGGCAGTGAATATAGCTAATTCACAAAAGAACTCAATAACTAGAAAAGAGTTGAAAGATTACACTTCAACAAATCAAAATACAAACTAAAATTAGATACCATTTTTCATGTGCCAGAATGGCAACATTTTTATCATGTCCAGCATCAGAAATAGCTTCAAAGAGAGAGACCATTCTTGTATTTTATAATGGGGATAGAAGTTACAAACTATTTTAGAAATCAACTGGACAGGGCTGGGAAGGTGGCTCAGTGGTAGAGCGCTTGCCTTGCATGCATGAGGCCCTCGGTTCGATTCCTCAGCACCACATAAGCAAAAAGAAAAAAGTCGGAAGTGGCGCTGTGGCTCAAGCGGTAGAGCGCTAGCCTTGAGCTGAAGAGCCGAGGGACAGCGCCCAGAGTTCAGGCCCCACGACCGGACCAAAAAAAAAAAAAGAAAGAAAGAAATCAACTGGACAATTTATATCAAAAATCATGAGCTGGACCTGGCATTACATGCTTTTAGCAATGGCCTACTTATGAGTCTAACTACTTGAGAGGTAAAGAGGATCTTATGTTGAATTCAAATCTCTTTGCACAGCTACTAAAATAGGGGATCTCAGTCCAAGGACAGCCTAGGTAAAAGTTCAAGACCCTATCTGAAAACTAATTGAAAAGCAGAAGGACTAGTAGTAGAGTTTAGCCTACTTGGAAAGCTCAAGGCTGGGAGAGTTCAATTCCAGTACTGAAAACAAAAACATGAAATTGTAATGTCTAGTAATTCTAATATTTTATTCTTATTTTAAGGCAATTGTCACACATACAAATTTGTATAACAGCAAAAAACTACACACATCACACTTTCCTGGTGATAGGGGAATACAATAACATGGTCCATTATATTAAAAACTCTGCAACCAAAAGTTATTCAGTCAAAAGACTGATATCTGAGTATCAAAGTTTGAACTAACCCTGGTAGAATATGTCAGTAAGACTCCATCCCCAATTAGCCAGTAAAATAATGGACTGGAGATGTGGTTCAAGTGGTAGAATACCAGTCACAAGCAACAAAAAATACCCTACTCTGTAAAAGACTACTTAAGAATGTGAGAACTGGTGCCAGTGACTCATGCTGTAATAGCTACTCAGTAGGCTGAGATCTGAAGATCATGGTTCAAAGCCAGCCCAGGCAAGAAATTCTGTGAGATTTTTATCTCTAACTAAACAGAAGTGGAGCTTTGGCTCAAGTGGTAGAGGGCTACACTTGAGCACAAAAGCTCAGGGTCAATGCCTAGACCCTCAGTTCAAGCCCCAGGCCTGGCACAAAACAGAAAAAGAAAATGAGAAAATGCTTTTCATAGTGCTAGGTGCAAAAGCTTAAATATTTAGTAAATGATCAATATTTATTAAATGATCATAATTTTATATACATGTCATCTAGAAGAAAGGACTAAAAGGATATAGATAGAGATGTTCACCACCATCTATTTGTGGTATGAAGCAGCTCATTCCATTCCCTCTTCAGGTACTTTGGTATCTTCCAAGTGTGTTAATTATCACAGAATAATAACTTTTAGTGGATAAAATTGATGTTTTTTGGCCTGAGCCGGGAACTCAAACTAAGTACCCAAGGCTTGCTCATTGGCTACCTCTACCAACTGAGCCACGCCTCCAACCCCAAAGCTGATTCTCCGGGAGGCAATTCTTTCCTGATAGAAAGGGCTGCTTCAAATATTAGATCCTAATCTCATTTTAGGGAGACCAAGTCAGATCACAGGCTTTTATGAAATGTCTGATAAACGTGTACTTCACTCTTGGAATTTTCTGTTTCCCTTATGCCTTCTGGTCCCTTTTCTTCATATTTTCCCCACACAAAACTCCATAAGTTGAGGTGGGAAGGTGGCTCAGTGGTAGAGCGCTTGCCTTGCATGCCTGAGGCCCTGGGTTCGATTCCTCAGCACCACATAAGCAAAAAAAGAAAAAAGCCAGAAGTGGCGCTGTGGCTCAAGTGATACAGCCTTGAGTGCTAGCCTTGAGCTGAAGAGCTGAGGGACAGCGCCCAGACCCAGGGTTCAGGCCTCACAAGCGGACACCCCCCCCCAAAAAAAAACTCCAGTAAGTTCACTGAGGCTAAATTATACATAGGCATCTAGGAAGAGCTCGAGTAGAATTTTCCCATCCTATGCATAAAGGTACTACATGTTCCCGTGTCAGCCTCCCCCTCCCCTCTCTAGGATAACCTCTGTGGGAAACCAACCCAAATCCTCTAACAGTTAACAAGGAGTTCAGACTTGACAAACCCGGTTCCTAAAAGCTACCCGCTGATAGAGCACAGGACCACTCAAATTGGTTTAAAAAGGTTCAGGCCCAGTATGACTGGGAAGTCACTTTCTCCTGATGGGTGGAGAGTCTGAATGCATCCTGGGATATTGTGCTCCATTTGGATTTTTAAAATGAAAAGTAGCTTCCACGCAGGCTCCTTACACTCTCTTGGCTTTGAGACCGGGACACAGTAGGCAGAGAAAAGAAGCAAGAGTCCCATTTGCACCCAAGTTCCCTAAGTGCCCACAGCTGAGACTAAAGGCAATGCCACGGGCCAAGCATTTTAAGACACCTGCTGAGGGGCTCTGTTTTATCCTCAGGCCTGTCTCCTTCATGAGTTCCGGAGGGTCAGAGGCCAGCGGCCACCCCAGTGACCACGGGCAAGCAGTCGGACGTGGATGGAGGACCAAGCCACTGTGATTCTTCTGGCCAGCTGGAGACTGCAGAAGGGATTCAGGGGGTCGAAGTCGCCAAGGGGGATGCACCAGGGGGTTGCGAGATCTACGAGGTGTCAAGTGGGGAGCTGGCCCCTTCCTGGGGCACATACACGAGGCAGCCGTGCCCAGGTAGCCCTGGGGCCCCTTACCCGCTCGCGCTCCTTGGCGTTGGCCACACGCCGACGCTCCAACACCAAGCCGAGGTCCTCGGTGGACGAGTAGCCGCCGGAGGGCATGCGCTTGAGCCTGCAGATGGCGGCCATCTGGGGCAGTGGGCCAAAAAACTGGTGGAGCACCTCCTCCAGCACCTCGGGCTGTGGAGTCACCAGGAGCAAGGGCACTTCAGACCCGGACTCCAGAGCAGCGTCCATGGCGACTCTGGGACGCATAGGCCGCGGTCGAAGCAGCCTTTTATCTGCTGCACCTGGGGCGCACGCGGCCTGCACGCGCGCGCATGGGGCCTGGCCCACCCCTGCACGAAGCCTACACAAATACACGAGGCAGGATACGCTACAGGTGTAAGGGGCCAGGCGGGGTCTGTCCAACTAGACTGCAAGCACTCTCCTCTACAGGCGGCAGGCTTAGAATCCGCTAACAAACCAGCTGCACAGGTGATTGTGGTTACAATGACTCGTGAATTACAGCATGAGTTCTCCAATGTGCCAGCTTACTACTACTGCGGTTGCTGTTGTTTTAAAGCCACATGCTGCGATACTGAGCTCCCCCAAATTCTGACTTAATCAGTTTGAGCTGAGGCCTGAGCTTCTGGATGTAACTGTGCACATGTAGGTGGACATACATTTATACAGAAAAAAAAGTACACAGTTTTTTGAAAAATTATTTTGAAATAAAAGCTGAAAAGCTACAAAAACAGTAACCAAGTGCACCTGTGCTCCCTTCAAGTGGGATTCCACAGAATCTCACATTTGTTTCAAGTCCTTTTCCCCCTTTCTTTCCCTCCCCCCCCCCCCGTGGCTATTACCATTATTCTTTTTCCAGACTATTTGAAAGTTTTTTTTTGGAAGGTAGGGATAGCAGAGTCTCACTAAGCTGCCCAGGCTGGCCTTAAATTTATGATCATGTCACCCTCCTGAATGCGAGGATTGTAAGTATAAACTACCACACCCAGCCCATCTTGATTTCTGTTGCTACTGTTTTGTCTTTTTCTGTCATAAGTATCTTCAAGAGAAATGAGAAAAGTCTTAGGTGTCCTTTTGAAGAGAAGAAATTATCTCCAGTATAGACTTTAAATTTTTTATTTAAAATTAACAAAGTAGCTTCTTCACCTAGGGAGAAGACATGCAGTAACTCTTCACCTTTCCCTGGGCGCCTCTCTTCCTGCATGCCCCCCTCCCCTGTCCACTGGGCCGAAACTGGAGTTAATATCTTTTTAAAAAATTTGTGTATATTATTTCACAAAGATGTTTCATTGTGAGAATTCCATACATTAATATAATTTACTTTGATCAATTAGGTTAGTGTCTTGGTTATACTGCTGATGGGCTTAACAGTGGATCAAAAGTATGCCTTCACAAATAAGAGAGAAGAAAGAGCACACCCTCCCATACTCTGGCTTGGTCCCTAGAGGACTGCTAGAGGTCATTTCCTCAAGGGACCCTTAGCTCAAACTTTTATTCTCATGCTGTTGGACTTCAAGCCATATGACACAGGAAGATCCCTTGAAGCCTTGAGAGAAGGTAGATGGAAGCATGGAGGGCTGTGGGTTGTGGTGGCTATAGAGGAGCGAGGCCTAGGGGATATAGCAGAGGGTAACGGTCAAGAGGGAATTAGCTTCTACAGCACTGGGTTGACCTTGAGGCAAGTCACTCAAACTCTTTAGGCCTCTTCTCCCCATCTGTTAGTGAGAAGAAGGTGAAGTGGAACAAAGCCCTCTAGAGAGGCAAGTAAGGAATCAGGCAGTCCACCTGAAAACCAATTGCAGTTGACCCTTGGACAGTGCCATGTATGACTAGCTGTCATCCTGTGAGGTAAGTCTATTTTCCCCCACTCTAGGTGTAGTCCCTTAGCTTTTTCACTCAAAACAAGTGCTCTACCACTTGAACCACAACTTCCTTCTGGCTTTCTGATGGTTGATTGGAGATAAGAGTTTCATGGACCTTCCTGCCCAGACTGGTTTGTACTATGATCCCCAGATTTCAGCCTTCTGTGTAGCTAAGATTTTAGGTTTAAGAAACAGGCACCCTGCCTCTATGTATTAATTCTATTTCCACAATAGGCCCAAGAAGGAGATGCTTTAGCTATTGCTATTTCACAGAAAAGCAAACATATAAAAGTCAAAAGAGAGAGAGAAAAAAATCTGTCTTTTTCAACTAGAAAGGGCAAAGCTGCTTCCTCTCCCTCATGTTATAAGTGATGGGTAAAGGGCAATGACAATTTCTGAGCCAGGGAGAAAGGTAGAAACTCTGCTATTGTACTCAAACACTGAGGGGCCCAGGTTGAGGGTGGCCTGAGCTCCAGTGCAGAAGCCGCTGCAATCATAGCTGGCTGAAGGGTCTTTGCTGTTCTGGTGACACTGTTTCAAAGATGAAACACATCAAGTGTCTTGGTGGGGGACACTTTGAAGAGGGCTTAGATTCCTAGTCCTGGCATCAGCTTTAAGAAAAAAAGATTTATATGGCAATGCAGGTACAGCTGGGGATTATTGCTTTTCCCTTTGATGGAGGTGGGGTAGTTAGATGGAGCAAAAAAAAAAAAATAGCTGTGCTGCAGACCCTCTGCTGCTTGGGGTCTCACCCTACATGAGGAAGTCAGATTGGCCTCCCCAAGAGGCCTAGCTGGCAGGCTCTTTTGCTATCCTAAAGCTCAGGAGCCCTCACATCAACTAGAGCAGCCCAAGTCTCCTTGTTCATCCTCTCACTGGGGCTTGGGCCCTCACTGGAATCTGAAGCTCAGGCTTTGAGCTGCAATGGGACTTGCTGGAAATAGTGGCAGAGCCATTTATAACTGGCACTTGGAGGTAAGAGCAACACAAAAGGGGAGGATCCTTGTAATAGGTATGATGCAGGCATATAGAAAAGGTTACCCTGAGCTCAAATAGTGCTTTAAAAAACACCATTCATTAGTTGTACAAGGTGGGGGTTCATTGTGCCATTTCACACATGTATCAAATGTATCCCAATCAATGTTTATCCCTTCCATAACTCTCCTTCATTCTTAAAACAATCTACCAGGTTTCACTCTTTTATTTTCATACATGCAAATAAACTATATGGAGCGCATTCATCCTCATTCACTCTGTTAGGCCTTCTTGATCCCATCAGTACCCACTCCCATCCAGGCCTGCTTTACTTTCTTTTATTTTTTGGGGGGGAGGCCGGTCGTGGGGCCTGAACTCTGGGCCTGGGCGCTGTCCCTCAGCTCTTCAGCTCAAGGCTAGCGCTCTACCACTTGAGCCACAGCGCCACTTCTGGCTTTTTTCTTTTTGATTATGTGGTGCTGAGGAATTGAACCTTGCGTGCAAGGCAAGTGCTCTACCACTGAGCCACCTTCCCAGCCCCTGCTTTACTTTCCTATCTCTCCCCCCTCTCCCTCTTCCTTCTCCTCTCCCTCCCCTCCCCCTTTTATTAATTGTACCAAGGGTATCTGGTATCTGAGTTTTAATATATGGACAATAAGTGTACACATGCAGAGTGGGAGGGGGGATTATTTGGAGAGGACAAAGTTTCTGACCAAGATCAAGCATAGTAATTATATCTGTAATCACAACTCCTTCAGAGGCAGGATAGAAACTTTGCAGTTTGAGGCCAACCTGGGTAAAAAGTTAGTGGAACCCTACCTTGAAGACAAAGCTGGGCAAGGTGGTTCATGTCATGGTTTATGTCTGTCCAAAGTCAGGCCTAGGAAAAAGTAAGACTATCTGAAAAATAATGGAAACAAAATGTCTGAAGGTAGAGCTCATGTAGTAGATCATTTGCCCAGCAAGCATAAAACCCTCAGTTCAAATCCCAGTACTGACTCAAAAATAGTAACTATAAAGCTACTTGTTAAACAAACTTTTTCTCTAACCTATTGACTTTCCTCATCCTCAAAATCCTGTTAACACATTATGTATAATGTATCAACTGTCACTCTAGTTAAACTTTTCTCTGTCCCCAGAAAACCAGACCCAGGCACTTCATGACAACTATGGGGTCTTTGCCTGCTCATTTTGTGTGGGTCAGGTGCTTCCCTAAATCTCATGTAGGACCCAGATTTCCATCAGGTTGGGTGCTCAGACCAAGAGGAGACTCAGGCACTGGAGTGTCAACAGCATAACTCACATGCTGGCAATTGTCAGCAATCCATGTCCCAGCACGTGGCAGCTTTGGGTGGCGTTCCCACAGTGGAGGCAGGAAGGCAGGATTGTCTAATCCAGGGTGGCAAGCTGGCCACTTCCCCAAGTCAACTGAGGACTTCTGGCTCCCCAGACAGCTCCAGTCAGTCTGTGAAGAAGTTATCCTCTGCCTGTGTCTTTAGGAAACTGAGAGTGGACAGCAGGACATGAAGATTGACCCTGGGGTGTTTGCAGGAAGGGCCCCTTTATATTTGTCTGCTCCTGTCCCACAGGAGGAAGATCCACCGGCCCAACAGAGACATTCAAGCTAAATCCCTTGAAGGGTGAATGGAGGCCCCTGGAAGAGGCTGGATCCAGAGACACAGCTCTCAAAGTTTAATCATGAAATGAGACCAGCTCACAGGATGGAAAAAGAAATGTCTTCAGAGTAGTTTAAAGGCTGGAAATCCAGCCCTGGGCCCATCTGGACTCCAAGGAAATCCAGAGAACAAACAGGATGGCAGGAACTTCCTGGGTCTTTATATTGGGAAGAAGTCCCTGGAGTCTTTCGTAAATCTCTGCTGTTTTCCACAAAGTAGGTAAAAATTACTAGCTGTAAAGCTCTTAAAGAAAGATGTGCTTGTTTGGAGAGAGAAGGGACAGTCAAGGAAAGAACCGTTTAGAGAGAAACGTGTGATAACTGTCACAAGAGACAAACAAGCACAAAACCTTGTTCATTCAGTGAGACTTTATGGAGGATCTACAGCCTCCCAGGCCTGGCAGCTGAGGGGATACAGAGGCAAGGCAAGGGTTCTGCTCTGAAGAGTCATTGATCCCACTGGGTTACATAGCACAAACATGTTCAAAAGTGTTCAATAAAAAGACAAGGCAAGAAATAACGAACGGCCAATGAAAAGCCCTAGAGAACAGGTTGGGTTCAAAGGCCTTTAGAAGTGGAGTGGAGCGGAGTCCAACATTGCAGGTAGGAGTGACCCCTCAGTTCTGGGCAGCCTCAAGCCACAACGAAGTCCCTGGGCTTCTTGCAGACCCAGGGATAGGAGGCGCTGCAGTATATGTCATTCCATTTCTTCTGAATTTGCACGCAGTCTTCCCTCTCCCCGTTCTTGTGTAGCCAGTTGTCTGGCTGATTTGTTTCCCAAAACCTGGAAACAACACAGCTTTATTCTGTTAGACAGAGCAAGTGTCCCTTCCTTTGCACTGGCAGAAGGAGCTGACACAATACTGATGTAGATCCCTCATCCCTTATGTCCCAAGATGGGAGCAAGGTGAGGGCCAACAGAACTCTGAAGATGGTTCACTGAAGCTCACTGAGGCTGCCCTTAGTTATTGAAGATCTGGGCCAGAAACGAACCTATGATGCTGCGAGCCCACCCCAGAATTCGAACTAAGAGGCTATCCAGTGAGAGTAGAGGCCCTTGGGATCAGATAAAGTAGAGCATAGGGTAGAAAGCAAAGATTTTAAAAACTTTAAAAAAGGTAGCGGGGAGCCTCAAGCAGAAAGATCACAAGTTTAAGACTAGCCTGGGTGACATAGCCAGATTAAAGCCAGCCTGGACTACATAGTGAGACCTTGTCTCAAAAACAACAACAACAACAACAAAAGAACAAAGAACAAAAACCAAAAATGCAACAAAACAAAAAGCAAAAAGACCCACCCACAGACTATCAGCTATAGGACCTATCCTTTCCCCAAGGCTCTCTGGGAGAAATCATGCCTCACCACACATGGTTTACACCACATATGCATAATACACCACACATACCACGTACACATCACACATCATATACATGATCATATACACATCATATACACCATACGCCACATGCACGTCATACCCAACACACACCACATGTACATTATACATCATATATCCAGACTACATACCCATCACTCATGCATCATGCACCCCACACACACCACACACCTTATACATGTATCATGCATCCTATACATCACACAGCATACACCACAAATACCATATATGCATCACATATAAATCATATTCCAACTCATATACTACATACACATCCCACATCATATGCCACCCCATATCATACACCACATATACCACATGCAACACTAATACTCACTGGGCATGGACACACAAGACAGGGAAACATGAGTCTCTAGCCAGGCCTGCCAAAATAATATAGCAACTTGACTCACTCCCTGCTTTCTGTGCTGTTGAATGGTGTCCCATCCACCCAGTACCAGGAGTCCTCGGTGTCCTTGTCAGTGAGGCCGATCCAGTGGTGTGCAGAACTTGTGAAATATACCATGAAGTCCTATGGAAAAGAGGTAGGACTGTTCATGTGTGCCAGTAGCTGGTTCTCGAGGCTGTCTTTTCGCTAGCACTGGGACATGAAGCCTGCTTCTCTGCAGGAACTAGGCCACTGCCTTTGCTTTCTATGTTTTGTTGAGGCATAGGCCAACAACCACACCCTGCCCATGAGAAGCCCGGCTTCTCTTGTACTGATTAGCCATAAAAAGCTCCTGTTCTTGATGAGGGGTATAGCTTTACTTGGACAAAGATGCATTTGGCAGTTGAGAGTATGGCTCGTGGTATTTGTCTAGCATTCATGCAGTTCTGGATTCAGTACAACCAAAAAGAAAAAATACGAGGAGGGAAGAAATGTTTTACAAACAATATAACCTTCACTGACCCGATAACAATAGCCTGATTAACTTCAAGGAGTGGATCATTCTATAAGTTAATTGAACCAAAGCTATTGCAGCCCTTGTTAATAACCTGGCAGGTTCTGGTAAAGATCCTTAACCTTTATCGGATAAATAGATGGTCTTCCTGGAATATTGCTTATTGTGGT
The DNA here is from genome assembly GCF_024711535.1 of Dipodomys merriami. Taxonomy (NCBI): domain Eukaryota; kingdom Metazoa; phylum Chordata; class Mammalia; order Rodentia; family Heteromyidae; genus Dipodomys; species Dipodomys merriami. Next base: position 398,647 of record NW_027205270.1, read on the forward strand.
CCTCAAATATGGAGTAGTGCATCAGCTCTCTAGAAGGCTCAGATCTCGTGCTCAGGAGCCCTTCATAGCCATTGGGTTAACTGACACTTACATCTATACTAAAGGCCAGAAAGGAAGTTTATCAGGAACTCCATGGCACAGAAAGGACACACCTTCCCAACAATTGAGAGCAGTCACTTGGTACCACCTCTCTCTGCCCTCCCTTCTTTCCTGCTCACCTCTGCTGAACCCTGGACATCTTCTTTCATCATTGAGTATGTGCCAGGTACTGTTCAAGCTTCCTCCTCCAGTACAAAGCGCTCCTTGGAGCTCAATAAATATTACATATACATGTATGCACACACATTGGGATATGATTAATTATATAGTAGTCTAGTCATTCACATACTGAAGCCAAAGTCAGATATGCTTAGGAATGGTGGACAAAGGCTCAATCGCTATGTAAAGATAATCATATAAAATAATATTCTATGAAATGGACCCTAAGAAAAGGAAACAGGAGACATTTTTTAGTCTCCACTGGTGCTGTTTTTGTTCTCTTTTCCTTTTATCTTGTTTGCTAGTTTGTTTGTGTTTGGGAGGATCAGGGAGGGCACATAAAAGATGGAACAAGGGTGAACAGTATTATATGGAAAATGAACTGGATATCTTGTGGGTGGGGAAAGAAGGGAAAAACTGGGAGAGAGCAATGGAAGGGCAGACATGGTTCAAAAAGAATTGTACTCATTACTCATTACCTGATTCATGTAGCTATAACCCTCTGTATATCAACTCTACAATAGCCATAAATATTCATTTAAAAAATCCCACCTGACTTGGAGAGTTGAAGGTCTCCACAGCCACACCACTGAAAGGATAAAAACCAAAGCACCCAGATCTCTGGTCACACACCAACATCCCCAGCCGATGCCACCCTCACCCACATCCCGCACCTGCTCCTCCTGAGAGGTCACTGATGCCAAGTGAGCTCCCTGGGACACACAGAACTTCTCAGCCTCGTGCCAAGACTTCTTCACTTGAGAAAAATAATACAAGTTTCCCTTGTGGGCCTTCCAGCCTTCCAAGGCCAACTGGAGAAGTTGATCTGGAGCAAAGATTGTGGAGAGAGAGAATCAGAAACAGATAGTGGGTGATCCAATGCTGACCTTTCTGTCCCAGAGCTAGCCACTTAGGTTCAGGAGCCCAGGCCATTCCTGAAAACAGAGCTCCAGGGCAAGGCCAGAAGGCTATAGCCTCATCTCACTACACAATCCTGCAAGCAGCTTTCGGCATCCAAGCGTGGAGGTCCCTCCTGGGAGACTGAGCTGTGCCACCAGTCAACACTCTTTTTCAGATGCCTGCTTTCTGGCTGTGCTGGAGCCACAATGTCCTCTCCATCCTTGACTCTTTCTTGACTTTTTCTTTCTTTATAGCCTCCTTCCAGCCTTCCATCTTTTCTGATTGCATCTCCATCCATTTCAGCTGCTCACATCATAGCCATCACATTCAAAACACTGATTTCCCATCTTGCCAGCTGAAGACTGGCTTTCTGTGTGCCCCCTGGTCTTCTCCATGCTGTCTCATGTAGCCACATCCCACTGTAGAAACCAGAACCAATAATATCCCATGTCTCCAGATCCATGCCTGAAACCAGGCCTGTCTCCTTCTCTAGACGACCTATAAAATGAGAGCCATAACCACCCCCCCAACATCCCAAACTCAGCAGGTGAAATCACCCCATTCCCATGCCTCTTCTATTTCCAACCTCAGTCTGGACACAGCCTATGGAGCCTCCTCTTTGAAGTTCCTGGAGAGAAAACACAAGTCCCAGGCCCTTCCCCATCTACCCTGTGTCTCCCAGGCTACCCACTTTCCTCCCTAGCTCAGTGTTATTCAAACTGTACTCTCCAGCCCATTAGTAAATTGTGAAAAGCATACATATTAGATTGTAGTGGCTCTCGCCAATAATTCTAGCTGATACTCAGGGGGCTGAGACCTAAGGATCACAGTAAAAGCCAGCCTGGGCAGAAATGTCCAGGAAACAACTATCTCTAATTAAGGAGGTGTGGCCATCCTTAAGTGAAAAAAGTAAGCAATGCATGAAGCCCTGAGTTCAAGTCCCACTACTGACCAAAAACTCAAAAAAGGAATAGATTCAGATTGTAAAGTATCAGAGTGTATTGACACAGTAAATTTTGCTTTTTGTAAAAGTGTGTCTGTAATTCGACTGGCTTACAGTGTAATATGAATTTCATGCTATGATTTCATTCAAACTGAGACCACCACTGCTGGAGCCCCTGTCTTCTATGCTTTTAGTCTTTACCTTATGAAGTTGCCTTCCTTCACCAGGCTTTCATGTCTCCATACTTCTGAACTTACCATTCTCTTACCCTATTATCTGGCAAATAACTACTAATCCTTCAAGACTCCATTCAAAAGCCATCAACTCAATAAAGTACCATCTGATGTTTTTTCATGAAAGATGTCTCTCTCTCTCTTTACACACACACACACACACACACACACACACACACACACACACACACACACACACACACACACACACACACACCTTCAGATTTCTTCTTTGTTTTTGCCCCTCCTTCACCCTGGTTCCCAGTATCAGCTTCTTACTCCTTACCTCTTACACCTGTCTTCTATACAAGTCTGCCAAAAACTTGGCAAAACTACAGGACACATCATATTCATTTTTCTTCCCCTGGAACTTGATAGGGCCTCAATAAAATGGCAATGAGTGCATAAACACAGAGCACTTTATTAAAATTCTTTTATTATGTTCCAGTATTGGGGCATGAACTCAGAGCCTCATGCTATCACTCGTTTTTTCTATGTTTTTGTGCAAGGCTAGTACTTTACCACTTGAGCCATGTCTCCACTTCTGGCTTTTTGCCAGTTAATTGGAGATAAGAATCTCACAAATAGGCTAGACACTGGTGGCTCATGCCTTAATTCCAGCTACTCAAAAGGCTGAAATCTGAGGATTGTTGTTTGAAGCCAGCCTGGGCAGGAAAGTCCATGATATTATTTCCAATTAATCACAGGAAAAAAAAAATGAAAGTGGTACTGTGGCTCAAGTGGTGCTAGCCTTGAGCAAAAGGTGCCTAGGGACAGTTTCCAGAGTTCAAGCCCCAGGACTGGCAAAAAAAAAGAAACATAAAAGTGATGAAAGGGATGGATTGGGAGAGATGTATAAGAATGTTGAGGGCTGGGAAGGTGGCTCAGTGGTAGAGTGCTTGCCTTGCATGCATGAGGCCCTGAGTTTGATTCCTCAGCACCACATACACAGAAAAAGCTGGAAGTGGTGCTGTGGCTCAAGTGGTAGAGCAGCTCACCTTGAGCTGAAGAGCTGAGGGACAGTGCCCAGGCCTAGAGTTTAGGCCCCATGACCGGCAAACAACAACAACAACAAAACAAAAATATTGAAAGGGGTGACATTGGTCAAGATGCATTGTATTCATAAACTGCTGTGTTAAATGGCAACAATGACTTAAAGGTTGTGGGAGAGAGGGAGTACTGGGGTTTGAACTCAGGCACTGTCCCTGAGGTTTTGTGCTCAAGGCTGGTGCTCTACCACTAGAGCCACAACTCCACTTCTGGCATTTTTGGTAGCTATTTCAAGATAAGAAGAATCTCATGGGCTTTCCTGCCCGGGCTAGTTTTAAACCTTGATCCTCAGATCCCAGCCTCCTAAGTAGTAGGATTATAGGCATGAGCAACTGGTGCCCAGCCTAAAATGCTTTACATGTCACCTCATTTGATCTTCACTGTGGAACAAATATTATTGTCTCCACTTTTAAGATGAGAAAAGCAAGGCTCAGAGTTAGTAAGCAGTTTATTCACCATTCTTTCTTCCTTTTTTTTTTGTCCAGTACTGTGGCTTGAATTCAGTGCCTTGAGCTTTTCCTTGGCTTGCTTACCTGATAGGCACACTACCAGTTTAATTATGTCTCCAAACCAGCTTTTTGTACATTAATTGGAGATGGAGTTTCCTGGATTCTCCTACCTACGTTGGCTTCAAACCTTACTCCTCTAGATCTCAGCCTCTCAAGTAGCTAGTATTAGAGTCATTAACCTCCTTCCCCCAGCTACATGTTCAACATTTCTAATGGCAGGGTATCAGTACCTAGCCCATACATCCTTATTTCAAATTCCTGTCATATGCAGTTGGTTTACCACCTCTTTTGTCCCTGGCCAGATCATAAGCACCTCTGGAGAAAGTATAATGCTCCAGTGTTATCATCACCACTGCCTGTTTCATTGGGTTTGGTCTCATCTCAAGCACCCATTTCCTCCCCAGAGACAAACATGTTAAACAAAAGGACTGAAGGGACAAAAGACTCTAGTCTCTTCCCTCAGGACCCCTCCCCATCAGAACTCCTCCCTGTCACTTACTTTGCTTCCTCAGCTGCTCCTGCAGAGCATCAGTCACAGGGAGGTTTCCCGGGTGACTCTGTTCCTCCTGGATCTTGGTAATGAGAGCCTGGATATTCTTCAAATCCTCCTTTAACCTCTGCATCTCAGCACTGGTATTCTGTAGATTTCTCTCTAACACCTGGGCCCGGGAATTTAAGGCTTCAACATCCTCTTTTCTCGTTTGTATGGTCTGTATCTCTCTGTTGGCATTTCTCAGCTCACTATTTAGTACCTGAATCCGGGAGTTTAAGGTATTGATGTTTTCTAGCTTTGCTTTTATACCTTGAACCTGAGCATCTGCCTTCTCCAGGCGGCTGTTAGCTACTTGCATCTGGGCAGTAACAGTTGCCAATTCTGTTTTTAACAAGTTTATTTCAGGACCAATCTTTTCTAAGCGACCTTTCAGTGCCTGGGTCTCAGCTCTGGTGCTGTCTAACCTGACTTGAAGAAGGGTCTGGGTCTGGTTGTTTAGAGCATTTGCTTTTTGCAGACTTCCCTTTAAGCTCTGAATCTCAGTCTGAGCTTCTTCCAAACTACTTCTTATAACCTGGTCCTGGGTCCTTAATTCATTGATACTATCTAGATGACCTTTCAAAGCATGGATTTCAGCATTTGCAGTCTCTAAACTACTATTTGCCCACTGGGCCTGGTCATTTGCCATTTCCAATCCTGCCTTCAATGTGTGAATCTCGGCATTGGCACTCTTCAAGTCTCTGCTTAACACCTGGAGCACAGTGCTGGTGTTCTCTGAGCTGTTTTTTAAGAAATTCTGCATCTGGGAAGTTGAAGAATTTGCCTTTTCCAGATCTCCTTTCAGCCTCTGGATCTCCCCACCCGTCTCCTCCAAGGAACGTCTTAGCACCTGTGTCTGAAAACTCCAGACACTGGCATCCTTCAGAGCACCTTTTGACATCGGGACGGCAGCAGAGGCATTTCCCAGATGACCCTCGAGGACTTGGATTTGAGCACTGGCATTCTCCACTCTGCACTTCAACATCTGGATCTCCATGTGCCAGGAACTGGAATTTACCATGTGGTCTTTGAATATCTGGATAGCAGTTTCCACCTCTGCCACCCTGTCAATGGAATGGTGATCTGGGGGGAAAGAAACAGACAAGGCAGCCAAAGACACTCATTATGTGAGATTGTAATCAGAATGTTCTTCCAGATTCCCAGAGAAACATGTATGGTACATCCCTGAGGGTTCAGTCAGCTGGATGGATGGTCACTGCATTCACCCAGACCCTGGGTCCACATGAGAATGTAAACCAAAAACCAAAGTAAATGAAGACCTACTAGCTGCCACAGATGAATGAAGGGTTGGAAAGGATTACTTTAAACTAGCCTCTGAGAATCAGGTGATAATACATCTGGCTTTTTTTTTTTGTCAGTCATGGACTTGAACTCTGAGCCTGGGTGCTGTCCCTCAGCTCTTCAGCTCAAGGCAAGCACTCTACCACTTAAGTCACAGTGCCACTTCCAGTGGTTTATTGGAGATAAGAGTCTCATGGCCTTTCCTGCCCAGGCTGGCTTTGAACCACAATCCTCAGATCTCAGCCATCTGAGTAGCTAGGATCACAGGCATGAGCCACAGGCTCCTGGCTCTGACTTATTTTTTATTGTAATTATTCAACTTAAAAGTAACTAGTTATATTGTAAGATCTTAAAGTTTAATTCTACTGAGATTTTGCTATGGATGGGTTATTATGAGGAAATAGATATGAATAAAGCCCAGAGTAAGTTCAATAATGTTTTAAAACTGGTATACATTACTTCCTAAAAGTGTATAGACCACAAACATAAATTTTGTCCTCACAAATCCCATGTGAGGAATGGGGGAGGCAGAAAAAAAAGTATTTTCCTAGAAGGAAGTATGGTGTTTAATCCAAAAGTCCAGGAAGGAGACATGCCATACAAGTGACACTCGACCTCTGCTGAAATGGCCTTTTAAAGGGCCAGTGCTCCAATGTTACATGGAGAAAAGACTCCTACAGAAGAGTTCAGGGTCCTTACCACCACCACCCACTCTGGTACTGCTGGTATCTTTGGCTCCCCTCACAAACTAGGATCCAATCTTAGACATTCATGGTCACCTTACTGCAGAAATAGAGGGAAGAACCCAAGTAGGCAAAGACCCTTCTAGAGTACTCATGTGCTGTTCTACACATTCCATCCAGGTTTGCAAGTTCAGGTGGCCTTTGAAAGTGTGGAAGGCTCAAAGATTCTACCTTACAAGATGGATGAATACAAACAGATGAATGCAATCAGATGGAGAATCCAGAGGTGCAGCCATACAAATATGGACAAGGGCAATTCATGGAGAAAAGATCATCTTTTCAAAAAACACTGCCAAAATACTAGGACATCTACATGCAAAAGAAAAACAAAACCATTTATCTATCCCTCATGTGACTATACAAAAATTTCTAAATGTGAACTCAAAAAACTATGAAAGAAAGCAAAAAAGGAACATCTTTGAGACTTTGACTTGAGCAACGTTTTCTCACATACAAGACCAAAAGCATGGGCTGGGAAGTTGGCTCAGTGGTAGAGTGCTTGCCTTGCATGCCTGAGGCCCTGGGTTCGATTCCTCAGCACCACATAAGCAAAAAGAAAAAACCCGGAAGTGGTGCTGTAACTCAAGTGGTAGAGCTCTAGCCTTGAGCTGAAGAGCTGTGGGACAGTGCCCAGGCCCAGAGTTCAGGCCCCATGACCGGACCCCAAAAAAAAAAGACCAAAAGCATGATCCATTCCAGAAAAAAAAAAAAAAGAAAGAAAAGAAAAAAAGGGGCTAAGGGTGTATAGCTCAGTGGGAGAGCACATGCTTAGTATGGACAAGGCCCTGGGCTCAGTCCTCAACACTGAGAAAAAAAAGACAAATATAATTTATCAAAATTAAAACCTTGGAAGAGACTGAGAAATGAAGTCACAAACCGAGAAAATGTGTGCAAACCACATGACTGGTAAAGGATTTTAAAGGAGTGAATATATATGGTCCCTTTTATATGAAGTGTTAGGAAAAGCAAATTTTACTTTAGTTATTACATAGAAGTGAGTGGTAACCTAGGATTGAAAAGTGTGGGAGAGGGAGGAACCACAACGAACGACAAGGGCCACAAGTAAACTCTGGCAGAGAACTATGACTCTGTCCCTTACCTTCACATGGTTGATGGTTTCATGAGCACATACACACATCAAAATTCATCAGACCATATGCTTTAAAGATGGGTGTTATAGATTATATATGTATATATACATACATATATACAATGTATCTATTATATTTTTAAAGCTATTTTTCTTTTTCTTTTCTTTTTTTTGTCAGTCATGAGGCCTGAACTCAGGGCCTGGTCGCTGTCCCTGAGCTTTTTTGCTCAAGGTTAGCATTCTACCACTTTGAGCTACAATGTCACTTACATTTTTTTGGTAGTTAATTGAAGATAAGGGTCTCACAGACTTTCTTGTCCAGGCTGGCTTCAAACCTCAATCCTCACATTTCAACCTCCTGAATAGCTAGGATTACGGGCGTCAGTCACTGGTACCCAGCCTATTTTCATTTTTGTTCTAAAAAAGACTGCTTTTTTAATGAGGAGAATGGAACCCATTCAAAGATCTGGGGGTATTGAAAGAGAAGCTAGTCCCAGGATTTATACTCCTCAATGCCCCAGGTCCCTCCCAGCCCCCAGCCCCTCTTGGCTGCTCACCTTTGGGTTCCACAGGTAACTGTCCAATTTTGTTGTCTTCCAGAAACAAAGAGCTTGAAGCTCTTTGGAGACAAGATCACTCTTCAGTTCAGGGTTTTGTGGCTGCAGAGCTGAAATACCCCATTCCTGGGTTACTGCTATCCTCAGCCCTGATCTGGGAAAACAGGATGCCCTATACCAGCTAGGGTATTAGAAAGAGGAAGATGGAGTTTCCTTCACAAGCCTCAATTATTGGGAGGCTTCCTTTGCACAGTGGCCTCTCTCTGCTCCCAGGGCCAACAGAGCAGCCTTGGAATGACCCTTTGGGGAACAGCAGGAGTCAGAGAATGTGCAGCTGGTACCCTTTGGGCCCTTGTACAGGAATAAGGAGAGAGAATCAGTAGAGTTCTGGACACTTTATAACTCACCCACTACGAAGAGAGCCACCAAACAGGAGATCACAATCCCAGCCATGCACACCAAGGCAATCTGAACAATTCTTGACATCCTGGGGGCTATCAATGCCGCTGATGTGGAGTTCAGTCCTGTAGAGTAGAAGCCAGAGTCCAAGATGAGAGAAGGACTGGGATAGTTGGCCTGTCTGACCCAGGCTCCTGGTCTGTCCAGTGGGGACAAGGACACCTGCCACACTTCTCATCCAGATGGCAGCAAGGTGAAAGCACTCTTTGGTGTTCACAAAAGCCAACTGTGAGTCACAGTAGCAGCCCAAAGGTCAAGAATACTGCCAAGACCCCAAGACTCAAAGTCTCAAGAAGGGAGTGGGGGTACTCGGAGAACAAAACCTGGTTGTAGAAATCCACAGAATTGTCATTTGAATGAAAGAAGAAAAGGAAGGAAAGAGAGTTGAGGGAGGGAGGGAGGGTAGAAGAAGGAGACAAGACAAAGACACCAAACAGGAGCCCAGACCCAAGGCTCAGAGCCAATCCTGCTCATGGACTCTAGCTAAGGTAAGAGTCACCCTCTTGGGGGCTAAGTGCTGATCCCCATACAGTGACAGTCCCGAAACCTTCACTTTGGGCCCTGCAACCATTAATGCTCTGAAAAAAGCCATTCCTGAACCTTCTTGAGATTTATTAGCAAGAGAGGATGCACTAACGGTAGCTCCTGGAGCTCCAGAGCCTCCATGGGCTCAGCTGGTATACAGAGCTGGAGTTCAAACCCAGATCTATCTAAATTCAAAGTCCTTTCTATTGCCAGATTACTTACTATGCCCAGAAAAAAAGGAGTCTAGGAAGATTTTATGCAGACACTGGGCCTGCCCAGAGCTCTAGTCCTTTGCCTGACTCACATTCTGTTTACTGTGCAGTCCAAGGACTGCCAAAGAGGGGTACTGGGCAGGGAGACAGGCAAGGAAGGCCCTCTGTTTTCTCACCTCGAGGATGCAAGGAAACACAATGGTTATCTGTGCAGAAATGGGCTGTTTCACCATTCACCTCTAAGTCCTTCATCTTGCAAAGCTACCATCAGTCACGGGCCTGCAAAAAGACTGTCCTGCATGCAGAGATCCCTCCGATTTATAAGCTCCTGATGAGGTCATGACCACTTCACAGCTTTGCCTCCCTTTCTATTGACTCTGCAGAAATCCAAACCAGTGCAACCCTTACCCTCAGGATCCTAGGAGGCTGGCTGTCAGCCCAGGGCCCTAGTCTCTTCCTCTTCCCAATAGCACCTCCTCAAAGTCCCACACACAAGCCTCTGCTTCCAAGTCACAAAGTTACTTGATCTCTGGGGGTCAACTTGGGAAGGGACATCACTCAGTTTTATAGAAAAAATATTCTGTGATTGCATTAGACCCTTACTCTTAGTCCCAGTTCCTCCAAACTAAAAGGCTAACAGGTTAACTAATCAGTGTGCAGAGGAGGGTCTAGCTGGAAGCAAGATGAGTAGGTGACTCTGCTCATTGAGAATCTCATAACTCATTTACAGGAAAGGACCTCAGGTAGCTTTAAAATGTGTTTGTCTTTGTCCTGCATCCTGGCCTAGAGCTCTACCAACCCTATTTCCTAAATGACAGGAGTGTCTTTGGGCTACATCTGAATTTATGTTAATGAAGTGGCTCAGGTGCCCTAGACAGTTTAGGATAGTAGGATGGCAGCTAGTCCCAGAAAGTCCAGAGTGTTTTGGGCAATGGAACTTACAGCTACCCACCCTCACTCCCTATTCTCAGATGTTTGGGGAGGGAGAGGAGAGGAAATGGATTTATAAAAACTTAACAGGGGCTGGGAAGCTGGCTCAGTGGTAGAGTGCTTGCCTTGCATGCCTGAGGCCCTCAGCACCACATAAGCAAAAAGAAAAAACCCGGAAGTGGCACTGTGGCTCAAGTGGTAGAGCGCTAGCCTTGAGCTGAAGAGCTGTGGGACAGCACCCAGGCCCAGGGTTTAGGCCCCATGACCGGACCCCCCAAAAAACAAACAAACAATGAAAGGCCAGGCATGGTGGTACAGACCTGGAGTCCTACCTGTTCAGGAAGCAAAGATATGGGGAACAAGGTCTGAGGCTGGACCACAGGCAAAATTACAAGCCCTTACCTGAAAAACAACTAAAGCTAAAAAGGACTGGAGGAATGACTTAAGTGGTAGAGTGCCTATCTAGCAAAAATGAGGCCCTGAGTTTAAACAGTGGGGGGGGGGGGGGGTGCGCGAAGGGGGATGGAGAGCACAGAGCTATCGGAAATAAGTAGACCTGCAGAGCTCCAGGATGGTGAATACATATGTGTACAGGGAGTGGCCTCACTCTAATTCCACAAAGACAAAGTCTTGTGCTCAGGACCCATCTGGACTTTGTCCTGTATCCTTCTTGTTGATAGTATTCTTTAGAATAAACTCTAATGTCAGTCTAGTGTTTTCCTGAATTTTGTGAGTTGTTCTAGTGAATCATCAAAAGTGAAGTGGCAGCCGGGCACCAGTGGTTCATGCCTGCAATCCTAGCTACTCAGGAGGCTGAGATCTGAGGATCACAGTTCAAAGCCAACCCGGGCAGAAAAGGCCACGAGACTCTTATCTCCAATTAACCATCAGAAAACCAGAAGTGGCACTGTGGTTCAAGTGGTAGAACGCTCGCCTTGAGCTGAAGAGCTGAGGGACAGTGAGTGCTCAGGCCCAGAATTCAAGCCCCATGATAAACAATAACAAAAAAGGGAAGTGGCATCATGGGATCCTCCAGCTTTGTTGTCAGCCAGGCAAGAAGTGTGGATTCCTGGCAATTCTTCTTGTCACAGCTTCTGAAGTAGAAGCAGCCTTATAATACAGACCCCTTAAGAGTTGAGAACTGTTATAACTCAAGGATTCAGTGTCTGAGGTCAGTAGAATTGCTGGATGCCCAGCTGATGTCAGGAAGTACATTTGATTTCAGAAGTACTGTCAGAAAATATAAGCAGGGACCACTTTGATCTAAGATCTCAGCTCTAAAAGATTGGATCTATGACTCTGGGATATGAAAATAATAACTGGTAGCTAAGACCGGTCCCAATGCATTTATTTTCAATGAGATCTATAGCTTACTCTCAGGATAAATAAATACTGCTTCAGGGGTTCCTGCTGCTTGGTAGGTCTAAAATTAGGAGAAAGAGAAGCGAGGAATCCCAGTGGATGGTGCTGTGGAGCTGTGCAAGCCCATTCCCACTAAGGGAATAAACAGGGGAACAGTATCCCCACTAGCTGGCCAAGGCTCCCCTCCCAAAATCAGTTCTGGAAAGGCTGGCAGGTTCTTATCTCTTGGCTCCCACTTTCCCCCATTACTTCATATTTTTACAGTCTACATGACATAGTTCAAATTTTCTCCAGGTCATAAAAGTATAGTTACACTAATAGGGTCTCTCTTAGAAGCTTGCAAATGGTTGCTTCGTCCTCATTGTGTGGGTAGGTGTGAGTTTTCTTCATCCCCAGTTCTTACATCTCAGTTCAGTGTCTTTTTCACAAATCTTGAGATTAGCCTTCAGTAGCCCTTGGGAACTGACTAAAAAGACTACAGACTACTGATGGAGAAGCCACACTGAAAGAAGCCAGGACCTCAGTGTGGTAAGACAAATGTATGTTATAGCAGCTGCTGCTGTCAGCTCAGATGACAATGGACTGCTGAACTTGATCTATGGTGTGAGAAAGGTGTAGCTGTTTCACCAGATCCTGCTGTTATGTGCATGCACATGTGGATTGAGTTGTGCAGGTAGGAGGATGGCATGTAGAGTATAGAGCCTCGATCTGTTGGCCTTTTATTTTTTACTTCCTGTCTGTTGATAGCTGGTCTGAGAGGGAGGAAAGACACCTTATTTCTGAGCCAGTAACTAGCCTTGCCTGAAACCCCAAGAATGTCTGCTACACCCCTTCTTTCTCCATGTTGGTTGGGAGCTGCTGGAGACTTCTCCCCACAGATGCCAGTAAGAAGGAAGGGCTAGTCTTGGTTTCCATTTCCCCACAAAGAAAGGATTGGGCTGGGTCCCCTAAGAAACTATTTTCTCTAGGGCTTGAGACACTAAGATGACCTCCAAAGCAGAACTTGGGGATCCCTTGCTCAGCAGAAGGAAAGTGTCTGGACAGAAGAAGGGCATAGTCTCCTACACTATGATTACCCCCACTTTCTCTCTTCCCCTAATTTTACTCCCCCCTCCCACCTATTTCCTACGAGAACACCATTTGCAGCAATTCCCAGGATACTGCTATTTTGCGCATAGTACCAGAACCACAACTGAGATCACTCACACGTTTGTTTTTCTTGCCCCTACCAATGGTCCCAGGATTATGCTCTTGGAAATCCAAGTAGACCCACAGCTGCAGACAGCCTGGGAATTGCTTCAGTTGACCATATCATCCCCTAACACCACAAAGCTTGTTGTAAGGTATCTCAGATATAAATCCAGTTGTGGGAAAACAGAGAAGCCACCTTTTGAGAGGTTGAATTGGGAATCTTTACTAGAAAGCTGGTGTGTGCATGACAGACTATTGTCTCAAAGACCAGCAGCCCCACACAGAGTTTGCACCAAGCTTTTAAAGGCAAAAACTATATGCTTGGGTGGAGACAAAGCCCAAACATAAACAAAAGCATAAGAAGCAGCTTTCCTGCAGCTAATCAACATAATACCTACTTATCCTCTAAAGGAGAGACCTCTCCTTGCTCTACCTACTGAGCTAGGCATCTGCAATTCAAAGGATGGCCTGTCTCACTTCTAGGCCTCTGAATCTGAGTAAATAGCTCTCATCATCTGGTTAGGCACCAGAATAGCTGCAAGAACAAGTCTTTCCCTAACTTCAAGCTAGGGACTTGTTCCACATAAAGTTTAAAGTCCAATAGTTTATGAAAAAGAAAGACTAATTAAGGGTTAAAACCAGAAGCCCCGGCAGCAAAAGGCTGACACATCTCCCTGTTTCAGGTATCATGCCCCGAGTTTGCCCTGAGAACCACCCTTCCCTTATTCTCAGTCCATTTGCTATGAATGAAGCTAGACTTAAACCTAATCCCCAGCTCCAGGGTTGAGCTTTGGCTTGATCCATAATGCCCTTTTCCCTGACTTTCCTCATTCCGTCAGCAAAAAAGCAGTGCTAGAGTCATGCTCCAGTAGTAGAGTGCCAGCAGAACAAGCAAGCCAAGAAAAGTATGAGTCCCTGTGTGAATCTTGAGTGTGCCCCAGAATATCATGTCCAACAAAGCAGACTGCCTTTGCCACTAGGAAAGAAACGTGTGTACAGAGCATTTACTTCAGATTCAGAGAGAATAGTTCCCTACACAGTGCACCAGAGGAAACTGACAGAAGGTGGGGCAAGAGAAGTCAGGGATGGGCAGATGATGACAGTGGCTGGTAGAGCTAGGCATCCGAGTATGAAGAATGAGCGAGTAAATGTGTGAGTGAGTGAGTGAGTAGGTGAGGTACTTACCCAGCTCAAAAGGAGGCACAAACCATGTCTATCCTAACCTGAACCAAGTTAAGCTCATCCAGGGAAAGAAGGGGTTCTGGCTTCAGAGGATGTGGATAAAGAGGGCAATGGAACATGGCATGGACAGGGTCACAAAGAAGAGAGCTATTTCCATGGAAAACATAGCCAACTGCCAGCCAGCAGCATGTAGGAAGTCTGAAGGACCAACCAGGAACAGTCCTGAAGAACAGTATCAGAATTGCTTGGTTGGTCTTACACAATGTGATTTAAATCTGTTGTTCTTCCTTTTTTAACTAAAATTTATTTTTAACTGATACATAAAACCATGAATATTGTACATATTTATAGGGTACTATGTAGACCTTGGATACATGTACACATTGTATAATGTTGAAATTGGGCTCAGAAGGAAGTGACGGCCCAAGGTGATGACCTAAGATTTTGGAGTTCTGATACACTTTCTTAGCCAATGTGAACTTCTAAATCCTCTCCAGCTTCCTCTTCCATTGAATCCAAGTCTTTGCCAGTCCAACTGCCCCTATGGAGTCAGAGAACTCTCAGCCAATGTAGATAAGAATTCAGGATGCCTTCAGGACAATTTTGAAGCAATAAAATAAAATAAAATAGAAGAGGTTGTGAAATTATCCTGGAGTGAAGACTAGTTCTTCCTGGAGTATTTCTTCAAGTTAGATAAGCATTAGGGCTCAAGGGTTGATGTGGGCAGTCATGTCAGAGCTCTGATAGGGCAGTTTACAGATGAAAAGGAGCTTACTGTCACAGGAATCATCGTTCCAGGACTTGAGTGAGGACACTTTTATATTGCCACAGTGTTCGTTGTTTCCCAGATTGTTGGGCTCACCTGGAATCCAGAACCTACCCGAGTGAAAATACAAAAATATACTCACAAACTTGGAAAATCAAGAGCTTATCTCCAATAGAGAAATGAGTTCTTAACAGGTGCTGGCAGAACATGCCTGTATTCCTAACTACTTAGGAGGCTGAGATCTGAGGACTACAGTTCAGTTATTTGGACTCTTACATCTACATAACTAGCAAAACGCCATAAGTGGAAGTATGGCTCAAGTAGAAGAGTGCCAGACTTGAACATAAAAGCCAAGGGAGAGCATGAGACCCTGAGTTCAAGCCCCAGGAGTGGTGTGCACATGTACGCATGCACACACATGCACACACACATACACACAGAGTTGCATTTCTTTCCATCTCAGCTTTGGTCTTGGTTATGATCTTTATACTCAAGCTTAAGAGGAAGGGGATTGGTAAAGTTCATCTCTAGTCTAAATTAGGGCCAAACAGTCTACCATGTTCAAGTCCCTACACAAACCCATACTGCAAAGACATAGGCTTGGGATAGGATCTCTGCCTGAGCTAAGTAGAGGGTCTTACTGTCAAATCCCATAAGACATGGAGGGCCATGGACTCATCCCAGGTCCCACAGCCAATGAGAGGCCGCAGTGAGCTGTTAGCTCCAGGATTCCTGCTATGTTAAAACAAGGGAAACAACTCCACTCCTTCATGCCTTGGCTCTCACTCAGACTGGGAAGAAAGGTCCTAAAGGCTCACCTCTTACTCTGGACACTGTTGAATGGAGTGCCATCCACCCAGGACCAATTCCCTTCACTCCCTGTTTTAGTCAGGCCAATCCAATGCGGACGTCCATCTGCTGTCTTGTACAGAAACTCCTGTGGGGAATACAGAATGAACAGAATTGTCACCACATCCTGAAGTGTAAATATCTGTCTCTAGGCATTCTCTACTTGTGCTCAGATAGCTGTACACACAGCTTCTCTCATTCCTCTTCCTGCCCTTACTCAGAGTCTATCTTCCAAATTCTGATATGTCTTTGATCTGCAACTAACAAACTCAGGACTCAGGTTTTTTTGCCCCTCAGGAAAGATACTGGAGTACAAAAAAATATTCAGCTAAATTTCAGATCAGGATCCTGATGGTGTGAATGATAATAACTAAATTCAAGGAATCCTTAAATGTGTAGGTCCTTCATACGTGTTTTCTCCTTTATTCTTGGAGGCAGGCACCATTATGATACGTGTTTCCTCAGTGAATAGGCTAAGGCCTGAGAAGGTAAGTAGTCTATCTAGGGTTCTAGGACTAGAAGATGGTAGGTTGGGACTCTTGGCTCCAGAGCACATACTCTTAGCTGTACTGATTGCCCTGATGGAAGAGACCCAACTCATAGAGTACCTTGCCAGAGAGGAGACTTCTTGAGTCACGCAGTGCAATTCATGGTATTTGCAAATATTTCTGTTTCTGGAAACATGCAAAGAGCCCCCCTTCCTTGTCTCTTTGAAGCGAGGAGTACTGTACAATTTACTTCCACTAGGGACATCTGAGCAGAAGGGACATGTGTTCTCTCTGGGCAGAAGCTTTAAGAGCCATGCACAGTTTGTTCCCTTTCTATGCTTCAGTAAATATAACTTCATGTGAAGATGAAGTCTTTCTGGCTTAGGTCCTTGAGTATGACAATGAGCAGAACCCACCCATCAGCCCTTGCTAGGTGGGTAGCATCAGTGAGAAATAAACTTTTCATAGGTAGATTGCTGGCATTTGAAAACTTCCACTATCACTATATCATCTTGCCCAGCCTCTGGGAAACATCGGCCCCCACACCCTTAGAGTGCCCATGGAAACAATACTCACCTGCTCAGCCTCTGAGGTCACTGAAGCCAGGTTTGAATTCCTGGACACACAAAACTGCTGAGCACTGTACCAGGTCTTTGGAGTATGAGAAAAGTAGTAGAAGTTCTCTCTGAAGTACTTCCAACCTTGGGAAACCATCTGCAGAACATCATCTGGAAAACAGGGGCTGGTGGTTAATAGGATGTACCTGGTTCCGCAGGGTACTGTCTGGGGGTGGAGTAGGATCCCAGAGATATCAGTGAATGGAGCAGGGCTCTGAGGTCCTTAGGTCCTGGTATCAGGGCTTGAGGACATTCTCTTGGATCTTCAAAGTCTGACTGAGACTGATGGATAGTCTCTGGGGTTAGAGAAGAAGCAAAGAAATAACCAGAAATCTGTTTTTCCCACATGGGAGAAGCAATTCTTCATAGGCCATGACAAATGGCTGAGCTTCTAAGCTCAAAGGAAGAAAGCTAATGGGAAATGGCAGGTTTGTACCAGAACAGAGACCCTCTAATACTTTCACACTCTGCATCTCAGTGATGCCACTCAAACTGGGTCCTGATATCTTCTCTCCTTATAGCCCATAAGTCCTCCTCAACCCCTCTCTCCTTATAACCCATAAGTCCTCCTGAACCCTAATGCTAAGCCCTTTCTTTTTAACTAGTCCATGCCTGCCCATCTCCTTTGCTACCCTGAGCCCTGCTCACTCACCAGCCCAATGCCCTCACATCTAACTCAGGTGAAGTCTTATAGGTCACTGAGCAGCTTACAATGCTCTTTTTAAAGTCACTTACTTTGTTCTTTGAGCAATTTGCTGATATTCTCCAAGCTGCTCTGTAGTCCCTGGACCTTTGCATGTAAAGTATTGGCTTTATCAAAATCTCTTTTCAACTCTGGAATTTGGCTATTTAAGGAATCAACTTCCTTCCAACTTCTTGTTAAGTTCTGGATCTGTGCATTGGCTTTGTCCACACTGTTCCTCAATGTCGAGATGTGAGAATTCACCTGATCAAGGCTAACATGCAGCATCTGGATCTGACTGCCTGCTGCCTCCATGCCTTTGCTGTTCTTCAGAACTTTAGAACCCAGGGTGCTGATGTTATCCACACGACTTTTCAACACCTGAGCATCAGTCTTTACATCTGATAGTGTGCTCTTCAGCCAGGGATCTGGATTTAAGAAAGTCAAGAGGTCAATTGAGGAGATACCTAGAGATTCTAAAACTGTCATTCTCATCCTACTGGCAGGAAGTTAGTTCCTAAGGAACTAAGATAGTCCAAGGATTGTAGCCACCTCCCTACAATCATTCACTAAGGTAGAGCAAGCATGCAATGGGCATCCATCATGTGCTAAGAATGAAGGTGATGCATACAGTAAGAAGACAGATAAAACATGGACTACCTCTGAGAGATTTCATGAGCAAGCAGAAGCAGGGAAAAATCCAGTCCTCAATTTCCTTTGAGGATTCAGAGTACACTGAAGTGAAAGGATGCCTTCAATCGTCTCCTTGTCACTCTCTGCGTCACTTAGTCCCGGTTGGGCATGACAGTTGATCCCCTGCCCTCTACTTTCAGAGACCCCTCCAGTCTCCCACATCTCCCCATGGGCTGAGCCCCTTCATGACAATGGGAGCTCCAGCTTATAGTCTCCCAGTTCAGAACATGGAAAGAGAGATTTAAGCCATCTCTCTCTTTCCTTTTCCCCATCTCTTTTCACATTCATCTCAACTCACAGTTTTGGAGTATCATGTAGAAGACTAAAAATAAACCGAGAAGGGTCAAAAGAAAGTCCTAGGTTTAAGATTAGGGGTCTGGAATGGAGTAAATGATGGATTTGGGGTAAAGAGTAGAGTCTACAGCCTCAGATTGAGTATATTACGAGGCCTTAAAGAACGAAAAATTATATTCCCTTGCTCTGCTCTCTGATGATCCTGCAGAAAGAAATGGGCTCTACCAGCTTCAGAGACCAGGAAGCTTCCAGAAGAGGAAAAACAGATGAAGAGGAAGTCTCCACTGGCATGATCTTCATCCAGACAAGACAATGAAGAAAACATGAAAGAGTCCCAGTGCATGAACTAAATCTTGGAAATGTGACTGCTCATTGGCTAGCTTCTTCACCTCCTCAGTCAGGCCTAGGACCACTTGGAACTCAGTCCCTCATTGAGTCAAGAAACATTGCACTTACTGTCAGAGACTGTCCACAAGGATCTGAATCCAAAGGACCCAGAGCTAAGAAGGACAAAGGGGGGAAAGTTGCATGAAATTAAAAACAAACAAAAAACTAGGTAACTTCCTCAAGATAGAAGACTGCATCCTTGAAGACAAATGTGTGAGTACTGATGTCATTCAGAAAAACCTTCCAGAAACTGGAAAAGGAAGTGAAGTGGCTCATCTCACTGGGACAGACCACACTATAGGTGCAGAGGAGAAATGAGGCAAATGAAACACCACAGGTAGGAGAGACAGAGGAGAACCAGAAAGAGAAGGATCTATATCTCCAGGAAGCCAACTGGCCAGAGATCAGCAGACAAGAAATCCTGAGGACTTACACAGAATGACCTGAAGGACAACAGAAGTGGCCAGGGTCAGTGACAGACAGATTAAAACCACACGAACGGTAAGAGGTTGTCTCAGGACCAGATTCGGACCCTGCTTAGGAAGAGTCTCTGGAAAAAAGAAAAATAAAAAGTCATGTTAAGCACCAATTAAAGGTAGATTTAGTCACAGCATCTAGCAGGTGCCAAGCAGCAACTCATACTTGCCTGGGGTCCAGAGGGAGATGTTCTGTTTGTCCACTGTGAAGTGGGCACTGGAGGCCTCCTCTGTAGCATTCATCTTGTCCTTGTAGCACAGGTGTTCTAGTTGCCTGTCTCTCCAAAGATCTTTTATTTAAAGAAAACAGGAAATGAATCCTACAGCAGGTCATTATGTCATCCCAAAGTTCCCCATTCGTGGCTTACATATCCTGCCTGGCCAAGACCACAGCTTGGTCCTCTCCTCAAAGGTCTGGGCTTTTAGGGAGAAGCCATTTGTCTTCTCTGCTCTATCTTGTCCAAAGTTATCCCATTTCTCTTGTAAAAACTGTCACTCAAGCAGTTCACAATCTGATAGGAAAGACAGATTTAAGCAAATCAGTTATAGTCCAAGGTGCTGAACTTAGCAATAGATGAATATGCCTGGTTCAAAGAAAGTACAGAAAACAGAGTAATGGGGGATATTCCAGGCTGAGGGGTGATCAAAGTCAAGATATGGGATAAGACAGTGTAGAATGCATGAGAATGTGTAAACTATTCTAGTCATGTGTAAGTGTAAAGTTTATGACAGGAGAGGAAGAACATGGGGCTAAGGAGACACCTGAGATCATATCATGAAGATCCTTTTGGATTGTCCTCTGGCTTATGGAGCCAACAAAGGGCTTCAAGAAGAAGACAAGACCAAGGACATTATAGAAAGATTACTTTGATGACAAGGAGCTTAGAATGGCGTGTAGGAGATCTGAAAGTAGGCAGACCAGTTAAGAACCCACTGGAATAAGATATTTGACCTTATTTTGTGAAGATGTTTTAGGAGTTACAGCATCCCTTTCTAAAATGAGGACGCTTAGAGTTTTAAAATGTAAATGTGAGATTCGGGTTCTCCTCTCCCTGCTTCTTGACTTTGGGTATCTCAAAAAAGCAGAGAGGATTGACAACATCAGACTAACCACCTTTCTTTTTCCCTTTTCCACCCTCCTTTTTTTACTTACCTTCTTTCTCTCCCTGCAATCCTAAATGTATAGTCTTTTTTTTTTTTTTGTCGGTCGTGGGGCTTGAACTCTGGGCTTGGGTGCTGTCCCTCAGCTCTTCAGCTCAAGGCGAGCACTCTACCACTTGAGCTACAGCGCCACTTCCGGTTTTCTAATGGTTTATTGGAGATAGGAGTCTCATGGTCTTTCCTGCCTGGACTGGCTTTGAACCATGATCCTCAGATCTCAGCCTCCTGAGTAGCTAGGATTACAGGCATGAGTCACCAGCGCCCAGCTAATGTACAGTCTTATGTTTAATAAATGCTTTAGGCACAGAGAAGTCATTTGGGGCTCCATAAAGGAGTAAATTTTCACCTAGTATGGTTTTTATGTTTTAGAGAAATCTGCTAAACTTGAGAAACTTCATACATAGCACATTTGAGACAAATATTTCTCACAAGGTAGGAAAGAGGAAGTAGAAAAAGGAGGCAGAGGGCTGGGAAGGTGGCTCAGTGGTAGAGTGCTTGCCTTGCATGCTTGAGGCCCTGGGTTCGATTCCTCAGCACCACATAAGCAAAAAAGAAAAAAGCGGGAAAAGGCGCTGTGACTCAAGTGGTAGAGTGCTAGCCTTGAGCTGAAGAGCTGAGGGACAGCGCCCAGGCCCAGAGTTCAGGCTCCACGACTGGACCCCAAAAAAACAAAACAAAAAAAGAAAAAGAAAAAGGAGGCAGAGCATAGGAAGTTTGGTACAATTAATCAAATACAATTAATTGGATGGATAGATATATTGGTAGGTAGGTGAATGGAAGGAAGGAAAGAGGGGCAAATAGATGTATGGGTGGGTGTATGTAAGTATGGATGGATGGATGGATGGATGAAAAATTAATAATTTAATAGGTGGAAAAAAGACTGGTGGATAAGTGAATAAATGAAAAATGAATAGCCTAGCAAATGGACAGGACTGATGGATGAGTAGATGAACAGAGGACCAATAGATGAATACAGTGATGGATTTATGGATGGGTGGATTGATGGTGGGTGGAAGGTAAATGAAAGATTTGATAACTGGCCGTGACACTGCACAGTCTGTAGAGTGGGATCTGCCTTCCAAAAGCTACCATATCTTTCCACCACCTCCAGACGTTCACATTTCCAAGAAAGAGGCGTAAGGTGTGACTTATTCCTTACCTTAAAATGAATAAGTGCTCCAGCCATGGAACGAGAAAACAGGACTGTCCTCACTGAATCTAAGCACTGGCACTGAATGATGTGATCCCTAACATCACATGTTACAGGCTTAATGAAAAGGACCAAAGAAATAGCTACCTACACTTTGCCTGGGACTTGCTTTTGATGTTTGGGGGTCTCCTTCCTTCCTGCTAAGCATAGTCACATCTGGCAACCCAGTGTACTTATACCCCCTTGCTACTCTCTGGGCTTTCTGACTGGGTTCCTTCTAGAGCTGAGTCTATGACTGGATGAAGGAACACGGAGAGGACTTCAAACTTTCTCCCTCATCCTCAGGAATGAAGTCAGAAAACAAAGATAGTGCTCCATTTACCCGGTCTCATGTTCTCCCTAGCCACATTCTGTCTGTAGCTTCCATGCTTGCTGTCTGCATCTCACAGGCCTGCCGTCTGCTCTAATCCTTGGCATCAGCAACTTCCTAAACTAAGGGCCAGACTCTAACTCACTGCCCACTGGACTTTAGTGAACAGAACTGCCCTCTCCAGGCTGCTAAGAGCCTTGGTTCTACCAGAGCTTAAAAAAGCATTAAAATGTTCTGCTTCTGGACCCAGTCTAAGCCCAGAGTTATCTCAGCCCTTCTGCCCCTGACTCCTAGCTCTGCATCTACAAACCATTACAATCCAGGGCTAAGAGGCAGAAAGGGATCTAAGTTACTCAAGATCCTGATGGAAGACACCCTTTAGGGATGCTAATTTCTTGTGGGGGCATTGAAGAAGCTACCATACAACATGTTTCGGCGGTGTCTGCTCCCTTCCTGCTCTGTCAAGAAGTTGACTTTTTCAACATCATGGTTAGTTTGTAGGATGAGTTAATGATAGAGCCCCAGGTGGAACCCCTCCCTCAGTGGTTCTAGGAAGGATCAGGAAGTCTCACCAGGCTAGGGCTTGCTGAGTAAGAGAAGATTGGGGAGTATTTGTTCCAAATGACAGAATTAAGACCTCAAGAAGATATTCTATAGATCTCTAGGCCAATGGGTGACCCAACTATTGAAAGCCCACAGTACTTGGCTGTTGGCTTCCTGGGGTTTCAGAGGAGATAGGTGTAAAAGTCCCAACCCAGAAGAAGTTTCATTTCCTACTTTACATGGAAGAAGTAAGTCATAAGCTATTGTTTATGCTCATGTTTGGCCATAGATATTCACTAAGCACAAATTCTGTGAGATCCTCTGGATGCTTTATTTGGGCCCCTGAGGCATGAGGAAAACAGGCAAATAAAAGGCAGGTGTCCCTGCCACACCTTCCTTCCAGTAAAGTAGACAGTTCTCCAGTACACTCAGGATAGGCCTGCTCTTCCTAATAAAAGAGGAACTTTGGCCTAATCTGGAGTGACCAAAAATCACTGCTGTGACAAGAGAAAGGGAAGTCTGTGCTCACTTTCATGTTTCCCTCTCCCCATGCTTCTGGGGTTCTAAGACTTTCTCTGAATGAAAACAGCTCCACCACTTTTTCTCCTTGAAGGTAGGCTGACAATATCAAGAAGCATGGAAAAGAAACTCAAGTTGTTTGAAACCTCCCAGAAGTACTGAGAATCACCTATCTTAAAGGAGTAATCTGAGA
Source organism: Dipodomys merriami (assembly GCF_024711535.1). Classification (NCBI taxonomy): domain Eukaryota; kingdom Metazoa; phylum Chordata; class Mammalia; order Rodentia; family Heteromyidae; genus Dipodomys; species Dipodomys merriami. The sequence goes on from NW_027205270.1 coordinate 421,813, forward strand.
TTGGGAGCCCATGATCATGCCTGTAGCCCTAGCTACTCAGGAGGCTAAGATCTGAGAATTGCAATTCAAAGGCAGCCCAAGCAGGAAAGTCCATAAGACTCTTATCTCCAGTTAATCTCCAAAAAGCCAAAAGTGAAGGTATGGCTGAAGTGGCAGAACACCAACCTTGAGCAAAAATGTCCAGGCTTTGAGTTCAAGCCCAAGTACTGGCACATGTACAGACATGTGCCAGGCACACACACACACACACACACACACACACACACACACACACACACACAGAGGCTGGTAATCTTAGTACCTCCACTCAAGGCATGAAGATATCACCATGAGTAGTGGACAACAAGCTGCAGAGTGGGAACAAGAAAAAGAAAGGAAGGAAGGGTCAGGATGTTTCCTACAAATAAATCCATTTCTTATAATAATGCAGACTCTCCACTGGTCAGCCTAGCATGAACTACATGTTCATAATTCCTCTCCCTTTCTCCAGGAGAAGTGAGGGTAGGGGAGTAATGTGGTGTGAGCTATAGGTCTAAGAATGTAAAAATGTATAATGGCAGCACCCCCGCCCCCTGCAAAAGAGGATGACTTGAACAGTGCTGACTAAAGCTCAGACATCAGCACTTTCAATAACTCTCCAGGTAAATCCTACATGCAGAAAAATGGAAAACCACTGCTCCTTTGAAGAATGTGTCCTATACCAGAATCCTGCTATCATAAACTAATTGAGTGGATGACTTGGGGGAGCCTCGGTCAGCTCAACAATTGAAGTCAAGTGAGGAAACCTCATGTGGAAGCACCCAGTTCAGTGTCACCTAACAAGAGCTGCTCCATCAAGATGATTGCTGAGAGAAAAATCTTTGCCAGTGCTTGCTAAGAGTAAAGGGTTTTAAATCATTAAGAAGAAAGAAAAGAGCCTTTGGTGACCAAAAAAATTAGACCTCCAGCCTCCATCCATCCATTAACTGCTCCAAGGCTTCACATATATATAAAGTTCTTGAAAAGAGTAATCCACCATTCATCCAGCATAGATCATTGAATCACATTCCTAGGGAATCAAGAGCACACCCAGAGCTGATCACCAGAGAACCATGGAATACAAGTGTATTGCATGCCTTCTGCATGCCAAACCTGCATAGATACTGAGAAAGAGTAAAGGTAATACTAATTGTTACATTCCAAGCTGTGTTATGTGACACCAAGAGAAAGAGGGTGCCGCAGAGCAGGTAAAAGAGAAGTTGGCTTTGTTGGCAGGGATTAAAGAAGGCTTCTCCGGGAAGTATCACTGGAATAGGGAACTAAGGAGAATGTAGGAATAAGCCTTTGGAACCAAGGAGAAGGATTCCTGCAAAAGTTGAGGTCCTAAAGAAATGTAACACTCTGGATGAAAGAAGAAAGATTAGAGACTGGGAAGAAGGGATAGTATAGCATGGTATAAAGAACTAGGGCAAAGCTGGGCACCAGGGGCTCATGCCTATAATCCCAGCTACTCAAGAAGCTGAGATCTGAAGATCATAGCTCAAAGCCAGCCCAGGCAGGAAAGTCTAGGAGACTGTAATCTCCAATTAACCTCTGAAAGAGCCAGAAGTGACACTGTGGTTCAAGTGGTAGAGTGCCAGCCTGTAGCAAAAAGGAGTCCAGAGACAGCACCCAAGTCCTGAGCTCAAGCCCCAGGCCAGCCAAAAAAAAAGAAAGAAAGAAAGAAAGAACAAGAACAATGGGCATTGGAAGTGTGCCTCAACTGATAAAGTTCCAGCCAATCAGCAAAAGTGTCAGGTACTAAATTCGAGTCCCAATACTAACCCTAAGAAAAGAATAAGAGCAATGGAACGAGCCCACTTGACTTCAAATCCAGGTCATTCTTTGCCAAGAGAGGAGTTTGGGTTGGTGCTCTAGCTCAGAGGTGGAGTGCTTGCCTAGTATGAGACCCTCGGTTGACTCCCTAGCACTGAAAAACATCAAAAACATGTTTATTTAATGTTAAAATGTCTGTGGTGTCACTACCTTATCTGTAAGTGGGTATAATGATGCCTACCTCACAGTTTTTGATAGGGATTTCTTGAGTTAATATAAGCACAAGTATCTGGATAGTACTCCAAGAATATTGTATAATAATTATAGTAAGAATACTAGGGGTAACCTAGTAAATTAAATCCTTTTTGTCAGGGGTGGAATACTAAATTGCATGTTAATATAATATATCAAGTTAATTCTTACACAAGAAATACCTCCTAAAATAGGATGCTGTGAGTAACCAGAGGACCAGAGGACCTGTCTGCGGATGAGAGTCTGCCTTTTGTTAGCCTCCTCCATGAGTACATTGTGGTACTCATGGAGTACCACAGAGTACTCATGGAGTCACAGCAGCTATGTATGGACTCAACAGTTTAAACCTCTCCCCTCCAAGGCTTCTACTGCTGAGTGCCTAGCCTTCTAGACCTTCTTAGCTAACTCTGAGTCCTAAAACTTTGCTCACCAAAGCGGCCCCTGATGGCAGGCTGACACATTGGATCCCTGACATCATGGAAAGCAGGGTCTTGTCCACATTGATTAAAAACAACAACAACAAAATAATAAATCCTACTTTTGGATTTGTTCTCACTGCTTGCCATGATTCTGCCAGCAACATCATCCATAATGTCACTAAATGTCATGGCATCCCATACAACACACAGCTACCTCAAAGCAACTCACTTCAGAGCAAAAGAACAATGGACTCATTTCCAAGGGATCCACAGGATTTGTCCCCATCACCCAGAAACTGCCAACGCTATAAAACATCAAACTAGAGAGGAGTTTGTAGAAGAGTCCATTGCCAGCTGGGAGACAATGCACTGAAATACTGGAGAGGTATTCCACACCAGAAGTGTATGCTTCAAAATGGGGCTGTTGGACTGGGGGTTCTATAGAGTGCTTACCTGTATGCAAGAGACCCTACATTCAATCTCTAATGATGCCAAGAAAACAAAAGAAAAACAATGTTGCTGATTCACCAAAACATCCATTGTTAGCCCAGAAGCCTCCTCTCTCTGGCTTAGCATGCTCTTTTGCTAGGCAACACTAGGCCCATGTCGTAAAGGCAGTAAATGATTAGCCCCAACCCCCTTTACTCCTGTAACCATATAAGGCAGGAAGAGCCCCTAAACCTCACAGGCAATATGGGTCATCTGAGAGGGCACTCCTTTGGGGCAGCTATAATCATATAAGGCAGAAAGATTCCCCAAATCTCAGATGTTATAAGTCACCTGAAGCAATAGCTGGCACTTCTCACTTCCTCTCACCTGGTGAGAAGGGGTCTTGCCAGTCCCTTTTTTTTTTTTAATTTAATTTTATTTTATTTGAGAACATACTGTACAGAGGGGTTACAATTACATTGGCAGGATAATGCATACATTTCTTACCAAGCATTGCAGCCTCCTCCTTTGTTTACCCTTCACCTCCCTTCCCAGCCTCCCTCCTCCCCCCCCACACCGACATTGTAAAGCTTGCTTTGACATGACATTTTATAATTCTCCTTGTTGCAACAGGTCCACCTGAATCCTTAAACGACTTGTTTGTCCCCATCTCCTCCACATGTTATACTGACATCAAATAAAGTGAAAGCGGGGGTTACACTGTGGGGGAGGGACATACAAAGCAACAAAGAAATAATCTTATAAATGCGTTAGAAACACATGCATGAAAGAAACGAAAACATTAAAATACATATTTAAGGGTTCGTTTTCCTAACATCACATTATCTGACCTTTTCCGCTTGACTCATACCTATACTAGATATTGCAAATAAGGGAAACCATGGGACCTATGTTTCTTTGGGCCTGGCTTACTTCACTTAATATAATTTTTTCCAAGCCTTTCCATTTCCTAACAAATGGGGCAATGTCATTCTTTCTGATGGAGGCATAGAATTCCATTGTGTATATATACCACATTTTCTTGATCCATTCATCTACTGAGGGGCTTCTGGGTTGGTTCCATATCTTAGCTATGGTAAATAATGCTGCAATAAACATAGTTGTGCTGGTAGCTTTAGTGTGGTCTTGTTTGTATACATTTGGGTAAATGCCCAAAAGTGCGATTGCTGGATCATAGGGGAGATCTATGTGAAGTCTTTTGAGGAACCTCCATACTGCTTTCCAAAGTGGTTGAACAAGTTTACATTCCCACCAACAATGAAGTAAGGTTCCTTTCTGTCCACATCCCCTCCAGCATCTGTTGTTGTTAGAGTTCTTGATTTTTGCTGTTCTAACTGGAGTGAGGTGATATCTCAATGTTGTTTTGATTTGCATTTCTTTTATGGCTAGGGATGTTGAACATTTCTTCATGTGTCTATTGGCCATCCTTCTTTCTTCTTCAGAGAAGCTTCTCTTTAAGTCTTTCGCCCACTTATTTATTGGGCAGTTGTTTCTTTGAGGATTTGTTGTTGGGTGGTTTAATTTTTTGAGTTCCAAGTATATTTTAGATATGAGACCCTTGTCCGTTGTATGGCTAGTAAATATCTTCTCCCAATCGGTGGGCTTTCTATTGATCTTGCTAGCTATGTCATTTGCCCTGCAGAAGCTCTGCAACCTTATGCAATCCCATTTGTCCAACCTTTCTTTGATTTGTTGTGTTTCCGGGTCTCTATTCAGAAAATTTCGGCCTGAGCCAAGGAGACCTAGGGTTTCTCCTATTCCATCCTGTAATGTTTTCAGAGTGTCTGCTTTGAGTTCAAGGTCTTTTATCCATTTGGAGTTGATTCTGGTGCAGGGTGATATATAAGGATCTAGCTTTAGTTTTCTACATGTAGTTAACCAATTTTTGCCAGTCCCTTTACTGGCAATAAACCTTTCCTTTCCGTGATTTTCTGGCAGAGTCTAATTTACTCTAACATCCCTTGTTCTGAGTAGCCAATAGCACAAACAGCTAACCTCTCCCCTACTGACATACAATAACCCATCCACAAAGATTTTACTTCCTGTTTCTAAAAGAGGCTATTTCAAGCATCTCATGCCACGAGGGAAATAGAATTTTTGGCTTTGTTTTTCAAAGATCATGAGTTTGGCTCTGTTTCCCACTGTGTTTTCCAAAAGCAGATACTAGAGAGGAGTTGGGTGTGCTGATTGCTTCTGAAGAATCAACATCTGTTAACAGGACTGGGAGAAGGCAACTGGGCAGACAGAGAAGCTGATCTAAGCCATAAGTGCCCATAGGTCACTCTGAAGCAAAGATGCCCCACCAGACATCTATCGTGGCCCAAATGGCCAGATTCATACATTCACTAGCTATAGGCTATTCAGGGAAGGGCATTCCCTAGTATTTGTAGTTGGATAAGGTACAACTATATGAGACCAGATGACAGTTGCTTGGAGAATGTCACTCTTAAGAAAAAAAAAATAGACTGGTCTGGGCTGTAGAGAACACTGTTCTCTTTCATTGTCCACAATACCTTTTGTTTTTTCAGTGCTAGGGATGAAACCTAGAACCCCATACCTGCTAGGCAAGCACTCTACCTCTAAGCTATCTCTTCAACCCTCAGAATATACTTCCTAATAAAGATTAATCTCAAAATCAATGATAGACAGGACTTTAACCCCTAGTTCTTTTCTGGACTGCCTGACAGATCTCAGGCCAGTTACATAGGCTCAGGCTAGCAGCTGCCACCATCTGTGTGGCTGACATAATAATACACTGTTTCGGAGACATCTGAGATTCTTCAAGGGACATTTTGAGAGTCTTCTCTGATTTTACCCTCCTTGATCCTGTCTCATTTCTCAAGCTTCCCATTGAGTGTCAGAGCAAATAGTCACCTTCCCAATAAACTATGCTTAAATCATGCAGCTATAAGTTTATTGTTTCCATTCAAAGACCCTGAGTAATATGCCACCAGAACATCAACTCTCCTTTTAACACTGGTTCAACCTTCCCATGTTGTGTATGGAACACTTGTCCAGACATATGTTCTCCTTAGAAAAGATTAAATATATTTATGAAATATCCCATACCTTATATCTTTCTTGGCGATTCAGGGTAATTGTGACTATAGTAAAGGTTCTAAGAAGGCCCATGTTAAAGAAATCCATTTAACATTTTTAAACTAGGATTTCCATTACCAACTTTTTTTTTAACAATAAACTTAATGCACGAACACTTCTCCTTCTGAGAAACACTGGCCTGAACTGATGAAAGGAAAGTTCCGAAAGGGATTGCAGTTCCTCTGATTTCCAAGTCCTAGATTATTCATGAGATCTTGTGACTCCCTGCCCCCCCCCCCACTCACACAGTGAATCATTACCTGCGTCTAAGGAGGCCACACCACCCACAGAAACCAGGACTTTCCTGGCAAGTAAGTTCTGCCTTCTCCCACTCACTTTACAGACTTCCTTAGGCAACGGTAAGGGTAAGGTATTTTATTCCAGATACTGTTTAAGATTTCTCCAGTCCATTTCATTGGTCTTCTAAATCTTTTAATAAACAGTTACTTTATTTTTAAATTAAGCAGTTCCCCCTTTCACTTTTGAATAAAGTTTTTCTTAGCTGTTTTAAACTTCCATATTTTTTTTTCAGATGTGAGGCTTGAACTCTAGGCCTGAGCAAGCTCTTCAGCTCAAGACTAGTGTTCTACCACTTTGAGCCACAGTGCAACTTCCAGCTCTTTTAAACTTATTCTTTAAAATTATCTTTTGGGGAAAAAAACACCAGAAAACTAGAAGTAGTGCTATAGCTTAAGTGGTAGAGCATGAGCCTTGAGCTGAATTGTTCAGGGACAGCTCCCAGGCCTAGAGTTCAAGCCCCACGCCTGACAAAAAAAAAGAGAGAGATCTTTAATGCAATTGTTTCTAACATATTTATAAGATTATGTCTTTGTTGCCTTGTATGTCCCTCCCCCATGGTATAACCCCTGCTTTCACTATATATGATGTTGGTATATGTGGAGGGGAAGGGAAAAAAATAAATTGTTAAAACAGGGATACAGGAGGACCCATTGCAACAATGAGATGTACAAGTCCTTATGTCAAAAAACAAACTTTACAACTTTGGTGGGAGGGACGGGGGGAGGGGAGGATGGGAAGGGATGGGAAGGGGAAACAAAGCAGGAGGCTACAATGCTTGATAAGAAATGTACTCATTATCTTACCCATGTAATTGTAACCCCTCTGTACAGTATTTTCACAATTATATATATATATATATATATATATATATATATATATATATATATATATAATTACCTTTTGGCAAGTCCTATAAAGATATTAAGTAGGCCGGGCAGTGGTGGCTTACACCTGTAATCCTTGCTATTCAGGAGGCTGAGATCTGAGGATTACCATTCAAAGCGAGCCCAGGCAGGAAAGTCCATAAGACTCTTATCTCCAGTTAACCACCAGAAAACTGAAGTGGCACTGTGGTTCAAGTGGGAGAGCGTTCACCTTGGGCCAAAGAGCTCAGAGCCTGGACCCAGTGTTCAAGCCCCACAACTGACAAAAAAAAAGATTAAAATAAAGCTATAAAATCATTTAGTAAGCAAAATGAACCCCAAAATAGGAACACAAGAGATTTTATCTTTGTTGCTGTTGTATTTAATGTACTTATAATGTACTATGTGATTTTTTTTTGTTTCTTTTGTATGTTCTTCCCCATGGTATAACCCCTGTTTTCACTGTATTTGATTCTGGTGCTCTGCATCTTGTATATACATTTTTCTAATTTGGGGAGGGGAAGGGAAATAACAAAATGCTGATATAAGGATACAGGTTGATCCATTGTAGCAATGAGATGTACAAGAAACTATGTTGAAAACAAACTTTACAAATTGGGGTGGTGGGAGGGAGGAGTTGGGTAGGTAGGGAGGGAAGGGATGGTAGGGGAAAAACAAAAGAGGGGTAAAAATGCTCGATAGGAAATGTACTCATTACCTTACTCATATAACTGTAACCCCTCTGTACAGTATCTTTACAATAAAAATATATACTAAAAATAATAATCTAGTAAAATTTGATAGTTTTAAAAGAGCCCTTATTTTCCAATGCACATGATATTTCTTTTCTTTTCTTTTTTTTGTTTTGGTCAGTTGTGGGGCCTGAACTCTGGGCCTGGCTCTGTCCCTCAGTTCTTCAGCTCAAGGCTAGCACTCTACCACTTGAGCCACAGTGCCACTTCTGGCTTTTTCTGCTTATATGGTGCTAAGGAATTGAACCAAGGGCCTCGTGCATGTGAGGCAAACACTCTACCACTAAGCCACCTTCCCAACCCCGCACATGATATTTCTTTTATGCCTGTCAGTCAAAATGGTATTTGGTTTCCATCTCATAAGTCCAAATAGTTTTTTAAAGGGAAGAAGTTAAAGCTATTGTGGATAACATGATGTTTTTAACACATGGACTGTATGGAAAACATTGGGAAGAATTATTAAATTAAGAGAGTTCATATGGTCCCAAAAAATCCATATGAATATTTTCCCTTTATACCAAAACAAGCTAATTGGAAAATATGGATGTGCAGAGAAACTGTGGAGATTCAGATATGTTTAGGAGCAGGTTTGCAGTAGAGGACACTGGATGGAAGCATGAATGAACTATTTCAGAGTTCTGTCTGGACTCCTGCCCCTGGACACTCTGCAAGGAAAGAACCACATTAGACTACACTATTTCATTTTGGTCCTACAGCACACATTTTGGCCTCTAGATGGCACTTGTTAAGGTCCTTCTCCTTCTGGTTTGAGCACTGCCTCTATGGCCTTCACTACCTTGTTCTTTTCCTTTTGTAAGTCTGTTCAATTGGCTAGTTGGCAACTATTCACTATCTTTCCCAGAAATCTGCCTGCATGATCCTCTGCTGTCATTTCCTCTCACTCTTTCCTGGTTTGGGTAGTAGTGGTAGAAAATGCTTTTGTTTTTATAAGATAACATAATCTTCTCCAGGCTGAACCACATTGTCATAAATGACAGAATTTTGTCAGGTACCTCATGCCTGAGGATCCTGTTCAAAACCAGGATGACAAGAAAGCCCATGAGAAAGCCCATTCTCATCAACAATACACTAACCCCCCCCCTTAAAAAAAAAAAAGCTGTATGGAACTCAGGTAGAGTGCAGCCTTGAGCAAAAGAAGCTCAGGGATAGCACCTAGCCACTTAGTTCAATCCCCAACACACACATTTTAAAAAGAGAAGAAGGAGGAGGAGGAGGTGGAGGAGGAGGACGAGGACGAGGACGAGGACGAGGACGAGGACGAGGAGGGGAATGGTTTTCTGCTGAACCTACATAAAGAAACCACAAATAAAAGTAAAGATTTAGTATTGTGGTAAAGGAAAGAGGAAAGAGCTCACCAAAAACAAGGAGACGACAGGCACCGGTGAGACCACACAGTGGAATGCTAAGTAGCCCCATAAATGTCAATGGCTCTAAGAGGCATTGACACAGGAATCCAGAATACACAGAAGTAGGCAAGGAAAGTATCAAAACTACTTTTCTGGGCTAATTTAAAACCTTGCAAGTTAAACCAGGTGCCCATGGCTCACATCTGTAATCCTAGTTACTCTGGAGGCTGGGATCTGAGGATCATGGTTCAAAGCCAGCCCAGGCAGAAAAGTCTTATCTCCAGTTAACCACCAGAAAACTGGAAGTGGTGCTGTAGCTTAAAGGGGTAGAGTGCTAATCTTGAGCACAAGAAAAGCTCAGGGACAGCCTGAGGCCTGAGGCCAAGGCTCTAAGTTCTAAGACTGACCAAAAGAGCAAAACCAAAAGAAAACCCAAAAACCTTGCAAGTTATATCTTCAGGAAAAATAGAACTTAAATGTAAATATTGTTATCAGAGCATCAAAACATTGAATAACCACCAGTCAGAATCAGGGACTCAAGGGTTAAAGGTTATACTTGATAGTATCTAATAGCAATCTCTAGAATCCAGTCTTCTTAAAAGACTGCTTTGTTATTTGAAAAGGAACAAGATTATACACTTCCAACAAGTCTGCCTTCTAGGCAGAAGAATAAAACTGATGTATTTTGTGAATATTTTCAATATACCTCTTTATTGGAACTCATTTGAAATACATCTGGTTTCTCTCCTTAAGTTTCTAAGATCTTTTTTTTTTATGAACACCATCCTCAGCATCAGTATCAAAGGTAGGTCCATCAGGCTAGAACAAAAGTTGTGAAAAACTAAAAGGATACAAAAGAATTTTAAACAAATGGAATATAGTGTGCTTTGTTTGTGGATGTTTAACAACTGCCCTTCTAGTTCCATAAAGGAAACCTAATGTGTAGTATTTGCCAATTACCATTCTGTAAATAACTCCACTATGGCCAATTTCAAGTTGGCACAATGTCATTGAATGCATGGTTGAGAAAGCAACAAACAATAGACTCCTGAGAGTGGAAAGACCCAGCCCAGCAACCACTGGGGGGCACAAATGTGTTCTATTTATGGACCCAACCTATTCTATTATGTAGCTTTTTTTTTAACCTTTGATCTCCTAAAAGGAAGAAAAAGAGCACTTACATTTATCAGGATAGATGTACTAGGAGTAGGATACTGTTAAATGCTATCACGGAAACCCAAACTAGGGGAAAGACCCATACACACATAAAATGGAAAATTAAATCCCTACACTTCTTGAGGATTCCCTGTTCTCAGAGTAGAGATTCCATCAATAGAATGTTGTTGTTTGAAGGTCTCTCTGTAAACTCTAGAATGAACTGTTCCTCTTCCCTGACCACAAAAGGCCTGGCCGCTTCCATCACCACAAAGCCCTGACGTGAGCCTGGCTCCTTTTCCTGAATGTGGCTTATGGTTACCGTCTCAGGAAACCCCTCAATTTCTGGGGGCTTTCCTTGGAGCAAGAAACACCAGAAAGAGCTATCACAAAGGTAGTGTTTGACCACCAGAGAGATATTGGGAGGAGTGGCTATGTATCTACAAGGAACACAAAACCTTTCTGTGGATGTGGCAACTCAAGAGACCTACAGATCTTCCCTGGGTGTAAGAGGAGAAATTAGATAAATGTTGGGATTTAAAAACCTAAATGTCAGGGGCAGGCATTGGTGCCTCATGCCTATAATCATAGCTGCTCAGGAGGCTGAGATCTGAGGATCATGGTTAAAAGCCAGCCGGAGCAGGAAAGGCCATGAGACTCTTATCTCCAATTAACCACCTAAAAGCCAGAAGTTGCTCAAAGTGATAGAATACTAGCCTTGAGTAGAAAAGCTTAGGGAAAGCACCCAGGCCTTGAGTTCAAGTCCTATAACTGACAAAAAAAATCTAAATGTCAGAAGCCAATGAAAACTCATATATTATCTTTGATTGCAATGGCACATTAGTTTCCTTTAAACTACAACTGCCTTACCACTACCACAAATCACACACATACACACACACACACACACACACACACACACACACACACACACACACACACACACACACACACACACCTTTTATCTGCCTTTCATAACATTGACATATTGGTAAATCCATGATAGTTGCTTGTAGAATGTCCCTAAGTCTAGACTTACCTGATTGCTTTCTCATGATTACAGAATATAATTTGCATTTTACAATAAACAGTGCATTAAGCTGTGGTCAAGCCGAGGCTACCACTACCCATCCTGGACTCCAGCTTCCCTTGGGTTCCACAGTCCTGATGTGCTCAGGTCCGGACCTCTTAGGATCCCACCCCAAGAAGGAATGTTAATATGGAATTTTCTAGATCAGAGAATGGTCCACAGCTCCTAGAGTCAAGTTTTTGTTGCCTTCTGATAGCAATGCCCAAACTGCTAGAACAAATGACTTGAGAGAAGACAAAGAAACTTGGAACCCACTCTTGTTTCTGAGACCACTCCCCCCATTTGAATCCAAGAAGATGCTCCCATAGGCAAAGATAATGTTTTCTATCATAATCATCCACTTGGTGTATATCTCTGAGGAGTCCATCACAGTCCCATAGAACAACACATGTCCCCTTTACCTGCATACCAACCACAGCCAGCTGGTATGGAGAAGAATAGTATGCTTGCTATGTGAGTCCTAGTAACAGGAGTTAGGTGCAAATCTCTTAGGCCACCCTACAACTGCTCCAGTGGCATCTTCTAAGCCATCTAGGAATTTGGCACGGCCTACATCAAAACTGACGTGGTTACAAGAACATTTCTGCATTTGGCCAAGAGGGACTAATAAATATCATGTTACACCCCCAGTTGAAGAAATTTAAAAAACTAGAAAACATATATAGGAATCAATGGATACCAGGGTACTAGGTGATGAAGAGCATATACCTTGAGATAAAGTCAAAAAGTTAGGTGATCCTGATTGCCCATCTCACTGTCCTGGGAGAGCCAGGCAGAGTCCCTGAGCTAAGGAGACAGAGTTCAGAGTCCAGGCAGGGCAGGGAAGCTAGGTACAGAGGACAGAGCATCAGAGGTGAAAGCTATACCATTCTAGAGCCCCAGGAATCTTTATCGGAGCCCCATAAGGTATCCAGTGGGTACTGTTTAGATGTGAGTAGAGAGCCTGAGGCAGGCACAGGCCCATTCAAAAGGATCAAAAGAAACCTTGGGTAGAGCTCACATAAGTCTAGGACAGTGCATATTTCCATCAGCCAGACAGGAAAGTTCACAGTTCACAGGGCCACTGGGTAAAGTGTTGTCTCCAGTATAGAGTATGCTTCACTCTAAACAAAGCAGTTCCTAAACCTGCTGCATAAATCATAACAGCTGAACCTGAAAAGGTCTATAAAAGAAAGTTTTCAGAGTCAAAATGGAGTCACTAGAGTCCATCCTAACACTAGAAAAGTAAATAAAGACTGGAGATTATGAAGAAAGTATTCTTAAACAAGATTGACAGATAGTCACTGTTATAATTTAGATCCAGAATGTCTCCCAGAGGCACATTTTTAGAGGCCTGGTCCCCACTTGCTGGAGCTAGTGAGAGGTGGTGTGAACTTTGGGAGGTTTAATCATGTAAATGCCTTCAAAGGCATATTTTCTCCTTGCCCACTTCTGATTGATCAATCAACCAATCTTTCTCCCTTCCTCTCAATCTCTCTCCCTGTCTCTCTCCTTCCCTCTTTCTCTCCTAACTCCTATCTGACTAAAACTTGACACTATGAGCCAAAATAAATCTTCTGTCCTTTAATTTGATTTTGATTTTGATTTTTTCAGGTGACTTGTCTCAAAGCTAAATGCAGAAACTATCCCCAAACACTTTCAGAACCTCAGGTTTTCCCAAGGGCCCCCACAATCTTAAGTATTTCTACAAGAAAATCTTCCTAGCAGCTGTCTGTTCAACCTCTAATACCACTCTTGTTAATGCTTATTTTAGCCAAGGATGATTCTTTTCAAAATATATGATATAATCTTCCTGATTTCTTTGGCTTTCAAAACTTCCCATCAATTCAGTCCCTTTAAGTATGTTCATAGTTTATTATGGTATGTGTGTTGCCAATGCTCTGCTGTGCTCATCTTGAGCTAAAGAGCTCAGGGCTGGTGTGCAGGCCCAGAGTTCAAACACCACAACTAACAATAACAAAAACAAACAAACAAATAAACAAAAACCCAAAGAGGCTTCTGCTCTTTAACAAGGCTTCTGCTCTTTATCCAGGTCCTCTGAGAATCTAATACTTCATAAAAATTTATAATATTGCATTCACTAGGGAGATATGTGTGTGAGGAAATCTGTGGAGATCTGGAGAGGCTAACAGCCATGAGATTGGACCATCGTACTGGCCTGCCAGAGTGAGGGAGAGATAAAAAGAAAAAACACCTGCCCATCCTAGATTGCTATTTGTGTACAGGGTATTCCTCGAGACAAACAGGGAGCCTTCCATCTGAAGTTATCTATCAAAGGAGTTTTTCACTCCTAAGTGTCTCCTGAGTGTCCTGCCTCAGTGTTCTCACTGGGTTCTGTTGTGGCTAAAGAGCATACCAGGCCCCCAAATTGCTCCAACCTTTTTTCATACATTTTTAGACTATTTTGTTGCTTAGGCTGACCTGGAACTTGTGATCCTCCTACTTCTTCTTGCAGAATGCTGGAATCATAGTCATGAGCTGCCATGCCTGGCTGAAGCAATTTATTCACTCACAGAAAGGGCAGAATCCAATTCCTGAAATAAAGACATCATGCCCCTAGATGGCGCCATTGCCTCAGCCTGGACACCGGATACCTGTGTATGAATTTTATTTAATATTTATTTATTTATCTATCTATCTATTGGCCAGGGCACTGTCCCTGAGTTTCAGTTTCTTTTGCTCAAGGCTATAACTCTACCACTTCAGCCACAGCACCACTTCAGAATTTTTCTGTGTGTGTGGTGCTAAGGAATCAAATCCAGGGCTTCATGCCTCTTAGGCAAGCACTCTACCACTAAGCCACATTCCCAGCCCCCTCCTTGCATATTTGCAGGAATTCAGATATTAATCTGCATAACTAGTAATACTAGTAGTCCCATCTATAACTGTCCTTCCATGGGCTAGAGCTTATGAGACTTTAGCAAATGTATAATCTTTCTGGAGTCTTTCGACAGAGACAAGTGGAGGCTTCATGGAAGGCCATCAGAGTCAATTGCTCTTGTCTTCAGAACCTCATAACAGGGACTATGAGACCACCAAGCTCTGCCATTTCTGCCTTGAGAATCTGGAATGCCCAGATATACCAGGTTCCTCTGTCAGGCAGCAGGAAGACTTCTGCCTGCTCCACCAAAGCTTTCTTCCCAAAGTCATGTGAAATGACCCTGTTTTCCAAATTCAGCAGGCACTTTCCGGTCTTTTATATATCTTTTCAGTATCCTTCCCTTCTCCTGTCCCCTGAAATCACCCTCTGCCCTTGGGTTGCTAAGGTACCTCCTGCCCCTGATGATCTGCCTCCCTGACTCCCCCTTTTCAGAAGCCTTCAAGAGTTCCTCTTCCTCCACTTGTAGTGGGTGGTTTTCCCTGCAGGTCCGTTCTTCACCCACCGGCCTGGCTTCTACACAGTTCTTCCTGGGTATGCTCTCTCCTGCCTCCTCTTTCAATTCTATTTAAATCTGAATCATTCTCCAACAGTGCTTTCAGTGTAGGTTATTCTCTAGTATATATTAAGAAAAATATTCATTAATCCTTGTATTTGAATGGTAATCTTCTTAGATACAAAAGTCTAATTTCAACTTTCTTTTCTCTCAATGTATTAGATACTTTACATGATTGTCTCACATCCAGTGTTATTAATGAGAAGTCTGATGTCAACACATGTTTCTTTGGAGGTAATCTCTTCTCTGGAAGACTTCAGGATTTTATCATTGTCTTTGTCTTAAATTTCATTTTAACAGCTGGGTACTGGTGGCTCAGGTTTGTAATCCTAGCTATTCAGCAGGCTGAGATTCAGAGGACTGCTCTATCTCCAATTAATCAATAAAAAAAGTAAGACTCAAGTAGAGTACCAGCCATAAGCAGGGCGGGAAAATCATTATAACATGTCTAAGTGTGAGTTTTTTCTTATCTTCCGTTCGATATGCCATAAATCACTTCAATTTTATAATTTCTTCAAAGATATACTAATCTGTTTTGATTATTTAGTTATTCTCTTTCTATAACTCCTGTCGTCTGGATTCTGTACTTCCCTCTGCCATAATCCTTGACTTTTTTTTTTTTGGTCAGTTGGGGGATTTGAACTCAGGGCCTGGGTGCTATCTCTAAGCCTCTTTGTGCTTAAGGCTAGCACTCTACCACTTGAGCCACAGGATCACTTCTGGTTTTGACTAGTTAATTGGCGATAAGAGTCTCAGAGATTTTTCTGCCTGGGCTGGCTTTGAACCACAATCCTCAGATCTTGGCCTCCTGAGTAGGGAGGATTACAGGCATGAGCCACTGGTGCGCAGCCACAATCCTTGACTTTTATCCAAAAATTTCCTGCTGATTTATCCTCTGGTGCTTCCTCCTGGGACACTTCTTAATTTTATCTTCCAACTAATAATCAGCTGTATCCATTCCTATTTATTTCATATGTGTGGTTTTTTAAAGTTTTTTTGGGGGGGGAATTTGTTTGAACTCTGGGCTTGAACTCTTGAGCTCTTCAGCTCAAGGCTATTGCTCTATCATTTGAACCACTTCTGGTATTCAGCTGGTTTATTGGAGATAAGTTTCACAGACTTTGCTGCTCAGGCTGACTTTGAACTATGGTCCTCAGATCTCAGCCTCCTGAGTTGCTAGGATTACAGGCGTGAGCCACCAGTGCCGGGCTTAAAAAGATTTTTATTAGCATACATTAACTTCATTTTGACATCTCTATATATGTACACAATGTAATGTGATTTTGTTATATTTGTGTGTATGTGTGATTGTGTGCAGAGAAGTCACAATGAAACTCTTATCTTGTGCAATTATGTATGTAATAAAAATCATTTACAAAATATAATATGGGAAAGGGAGCAATAGAGGGAAATTATTCAGGGGAAAAGAATATTTGCATTGTTGAAGCCCTTGGAAACTAAGACATAAATAAGAGTAATAATATAGGAGGAGCAGCCATCAGTGAAGGGGGAGGGTGGTAGGTGAATGGAGAGTGTGACTGTGGTATAAGTGCTCTATGTGTGAAAATAGCACAATGAAACAAATTGAAGTTGTTTTAAAAGGAGGTAGAAGGGGTAAGGAGGAGTGACAGAGGCGTGAGGCTATTTAATGTTCATTGGTCCTGTTAAATTCTTCCTTAATTTTTTAAAGAAATACCAGAGATTGAACTTCGGGCCTTGTTCTTCACTCATTTCTAGATGCTATCACTTGAGCTGCACTGCCAGTATAGCTTTTTTTTTTTTTTTTTTTTTTTTTTTTGCTCGTTACTTAGGGATAAGAGTCTCCAGAATTATTCTGTCTGGGCTGGCTCCAAAACACAATCCTCAGATCTCAGCCTCCTGAGTCACTAGGATTACAGGGGTGAGTCCCTAACCCCCAGCCTGTTATATTCTCCATTTTAATTATTGTATTGCTCACATTCAGCATTCCCGTTTTGTTCCTTTTTGGTGTCTTTGCTTCCTCTTCTCCTTCAATCTAGTTATCAAGTTTATTTTAAAGTATTAGCCCCCCCCCCAAAAAAAAGAAATGTAAAAAGAATAAAAAGAAACAAAAACAAATAAATAACAAAAAATAAAGTATTCGTTCAATGGCAACCTCTAGAACCATTTTAAGTCCATTTTGTCCATATAAATGTCCCTCAGTAGCCACTGTCCTGGACAGGTGTCCACCACATCCTGGGCCCATAAATTGGGGAACACCAGGGTCCTACATTCAGACAAACAAATGAAATATCCAAAGACCATTGTCCCCAATATTGCATATGTGAACAAAACAAGCCACAGAAACTACCAGTAGAAAGTGGCCAGATTAAGAATAATCTTGGTCCATACAGAGGTACCTTAGACTGAGTGGCTTATAAATAATAGACACGTATTTCTCACACTTTGGAGGCTGGGACGTCGAGAGAACCTGCATCTGTGGTGTCTGGTGAGATACATGCTCAGATGGTGGAATGGGGGAAGGAGCTCTTTGTGGGAGATCGCGGTTATGAGAACAGTAATCTCGTTCATGAGGGCAGAGCATGATGACCTAATTACTTCCCAAAGGCCCCATCTCTGAATACCACCAGTTCCACTCTTAGGTTTCAATATATGAATGTGGGAGGGAGCAGGACGCTGCACTCAGGTCATATCAGGATGAGGGGAAAGGAGGGGAGGGGAGGAGGAAGAATAAATAGGGTGGAGTAGGAAAGCGGTGATATCAGGTTATAAGAGTAGCCTGGAGTGGGAGCTGCCATTTTTCACCATCCTAGTACTCATAGTATTCAATAGATGTTTCTGGAAGGATCTCCCTAAGGGGACCTTGGTCCAGCCCATCTCCAACCCTCCGCCCCCGCTTATATGAACCAGAATTAGGGACAGTCAATCCTGCCCCACCCCGGCACGGCAGGTAGAGGTGGGAGTCTTGCGACGCCCCCCCCCCGCCCGGCGTCCTACACCCAACGCCCCCTACTTGAATTCCTGGAGGCAGAGAAGGGACCGAGTGGCGCGGTGCCCATCACCAAGAGCGCCTGCGTGGGAAGTCAGCTGAGCCAAACTCCCTGGCATTACGAGTTGGCAGTCAGGAGGGGGCAGCATAAGGCCGCTTCCCTGGCGCTGGCTGGAGCTGCAACGCTGGAGAGCAGGCACACGCTGCAAGGGGGCGACCATGGGAGCCATGGAAGGCAAATTACCTTAAGGTTTGAGGAGTGCCACTAGTGCTGGGTCTGGCACACTCCCTACTGTCCCTGGCACCCTGGGCAGAGTAATTACCTGCACCCTTCTCCACCAGGAAGGCATACCAAGGGGATGTATGGAGCAAAAGTCAAAGAAACAAGCTTCATCATGACTGTGTACCTTGCCCATCTATTAGATGGAGTGATGGAACTCATAAGCACGCAACAAGTAGGCGCTTAACAACTGTCTGTGCCCCTTTCCTTGCACACATTTCCCCAGGTACCTATGGGAAAATAACTTTGGGGATCTTTACCCAAGAGTGTAATTTCTGTCCTACGGTCTGAGAAGCCCACTGCCTATCTGTGTGCCCCCTCCCACACACACACAGGTAGGTCACTCCTGCCAGTCATTATGGCAGTGCCCAGCAACATCGATCATCGAAGTAATTGCACAGTGAGGTGCTGTGAAGGTTGTCCAGGTTCCACAACGGACCTCAGAACCACTGGCTCAGACCTCAAATCTAATAGGTCCCTGGACCCTACCTGGTTGCCCTCAGATTCCAGCCCCAGGGAAACCACTGAAGCCTTACTTCGTTGCTGTGTAAAAAGGAGTGACTATTCTCCTCACCCACATGTCAGCTCAGGGTCTCCATCCATGTCTGTCCCTGTGCTTGTGGTTGTCACTTTGGCTGTGGATTTCAGTAGTAGAAAGTGACACCATCTCTGATAAACTTCTACTCCCCCACTCCCCAAAGAACAAGTTGGAAGATCAAGACAGTTGAGGAGTCTACCTTTCTGCCCTCCACACAATTCCCTTCAGGGGAATAGGATGACATCTGCCCAGGGAAATGGGTCCCCTTCCCTGGGGAACCACTCAGAAGGGTAATTTCTTCCTCAAAAGAAGACAGCTGGTGACAGATCCTGAGTACCTTTCCCTAGGCCACTTCAGGTGGTTAGTTTGACATCAGGGAGCCATGAACACTGTCATCTCCCTTGTGGCTCAGAGTAGGAGGTAGGAGTACAGCTAACTCATGCAGCACCTCTGTAAGAATTTAACTTAGATTAATTTTTTTCAGTCCTCATCTGTGTTCAGTGTCAGGTGACATTGTGTAATACACCCCACAAATGGAATGGGGCAGCAACAAGAATTTGATTATACAATAGAGAACTGGTCAAATGAATATATCAAAGACAAAAGAAGCCAGGTTTCCCACCATCAAAAGAAAAATCGCACACACACACACACACACACACACACACACCTTGTGGTTGAGTTGGGACCATAATTACCTGTGTGAATATATGAGTCTCAATAAGCATAAATGCAAATGCATAAAAGGGCATACATTCTCTGGCTTTGTTCACTGAGATGATCTTGTACAGCAAGCCACAATACTATTGATATAACAATCTTGCCTTTTAAATTACATTATCCACTAAGAGAACTATGATTATTTGGAGAAAGAAATGGCTGTATCAAAAGCTTGAGCATGAAAACTATACACTAAAATTGATGTGTCTTGTGCTAAAAAGCAAGGAAATACCCAAAGAATGATAGAGACTTGACACAAGGACACAGGAATGTTTATTCAGTGCTAGGATTCAAAGCAAGGGCTTCAAACATGCTAGGCAAATACCCTTCCACTTCCTAGCCTTAGAGTCTCTGTTTGAGATATAGTAAAAATGTCCTGAAATTCATTGTAAAGCTGGTTTCATGACTCTGTGAATGTCCTAAAAACTACTGAGTAGTGCACTTTAAATAGGTAAATGGTATTGTATGAAAATTATACTTCAATAAACCTGTAACATTACAAAATGATTAGAAACTACCTTAAGAAACTCCTGCATTTGAGACAACTAAATAGATGGCCATCGTAACACATTTTTCACTAATTTGATAAAATGGGAACCTATTTGTTGGTATTGATTAAATAATGCATTAAAGTTCAATGAGAAGCAGGATATTTGTATAGTCTAAAGTTAGTTATTAATTACAAAAGGGAAACATAACAACTTTACAGGGAGAAACTTGGCAAACATCATCTTATTCAAATGGTCATAGTTAAGCATAAAGGGATAAATCAAAATCGTGTCTCATCTAAGAGGATGCAGTGAGCAAAATTCAGCATCACATCTGAGATGTTCCTACCAATGAACTGAATCTGAATTGTTGAACTAAATAATCTGAATTGAATCCTGAGGATACCTTAGGCAAATCCAAACTTGAAGACATGGTACAGAACATGTCAGGAAAATCAAGCAACAACTGGAAAAAAACTCACAAACTGGAAGTGACTAAATGTTTAGTTAGCTATGCATTTAATTTCATAGCAACTAAATGCAAAACATAATCTTGATGTGTTCTTTTATACCATATGGAACATTTTCAGGACATGGCAAGATTTCATGAGGTCTGAGAAGTCAATGGTGATGGTATTAATTTTCTAATTTTGATAACTGCATTGTGATTATGAGAGAGAATGTCTGTTAGAAATACAAAAAAGGCATTGTATTAGCGACTTATGCTCAAATAGGTCAGTAAAGGGGTTCTTTGTACAGCTCTTTTCTGTGTCAGATTATTTAAAATAAAACCAAAACTACAATGTATACAAAATAAGTAGGCTATATTCTCCAAAAACATTGGTTACAAAGACAAAGGAAGTCAGTGAGCTGTTTCCAGCTTTATTTAAAAAAAAAAAAAACAAAAACTAATGAGATCTTGGAAGCTAAATGTAATGAATAAATTTGGATTAAATCCTGAGCTAAAAAATAGTATCAATATAAAGGATATTATTGGAAATTAATTTAAAATTTTGAATAAGTTCTGAAGATTATATCGTAACATATTATCCATGTTAAATTTCCTATTTAAATCATTGCATTGTGGCCCTGTAAGTGAAGGCTGTCCATAAGAAATATAATCTGCAGTATTCACTGGTAAAAGAGCACGGTGTCTGTAACCTACTGTCAAGTGTGTCAGTAATGATTATTTTGTAAGTTCGCAGAGAAAAGAAATGCTAAATCAACTGCAGTTAACAGACAAGTATAGTGGGGTTCCTTCTACTATATTTGCAACTAACCCTAAAATTGAAACTGTTTAAAATGATTTTAATTATATTAAAAATGAAATGAAACCTAAGACCCAATATTATGTACATAAATTAAAACTATAAGCACCAAAACATTGCACATTTTATGAGACGATAAAAGTCGAAGACAACAGAGTAAGCATGTGCCCATTGGTTTCCGGGGAGCAGGCAGGGAAAAAGAAAAATAACAGGAGTGTTTAGACTAAAGAGAATAACTTCACAATACCCAATTTCTGCGTTCTGTGTGTCTTCTATACACACCCTTGCACATGCACTTGTGATGGGACCCAGAGCCTGACTTCAAAGCACTCTCATACTGAGCTGCACCCCCAGCCCCCTCACCTAAACCTCCTGAGGAAAGCAGTGGAGTAGGAGTAGAGACCAACATGAAGAGGAGCTCCATAGTTCAGCACTGCTTCCATTTTAGGATGTCAGATGCATTCACATATTATTTAACTTTTAAAGTAGAGAGGAAATGGTGACATCTCTGTATAATTCATTGTAGATAACTATTAAAAAGTGAAATGGAGCTCCGTCTGCAAAGATCATAGACGGCGGACAAGTGGGGGTGATAATTTGCAGAGCGGTGGAATAGGATAAATCATGGATGCAAAAATGCATAATATAAAGTTTGCATATGCACCATTGTAACTATAAGTCATGATTCTTCTGGAAGGAGAATTAAGATAATGGACTTGTGTCGACGGGTCAATAGATTTTAGTACTTAGATGTGTTCTATAGTACGTGAGTGTATTCTCGTTGTGGCAAAGCTCAAATAATATATACATTGCTTTTATCACTTTAAAATATATATTTCTGTGGCTTAGAGAAAGAATTTTTGCCTGCAGGATAGTTAGTATTTTTAGATAAGGAAGTATAACTCCCTTTCAACAAAACACAAAATACAATAATGTTATGATACCTCTATGTCTTTTAAAATGATTAAATACCTGATGATGAAGTTTGTATTTTTCTAATTCCCTAACTAGGAGGTCAAGTCTTAAGCTTCTCCCTGCAATTAAACTCGGGAAAAGTATGAGCCTCTATCAGGGTTTCCTCTCCAGATCCAACAAGCCCAGAGGCCTATGCACGCCAAGACGGTCCAACGGTGCCTACCCGACAGTCCTCTGCCTGGATCTGCTCTCCTGCACTGTCACCTACACTGTGACTTTCTCCAGGCCCAGAAAGGAACAATTCCTACTTCTCCCCTCTCCCTAGAAGGCCCCCCACTTTGCCTAGTAAAGCTTATGGTACAGAAAATGTTTTAAGGTAGGAAGTGACTTTATTTCTGAAGGCTAGAACCGAGCTCCGTCCACCATGATTCCAAAATAAAAACCCAGGCCACTTGCGTTGGAAAGCTGATTGGCAGAAAATAAGTAGCAATAAAAAAAAAAATGTTCCTGTCCTTTCAAACCAATAAGAATCCTAACAAAATAACACTCCCCAAGGAAGAAAACTATATACCTGAAGATTTTAGTTGATGCATTCTTTTAATACTGAATACACGGAAAGGTCTGGCAACCGAATTGTTAAGTAAAAGATAAAATATAAACGGATATTAACCAGAAGCTGAAAGTGTCTTTTTTGAGGATCAAAGCACACGGAAAATATTTAGCTATGACCTCGAGTCGAAAAGGCGGATTAAAAAGCTGCACGTTCGCCCAAACTAGAATTACGCGAAAGAAGAAGGCACTTATATAGAGCGACGCAAAGTGTGTGTGTGGGGGGGGGGGGGACAGTGGGCTGTTCCCTGCTTCCGATTCTATTAGGTTCTTGTTATTTGAAGGGTGTATAAAAGGTTGGAAACAGCCTGGAGAAGAGTCTCGTCGTGGTTCATACAGTTTGAGAGCCAAGAGAACGTATTTCAGACCCGGAGAATGCATTTCGAATAGAGGATCCTCCAGCACCTTGAGGGGCCAGTGGGAGGGGGCCAGGAAGAACACACCTGGAGCTGCGGGCAGGAAAGGGGCCCCGCGCCCACACCCGTCAACTCCACGCCGCCACCCAAATCTACTTGGGTGGAGCCAAGCGTCGGCTGGTGAAGGGACGATCTCCAGCGATCTGCTGATCTAGGGATCTATCGGGCCCCGGGGACAGGTTCCTCCTTGAAGCGACTCCTTTGGTCCCCACGGAGACCAACCCTTCCAGCCCACAAAATGGAAGAATTCCGCAGGGATTTCGGCGACAGCTGCGCGCGCCCACCGCGCAGCGGAGCGGACCCGGGCGGCGGCCCGGCTTTGTTTGTTTGGGTGGCCCCCGGAGCCCCTCCGTTTCCGGCTCCGCCCCTTCCCAGTCCGCGGCCCCCTTTCTTGGGACCTCCGTGCTCACTTTTCCCACCTTCAGGCGCTCAGTCTTCACGTCCTCCACTTCTCACCCGGCCTCTTTCTCCCAGTCCTTCCTCAGACAGACTCCACCCCCCCATCACTATCTCCACTCCCGTAAATCTAAACTTCGCCCCGGCAGAACAGACTCTGATTCTCCCAGGAAAAGAAAAAAAAAAATCAGCCCCATTCCAGATGGGTCGCCTTTTGGGGAGACCCAGCGTCTGGTTTGAGAATCCCGGCTCCATTTCCTCGGGGGGGGGGGGGGCGGGGGGAGGAGTGGAGACCTGGGAGTAGGGAGGGGGAGGGGGGCCTGGGGGGCAGGAGTGGGGGATGGAGCTCGGGGACTCCCCGGATGGCGAGTGGGGCGGGGCCACCCGAAAGTGCTCTTCTCTCCAGTCCACTGCCTTTTGAGTTTTCCTTAGCTTAGTTCACCAAGGCCGGAGTTTCCGACGTGGAGCATCCATTTGGGTTCCCAGATCCTAGATTTTTTTTTCCTCTTTGCATATCCAGGAGCCTACGATGAGAGAGGGACAAGAACGCAAGGGACAAGAATTCAAGGAACACGATGAATGTCCAAAACAAAACATTCGGGGGCTCCTCGTAGCCGCCCGCACGCTTCCCTCTTCCAGGAAGAGCGCTTCCCGTCTGCTGAGTCTGCTGTCCTCCTCGCCCCCCCCCCCACCTCTGCAAAAGAACAAAACGCACCGAGGGGGTGGAAAGAGGGCCGGGATTATTTTTACACAAATGGAATCACAATCCCCAGTTTGTTCGGCCAGGAAGCCACTGTTACCAGGAGGAAGAAAGGCTAGCCACCGAGCAGAGAATTCCTTTGCACACACCGGTGCGTGTCTGGGTGAAGTGGTTAGTTATTGCTGAGATGCTTTATCCTGCCAGAAAGAGGGGCGAGATGCTATTTTTTTAAGAGGAAAGAAGTAGATGAATTGTGCTGCGGATAGGAACGCGGTCACTTCAGAAGACTCTCGCGCCGGTTCCTCTCGCTGTCCAAGGCCGGGGTGGATTCGCAATGTCCTTGCCCGGAGGCCACCGAGGACACAGCCCGGCCTCCAGAGCTAGCCCAGCCTCGGACTGCACTGCGGGCTCAGCCGTTCCCGCCCCTCCTGCGGACCTTGACCTCGCGGGGACCAGGTCGACACGTTTAGCTCTCCCTGACCTGCTTTTGAACCCGCTAATCCCATCCCGAACTCTCGCCCAGAGGCGATTCCTCGCCTGGCCCAGCGCACTAATTCCCGTTGACCTCCTGGCCTCTCCGGCCTCACAGCCTGCTCAGCTTTGAACCCCGGTAAGAGCTTCCTCTTGAATGCGGGTGTGACCTGGTCCACGCGCAGGGCCACCCCGCGGTGCGCACAACACTCGTTTGCTCAAGACCAAAGCAAACATCCTGTAGCTACAAACATCCTGTCTTCTTGCTTTCTCGAGGTTCTCACTAGTTTAATTCACCTATTTCATCAAGAAACCTATACGCCTCACGAAGATCAAAATATTGGGTCACACCCTAAGCTGGGATGCTGTGACTGGACACAGCAGGCTAGCTACCACGGCCTAGAAACCACAGCTGGAGGTCTGCAGCCCTAGCACAATGCCAAGACTCGGCAAAGGTGGAAAAAGCTCAAGGAACAGAGGCCAGTGACTTAATTCCTGTTTTTAACTTATAAATTAATGAGATTAATATCAGTTTGTGATTGTGTTCCAAGGCTGAGGTTTTACATTCCAGGTGGCCTTTTTACTAAGTCCCAAAGTGCAGACCACATGGCAAGAGATTTAGATGGAACATGCACATCTTCATTCCTGTTTATAAAGGTCAGAAATGGAGCATGAAGTTGGGTTTGGGGGGGGAAGGGTGTAGAGAGTGACAATCTGAAGAAACACTTGTCATTTTATAATCCTTTATGCTATCTAGATTTTTTCTCAGAGGTGTGTTTTCTTTTAATAAAAAAGCTAAAACAGATTCATATTTGTAACGTGGATGACATTGGTTCACTCCATAAAATGCCCTGCTCAAGGCTTAGTAGATGTGTTGACATTTGGCTCTGTTTTGTAAGGCAACTGATCATGAGATAGGGTGATGTGTGGGGCTTTTTTTTTCTTCTTCTGGTTCTTGCCTAGCAAAGCAAGACTGATATATCACAGAAATGATTCTTTATAAGGAATTTTCTAGACAGGAAAACAAGCAGGCTTGTGCATATCTGTGTGAACCACCACATAGAGTGGTCCCTTTGTATCAAAACCTACACCACCTTGCCCCTACACTGGAGTCTGCCTCTCCTGAGGAAGGTTGGCCATCTTCCATGTTATATGCAGTCTGTTTAGCTCACAGCTGTCCCCTAGTGCCTGGTGGGCTCAGGAGGAGCTTCATAAGCATTTCTTAGCTTCTAGAGAACTGTTCCCAGTGAACATAAATCCCTAAGTGGATCTGATACTTCAAGTATTCCCAAAGAAGCCTACAGTCACCCAATATAGTTGCATGGTTCCCCCACCTTGTGTTTGGAAGTCTCTTGCTAGGGTCAAATGGAGAATTCCTTCACTATTTCTTCCCCCAGTCTCCAGCTCTGGTAAATGCAGAATAAAACTCCTTGGTAAATTCTTGCCCTGCATTCCAGGCACAAACAAAACAGCTGAAAGGCAAAAAGTACCATGATCTAGACTGTTAGCCATGTGAGCTCCCTTCCCATAGCTTAGCATGCTCCTTCCCCTTCCACAGCTTAGCATGCTCCCTTCCTAGGCAACTCTAAGCCCATTTAGTAAAGGCAGTAAATAATCAGCCTCCAACCTCCTTTACCTCGGGATGGCACTTCTCTGGGGCAACTACCACCAAATAAAGCAGCAAGAGCCCCTTAGAGTGACCTTCAGATCTGGGCAGCTGCAAGACCCCTTACCTACTAGTTGGACAGCAGCCATAAATCCTAGTCTACCATGATAAAGCACCTGGCCCACGTGTACACCCCAGGGTCTGCACCTGCTAGCCCCTTCTAGGTTATATTGGTCACCTCAGTCAATAGCCGGTGCTTCTTCTTACTTCTCCCTTGTGAGAAGGGGTCTTGCCGGCCCCTTTCCTAGCAATAAACCTTTCTTTGTTCTCTGTACCTGGATGTCTGCATGGTTTTCTGGCAAAGTCCAAATAATCTAACATAGACCCCCCTTGGAGCTACAGCAAAAGGCAGTCTTCAGCACGGTGGGGTGAAAGGGAGATCCCAGAGCCTGGTAACTGCAAGAGACACTTCCCTTTTCAGTCTGCCATTACCAAGCTCAACCTAGATCTGCCTGTGGGCAACCAGTTTTGGGTGGGTCAGTATTGAGGATTAGAGAAGAGCAATTAGTAACCCTGAACGTCCAGTGGATGCAGAAAGCACAGCAAAGACAAAAGGCTCTGATACAGAAGTTACTGCAAGCTGTCAGTCAGAGGAAATGTGTGCAGCCATCCTTTAGCAGAAGAGTAGAAACAAAATGCAAAATTCACAAATAGTCTTCTGCCATTTAGGATGTTTCTTTACTGTGTTCACTTGAACTGGGGAACTCCACAAATTTAAAGCTATCAAAGGATTTAAAGGTCACTCAGGCTATCCTCCAAGACCCTCCTCAAAGGTAGCCTGTGGAGTAGTGGGAGAAGTTCATGCCCTGCCCTTGCCAGCACTTTCTATGTGAAGATATTAAGAAAAGGTGGGGTTTTGATATTACCTGTCCAGACCTCCCTTGCCTCCCAGAGTACTGACTCCTGGCAGCACCCCAGGATTGTTCTTTCCTATGCCTTAAGAAAGGCAACCAGGGGAAGGGCAAAATGCAGCCTTCAAGAGGAAGCTGAATAAGAACTATAAATGCTCAACAGCACCTTATCAGGTCCCCACGTTGGATGGTCAAAAATAGGATTCCAGGTTGGCCCTCACAGCTCACTGTTTCCTCTGAGTCTGCACTCCACTTTCGGGTGGCAGTGATTGGACCAGACTGGTACATTTACTTTCAGAGAGTTTCTCCTATACCTCCACCCGGGTCAGACATTGAGGCACCTAAGGATTCAAGGTCCAGGGCTGAGAATCTAGTTTCAGAATCCTAGGATTAAAACCTTTCTCCTACTGTTCCTTAAATGCAATCAGTGGCTAAAATCTTTATTCCTTCATCTATACTGGCCAGGAGAGAGGGACAAATTGATGTTTTAGTATGCTCTTGGCTTTAAGCCCAAAATGTTAGGAGCTTGTTTCTCTTCCAGCATGCACTGAGTGACAGGTACTAGAAAAATGCTCGTCATAGATTAATTTACTAATATTATTTCCATTTAATGGGTGAGGAGTTGGGGTCCAGAGCAGCTAGTTAGTACAACAGCCAGGATTTGAACCCAACCTAGACAAGAGCTGCAAGTTCTACAAGACTAGTAGCCCTGAGAAACCCTCCCATTAGACACACTAGGTACACACAGAGCCTCTCTAGGTTTCTCTAACTGCTGCCGGAAGTCATCCCTTTCTGGCAGACCTGTCAGGCTGGGCACTCAAGGCACAAACACTTGCACATAAAATAAAAATAATTCAAATGTCCACCAGTAATGGATGAATAAACAAAATATAGTACAGTGGATATTCAGCTATAAAAGCCAAGCGCCAGATGCCAGTGGGTCATGTCTGTAATCCTCGCTACTCAGGAGGCTGAGATCTAAGGATGGGTTGGAAGCCAGCCCAGGCAGAAAAATTCCCATGAGGCCCTGGTTCCAATTAACCATTCAAAAAACTTAAGTGGAGCTGTGGCTCAAAGTGGTAGAGCACTAGCCTTGAGTAAAAGAGCTCAGGGACAGTGTCACTGAGTTCAGGCCCCATGACCGACCAAAAAGAAAAAAAGACAATGAAACATTAATACCCTGAGATGTACTAAGTGAAAGAAGACAAGCAAGTACCAATACCATATAATTCCATTTATATGAAATATCCAAGCAGGCAAATCTACAGAGACAAAGATTAATGTCTGATTAAGGCAGAGAGGAAATGGGAAGTTGAAAATAATAGTTTCTTTCTGAGAAAGTCTTAAAATAGATGGTGATGGTTGCATATGTCTGGAAGTATACTAAAAATCATTGTATTCTAAATGGGTAAAGTGAATGGATGAAATATAGCTCAGCCTAGCATGACAGGCTAGCATGCACAAGATTGTGTTCAATCCCCAACTCTGATGATAGTAATAATGATAATATTAATAAATGTGTAAACTACATGAAATGAAAATTATATCTCAATAAAACTGTAACTAAAACACGCATATGTACATAATTGTAGGACCTGAAGCCAGTACTCAGCTTTTATCAATCCAACTTTCCTTCAGTGTCTACAGAGCTCACAGCTCCCCTTCACATTGCCATCAGATCCCAATCTTATCAATTATATGCTCCTTACTGGGCTGCACTCAGTGTGAGTATAGCAAAGAACAGAACCTGCTCAGGTAGAGAGCTCATTTGTCATAGTGAAATTAGAGGGAAGGGAATAGATTTCCACCTTGATACACCACTTGATCCACATATCTAGACTAGAATATATGCAAACCAGCTGTGTGAACCTGACTTTTGTTTCCTCCCCTTCAAAATAGGCAACCGAATCTCCATCTTAAAGTCATCTATTTCCTAAAATGGTGAGTCTAGTACAGCTGTGGACACATAGTCAGCCTATGACTTGCTTAAAGCAGAAGGAAATGATTTTGAGGATGATCCTTATAAAATCAGAATGCTGATGGAGTATAAGGATTTTAAGAAAGGAGAAAACTGTGTATAAAATTCTATCTGGTATTTTCTGACTCCTTAGTTCCTTTAAATTCCCTGTCTGGCAGGATTATAATTCTGGACATGAACAAATAAAAGAAGGAGCTCTCACCCCAACAAGGAGAGGGTTGAAGAGGAGAGGAGTGTGAAGAAAAGTAAGAACACAGGTCAGGTAGGCTATGAGGGAAACACTTGGATAGTCAGGAAAGATTGAAATGGCATAGAAGGGCAGAGAACTAAGGAGAAAAAGAGGAAGAGAAACAGGGGGACAAACCTAGGAAGAAAAAGAAGAAGATTCAGATTTGAAAAAAAAAACAACAACTGTGGGGAGGAGGAAGAAGAGACAGCTCTGGGAGGAATCCGAGTGACAGAAGACAATCACCAAGTTTGGAGTCCCACACCTCCCAAGTCCTTCACCCCTGGAATGCCTGTTTTCCTTGGCTATACCCCAAAACATCGCCATCTCCCATTTCCTAAGGTACCCCATGCTGACCACTTCCAGAACTTTGCTACAGCAGTTCACGTCCTTGCCACACATAGTTCATCTCAAATCTGTGGCTCTCAAGCAGACATCGTGTTAAACATGCGGATGCCCTGCAAGGAACTACTGGAAACAATTAAGCCTGAAGCTGAGCACTGATAAAGATAAATAGACAATGTGTCCAGCAGTGACTCAGTGGTCAGGGTAGTTGGCCTCTTCAACCTGGACCAGGAAGTCCTAGTCCCACTAATGTGGCTTCCTGTTCCTGCCTTAAGAGTGACCTCTCACGTTCCCTTACCCACCCTCATGCTCCTACAACCCTGTAGAATCCCCAGAGTCACAGACAGGGCTGTGACATCATGCTACCTGAAAGAAGTCAGGGAGTCTGCAAGCCGCCAGTGATCCAGGAGGAGTCTAAGCAGCAGAATGAAAGGCTTCTCATCACGCTCGCTCCCAGCACCTCTCCTAGTATCACAAAGAACTGTCTATGAGCTCACAAACCTCTTATTCCACCTTGTTCTGTACATTTCAATCCCACGAAGAGATTAGGAAGGATGTAGGAACCCAGGAAGGCATCACAGCAGCACCTGCATGCTTAATCCACTGCCTGAGGGTGGAGTAGAGAGGTCTCACTCCATTCTCACCAAGAGAAAATAAACCAGCAAGAAGAAGCAAAGCTGACCTGGGTCTAGGTCCACGAGATTTAGCCTGGTATGCCTCTCGAAGCATCTTGTAGGATGCAGATGAAGAATAAAGAGATACTGAAGATTCTGACTGGAGCTGCTAGGAGAAGTACTGGAGGACCATCTGGGTCTGCAGAGAGATTCTAGAACTAGGCTATATCTTCCTACCTCCACACCTTTGGTACCCTAGCACCAGGCCACCATCTCCTGTCCTAGAGAGGACAGACTCTGGGTTGCAGTAGATGAATGCTGTTTATCCACAGGTAGCCAGATCCAGCTCTCCATGTAGCTGAGGCTAGAAAACACAAATCCGTCCCATTTACTGGCTGGCCAAAAGTCAAGAGGGAAAAGTGGACAGAACTACACAAGACAATATGTTGGAAATGATCTGTACAACCTGGGGGGGGCAGGGGAAGGTAGGAGAAAAATGAGGGAACGGGTAATGAGTTTGATAAGAAATGTACTTATTAACCTACTTATGTAACTGTAACCCCTCTTAACAATAAATAAGAAGAAAACAGCTATGAGGGCTAGACCTCCTAGTTGAACATTGGCTGTATTTAAGTATATTTTATATCCAAACATGAATGTGTATTGCTTTATTACAGCTTCTCAGTCATTATATTTTCCTCAGTGTTCTGCTGCCATTACTAGCATCTGAAATGCCTACCTATTAGCAATTTATTATGCAGAAATATATTTTGAAGTGATAGAGGCAGTGGTGAGATTGACATATAGTAAACGCATATTAATTCTAACAATGAAATCTCCCTCTGTATTAATGTAAGCTAATTTAAAAAAAAGAAGTTTTATAACCATAAGAAAATATGAACTTTTACTATCTCTAGAGGTCCTTTTACTTTTTTGAAAACCAGACATTTCACTTAAAAGCTTGGAAATCATATAGAAAGCATATGCAGAATGTTTTAATAAAAATGTTTAAAGTGCCAAAAAAAAAAAAAAAAAAAAACAAGGGCAGGCCCATACCCTGAAAAGGAACTGGAGGATGATAGATAATGTTGAGTAAGGTAGGCCAGAGAGGCTGGCCACATTCTTCAAATTACGTTTACTTTAAAGACATCCCTGAGATGACTTAATCTAAAGGGGTTTCTGAGTGTATTTGCTGGGAGCAGAGTCCTGCTACTCTTCCTTGAAGACTCTCATCAAGAGTGGAGGATACCTCTGAACAGGAAGAGCTGATGGTAGAGCCAGTCACTCTCCTTCACCCCGGGACACAGATTGGGGCTAGAACTTGCTCATCATTCAAGTCAGAAGCTCACTTGGTTCTCTGACTGATGGAGTCAGAGAGACTGATACCAAGGTGTTCTTATGTGGAACACAGAAATGCCCAGTCCACACCTGGGGTCTGTCTATACTGGAACCAGAAGCAGGGCCTTCCAAATCTCATACCACTATCAGGAGCTGCTGAGCTTAGAACATCTCCCTGTTCCCTTGGCTGTTAGAATCTTCTCAGAACTCCCATGTTCAGATTCCTCAATACTACTGCTTTTTAAAGAGAGAAAGTAGAGAGGTGGAGGAAACTCTTTCTGGATCCTAAGGGTCTTGGCCCAATTTGGGATGACAGTGAGGTTGCAGGTGAATATTGACTGTGTAGGCTGTAAATTTGTGCAATAGGAATATGACAGTGGCTCTCTAGTCTGGTTGAAAATACTGGATAAGAAATCTCTGTCCCAGTGAACTAGCACCATGCAGACTCACTTTGTAACTCTCTAATGCTTGTGATGGAAGAATATTTTAGATCCAGAAGTTCCCCAATATGTCCACCCCCCCCATACATATATTTGGAAGAGGCTAACATCACTCTATGGCTAATGGTGGAACACAGGCACAAATGCACCTAGCCTTCCAAGCCAGAGCAGGTGGTTGGCCAGGAGGTCCAGTCCCTCCTTCCACCTCTGCCTTCCCCGTCTTCCCATATGTACCTGCACTTGTACCTGGCCACCTCCGTGTGCAGAAGCACAGGCATCCTCAGTCCACTCCCAGATGCAAGTGCAAAGAGGCCTGCTGAGAAGAAAGCCAGAACTTCTGCAGAGGTCAAATGCTATACCACTATAATGAATCAAGAATCACCAGGTAAAGAAGGCTGAGAATTCCCAAGAGTCAAAGCAAGCTGACCCTGTTGGAGTAGGACTCTGTGGGAGGTATGGGTTCCACTAGATGTGAAGAATGGCTGGGTTCACTGGAAAGTGCACCCAAAGCCCAGCCATGGACCACAAAGAGGACACTGCCATCACTGTCATTAGTGAAATGTAGAAATATAAAATAAAAATAACATTGAAACACAAAGACAGAGCACTGCAGGGCCCAGAAAGTGCTGTTCAAACCAGGCCTCGGAACTTCAAGATCTGAGGGTGGGGAGGTTTGGCCTAGCATTCATTTTCTGCATGTATTTTTCTACAATAGACACATCCTACTTGAATGATAAAAATAAGCTTGAGAGAGCCAAAATGGGGGGAAACTCCTAAAGTGCAGAGTGTAGGAACCAATGACAAGGCAACAAGTGTTCTACTGGGGAATGGAGCTGGTCTGCAGGAAGGTCACTGAGGAGCTCTGACGCTCTCCAAGGCCAAGGGCAGGCCTCCTCCATACTGCTGCCAGAACCCTTCATCTTAGCTGGATTCCCTTGGGATAACTGCACACTTTTCTCATCTATCTTCCCTGGATACATTCTAACACCCTTGAGCCCCAGGTGCCAAGAACTCTCAGCACCTACAGATGGTCCATATGTTGGCCCTCTGCCCATGCCACACCCTGGGTGCAATCTCATCTCTCTAGCTAACCACGCAAATAATTTTGTGGTTGTCTTCCCCTCTCCCTCCTCTTCCTCCTGCTCTCTCCCTCATTCTCTTCCTTTCCTTCCTCCTTCATTCTAGCAAAATTTCTTCCCTGGCCTTCTTGTCCTTTCTCTTTTCCTGGGTCTCAAACAATTACAGGAGTCAGTAAGAAGTGTGTAATTACACAATTAAGTGATTCATGCACCCCTGCCTGCTTTCCTTTGGCTAGAGACACCTTGAGTTGGATATGCACACCTACATACATTTATACACATGCACACTGGAACAGGCTAAAGTGCCCAGGTTTTCCTCACACTCACACATCTGCACACTCACATACCTACTCACCCTTACAGGACTCCGTGGAGATTGTGCTAGGGATATCATCTTGCCACAGACTTTTAAAACGGCATATCCATAGCCTCCTGCTCACAGACCCACTTCATCAGATTCGGACAGCCTAAAGGAATCTCACTGGCACCTGCCTCACCCCTCTGGTGAGAAGGAAAGCAACCCCTGGGATTAGAGCACTTTAGTGCGCTCTAGTAAACCTGCACATTTGCACACGTATCTTCCCTCTCAATCCTTCTTCCATGCCTCTTTAAAGCATAGTCAAAGAAAAGGCAATTAGTTCTGGCACCTCCTGGCTAGATTCTCCAGAACAAGCACGCGTGCTGCCTGTGCCCACTCTTCAGAGGGCAGAGTGCTGGACCCGGGACCCACTCAACTTCTTCCATAGCCTGCCTTACCGCCCCCCCTGCGTCCAGCCACGCACCCCGGCGCAGTCTGGGAGGGGAGGGACAGAGCTACAACAGAGAAGGACAGAGCTGCCGGGGAGCTCCAGGAGAGAAAACCCAAGGAAATGCTCAGGCTCAGTTTCTGTCTCAAGGTGCTGCCACTGAAGTCAAGGCCTCAGAGCTGTTCCGGAGTCGGGTGTTTGCTGCTTGCCGAGATCTTGGCCTCACCGTGAACTTCGAGACCCCGCTTTCTGTCCGCTTCTCAGTCCCCACGTTACATTTCACCCCCACACAGGCGCCCTTCCAGAGTGAGTCCGTGGATCTCCTAGCCTCACGACCAGGCTCCTTTACTACAAGGAGTAAATGAGGCTCTCCCCGGAGGCCAGAAAGAGGCTTACGTTCTGTGTTCCTGAGTGTGGTGTGGGTTTGAGTGGCTCACTGAACCCCGGACCCGCACCCCTGTCCCCACCCCACCCACCCCTCCGCGACGCGGCCAACCTCCAGTTCTCGGCCTTGGTCTCGGCGGGGTC
The DNA here is from genome assembly GCF_024711535.1 of Dipodomys merriami. Classification (NCBI taxonomy): domain Eukaryota; kingdom Metazoa; phylum Chordata; class Mammalia; order Rodentia; family Heteromyidae; genus Dipodomys; species Dipodomys merriami. Next base: position 456,368 of record NW_027205270.1, read on the forward strand.
GCCTTCCGCTCGCACTTTGGGTATCGATCCTGCTGAAGCCGGGGGAGGCGCTTAGCAGCACTTCCCCGGGGACCGGGGAAGCGGGGAGCAGAGTTGGCCAAGGAAGTGATGGGAGGGAGAGGAGGTTGACAAACTTTAAGGGGGTGGGGGTAGCAGTGTGCGGCGTTCTTCAGTCCCCCAGGGCCGCCCCAGCCACCCTCTGCGGGGCACTGGGTGGAGCTGGACTAAGGGTGGAGGGTGGACGTCGCCCCCTCTCCCTCCTCCTCCCCAGCCGGGCGCAAAGCTCGGGCAGGCCCAGCACCCTGACTCCGGCCCAATCAGCAGGGAGGGGCGGAGCGTCCGGGCTGGGGCGGGGCCGCGGGGGAGAGGAGTCGGGAGGGGGCGCGAGGGGCGGGGAGCAGCCCGCTTGGCCAGCCCAGGCTGGCTGGGCCGGGAGAACGCGGCAGTGGCGGCCGGCATGGGCGATGGGGGCGCCGAACGCGACCGCGGCTCGGCGCGCCGGGCGGAGTCTGGATGCAGCAGTGGGCGCGACCGGGATCACGGAGAAACGGAAGAATTTCGAGCTGATGCGAGTGGCCAAAGTCCAAGGGAGGTTGCCAGGACCTCAGCCTCCAGCCCCTCGGGTTCCAGGGAAAGCGGGGCGGACAGTGATGGGCAGCCCGGGCCCGGCGAGGCAGACCACTGCCGCCGTATCCTGGTACGAGGTAAGGGGACACAGCCGGCGTTTCGATTCCCTTGGGCCCTCGCGTTATCCAGACTGGGGCTTCCGACCTTCCCGCAGCCTTCACCTTTCGATCCATATATTCCTTCACTCATCACCCAGCCGTTCGTTCGACAGATATTATTTTTGAATGCCTATTGTGTGCTACACACTGAGCTGAGCGCAGGGGACAAAGCAGCGAATGAAAGAAGCCTCCGTTCCTCCGCCTTCCAGTTCTCATCCTCTGGGCGCGCATCCCCTCACCCTAGGCCCATCTGGCTGGGTACAATCATAGCGACAGAATGCTGAGAGCTAGGTCACTGTCCCTAGTCTCTTAGGGCAAGGTCGGAGAAAAGTGTACAGCGCGCTCCACCGAGACCAGGATGTGGAGGGAACGGAGTGGGTATCGTCTGAAGAAGGCCCCGTCCTCCCTCGCCCCCTGCCCTCCCCCCACCCCAGCCTGTTCCCTATCCCCAGCAATCGGCACCGTCACAAGATGTTCTCGGTAGAGGGTCCTGGAAGATAGCATGCTCTTGAGCGCCCCAGCCCGTGCTTCACTGTTCCAGTTTTCACTTCCTCGCGGGGCCTGGGCCCAGCTGGCCCAGCTTCCTTCTCCCGGCCTGTTCTTTGGCATTCTTCACTTTCTCCCTTACTCTTCCCTCTCTTCTCTTCTTGTCCGACCATTGCTCTGCGCCTTCCCAGCACTCTCTGCAAGCAAACACGCCACCGAGGTAGGGGGTGAGGGGTCCCAGGTCTCCAGGGCAGGTTTTCTGCTCCTCTGAGAAGCCGGGTGCTCCACTTTTATTATATCTGGGCCTCCCACGCTATGTGAAAGGAGAAAAGGAGTCTTGGGGATCTTGTGCTCACCCCTTTCTCAGGCTGCCACTAGAGCATGAAGTCTGTTAACCCCCTCCCCAGCTCGGAGCCTGCAAAGGCTAGTATGGAACACTCCCTGCTGTAGCCCCTTCGGCTGGCTTGTCTTCCTCTCCCAGCCTCTTTCCAGCCTCTTTTCACAAAGCGCCCATCCTGGAATCCACTGGGCCTCTAGGCACGACTGGCCAGACCTTATTTCTTCATCTTCTGCCCCGAGTTTCTCTGCTCTGAGCTCTGGAATACCATGGCGGAGTGGCGGAAGCTCCCTGAAGCCTCTGAGAATAACTCAAGAGGGGAGACGGGGCGCAAGGCAGAGCAGGGAAGCAGCCCAACATGAAAGCAAGGAACCGAGGGAAACTCAGGGAACCTGGAGTGAAGCCCTGAGATTGGAGGGTCACGATCGCTCTGGGGACAATCTTGAGTTAAGGCCACCGGAAATTCCAGCAATTGTGTGGACCTATAGGGCACCTGGAATTAAATTCAATTCCTTTTTTTTTTTATCGGCTGTGAGTGCAAGGGGTCTACAGTTTGATTTCACTGAGAACATCTGTAGGTAAGACCTCAAGTCTCTGGCTGTGGTGGATCACATTGCACTGCATTCAGAGATGGGCATTGCCTTTGGCCAAGACAGGGAGCGGTGCATTCTGAGCCCAGCTCCTTCCTGCTCCGTTTCTGTTTCTTAACTTTTGTATAGAAGGAACACATAGAGATGTCCATGCAACCTTCTTCAAGTGCAGACACTGGATAATGGGAATGAACTTCCACGCTGTAGGGTGGGGCCACTTAAGCCAGGCAGAGATGTTCTAACACACAGGTAGGGAAGCCTGTCTACATCTTTGGGAGTGAACTTTTATAAATGTACATGCTTCGTAACCAAGTCATTACATTTGTAAAATACAAGGGAAATATTAGCTGTAAAGCACAACCAATATATTCAGAAATGAAAGGAAAATGGATCCTTCATAAATCCCTCTGCCCTTCCCCATTTAATGACAAGGAGGTTATTATAGGCCTGAAATGCCCAGGATGTCATTTACCACTAATCCCTCCTGTTCAGGGTCACCTGTGTCAGTCATTCACAGCCCCACCATGGCTCAGAGTGGAAACTGATAGATGGAAGAGACCTGAAAACTGGCAAAGGGAAGTCTGCCAAGCCTTGGCCCTCTCACAGGCTCAACGTACATTTTGCCTTCGATTTCTGAGGACATATTCCCTCAAAGTGTTTTTGGAAGAAAACCATTAAAATGTGAAGCAGTGGCATTTGCCTTTTCAGTCTTGGATGCTGCTGGGGTACCCCTCAAAAGAGAGAGTTCCTTTTCTCTGGGTCTTGTCAGCTTTCCTTTCATTCTGCACTTCCCTTCTGGAGAACAGAGAATGCATCTCAGGCTAGCAATTTATTGAGAGGGTCCCTTGGCACTGGGAAGTAGCATGGCTCAGGCGTCACAGATACACAAAGTTGGTTTAGAATACTGGCCTTCAGCCCTCTGAACCTAAACCAATTCCTTTGTCTCCATTTCCTCATCTGTCCTAAGCTTGCTAAGGATCAGAGTTGTAGGTAAACTGACACCCAGTAGGGTCTCATAAATATTCATTGGTAGAAGGAGGGGGTGGCCCACAAAACATTTCTAGCAGGTGGAGCAGATGGCCAAAAGTCCCTCTGAACTCACCCCCATCCCATGCACACATACCTGGGTGATACTGGAAAGTGAGCAGCATTTAGGTCAAGAACCCGCTGGTAGTGGTAAAAGGAAAATCAGTGTCACCTTGGAGACACCAGAGTATAGCCCTCCCTAGTCCCTTTGGTGGAACTATGACCCAAGACTTAATTCTCAGGCTGATTCTGCTCAGCTGAGAGACCAGGGGAGGCTGACTGTTCTGCCTTAGTGGATTCAAAATGGAGGCTGTTTCGTATTGCATAAGCAAGGCCACTAAGCTAGCATGCATGTGCTTACCAGCACTTCCCACCTCACCTCTGACACAGTGAGGCTTCTTCCCAGGCCTCGAGCAGCCCCACACCCTGTGTGCTCAGCCCTTGGTCATGGAGAAGTAGAGATAGGAGGGTCTTTTTGTTTTATAATGGAAAGAGTAGGACAACCATGGTCAGGAATCAATTGGGAAAAAATAGGCAGTTCGAGCCAAGGCTAACTTCTTAACATTGCAGCAGGGCCATTTTGGTGGAGCTGGGATGCCGGCAGGCTGAAGACCAAGGAAAAGTGTAGCTCAAAACTCCTATAATCTTCCAATCCATGCTGGCATCCCATCCGCTCCCTCAGATATGTCTACTTGCTTCCCAAATTAAGCCAGATGTGACTTCAACAGCGGTATTTGATAGAGCCTAAAATGTGTCTCCCTAGGGATAAGGCATGACTACAGTATTTGCTCACCCACTACCCCTTTCCAGCTGGCCTCCCTGCTTTGGGTCTCAAAGATCCATTCAATGCACACCTTTGGCTTCCCGTCCCTCTGGAAGAGGAGGGCAGAATAATGGCAGGATCCTTGGGAGAAGTAACTCATTAATTAACCAGCAAGGAAAAAAAAAAAAAACCACAAGGATCTCACCAGGGAACTAGACAGGCAGTCCCAGAGTCTTGGGGTCAGAAGGGGGGGCGGGGGGAGGATGGCACATTAAACTCCAGCCTCTGGCTTAGGCTAGGAAATTGCTGCCAAGGGGTGTTGGGAGAAATGGGAATTGGCCTTAGTGGTGATCAGTGTTCCCTTGTGTACAAACACAGCACAATGGAGGGCAATCCTCAGGGCCTACCTCCTAACAGACATTGCCAATAGTACTGCCACTCAAGGGGCCAGGACTTCAGAGGCTCTGGCTGGGAACTAACTGCTGGGATGATACACACCCCCACCCCTTCACCCCCAGCAGCCTGGTGAGGACTCAGCCCCGCCTTGCCGCTCATTTCCGGCCAGCAACTGGGCCTAAAGAGAATTGTCCAGGCTGAAGGCCTAGCTTGGCGGAGCAGGCAACAAAGATGGGGCGCCTGCCATTGCTGCTATAAATCTATGAATAGAGCCGATAATCAGGACCACTCTCCAAGCGCTACGGGGCTCGTTCAGGGACCACACTTTAAGAATTTTACGTTGATTTTGTTGTTAGGAGTGGTTCGTGGTTTGTTTTTCTCAGTCAAGGTCTAGCTATGCAGCCCAGGCACCTCCCTATGCTCCTACCTACGCTTCTCCAGCGCGGAGTTTACAGGCATGCCCCACCATACCTGGCTTTATTTGTTAATTTGACTAATTTTGGTGTTTTTGGAGACTGTGTTTCTTTTTTATTTTCTTGGGGTGGATTTGTTTAATGGCATAGTTTTTTTTCCTTTTGCTGCTCCTATTTTGACAGGAGATCCACACATGCTGGCTGGAGTCTACCAAGCCCCGTCATTTGGGGCTTTATTTTCCCCTTTAGTTATTCACCACCCCTCTTAGCCTCCCCCCCCCCCCACATAAACCGCAGCAACCCCCAGCCAAATATGTGTCTTCTCTACTCAGGCTTCATTTTCAGGGAACCGTGGAGGGAGCGCTAAATGGCTCTTTCCCTTTCTTGATATTCCTGCCACTCTGAGGCCACTCTGACAACACTTTACCGCTCACACACACCTCCACTCACCGACTCCCAGGTAGAGAGAGCCAGGTGACTCTGAAAGGTATGGATAGGAACTGGGGCTCAGAAAGGGAAACCGCTCCAGCCTGCACTCCGGGGCCATCTCCCGCAGCTGATTCTAGTCTTCGGTCTTTGCCCGATCTTTGGGGGATAAAAAGTACCTACTAGTAATGTAGCCCCAGGAGGCGCCATTTCCTCCCTTGCTCCCTATTCCAAACTTTCCCCTTGTTGGATAATTTTCTTTCAACGGAAAGAAGACCATGTAAATTTTGCCTTCGATTTCTTTTTTTTTTTTTTTTTGTTTCATATAAAATAACGATTGCACTGAGTCTTCTCGGCAAGCCTGTAGCCGATTCTCTTTGTACATCCGCTGGGTTCTGTGTCCCAGTTTAAGAAATCAGACCCGGTGTGGTGGGGGGGCTGAGACAGTGGAAACCTACTGGAGATCCTCAAGACGGTGGGGAGCTAGGCAAGCTATTGCCCTCTGCTATCGGGGATTGCTGCGGTTAGGAGCCTCCTCGATTCTTCCAGGACACCTCCTCTGGGTCCTGGTGGCCTGGGGGACGGTGGAAGAGGTAGCTGGAGGGAATCAGCCCTTAACGTCAATAGTGAGAACACCCAGTTAAGACTGCGTGCTGGCTACCATGCTGGGCTGAGAAGGGCGTTGCAAGGCCCTTCTCAGGGAGAGACCTCTTCTCTCAAGGCCTAGCTTCTCTCATTTCAGGATTTCCTCCGAAATCATAAGGGTGCTCCTCGCATGTGCCAGATTGGTTCTAGCGGGGGCTGCCCGCATGCAGCTTCCCAGCTTGTAGATGCTCCCATGGCAGGCGGGGGATGGCCCGAGTGAGCCCGGTGTTCATGCATGAACACCAAGGCTGCAGGATTCCCTCCGTGCCACTTTAGGAACCAAGTGGGAGGTGGGCGCCATGACCTCCATCCACACAGATGTGCTCTTAGCGTACAGTAGGGTCTCACAGATTTTTTTTTAATTTGGCAAATACATGAAAGGAGACAAAACTGTCCACACATTTCCCTAGGTCTGAGGCAGCAAATTGTCCCCCACCCTAGAACATATGTTCTGAGATATTTTTTTGACGTTACAATTTAAAAGTATATGAAATGGTAGTCATGGGATGTTGTATTTTTAAAATACAACATTAACCACACCTGACTTTTTGAATTCTGTGCAATCTGCAACTATGAGAACCAACGAAAAATGCTGAAAAACCTTAACCTTTAAAATGATCATTACGATTATTTTATATTTTATTTTTCCATCTTAGTGGCATATATTAGTTGCACAAGGGGATTTCATTGTGATATTTCCATACATACATACAATGTATCCAGATCAATCTCACCGGTCACTTCCTCTCCTCTCCTTCTGTGACTTCTGAAGCCAGTTTCAACAGATTTCATTGTTCTAGTCTCATACATGTGCATAACTTAAATTACCTTTTAATTTTTGTTTATTTATTTTTGGTGTCAGTACTGGTGCTTGAACTCAGAGGCTGGGCACTATCCTTAGCTTTTTCCCTCCCCTCGAGGCCGGTCCTCTACCATTGGAACCACAACTCCACTTCCAAATTTCTCTTTAAAAATATTTTTCGAGGTGCTGGAGTTTGAAGGTGGGGCCTTCTACTTTCCAGGCAGGAGCAATACCGCGGAGACGCCTCCAGCCCAAATTTTTTCAATTAATTTTTTTTCACAATGATCATACCACCAAGGAAGGCAGGGCCGACGCGGTTGGAGCGCGAGGGTTGGAGAGCCAGGGCAGGCGGCTGGGTGTTCGCAGTCCTTTGCAAAACTAGCCTGAGTTGAAAGAACCGCGGGTTAAAGCCGAGCCTCTGTCTCCCCGGAGTCGCGCGGTCCTGCAGCCCGAGGCTGGAGTCTGAAAAATCAGGGCAATGGAAGGCGCTGGCTCTGCGTTTTGTTGGGATCCTTGTTTTTTCCTAAGGCTCGCTCGCTCAGCGTCCACCCGCCAAGCTTGAGCCCAGCCGGGCTGGGGGGAAACACATCCCTGAATGTCTAGCCTCTGCCAAGATCACACTTACCATGTGAACCTGTAAATAGATGAGTACAATTCAATAAGTAACACGTGCTCCAGACGAAAGACAAAACCGGAAGCGGTCGAAGGCTCCCCTAAAATAAGCCACCATTCCTGGTACCCTGACAGGCCATTTTCCCACTCCCTTATACAAACATATGCACAGAAGAGACTCGTATTAGACAGGATGCTTACAACTTACCTTTAAAACGTTTTGTTTTAAATCTGCCTTGGACATCTTTTCAGGTTAATCAGTTCATTCTGTCTCTTTGATTGTAAATCAGCCATCGTCTTTGGGAAATACTTAATTTCCCTAAAGAAGGGACCTTCTGGTTGTTTCTTGTCTTTCTTTCTTCCTTCCTTCCTTCCTTCCTTCCTTCCTTCCTTCCTTCCTTCCTTCCTTCCTTCCTTTCTTTTTTCTCTTTCTTTCTCTCTCTTTCTCTCTTTGTTTTTTTAAACAAACACACTGTGAGATGAACTCCCAAAGCAAAGAAGAGGTTTTCTGCCCGTTTTGACCTTACAGTGAAATAAATTTCTTGCAGTGTAAATGCTGGATTCTTTAAAAGGTTTAATGAACACAATTTTAACAATATTTTCACATAATTGTAAAGTAGAAATTCATCAATCTTTTTCATACATATATCAAAATTTGTTTTTAAGTACAAAGTAAAAAAATCTTCCCCTATCCCTGTCCCCATCCGCCAGTTCCCTCCCGGTAGGCAGCCATTTTTATTGTTTTCTAAAATGCCCTACCCATAATTTTTTTTTTTTTTTTTTTTGCTTTTGCAAGTTAGTGCAGCTATGCCACTTTTTTTTCTTACATTTTATCTTGGCGTGGAAAGAACTTGTTTTTGTTTTACAGATGCATACTATTCTCTTTATGAGGGTTGGACAGACCATGACCTATGTAACTGGGTGCCCTGTGGTGAACATTTAGCTTATATATATAATTCTGCTACTGTTATATGTTTTGTTCTGTTTTCGGTTGTGGGGCCTTAACTCTGGGCCTGGGAGCTGTCCCTCAGCTCTTCAGCTCAAGGCTAGTGCTCTACCACATGAGCCACAGTGCCACTTCCAGCTTTTTCTGTTTATGTGGTGCCCAGGAATTGAACCCAGGGCCTCATGCATGGCAAGGCAAGCACTCTACCACGGAGCCACCTTCCCAGCCCCTGATACTGGTATATGTAATGCTGCAGTAAATAAATTTGCTCCTTGGTTATTTCCAAATGAATGGGTATATCTGTCAAAGAATTCCTAAAAAGTGGGTTACTGGGTCAAAGGGTATCTGTTTTTATAATTTGGAACATAATGCCAAATTGTCCTCCATCCAATGGGAGCAGTTTACGCTGCTTCCAGCAATACCAGAAAATGCTCATTTCTCCACACAATTTTTTTACCCATTTAACCAATAGAGTGTGGAAATAAAAACCTACTTGTTTCTTTTGAATAGCAACACAGTATCACACTACACAGGTATTATACTATTTATTTAACTATTTTCTATTAGTGGACAGAGTTAGGTTGGTTCTATTTTTTTCATTTTTTCATGAATAATCTTGTGAACATCTTTGCATCCTAACTTGAACAAATAGTTTAAAAATAGACCTCATGAGGCAATTTGGAAAATGTAAAAACAAGTGGGATATTTTAATGCCAACAAACATTGGTTTTGTTGTGATAATAGTATTGTAGTTATATTTCTTAAAGGAATCTTCTGTGGGTAAATGATACAATGTCTGTGATGTGCTTAAAACTGTGGCAGTACCAAAGAAACAAGACTGTTCCTGAGTTGATAACATTTAAAGTTGAAGGATGAATATCATAGTTCCTTATTGAAGTGGTGCTGTAGCTCAAGTGGTAGAGCACTTGCCTTGAGCTGTGCCCAAGCCCAGAGTTCAAGCCCCATGACCGACAAAAAAAAAGTTACATACTTCCTTATGCTCTAATTTATGCTTAGCATTTGTAATTAAATGTTTAAAATAGTAAGGGTCATTTCATACATACATGGTATCATAATTAGAGAATAAATTGCTGAAATTTTAACAATCTAAGTATGTGCACTTAAAGTTATTATAGATATTTCCACAATTTGTGCTAAAACTAATTTCTATTTCTTGCAATGAAAGTATACATACACATTTATATGTAAATATAGCCTTCTAATCTAGAATATACTCTAACTTGTAGGATAAAAATTTTTCAAATAAGAAAATTCAGTTTTCAATTACTATTGAGGACTATTGTTTTACTATATTTATCCATTTAATTTTATTTTCTGTGAATTATTTATACTTAGCCATTGCTCTATTGTATTGCTTGTGGTTTTCTTACAATTGAAAACACTGTGACATGTGTTGCAAACACATTTTTATTTAAACTTTGTAAGATTCCCTCCCCCAAAATTGAAATGGAAATAATCATCATGTGTAGTGGGTTGGTTTCTTCTATGGTTTAGATTTTAGTTCCTAATTAGATAAGTTTTATCTATCCAAAGTAAAAATACCTCCCCCCTCACACACATTTACACAAATCCCTCAGTATCTGGTACAGTGTTTCCCCACACACATTCCAATGCACACATTCTCAGATGTTTCAGACAGTGTTTACATCTAACCTCAGACATCCTCCTGGATATTTTCAATCATCTCTAGATGACTTATATTACCCATTACAAACTAAAGGTTATGTAATTAATTGTTATACTGTATTGTTTAGGGAATAATGAGAAAAATCTTTTAATAATAAGTAGAAATGCACTTTTTAACTGAGTACTTTAGGTCTGAGGTTAGTTGAATCCATGGAAGTGGACACACACACATACACACACACACCTTGTTTCCATAAATTTCAAGGGTAGGCTAGAAGTATAGCTTGATGACAGGTCATTTGCCTGATACAGACAAGGTCCTGAGTTCAATGAGGGATAGTATTGCAATAGAAATCTCTATAAAATTTCTGGGACAAATAATCTGTGTCATTTTTATTTATTTGTTTATTGTAAAATTGTCCTTCATAATGTATAATTGTATCAAATTATGTGAATATTAACAGAGCTTGAGAAAACATGCTCTCAACTTGGCCAGCACATAGTTCTAGTCTGATAAAATATGACATCTCAAAAGAATATATCTCTCTGCTGGTCTCACTTTTATTTCTCTGATTCACTCCTAGATTTTAGTATATTTTCATTTTTATTAGCCACCTATATTTTTCTTCTATGGATAACTTCTACTGGGCTGCTTGACGTTGCTCCAGGTCTGCCAAAGCTGCTTGTATTAGACATCTATTATGAATATTTTCTACCAATCTATCATTTCTTTCAGCCATCTGTCAGAAGCTCTTATTTCTATATACTCAAATCTGTCATTTATTTCCCTTTATTTTTTCTATTTTTTATTTTTTTGAGATTTATTATTTTTTACTTAGGGGTTAGATAGACTTGTGCTTATTTTTACATGCAGTGTGAGAAACATTACTAATGAGCTAATTTTCCAAAAGCTATGTCTTTAATAATCCAGGCTTTTCTCCAACTAATTTGGGATAGTATATTCACAGAACACTCTAAATCCCCCTAGATGCATGGATTTATTTCATAACTCTCATACCAGCATCATACCATTGCAGTTTCTGTAGATTTAAAATATTCTTTGATGTGTGGCAATAACACTCTCTCCTCATTCTTTAATACTTTTTCTTAACTATTCTTCCAATTTAATTTCACCAATGAGCTGGAGAATGAATTATCCATAAGAGTTTTAAATATTTTTATTATCTTTAAGTAGTTGCACAAAGGAGTTGCCATTTAACAAAGCAGTTTATGAATGCAATATGCCTTGATCAATTTCAACATTCTGACCCATCCCACCTAACCCATCTCTTCCCTAGTTCCCTCACTTTTCTTAATTTTGTAGGCTGTGCATTGAATTTTTTTCAAGTTGTCAATATATATTTTATTTTTTTATTTTTTATTGTAAAGATACTATACAGAGGGTTACAGTTATTGAGCAAGGTAATGAGTACACTTCCTATTGAGCATTGTTACCCCCTCCATTGTTTTACCCCTACCATCCCTTCCCTCTCTACCTTCCCCAAGGTTCTTTTTTTTTAAATTGTGATTAAGTGATTACATAATTCTCCAAATTTCACAGTATTGTGGAATAATGATGCTCATTTAAAGTCACAAGTTCATTCTAACTTTCCTGGAGCAAATTGTCTGTCACGGTCTATAACATATAACGGTGTACACATATACACCATACATGTGATCAGCAGCATGGGGTTATTTAGTAGTTGTTTCTTAAGTCCTGCTAATTTTGTCGTATCACCTAACATTTTGGATTTAGCATCCACTTATCAGGGAGACCATGTACCGTTTGTCTCTTTGCACTTGGTTTACCTCGCTCAACATGATTCCTTCTAGCTTCATCCATTTCCCTGCAAATGCAATTATTTTGTCATTTCTAATGGCTGCTATGCATTGAATTTTTTAACTGCATTTTCCAGTCTTTCCCCCCCCCTCCCCCCCCCCCCCCGCACTACTTCTCTTCATTCATCTACACCACCCCTTTCAACTATCCATTTTCTGGTGTTAATTTTGTTGACCTTTGATTTAGCCTTTCTAGAGAATTACACTGTTTGAATTCTCTCCTGAACCTACTGTTTTTCAGTTAATACATTTGTGTACACTTATATACTACCTAAAGTATTTACTTATATTTTACTTATACACTAATTCTAGCTTCCACATATGAGAGAAAACAGGTAACCTTTGTTTCTCGGGGTCTGACTTCCTTCACTTAGCACAACTGTCCAGATCCTTCCATTTATCTTCAAATGATGCAATATCATTCTTTCTAATGGATGAGTTAAATTCCGTTGGGTATATATACTACATTTTCTTAATCCATTCCTCCATTGAGAGGCATCTGAGCTGATCCATACCTTGGCTATGGAAACACTGTTGTGCTGATAGCTTTCTTGTATCCTATTTCCATAAGGAGTTTTTTTTTTTAATCACTCGTGGGGCTTGACTCTGGACTTGGGTGCTGTCCCTCAGCTCCTCAGCTCAAGGTGAGCACTCTACCACTTGAGCCACAGCACCACTTGCAATTTTCTAGTGGTTAATTGGAGATAAGAGTCTCATGGACTTTTCTGCCTGGGCTGGCTTCGAATGGCGATCCTCAGATCTCAGCCTCCTGAGTAGCTAGGATTACAGGCACTGGCACCTAGCCCAAAAGAAGTTTTGATAGTAGCTATGGTAAATTTGTGAGTTAGGGCAGGAAAGGCCTGATCTCACTTCAAAGTCAATGCACTGACAGGTTGTCATGTAAATAGAGTACTTAATGTGTTAGGTAGGAAATGAAGTCAGAGAGGGCTTTCTGGGGTCTATCAGGAGCCATACCAGGAGGGGTGAACCATATTTTTTCCTGGAGGTTGGAAGTATAACTATTATCAGGAAGTTTGTACCTCTCCTTAGCAAGATTTTGGAGACAAATATCACCCTATTTTCACCCCTAGGATGCACCCTTTTATGAGGAGATCCCAGAGACAACAAAACTCAGGATTCATGTCATTTAGACTCAAGCATGATCACCCTAACAGTGTTTAAAGTTGTCCCTCCTTCCTGGTGTTTCCACTAGATCCACCCAAAAAAGGACAATTCAGGGGAGGAGGGGTCATGTCAATAAGAATGAACTACATTTTTCTGCAGAAACAATACACAATTTTGTAAGTACACTCATGATTAGGCCATCATGCCTGGGCAGCGACTCATCTTGGTACTCAGAAACCCAAGCTGAGGGGGCTGGGAAGGTGGCTCAGTGGTAGAACGCTTGCCTTGTATGTATGAGGCCCTGGATTTGATTCCTCAGCACCACAAAAGCAGAAAAAGCTGGAAGTGGCGCTGTGGCTCAAGTGGTAGAGTGCTAGCCTTGAGCTGAAGAGCTGAGGGACAGCGCCCAGGCCCAGAGTTCAGGCCCCACAAAGGAAGGAGGGGGAGGAGGAGGAGAGGGGGTGGGGGAGGGAGAGGAGGAAGCTGAGGACCCTTGTCTTCTCCCCTGCTTCCAGAACCATCTCAGCCAGGAGAGGGAGGTGCTAATACACACTCAGAGTTTACTAGGTCAGAGTTTACTAGGTTTCAGTAATCTGGTAAGGCACAATCTCAGCACTCACTTTCACCTTACCTGGTTTTATTTATTTATTTATTTATTTTTTTTTTAAATATTCTTTTTTTTATTGTGAAAATACTGTACAGAGGGGTTACAATTACATGGGCAACATAATGAGTACATTTCTTATCAAGCATTGTAGCCTCCTCCTTTGTTTCCCCTTCCCTTCCCATCCCTTCCCATCCTCTCCCTGCCCCCTCCACCCAATCTTCCCTGCTCACCCCTCCCCCCCCACCAAAGTTGTAAAGTTCCTTTTCGACATAATGACTTGTACATCTCATTGTTGCAATGGGCCCACCTGTATCTCTATTTAAATGATTTGTTTTTCCCCTTCCCTTCCACAAATTATACCGACATCAAATTGAGTGAAAGCAGTTATACTGTGGGGGAGGGACATACAAAGCACCAAAGAGATAATCTTATAAATGTGTTAGAAAGAATCACATGAAAGAAAAAAACATACTTGAATACATATCTTAGGGTTCATTTCCCTAACATCACCTTATCTGACCTTTTCTGCTTGACTCAGACATATACTAGATATTGCAAATAAGGGAAACCATGGGACCTATGTTTCTTTGGGTCTGGCTTACTTCACTTAATATATTTTTTCCAAGTCTTACCTGGTTTTAAATTGTTTACTAAAAGTAATTTTTAGTATAAAAACACTTTTATTACAAAACATTATTTATTACAGAATATTGTAAAAGTTCTTATTATAAAACTAGTTTTTATTTAAAATAAGTTACTTAAACTTCATTAGCAGCCTCCCTCCTGCGCACGAGGTCTTTTAAGAACATTATTTTTCTCATTTCTATATCCCCAGACTCTAAAAATGTCACTTCACACCTAGTAGGTACTTATTAAATATGGATAATACTATACATTATTTCATGAGTTGTGTGTGTGTGTGTGTGTGTGTATGTGTGTGATTAATTGAAGATAAATGTCTTGTGGACTTTGCCTAGTCTGTTTTCAAACATCAGATTGCAGCCTTCTGAGTAGCAAGACTAAAAGGTGTGAGTCACCAGAGCTCCTGCTTCCTAAGTTATTTTCTCACAGTTAATATCAGTTCATAAAATTATTGCTTCATTCCAATTAATTGTGATTGCTTTAAGATATGTTGTAGTTCAAATGTACCCTAATCTATGCCATTTCTTTTGGGTATATCACTGAGGATGTTTTCATGCCACAACAAACATCATTGTTATATATACTTTGAAGCATGTGAGTCTACATTTATTTAGAATAATAGTTCCTAAAACAAAGTCACTGAAGCAAGTTATGTACATCTTAGCCAGGTGACAGTGGCTCATATCTATAATCTTATCTACTCAGTTATATACATATTTAATTTTAATAAATGAAGTCTTTTTTGAGCAGTAGTACAGGAGTTTGAACTCAGAACTTTATAATTGCTAGCATATGCTCTACCATTTGAGCCATACCCCCAATCTTAAATGGCTGTAACATTGGGTGCTGGTGGCTCATACCTGTAATCCTAGCCACTCATGAGGCTGAGATCTGAGGAGCTCAGTTCAAAGCAAGCCCAGGCAGAAAAGGCCATGAGACTCTTATCTCCAATAAACCATCAAAAAACAGAACTGGAGCTGTGACTCAAAGTGATATAGTGCTAGCCTTGAATAGAAAGGCTTTAGAACAGTGCCCAGGCTCTGAGTTCAAGCCCATGACCAACCAAAACTAACAAAGAAAAAAGGCTGTAATATTTATGGTCCTATACAGATATGAGATGATGATTTTTCTAAAGTACCTTATTCTTTTATTAATCACCTGTAGGTGTTTTTTACCAGCTCACAGTGACAGTGGCTTTTGATTGCTGTTTAACCTTGCATTATCCTGATGATTACAAAACTATGTCCATCTTATAGGGTTTTTTTGGTGAATGATCTAGATAAATTACTTATGCATTTTTTTTTCTGCTAGGCTGCTTCCTTCTTTTTGTTGCTAGAATTTGAATTCAGGGCTTTGCCCTTGTTAGGCAGGTGCTTTACCATTTGACCTACCCCTCTAATTCTTGTTGCTCTGGTTATTTTAAAAACAGGGTCTCAATATTTGCCTGGCCTGGCCTGGACCAAGATTTCCCCATTTACACTTCTTGTCATAGCTAGGATGACAGGAATGCATCACTATCACCACTATTGATTGAAACTTGGTCTTGTGAACTTTTTTTTTTTTTTGCCTAGGGTGGCCTGAAGTTTCAATCCTCTTGACCTCAGCTAGGATTACAGGCATAAGCCACTACTGCCCAGCTTTTCCTTTATAAAATATTATTTATTGAGCTGACAATGTTTGCCTGTAATATCTAAGACCCTAGGTTGGATTCCCAGGAACCACAAAAAATGGAGAAAAGGAGGAAAGAAGGGAACAAAGGAGGGAAGGAAGGAAGGAGAAGAGAGGGTAAGCAGAGGAAGAGGAGAGAGAAGAGGGCAGAGGAGGAAAGGGGAGGAGTGGGAGAGGGGAGGAGAGGAAGGAAAATAGTAAAAAATTCATTTATAATTGTATTTTGTTTATTCTGGATATCATTTCTCCACATCTTTTTACAAGAATTTCTTTCACAGTGTTTTTTGTTGTTGTTGTTTTGCTTTTTGTTGGTTGTGGAGCCTGGGTAATATCTCTGAGTTCTTCTGCTCAAGGTTTGTGCTCTACCACTTTGAGTAACAGCACCACTTCCAGATTTCTGGTGGTTAATTGGAGAGAAGAGTCTCACAGTCTTTCCTGCCTGGGCTGGCTTTGACCTGCAATTCTCAGATCTCAGCTTCCTAAGTAGCTAGGGTTACAGTTGTGAGCCACCAGCACCTGGCCCTTCACAGTGTTTCCAGCATTTTTCTTTGGCATCAGTGATTGTCTCATACACAAGTTTGCATCTTTAACATGGTTAGATGCATTATTTATGCTCCCTTTATGGCCTCCAGTTTGCTTAGAAAGCTCCTTACAAACCTCAAGTTACAAAAATATCCCCCATATCTTCTTATAATGCTTTTATCATTTTATGCTCTATAATTTGCTTTAAGATTTACTTGAAGTATCTTACTTATAGTGTAAGAGTGGTACTTTGTTTTATTCCCAGTAGATAATTTATGGTCACCAACCTACTTAGCTCCACTTATTGACTAGCATGTGTCCAGTTTTTGGCTGTCTCTTTTATCTTTTGTCTGTTTGTTATTATAAAGTTGATGTGCAGAGGGTTTACAGTTACATAAATTAGGTAAAGAGTACATTTCTTTTTTTGTGCCATCTTCTTGAAATAGATTGCTGTATGTGCTTGTATTCAGAACTGGAACCTTCATTCTATTGCCTACTATTGTTCCATCATTTGAGCACCATCTCCAAATCCATTTATTTACTTGATATTTTATCATAATGCATTTTAAAATTAAATACTCACTTTAGCCTCATCCTAAGCATGTAAAATCATGGGTTTAATTTTTTTCTAATAAACATTAAAATAAGCACACAACTTTTGAAACGACAAATGTTTGTCGTGTGCCATTTAGAAAGTCATCTCACAATCGTCAAGTAGAAGGCTGAGGCACCTGGGAAACTGGTAGTGAGTTCTTTGCGTTAGTGAATTTGTGTATCTTGAGGGGACAACAGGGCACTCTAGCTTCGAGGCATGTTTTGGTTGTTGTTGACTTTTTTTGGGTGGGGGGGTCCGCTCATGGGGCCTGAATTCTGGGCCTGGGCACTGTCCCTCAGCTCTTCAGCTCAAGGCTAGCGCTCTACCACTTGAGCCACAGCGCCACTTCCAGCTTTTTTCTTTTTGCTTATGTGGTGCTGAGGAATCGAATCCAGGGTCTCATGCATGCAAGGCAAGCACTCTACCACTGAGCCACCTTCCCAGCCCCGGTTGTTGTTGACTTTATATTTTGAAATAGTTATAGAGTTACAAGAAGTTGTGAAAGTAGAGGGAAGAGGAAAAGAAGGGTTAGTGAAGGATAAAGAGGACTGAAGGATACTCAGAGAGACATAGACATCTATATGAAAAGGGCATAATGAGCCCCACCACATGCTGTTTGAAAAGAAGGGATGAGAGAGAAGTGAGACTATAGTACAAGAGGTGAGTTTCTTAAACGTGCATTGTGTGTGCCTGAGTATGGAAAAATCACAGTAAGACCTCCTCATATTACAAATGTATGCTAATTCAAAATAAAATAAAAGACATTGTAAAATTAGCACAAAGAGGTCTCACACACCCATTGCCCAACCCAGCTTTTCCCACTGAGAGCATCTTATGTATTTATAGCACACCTGCAAAACCAGAAGCTGCTGTGGCACTATAGAATTAACTTCTTCAGATTTCACCCATTTTTCTTTGCATTCATTTTTTCTTGCATATAGTTCTTTTTTAATTTTAATTTTTTGTTATTTGTTATTTGTTATTTTTTGGGGTCTGGTCGTGGGGCCTGAACTCTGGGCCTGGGCGCTGTCCCTCAGCTCTTCAGCTCAAGGCTAGCGCTCTACCACTTGAGCCACAGTGCCACTTCCGGCTTTTTTCTTTTTGCTTATGTGGTGCTGAGGAATCGAACCCAGGGCCTCAGGCATGCAAGGCAAGTGCTCTACCACTGAGCCACCTTCCCAGCCCTAAGTTTTATTTTTTTTATTGTGAAAATACTGTACAGAGGGGTCACAATTACATGCGCAAGGTAATGAGTACATTTCTTATCAAGCATTGTAGCCTCCTCCTTTGTTTCCCCTTCCCACCCCTTCCCATCCTCCCTCCACCCCCCCATCCTCCCCGCCCCCCCTTGCATATAGTTCTATATGATCTGTCTATAACCACAGATGCATATAACCACAGTTACACTCAAAATACAGAATTACTGTGTCATACCAGAGGCACTCCCTCCTCATCCTCACTCATGGTCAAATTCTCCCTCTGTGCCATACCCCAGGAACCCACCAGAACTGAAGAACTGAACTAAAGATAGGTGTGAACCACCACACTGACTTTTAAATAGTTTTACTTTTAGCCATCCTAATAGGTATTTCTCATCACAGCTCTAATTTGTCTTTATATGGTAGCTAGTGATGGAGGACAACTTTAAAAATGTTGTTGTCACTATTAGGAAGTTGTACAAAGGAGTTACAATTTCATGAGTCAGGTGATGAGTAGCTTCCTGGATGACAGTGTCACCTCTTCCTTTATTTCCAGACGGGACATCTTGTGTGCTTGTCTATATGGCAGTTTAATTTTGAGATTTTAATTTTTTAGATTTTTAAAATAAAATCTTGGTTTAAAAAGAGCACAGAAATTCAACATTAACAAGTGAAATGTAGGGCTGGGAAGGTGGCTCAGTGGTAGAACGCTTGCCTTGCATGCATGAGGCCCTGCGTTCGATTCCTCAGCACCACATAAGCAAAAACAAAAAAACCGGAAGTAGCACTGTGGCTCAAGTGGTAGAGCGCTAGCCTTGAGCTGAAGAGCTGAAGGACAGCATCCAGGCCCAGAGTTCAGGCCCCACGACCGGACCAAAAACAAACAAACAAATGAAATGTAATTGAGATGTAGCTTAATGAGAAAACATTTGCCAAGCGGTGGTTATGTGGCATGTTGTAGTGTCCAGTGGCAAGTCTGAGATTGCCTTTCCTGGATAGTGTACCCAGAGGGAGAGAGCTGACCTTGTTTGTGCTTGTTGGAAGAGGAGAGGGAAGTTTATGTCTGTCTTGACCTCATGCTCAGACTCAAGTGCTTCAAGGGCGGGCTCAAGTAGACTGTCTTAGGGAGTGAGTATGAAGTCTTCAGGACCAGATGCAACAGCATCTCTTCCTGACCATACCCCACAGGGACAGACACATTTCCTTATGCCGGTGGCTCTGCAGATGGAGCCACTTGGGTATTGTAAGGAAGTTCTCAGGCTGGTCTCACAATTGACAATGGCAGAACTCAGGTAAGGAAGATGAGCTCCATCACAGAGTCATCACACATATTACTCTATATTTTTTGGAATGTGCAAAGGATGGAGCTGAGGGACCAAGAGTTCCCCAGAGGCATTTGGTTCCTATGATACTTCAAGAACAAGGCCCTCATGCATTTGATGAGGTCTGGTGTCAGGGGAGGACTTGGGCTGGCTTGGAATATAGGAAGACAGAGAAAGGGATCCTGCTGAGCAGTGGCTTGCCTTCTCCCTAGGACTGACTGTGAACAGGAAGGTGCTTGAGAACCTCTGAGGTCAGGAGCAGGAATCATGAGCCAGATTATGGAGGAGCCATTGGCATAGACAGGAACCCTCAAGAGTCAGTTTGTGGGGCAGGGGACTAGAGTGCAAGATTGAAGTTAACCCTGACACAAGGACACTCTTTGGTGAGCAGCACATCCTGTTAGAACTCCTTTCACAATCACTCCAGGAGGAGGATGAACCCATTCAAAAGATTCCTTTCTTTTTGAAACCATAACTAAAATAGTTTTCTTTCTTTCTTTTTTCTTTTGTCTGACATGGGGCTTGAACTCAGGGCCTGGGAGCTGTTACTAAGCTTTTTTTTGCTCAAGGCTAATGCTCTACCACTTTGAGACAAAGCTCCACTTCCAGTTTTCTGGTTGTTAATTGAAGATAAGAGTCTCATGGACTTTCCTGACTGGGCTGGCTTCAAACCGTGATCCTTAGATCTCAGCGTCTTGTGTAGCTAAGATGACAGGTGTGAGCCCCAGTGCTCAGCTAAAATCTTTTTTACTGTAACCTGTGAAATAAAAGAATAAGGTTATCCAAAGAAGGTATTCATGAATTCAAATGAGGTGGCTTTCTCCCACCCTTCCACCCTTTGACCCAGGGTCTTTGGCATACCTCCGCAAACTCTCTACCACTGAGCTTTATATTGCCAGTCCTTAATTTTTTGAGACCCAAGCTGACCTTGAGTTCAAGATCCCCCTGTCTCTACCTCCCAAGTGCTGAGATTAGAGGTGTATAGTACTAAGCATCATAAAATTCAGGTGTATTTAGTTTGTTGAACACTATCAGTGTGACCACGAGTAAGTTACCTAAAATGTGTTCTTGTTTTTTCACCAGTAAAATGAGATTTCCATGTTGCAGCTCCAACTCCATTGAGACATTGGGAAGGTTACAATACAAAAACAGTTTCTGGCCTAAAGCAATTATTACAGAAATGTGACCTTAAGACTAAAATGTTAGCCTCCATCATACTGCAAAGGCCAACTGTGCTCCCCCTGGTGGATATTGGAATTCCTGCAGCTGTGCAGGTTGTGTTGATGCTCTGCCTACCAGGGCTGCTTTGCTCTGCTTATCAGGACTGCTCTGCACTGCTTAACTTTCCATTGCTGCTGTTCTTCTATTATGGCAAGTTACTGTTAATCTCCTTTCACTACTGGAAGCACTATTTATTGTGAGTTGTTGGGTAAATCCTACAGGACATGAGGCTGCATATTTCTACCATCTGATGGCTCAAATTCAGATCATCTCCACCCTTACAGTTATAGCTGATAACTTACTTTCCTAACCAATTTGTTCAAGAAACTGGTTGACATGTTGTGTTGCTACTAAGTGATGATATGTGGTAAATGTGTGCCAAGGTTTTCAACCTCTTTTTTTGCCAGTCCTGGGGCTTGAACCCAGGGCCTGGACACTGTCCCTGAGCTTCTTTTGTTCAACGCTAACACCCCACCACTTGAGCCATAGCACCACTTCCAGCTTTTTCTGTTTTTGTGGTACTGAGTAATCAAACCCAGGATTTCTTGCATGCTAGGTGAGCACTCTACCATTAAGCCACATTCTCTCTTAAGTTCCAAACTATGGAAATGCTGGGCCTAGAGAATATTGTTCCAGAGCCTGGACATACTTCTGCTCTCCTGTTACATGGGAGTTGTCCTTGGGCTGCTCCTGGGGATCCCAGTTCCACATTCTGTCCCCCTGTGCACCAGCAGCTAGCCTCCCAGTGGACCCTAGAAGGGTCTGTAAGACAAAGGCTCACTCATGCACATGTGCACATATACATACACAGCTTAGGACCTGGCTGGCTTCTAGGCAACTCCAATAAGTCTGACCTACTACATAATGAAACCCTGCCTCAGCAACAACACTTGCTGGTGATGTAACCCAGCTAGCGAATTAACCTGGCTCCCTTCATGGACCCCACAGATGCCAAGGGAACCATCCGGGAAATTGTACTGCCCAAGGGCCTGGACTTGGACCGGCCCAAGCGGACTCGCACCTCCTTTACTGCAGAGCAGCTATACCGCCTGGAGATGGAGTTCCAGCGCTGCCAGTACGTGGTGGGCCGGGAGCGCACAGAGCTGGCCCGCCAGCTGAACCTCTCAGAGACACAGGTAAGAGGCCAGGCCTCGATTTCTTCACTCCTAGAGAGGAGTGGCAGTCTGGGAACTACTTAGGGTATGAGGCCATGTGTTACCACCGGGAGACTTGACTGGAGGAGTTCAAATATGCATGAGTGGTAGGTATAAAGCAAGTAGCAGACTAAGCAAGCACACTGTCAGCAAGTGAGTCTTACCTGCCCTGGTAGCACACACTTGTAATTCCAGTACTCCAGAGACTGAAGTAGGAAGATCTCAGATTTGAGGCTAGCCTGGGCTATATAATGAGAGAGGGGAGCCACAGGGAGGCCAACAGAAGAAGCCTTTCAAATACATCTGGCACTTGGGTACAATGTGAGAAGGCCAGATAATGGGGCAAGCAGACACTCAGGCTGCCGAGAGTGACTTAGGGGAATGTTGGATATGGGTAGAACCTCAGAAAGGAATAGCAAGGGTTTGGCTTGCTGGAAACAAAGGAACTGGGGAGGTGCCCCACACAATGCCATGTGCCTGTAATCCTAGGCATGTGGGAGATGGGAGAATCATTTGAGCTCAGGATTTCAAGACCAGCTTAGGCAGCAGAGCAAGAGCCTATCTCCAGATCAACAAACAAACAAATGATTCTGGAGAGAGATGAAATGTGACACTTTTGGGCTAGGGATCTCTTCTCTATTCTGGACCCTTTCCCACCCTCTGTACTTAACCCAGAGGAAGGTCCTCTCATAAACTGAGTACCTGCCCTGTGTAAATGGAGACACTTGAAGCTGGTGTCAGAACCACAAAATGATAATAGTAAAAATGATGCTTAGTACTTATCAGCATCAGGTACAAAGTGCTCTGCATGCTAGTGGATGAATCCCTCCCATTTCACAGACAAGTCAAGATTTTGCTTAGGCTCTCACCTGTCAGCCTAGCTGCTCTGGAGGCTGAGATCTGAGGATCACAGTTCAAAGCCAGTCCAGATAGGAAAGTCCGTGAGACTCTTATCTCCAATTACCATAAAAGCTGGACGTGGACATAATGGCTCGAGCTTGGGGGACATGAGTTCAAGCCCCAGGACACACGCATGTGCGCGTGTGCGCACACACACACACACACACACACACACACACAGAGAAGTGATGGAAATTTAACAGGTATGATCTAGTTGAAGGGAATAAGTCCTTAGGGGTCATCCTTGGGGACCCTATTTTGTCCCTGGGTGCTCTCCTCTGTGAGCCAAAATAACTTTTCTCCTTTAAGTTGATTTTTTTTTTTGGCATTTTGTCACAGTCACAGGAAGGTAACACACCCTCCTTTGTCTTTCCTTGATGCTAGGGTTATGCAATAGCATACATAAGCCTCAGGTAAACTTTCCTGGGAGCCTCTCTTACCCGGCTCTATCCTAACTAGTTTAGTCCTCAGCATAACCTTGGGGGTTGATGTGAGATGTTCCTCGTACCAAATGTGGCACGTAGTCCCACACCATCAACAACAGACCCTGTCTGAGGCTAAGTGTCTCAAAGAGATCTACTGTGTCCTCTGGCTGTGCCTTTCCATGTGGGGACTTGTCAAAGCCCAGGAGTGATGCCCTCCAAGAACCTGCACCCATCTTCTAGTCCACTGTCCAGGTGGATAAGATTCCAGAATTCCTCACATGTGACACTTGTACTCCCTGCCTCAGACTCTCTCGGAGCAGTCCTTCCCAGGACAGACCACAGCCATTATTCAGAACCCCAGGCCCTGATGAAATTGCACAGCCTCTTACATAAGATTTAAACTGTAAATCTCTGAATAGGAGCTAGTGTATTATATGTTACTCCAACTGGAAAGCCTGGCCAGCATCAAATACCTACCTGTCAGCTCAGAAATCAGAGCTACTTAGTAGTCCACAAACACTGTTTGACTAGCTATTTTCTTGTTTCAAAATGCTCTCTGGTTTTATACTATTAACACATTAATATCTACCATATTTTTATTCTTATCAGAGATATCATTTTATACTCCATACATCTTGTTTTATACATTGTATAAATGACCATACTTACCAGTCAAACCAGTGGCTCATGCCTATCATCCTAGCTACTTAGGAGGCTGAGATCTGAGGATCACAGCTCCAAACCAGCCCAGGCAGAAAAGTCCCCATGAAGACTCTTATCTCCAATTAACTACTCAAAAGCTGGAAGTGGTGCTGTGGCTAAAAGTGGCAGAGCATTAACCTTGAGCAAAAGAGCTCAAAAACAGCATCTAAACCCTGAGTTCAAGCCCCACAACTGATAAAAATAAACAAAAAAAAATAAAAAGACCATACTTGATTAGACAAGAATAAGTGAATAAATGAACAAAGGCAAAACTCAATGGAAAGGCGGCAGGAATGGGTACTGTTAGCAGAGTAAGAATGAGCTCAGGCACCCTCAGGCACCAGAGTCAGGGTAGACCATGAGCCAGGGGCTCCCATCTTGCCTCTTGCTCCTGTAGGTGTTAGAGTTGGCAGCTGGAGCCTAGACTTTCAGAGCACTGTTTTTCTCAACTTGGAATCACCTGGTGAGTTGTAGCAACTGCTTGAGCCTGGATCCCAGCTATCCCCCTTTCTGACTGGGTGATTCATGTTCAAGGTTAAGCTCTTTGAGTAGCTCTCATGAGTGGCCAGGATCAAGAGGCATTGCCATAGAGATGGAGGGGACTGGGGCATGGAAGAGGGCCTGTATGGCAGTGGGGAGAGGGCTGGGGGATGGGGATGGCCATCATGGAGGAAGGGGTGTAAAGAGAGCCTGTGGAGACTCCATCTAAGCTACTGTGTGAATATGGACCGGGGCACTTTGGAGACCCCCATTACATGATATCTACCAGTTGATGGGGTTCTTGACATAGACTTCAATTAAAAAGCCTGAGTCTCAGCTGAAATTTGGAATTATCAGAACATAAATGGTGGCTAAGGCCAGAAACATGCCAAGAACAGAATAGGTAGACCAAGAAGGGATGTTGAACTCATAAATTATACCCACCTTGTCTGCCAATCCATCTCTTCAGCAATCCATCCACTTCAGCAATGAAGGGATGTCCATAATTTAGGGATGAGAGTCCCTAATCAGTTCCCCTGAGCAGGCTGCTTGTGAGAAGACCTTAATGATAATCTTTCTCCTTCTCACCCCATGTGTCTCCCTCCTCCCATCCCTCCACTTCTTTCTTTGTCTCCTCCGCCTGTCCACTTTGCTCTGCCTGTCCCCCTCTCCCCTCCTGACATCCCAAGGTGAAGGTTTGGTTCCAGAACCGCCGCACCAAACAGAAGAAAGACCAGAGCAGGGACCAAGAGAAGCGGGCATCGTCCTCTGCCTCCGAGGCCTTCGCCACCTCCAACATTCTGCGGCTTTTGGAGCAAGGCCGGCTGCTCTCTGTTCCCAGGGCCCCCAGCCTCCTGGCACTGACCCCCGGCCTGCCTGGCCTGTCTGCTGTCCACAGGGCCACCTCCTTGGGTGACCCCAGGAACTCCTCCCCTCGCCTCAACCCGCTGCCCTCAGCCTCAGGCTCCCCTCCACTGCCGCCCCCTCTGCCAGCCGTCTGTTTTGCCACGGCCCCACTGCTGGACCTGCCTGCTGGTTATGAACTGGGATCCTCTGCCTTCGAGCCCTACAGTAAACTAGACCGCAAAGGAGGCAGCCCTGGATGCAGCAGCAAGAAAGCTAACACTTAAGACTCCCACATGTGTGTGTGTGTGTGTGTGTGTGACACTCTGGACACTCCAGTCCCCAGCACAGCACTGCCCAGCCTCCCAGTCCCAGCCAACTGCACTGAGCAGGCCCTGAAGAGAAGGGATGGCAAACCACATGCCCTCCTCATCTGCCCCCAGCTCAGAGACTTGACCAAATGGCCTTGGTCCCCGCAGAGTGAGTGTTTGTGTGTATGTGTGTGCGCGCGCGTGTGTGTATGTGTGTGCGCGCGCGTGTGTGTATGTGTGTGTGCACAAGTGTGTGTGTTTATGTGTATGTGTATGCGTGTAAGTGCAGTGTGCATGGGTGTCTCTCACTGAAATAAAGGAAAACTATGAAAAGAAAGGAACCAGTCCCCACAGCACCATCTAACTTTGTTCAATTTCTGCCCTCACTGCGAAGGGAAAATAGGCTAAATCAAGGGACTCAAATGAGAGGGGGGACTGGAATGTGCGATTCAAGCTGGGTGAGACATTCACGTGTGAATCCACAGGCTCCAAACTCCTACTCCCAATGGAGCATGCACCTTAGCACCCCCATTGCCACCACAATGCAACATTGCTGTGTTTGGATAACCATTACCCTAGACAAGCTTCTCTTTCAAAAACTTAAAAATATGTTGGGCACTGGTGGCTCACAACTGTAATCCTAACTACTCAGGAGGCTGAGATCTGAGCACCGCAGTTCAAAACCAGCCCAGGCAGGAAAGTCTGTGAGACTCTCATATCCAGTTGCCCATCAGAAAACCAGAAGTGAACCTGTGGCTCAAAGTGGCAGAGTGCTAGCCTTGAGTAAAAGAGATCAGTTACAGCATTCAGGCCCTGAGTTCAAGCCCACAACCAATTGAAGAAAGAAAGAAAGAAGGAAAGAAAGAAAGAGAGGGAGGGAGGGAGGGAAGGAGAGAGAAAGAAGGAAAGAAAGAAAGAAAAAAAGAAGGAAAGAAAAAAATAAGCTATCCAAGACTCTTATCTCCAATTTACCCACAAAAACCTTGAAGTGGAGCTGTGGCTCAAAGTGGTAGAGCCCTATTCTTGAGCAAAAAAGTTCAGGGACAGTACCAGGCCCTGAGTTCAAGCCCCATGACCAACAACAACAGAAAATGTGGCTTAGTGGTGGAGTGCTTGGTAGCATGCATGAAGCCCTGGGTTTGATTCCTCACTATCACAGAAACAGAAGAAGCCTGAAGTGGCTCTGTGGCTCAAGTGGTAGAGTGCTAGCCTTGAGCAAAAGAAGCTCAGGGACAGTGTCCAGGCCTTGAGTTCAAGTACCAGGACTGGTGAAAAAGAAAGAAAGAAAGAAAGAAAGAAAGAAAGAAAGAAAGAAAGAAAGAAAGAAAGAAAGAAAGAAAGAAAGAAAGAAAGAAAGAAAGAAAGAAAGAAAGGGGGAGGGAGGGAGGAAGAAGGGAGGGAGGGAAGGAAGGCAGGAAAGAAAAAAAAAGAAAAAGAAAGAAAAGAAAGAAGAGAAAAAGAAAAGGAAGGAAGGAAGGAAGAAAGAAAAAGAGAGGGAGGGAGGAAGGAAAGAAGAAGGGAGGGAGGGAAGGAAGGAGGGTGGGAAGGAGGGAGGGTGAGACAGAGAAGGTAGGGAGAAGGGAGGGAGGGAAGGAAGGCAGGAAATAAAGAGAGAAAAAGAAAGAAAGAAAAGGAAGAAAGAGAAAGAAAGAAAGAAAAGGAAGGAAGGAAGGAAGCTAGGCACTAATAGCTCACATTTGTAATCCTGAGGAGGATCTAGGTTTGAAGCCAGCCCAGGCAGAAAAGTATGAGACTCTTCTGGTGTAGTTCAAGTAGTAGAGCTTCATCCTTAAGCAAAAACAAGCTAAGGGTAGTCAGTAACAACAAAAGTTGAGCAAAAACAAGTAAGGCAGTCAGTGTGACTGCCCAGAACCTGAGTTCAAGCCCCAGTACCAGCACAAAACAAACAAAAATACTTAAGCTGGGCACCGATGGCTCACACCTGTAATCTTAGCTACTCAGAAGGCAGAGATCTGAGGATCACCGTTCACAGCCAGCCCTGGCAGGGAAGTCTATGAGACTCTTATCTCCAATTAACCACCAGCAAACTGAAAGTGGTGTTGTGGTTAACGTGGTAGAATGCTCACCTTGAGCTGAAGAGCTGAGGGACAGTGCCTAGGCCCAGAGTTAAAGCCCCAAAACTGACAAAAAATCTCAATGGGGAAGGGAGCATTTAATCTTTTAAGAGGGTGGACAATGCAGGATGAGACCAGATTCTAGAGTGGGAGAGAAGACATCCAAAAGAGAAACAAAACCCAGGCTCTAGTATTTGCCCATTGCCAACACTGCCACACCAGTACTCAAAAACTTTTTTGGGGGGCTCAAGACACTTTCATTTAACTTTTTTTGGGGGGGTTGGGTAGTCATGGGGCTAGAACTCTGGGCCTGGGCACTGTCCCTCAGCTCTTCAGCTCAAGGCTAGCACTCTACCACTTGAGCCATAGCGCCACTTCCAGCTTTTTCTGTTTATGTGGTGCTGAGAAATCAAACCCAGGGCCTCATGCATGCAAGGCAAGTACTTTACCACTGAGCCACCTTCCCAGCCCTCATTTAACTTTTATTGTATAGAAGTACAGGAAGTTGCAAAGATTCACTCAATTTCTCCCAATGGCTGCAACTCCATAAAGAGCTTAAAATCAAACCAGGAAACAGATCTTTGCATAGTACATAGTTCCATGTTGTTTTGTCACTTGTGTTGATTTATGGAATCATCATGTACTCAGGATGCAGGACTTTTTTTTTTTCCTGTGCCAAACCTGGAACTGTCCCTGACTGTTTTTTGCTCAAGGCTAGAGCTCTACCCCATTGAGCCACAGCTCTACTTATGGCTTTTTTGGATGATTAATTGGAAATAAGAGTCTCATGGACTTTCCTGCCTGGGCTGGCTTGAAGCCTGGGTCTCAATCTTCTGAGTAGCTAGTACAACAGGGTTGAGCCACCAGTGCCTAGCAAGATGTAGAATTTTTGCTTCAACAGAAATACCACCCGAGTGGGGCTGGGAAGGTGGCTCAGTGGTAGAGCACTTGCCTTGCATGCATGAGGCCCTGGGTTCAATTCCTCAGCACCACATAAGCAGAAAAAAAGCTGGAAGTGGTGCTGTGGCTCAAGTGGTAGAGCGCTAGCCTTGAGCTGAAGAGTTGAGGGACAACGCCCAGGCCCCACAACCGGACCCAAAAAAAGAAAAAAAAAAAAGAAATACCACCCTCATGGTACCCCTTCACATCTAACTCCTGCCCTGCCTTTTTTTTTTTTTTTTTTTTGGTGGTGGTGGTACAGGAGATTGAACTCGGAGCCTCTGCCTTGTTAAGTGGGCACTTTACTTCTTAACCCACACCCCTGACCTCTTGGGTTAGTTATTTTTCTTGGATAGGGTCTCCCTTTTTTTTTTTCCCAGGCTGGCCTCAATCCTCAACCCTCCCAATCTTTGCTTCCTGAGAATCTGGGATTACAGGCTGAGCCAACACTCCCAGTCATCACCAGGAGCCGTCTTGGACCTAAATCCAAGAATAGAATGGATCCTCAGCTGGAGAATCCAGATGAAGCTGGGACTGTGATGGAAAAGACAAGCACTGCCGACAGCTCCAATGCGCTCTGAATACACAGCTGACAACTGGGTTTCAGATTGGCCACCTCCTCTGGGTCACTCAGAATGGAAATGTAGGGAATAGTGATTCCTCCATCATCGTGCTGCACCCAACCCTCTGCATGGTGGCATAGTTTGGGGAAGTGCTTAGAAATGCAGGGGCTCGAGTGTAGGCGAGGCACAGGGTGGCTGTGGAATTTGTCCAGCCATCTCAGCCTCCACTCTGCCTTGCTTGCCACACCTGTGTTATGCTCCACTAGCCCTGATGAAAGCATCCCACTTTAGCTGCCCAGCATAAAGAGGGTTCTGGAAAGCCATGGTGGGGTCCAGGCTTCAGACACAGACATAGCTTGATCAGTAACTCAGAATATTTAGATACATGATACAGGATGAGAATGTCAGGTGCTTGTAGGGGACCCTGCAGATTTTTTTTTAAGTAATTCAGGGTGGGGGGGGGGAGGGAGAGAAACTGGAAATTTTCATTGACTGGGTTCAGATAGAGAAACTAGGCCTGCTTCTCAGAAAGTTCTCACTAACACAAGGCACAAAGGCTTAAGGAGACCCAGGGTGATGGGAGAGACACAGGTTTCATGGGGGGAGGGGGAGGGATAGCACAGCCACCTGCCTATGGAATCAGGTGCATAGTGAATCCTGAATCAAGGCTAGAGGAGGATCCAGGGAAGACTTCCTGTAGGAGATGATGGTGATACAGAAGTTGACCAGAGGATGCTTCACAGATGACAATGGAATAAGGAATAGCCAGGTATTGGCAGGCAAAGGGGTGCAGAGGAAGGACAGGTTGGAAGGACACTGAGGAGAGAAAGGGGAGGAGCTGGAGGGAGTTGTGGGCTGCAGGGCAGCCACGCATAAAGGTTAGAAAGTTACATTTCCCCCCTCTGCTCTTCTCCTTGCCAGCCTCTAGTTGCCTGATGACCGGCTACCTCCAGTCTGCCCAGCTTGTATGTGGAGAAAGCTTTGGAGCTGGCATGCAGCCCTGGGCTTCCCTGTTTACAGTCAACCTAGGGGAGGAGTGCAGGGGGAAAGGGAGGAGAAGGAAGAAAGGGGAGGGGTGGCCACAGGCACACAGGCTAGGCAGCCTGCTCCAGCTGCAGCTGGGCCTCAAGTCCTATAACTGCCACCAGCTTGCTTGGGCACCAGGCACTGTGTGTCAGACTACTGCTTGCCATGGCCATGAAGGTAGACAGCAGGCCAGGGGGCCTCCCTGGCAGTAGCTGTGATGTAAGCATGGCCCGAGAGCATACGCAAGCCATCACTCGCAACTACATCACCCACCCCCGCATCAGTGAGTATGAGAGACCAGCCGTGAGCTTGGGGTGGGAGGCTGGGACTCACACTTCTTGCCTCAGGAAAAAAAGGAGACCTGAGGTGACCAGAGGGCTCTGGGACCGCCTGTACAATAGCCACCCTAGCAGGTGGAAGGATGGAGCTCTCAGCCTGGGCTGAGAAAGCTTCAATGAACTTCCATAGAGTGAAAGAGTGTATTGTGCATCCTCTGAGTGTGTATGAGTGTGTGTGTGTCCATATGTGAGAGGAATATGCACCAGAACACGTAGCATGAGGAAGAATCTGATCAAATGTGGTGCTGTGTGGGACAGTGAAGAACACATGAGTGTTCTTGGCATGTTCTTGGTGCCCTGTGTGCCAGTGGCTGCCCATGATATGTGAGGACAGAAAGGATGTCTGTGGGCAGCAGTGGGTACAGGCACTGCCCTTGGGGAGAGGAAGTATATACAAAGGGTGAAGCGGAGGGGGGCGCGGGGTATGTCCAGTGTGCTTGGGTGTGTGTATATTCAAGGGGAGTCCATTTGAGCTACTGGTCAGACAATATTGCATGTCTAAGCAGTGTGTATGTGTGTGCATGTGGATGCTTGTATGGGTGTGTGTAAAATTTGGATAAGAGTATGTGTATGTAAGTGTCGGAGCACCTATATGCTTACAATGTAATGTGTAGGTACACCTATATGCACCCACTGTGTGTTGCTTCTGTGCCTGTTCTGCAGGGGTGGCCCAAGGCCAGATGTTTGGGGGCAGAGACCAAGAAATCATGCCAATGTCTAGAAGACTAAAGGGAGGGGAAGTATCCCTCTGTGTCTCCTTGTCCAAGGTCACTCTGGCCTGGTTAATTCTGATGGCCCAGTTCACGGGAGTAAACCAGCCTGACCAGTCCTCGCTAAGCAGAGCCAGAGGCTCCTAATGGGGTTTGGGGGTGAGAGGGGGTGGATCTGACATAGCCACCCCTATTTCCTGCCTCCCATAGAGGTGGGGTGAACATTGAGGGGAACACAGAGCACCCAGCAAGCTGGCCCAAGCAGAAGGAAGGAAAGACATGGGTGTGCGTGCAGCTCCTGCTGAAACTGAGACAGGCACAGGAGGGCAGAGCAAATTCCAGGAGAGAAAAATGAGACGGGTGTGGGGGTGTGGGGGAGAGAACTGGGGAAGGTTGGACTGGGTTTTTCAAGGAAAGCCAGGCCACAGGCCCTATTTTGTAGAGGTGGGGAAGCCTGGACACCCCACCAAGAATATGCTGGGATCATCAAGTCCCAGTAATAAATACTCATGGAGTTGTATCCAGAGCTCAGGCCTGGAGTGGGAGCTGGGAGGCCGACCCCTATGATAACTGAACCTTCAGGCCAGCTGTCCCACCCGTGGGCATAGGAGCGTGGCATAGGGTGGGAGGGGCAGTGGTCTGGACCTACAGGTTCTGCCTTCCTTCTTCTGGAATGTACCCTAGCTGGGATCCAGCCTACACCACCTCACTGGCCCACCTCTTCCTCCAGGCAGAGTGCTCAGGCCAGGAGCAGCCTCCAGCCAGTTCTTCCCATCCAGCTTCCTATTTACAGTCAACACCCTGGATGCTGACCCCAGCTGGAACTGGTGGGGGGAGCCCGGAGGGCAGGGGTTTGAGTGGCCCTAACCCTCACATTTGCAGGCCTCTTGTATGGAGGCTTCAAGTGATGGCTCCATGCGGTCCCCATCCCGGCCAATGAGTGTACCCTCCACAGAGCAAAGGTCAGGGGGCGAGAGTTCACACTCTGCCCCCTCCTGTGCCCTTCCCTTGCTTAGTATCCCCACAGCCCTTGGGGATACCTACCCTTGGCTTCCCCATGTAACTTCTTCTCTGTCCAACTCAGGTAATTGTGGGACAGGCATGGAACCAGGTTGGGTCTGGAGCCCCCCTCCCTCCTCTCCCCAAGAACTATTTCACACTCTTCAGCATAAAAGGAGACTAATGTCCCTTTCTGACCTCTTGCCTTATATTCTCTGCCATCCTGAGAGTCTTAAACACTCCCCAAGGCTGAGAAATCCAGAGACCGAACCCAGGAGGCCTGCTGAGGGACCAGTGGGCCCAGGGCCCCAGGCTAGTTTGGGTGGAAGTGAGCCCTGAGCAGCTTGAGAACTCTGTTACCCCCAGAGAAGGTGGACTCATCTTAACAAAGGCTGGAAGAACCATGTCACCCCTGTGGCTGAGAGAGAGGAGTGGCCAGAAAGGAGGAGCAGCACAGAATTAAAATGGAGGATGGCTCAATAAATAGCCATCCTGGAAAAGAAAGGTCCCCTTTGTTCCCATGAGGTTCCCTCAGGGGATTGGCCCAATTGGGAGAAGGTGCTTGGAGCCTCATTTCATGGCTGGAGCAAGGTTGCTGGACTGAGGAAGATGAGGAAACTGAGCCTGAGCAAAGGTTCTGAAGGACACGCTGGCAGCCTGGTTGGAAGCAGGGAGCCAAGGCAGATTTTTCTAGGGGCTGGATACCATGCCACTGGCTTTGCTGTCCTGCCAGTTGCCTAAACTGAAAGGAGAGGAAGTTCCAGGACAGTCCCCATCAGCAGAGTCATGGGCTGATTCGAAGACCCCCAGCTTCCAGTGCCTGCCCTCCTTCCCCTAATCCTTCCAGCTGAGAGGAGGTTGAGGACCTGCTGCCCCCAGCTCACCCCCACCCTGGCCTCACGCAGGGGCGCCTGCTCCCAGACGCTGCAGGTGTGGCTGGGCCAGCGCTAATTAGTGGGCCTTGCTGGAGCCCTGCTGGGTCTTTGACAGGGAAGGCGGCAGGGAGGTGGGGGTAGGGAGGGCTCCGCCAGCCAGCAGCCCAAAGCACAACCCAAAGTGTCAGCTAGGACAATGGAGAGGGGGTGGACAGAGCAGCTGGGAGGAGTGTCTGCTAAGTCTGGAGAAAGCCCATTGAGGGAGTGCCCTTCAGGTCATTTGCCCAACTTTTTGCAGACAGCTCTGCACCCTCCCTTCCCTCTCCAGGGTCAAGGGGGACATCCTGGGGGCTGGGCAGTGACCATCGTCCCTTAAGACCACAAGATACTGCCCTGAATTACATAGGAGAAATCAGCCAAGTTTCGGAGCCTCAGTTTGCCTCTCCATGCAATGGACACACCAGGTCAGAGTTTTACAACCAATAGAACTATCTGTGTCTAGCTAGGTTGGATAAATAATCAACCTGTGTCAATTAGCTGACTGTGTCTGTTCCTCTAGGGTACCAGTCTGTGGTGCTAAGGAGTCTTAGGAGAGAGGATAGGGAAGAGAGGCTGCAAGAGACAGTTTGGGATGAGGCCTTATGTATGTGGACAGTCCAGTGCTGAGCCCAACAGGGGCATTTCTGCAATGAAGGCTCCAGACTGTGGAGCAATGGCCTCTTCCAGCCACTCTGAGTCCTCACTAGAGCTGGGCACTGGGCAGCTGAAGCTGGGGAAAGCAGCTCACACAAGAGCACCTCCTGCTGGCCACTGTGTGGTCTGGGCTGGTGGAAGCATCGACCTCCCATCCTAACTTCCCTTTAGCTGAGCCTGGCCACAGGCACCAGTCAGCAGCCTGCAGGAAAGAGCAGCTCCTGTTCCTCCAGAGGAAAGGGTGTGGATCCTTTAATCCCATAACCTCCACCACCTCCTCCCTTGCCCTCCCTTGCCAGGCACTGGGTGAACTGGGATTCCATGTGACAAAGGCTGGGAAGTAGAGGTGCAGCCATGAGTGAAGGGGGAAAGTTGAAAGACCTGTCTCCCTTGGCGATGAAATTGGAAGTGATTTCCTGGGGCCCCTTCCCCTTCCACAGGGCCCTCACTTTGGCCCACCCACCCTGTGTCTTTTTACCCAGGTTCACTGCTTTCTTCCTCCACCTCCCCTTTCTCCTCCTCTGGCTGGAGTTTTCTCCATGAGGCCGGCAAAATACCAGCTCTTTGTGATGCTTTAAAACATGCAGGTCTCTCCTGTGCTAACCTAATCCTGCTTCTGATTTTCTCTGTGCCAGGCTCACCTGCAGAGTCTTCAAAATCCAGGCAATTTGATCAAAATACCATGTGTGTAGGCAGGAGGGAATAGATGGAGCCTGGTGATCCCCCCTCCCCACCTTGAGACTTAGGGATGCCCAGTCTCTGTCAGCCACTCCGCCTCACCAGAGGTCTACCAGGGCCTGCCACCTCCCCTAGCACTATGCATGATCTTCATCTCTCCCACCTCTCTGTCACAGAGTAGGCAAGAACTAGCAGTGTGGCTCCTTAGGCTGGCCAACGGGATCCTCATTTGGTTTGGGGGCCAGGAAGGAGGGGCCACGGATTCTGATGGGATTTAGTGAAGTTAACAGAGGGAATCAGCCAATGCCTTCCGTAAGTCATCCCACAAGTGTTTCTTGAATGCTTTCCATTTGCCAGCTGTGTTCTGGGAGGCAGCAGATCTCTTGACAACGTCTTCCAGCACTGAAGCCAGCCTATGTGTGTGTCATAGACTGTGCACCAAGTGAGAGGTCCTTTCACCTCCGAGCTGCTCTATGCTTCCTGTGCCCTGACCCCAACACCCTCGCTCTGCATGGAGAACTCTCCTGAAGCAGGGAGCTCTAGAATGGCCTTTCCCTCCAAGTTTCTTTCTGGAGCACCTAGTCTTGTCCCAGGCCCATCTCTCAGCCTTCCTGTTCTTTCTCTTCTTAGCACCTTCTGCTATTGTTTTCAGATTGAAAGCTGCAAATTTGATTTATCACTTTTATTTCATGCAGTAGATTTGAGCAAAGTGCCTGAAGACAGGAAGAGAGGAGGAGGGAAGAAGGAAAGCAGATCCCAGGAGGGAAAGAGAAGTGAGAAAACAGAAACTGTAGGATGTTATGGAGGGATATGGGGGGGGTGTCTTCCATGGAGCCTGAGGAGGAGAGAGGCCTCCCCAGAAGAGAAAAATGTACCCAGCCTCAAGTGGCATGTCAGGGCCACCTTGGATGAATCCATTGGCTGACAATGGTGGCCTAGAAAGAAAGCACGCCTTGGAAGCCAAGAGTGGAAGGGGTTGAGACTAGGGTAGGAGGTGGGGAAGAGAAGAAAATTGTTAGAGACCAGCCAAAAGGTCTGGTCTCTAAAGCCAGCTAAGAGGTTTTGGAGGATAAGGGATATAAGAACCCTGAGTGGGAAAGACTTTGATGCAGGGGACGGACTTGCCTAAGACAAAGGTGGGGCCTCCTTCCTGGGAATCCAGAGGAAGGAGAGAGGGAGGCTGTGAGTACTGGGTCTGTAGTGAGATACTCAGGCAAGGAACATCTCCCCATGCTCTCCTTGGGCCCTGAATTTTGCAAAGAGTCTTCACACTTGTCAATCCTCAAAAAGCTCTGTGCAGGGGTCATCTTTCCTAGTCTGGCTTCATGTTCCACATCCTGTAAAAGAAGCTTAGATCAGACAAAAGTAAGGGGTTGGGCTACAGAGGTCCTGGCCAAGAAGGGTGTGAGTTCCTGTTGGGACAGAGTGGCTTGGGGCCAGGTATGCTCAGAAGCAGAAGAATGAGAGAGCTATTGAACCAGTAGGGGTTCATGGGAAGCCAAGATGGGGACCCAGTTCCATCTCTACCATAAGCTGACCCTGGGCCAGGCTAATGCTCATTTTCCTTCCCTTCCTTCTGTGGTGTTACATCTGTAGAAGGACCCAGCTCCTCCAAGTACCCTGCCCATCTCCCCTTTGTAAATTCCATTGTCTTAGTTGTATTGTTGGTAAGCTACAAACCCCCAGGGAAAGACTAGGGGAAAGGGCCATGCCAATTTTCTCAGCTAGTCCCTGGCAGAACCAGAGCTAGGCTTCTTGGCTGCCAACCCATGGCTGCCTCTTACAGAGCAATGTTTCTTGATAGCTAAGCTAATCCAACACTGTAAGCTAAGCTCATTCTCATTTGTGCGTCTCTCCAGGCACTGGATCTGTGGACATTTCTTCCTCCTTCCTTTTCACTTCCTCCCTTCTCTTCTCCTTACTGGGAAAACCCAGTGAGCCAGGGAGTCTGGGAGCCTCCTCACCACTGCCTGACCAGGGCCTGGTGGTGACAACAGAGGCCTTGTTGGTGTATTCATCCCCTATGGTACCTGATGAGTGCACGGGGGGAAGGAGGATCTGGAGAGGGGCAGAAGAGGGCACTTGGCCACATCTGAAACCAACAAGCTTTTAGGAAATATAAGTCAGAGAGGCCTTGGCGGGGTGGAGGGTGGGGGATGTGCTGAGGCCAAAGGGGAAACCACATGAAGAGGAAAAGGGCCTCAGCAGGGCTGGGGAGGTCTCTGAGGAGGCCTCTGCCCTTGCCCACCCTCCCCCAGCCTCCTGCAGGTGTCCAGAGGCAGCAGGGGCCCTGCAGGCAGGGGCATGACCCTTACAGCAATGGTGACTGGCCCTGTCACAGCTAATGACCCTGATGGCCCAAACTAGGGAGGAGGTAGGGGTGGGTAGAGGGAGGAATGGCAGAGGATACCTCTCTCTCTCTCTCTATCTGGTGTGTGTGTGTGTGTGTGTGTGTGTGTGTGTGTGTGTGTGTGCGCGCGCGCGCGCGCATGTGCTCTGGAGTCAGAACTGGGAGGGGTGTATGTAATAGGTGAGACCCTCATTACCTTTCTAATCCCCCAGCCTACAGGACCGTGTGCAGTGTCAATGGGCCTCTGGTGGTGCTGGACCAGGTCAAGGTAAGACTCTTGTGCTGCTTTCCTATTACCAAGGCTGAATTCCAAGACCCCCACTCCTCATAGGATTTCTCCTAACTGCCTTCCCCTACGTAGCCCACAAGGACTGTCTCGATCTTCCTGGCCCCATTCACATTGCCCACTTCCACATTCTCCTGCCCTGCCTATGCCCCCAGGTAACCAAAGTTTCTCCTTCCTGATTTTGTGGATGGAGAGAGACTGTAAAAACCACAAATAGCCAAGCACTGGCAGCTCATGCCTATAATCTTATTCAGGATAATGAGATTTGAGGATTGTGGTTCAAAGCCAGCCTAGGCAGGAAAGTCTGAGACTCTTATCTCCAATTAACCATCAAAAAGTCTAAAGTGGAGATGTAATTTAAGCAGTAGAGCACTAGCCTTGAGCACAAACACTAAGGGACAGTGCCCAAGCCCTAAGTTCAAGCTCCAGGAGTAGCACGTGCATGTGCACGAGTGCATTTGTGCACACACACACACATCATTGTAGATCAATAGTTCTGAGTCTTGGGAAATGTGCTTCTCCCCTGATGGGTGGGCTAACCTGGTCTAATTGTGCCTCATTTAGAGGACATTACTTGTGCCTGACTTCCTTGACAGCTGGGCTCTTGCCGGCAAGAAGAGGCTAAGGCTGGTCTACTTCTCAGGAGCTTGGTGGCCTTTGGACCATCTCAGTGTCAGAGCCAGCCCTTTGGGTGGGAAGTGAGGGCCAGTGGGATGGAAGCTATCCTCCCCACCCTCAGGAACTGCAAAGACTGGCAGACACCAGCAGGATTTCCAGTCCTCAGGTTGGGGACTTTGGAGTGATTAGGGGCCTGTCGGAGGTCAAAGTGATCTTCAGCACACTGCTTTTCTTCTTCAGTCAACTGATTCCCAAACCCAGACCCCCCACCTCATCCCCAGCAAACCAGAGCAAACTAGAACTGGGTGCCACTCTTGAACTCTCTCATCCTGGAACCCATTCTGCCAGTGCCCATGTTTCATCAGCTCCATCTCTCTCACCAATACTTGCCATGGCACTGGCCAGTGAGTCTCAATCTTGGGCCCTCCCATCCTCTCTCTACCTGTAGCATTCAGACCTGAGCTCTTGGACTTCTTCACCTCCAGCCCCTTCTCACAGGCCTCCTCTTGTGGTCTCCACTCTCTCTTTCTATTTAGAAATCCACCTGTCTCTGCCTACAGCTGCCTCATGATGCCCCTGGACTTTAGCACTTATTTTCCCCCCTGCCTCCTAGGCCACCCTAACCCTGTTCTATCTCTGACTTATCCTTGGGACTGAGAGCTCCCCTTCCCCGGATGCCTCCCTTAGCCTCCTGGGCATCAGCCTTCCTCCTCTACACTTTCTGTAGCCTTATTGACAATAACCATTTGAGGCTGTGGATCATGAGCTTGTCACAAGTCTCTTCCCTGCTCCCTACATTGTGTCCTCCTATTGGGCACTGCATTTTATTTAATCCTTAGTTCCAGGACCCAAAAGACCAGGTTTTTAATGAACATCTAAATCATAGTAGGTCCTGAGTTTACATTAGTTTAAAGGAAGGTGAATGACTTGAGATGAATGAATGGTTGAATAATGAATGAATATTAGTTTTTCTTGATATAGATCATAGCAAAACATTATCACTAGAACATAGATTCCCAATTTAGATGGACACTACTGTTTGGCTCAATAGTGTAAGAGATGTCATAGAAGGAATTGTGGTGGATAATAATTTGAGGGCATACTGGGGTCAAGGAGTCAGACGTTTTTTCCCTGCTGGTAATGGGGCTCTCTCGCTCACCACCCACACTTGCCAGGCAAGTGTTCTAGCGTTTACCTAAGCCCTTGTTTTATCCCTAGTGTCTTTTTTTTCTATTTTCCCCCAGATAAGGTCTTCATCTGGGCTCAGCCTCAGACCTCTTGTTTGACTTTTGTCCTCCTCTATTCTCCCCATCTTCTTATCTGTGCCTCCCCAGTAGCAGAAATTCTAGGCATGTAGCTCCACACCCAGCCCTGAAGAATCAGGCCTCTTGAGTTTTGCTTTTGTTTATTTTAAATATTTTTATTATTTAAATTATGACAAGGAACACAACACAATTTGATTTTTAGATCCAAATTGTCATAATAGGTATTGTAATTAATTATCACTATTAAAAAAGACAAGAAGTTGGTGGTTTAGTTTTGGTGGTACTGGCATTAGAATTCAGAGGCCTCGTTCTTGCTCAGCTTACTTACTTGCTCAGCTGGTACTCTACTCTACCAGTTGAGCCATGCCTATAGTCCTGACTTTGGAGATGGAGGCCCTTTCCTGCCTGAGGTGAGTTCAAACCTTGATCCTTTGTATTTCAGCCTCCTGTTATAGGTGTAAGCTGCCAGCTCCCAATTTTGTTCTTATATGAGATTCAACATTTGACTTTTTAAAGTTGGCATATACAGTATGAACTTATTTGTGGGGGGTAGTATTATAATTCAACACATGTTTAGAATTAAAAATAATCAGATCAGAGTAGGTAATATTTCCATCTCCTAAAATATTATTATTCCGGGCTGGGAAGGTGGCTCAGTGGTAGAGCGCTTGCCTTGCATGCCTTAGGCCCTGGGTTCGATTCCTCAGCACCACATAAGCAAAATGAAAAAAGCCGGAAGTGGCGCTATGGCTCAAGTGGTAGAGCGCTAGCCTTGAGCTGAAGAGCTGAGGGACAGCGCCCAGGCCCAGAGTTCGGGCCCCACGACCGGACCCAAAAAAAAAAATATTATTATTCCTATGTATTAGGAACCTCCAAACTCTTCTGCACCCCTCTCCGCTGCCCACCTGCCCTCCCTCTACCAGAGGTCCTGCAAATTGTCACAATTCTACCTCTCCAGTGCCACCTTCTGTCCACATTGAATTACACGGGAAATTTATTCTTGTTTCAAATGGAAAATTAAATCATGTTAGAGAAAAAAAATTGTCAATCAGAAGTTCTTCACCAAGAGAGTAAGGCTCTTGAATCACATGCAAACTAATATTTTATTTACTGTGGACATGCTTTATTCTTTCAGATTATACTGAAGAAAACAAACTGTTGAGCAATTTAACCAATATTTAGTGAGTACCTATTTATGAACAGCATTACAAATGACTTTTTTGAATATAAATAGGATATTGCTGTCAGAGGCAAGAT
Source organism: Dipodomys merriami (assembly GCF_024711535.1). Lineage (NCBI taxonomy): Eukaryota > Metazoa > Chordata > Mammalia > Rodentia > Heteromyidae > Dipodomys > Dipodomys merriami. The sequence goes on from NW_027205270.1 coordinate 496,409, forward strand.
AACCAACATTCTCAAACTCATCTAAATAAATCACAACAAAAGACTAATTTTGGAGTCAAACTAATACATTTGGAGGAGATTTTCTAGATTCATCTGATTTTCTAGGGGTTGTGACTCCCAAAAGCATAGGATTAACCCTCTTAAGTCATGAGGTAGCCACATCCCAGCCCTGAGCTCACAAAAGTACACATAACATGCTCATTCATACACATAACACATTCACATACACATATTCTTAGAAGCCCACACATTTCTACACACACACACTCATACTAACACATTCTTATATGCCCATAGTCTCTCAAGCTCACACAGCAGTTACTAGCAAGCATTAAAGAGGGATATGGAGGTTAGGCATCTAACTGCTTGGGGTAGGCTGGAGAGATTTCATGAAAGCATTAGTTTTCAAACTTAAACACACCTGTCAGAATCCCCAGAAGGGCTTACTAATAGGCAGGCTTGGCTCCACCCAAAGTTCTGATGCAGCATGTCTGGGGTAGAGCCAAAGGGCAACAAATCCACAGGTGTTGCTGCCACTGGTCTGCAGACCACATGTTAAGAACCACTGATATAGATGATCTTTCATCTCCTGTGTTCCACTATTTAAACTGGTCCTTGTTGAAATGTGAACTAAGTACCCATCTTATCCACCAGATTTAATCCCAAATATCTCAGATTGCTTTCAAGGGACAGTGCATCAGCCTGGAAGGTAATTTCTAAGAAGAGCTCCCACATTGTCTTGTACGTAGATGAGGCCTTGGCCTCAGCTCAGTCTTGGCAGGTTTGCTCAGAAATTCCTTGTCCTCCACAAGGACCCAGCAGCCTCCCTGCCTATGTCCTGGCTGATGGAGAAGTCATTCTTCTCCTCTAGCAGAGGCGATGGCTTGCACTGAATCCTCTCCTCTCCCTGAAATCTAGTAAGAGTAGCCAACAGTGAGAGCTGGTAGGATCAAGCTTGCTCCATTTATACCTAGGTAATGGGACTTCTTGGTGTATAAGCCCACAATTGCTATAGGAATTGTCCCCCTGTGTCACTGCTATAACTAGCAATGAATAATATTTCTCCTACAGAGAGAGAGACAGAGAGAGAGAGACAGAGAGAGAGAGACAGAGAGAGAGAGAGAGAGAGAGACAGAGACAGAGACAGAGAGACAGAGAGAGAGAGTGCTTGACTTTCTCTTCCTAAAGGATTCTAGATGCTGTACCTTCCATGCCAGGGATTGTTAGGATAGATAGTTCTTCTTATCAGCTATTTAGCCTATTCCAGGTTATTCCAGGTTGAGGGCATGGTTCAAGTAATAGAACACTTGCTAGGTCAAGGCCCTAAGTTCACACCCAATTCTGTCAAAATTAAAAGTTTCATTTGCTCTGACATCCTCCTTTAGGGACACAGCGTGCATTACCCTCGTTTCTACCCACGCAGAGATTTGCACTTGGTCTCACCCCACTACTTAATTTTATTGAACCCCCTCTCTGATTTCTTTTGAGCTCACTCTTGCCTATGTAATCCAGACATTTTCCTCCTAAAGGTAATAGCCCACATTCACCTGCAGTGGGATGATAAATGAAGAAACCACGGCTGCTTCAGATAGAGCACAGACCCACAACAGAGAACTCATTCTCCCAATTCTTACTATCATTGCTCTTGGGCTCCCCCTTGTGGTTGAAAACCCAAGCAGGCTAGGTATTTGCCGCGCCTCGAGCCCGATTCCAGGGGGTGTGTCTCCTCTTAAAGACATTAACCCTGTAGGGGGAAATTATGTAGTTAGGACATCTTCCTGATTTCTTCTTCCTAGGACAAGAGGGACCCAAACTGGAGCTGGCATCAGTAAAGTCAGAGCTGCAGACAAGGGATCTTAGGTTTAATCCAGTAGGAGTGCTTTAGGGAGTGGCCTGTACTCTGGAGACATATTCTTGGGGAACTGGGCCATCTACCCTTTCCCCTAGTCTTTGGATACCACAGGCTATAATGATAGAAATGATGAGGATAGCTACCTACATTGCAATTACAAAATAATACACATTCCTGGTAACTAGTGGGATACAGAGCAAACACATTTAACCACCTGTCCCTAGAACTTAACCTAAGCCCCTGAGATAACATGATCTCTGCTGAATGGGCTTAATATAGGTGAACACACATGTGCAGGGTGCTGGTTCTTGATGTCATGGGTTCCCTCCAGGTCCCTGGACACACATTGTTGATCATTCTCTTAGGTAGTAACATCGTGGGTTAAAGCACAGGTGTACTGTGGTTTATTCAGTAGTCTCAGCAGATTTTGCTACTAGAAATAGCAATGATATGAAGTATATCCCTTTTAAATGGATTTTTATTACTATAAGAGAGATCTTATGAAGCAGAATTGCTCGACCACATAGAGAGACTGTTATCTCCAATTAATAAGCAAAAAGCCAGTCTGGACATGTGGCTTACGTGGTATAAAAAAAAAGTGGCTTGGGCTGGGAGGGTGGCTCAGTGGTAGAGCGAGCACTTACCTTGCATGCCTGAGGCCCTGGGTTTGATTCCTCAGCACCACATAAGCAAAAAGAAAAAAGGCGGAAGTGGCGCTGTGGCTCAAGGGGTAGAGTGCTAGCCTTGAGCTGAAGAGCTGAGGGACAGAGCCCAGGCCCAGAGTTCAGGCCCCATGACCGGACCCCCCCACCCCCCACCCCCCCCCCACCCCGCCATAAAAAAGTGGCTTAAGCTTAGCAAGCAAGCTAAGTAACTGAGAGGCCTTGAGATCAAACTCCAGAATTGAAAAAAGTAAATAAAACAAATAAATTTAGACGTGGGAGCTGGACATCAGTGGGCTGTGTCTGTAAACCTAGCTACTCAGAAAGCTGAGACCTGAACGACCAAGGTTTGAAGCCAGCACAGGTAGAGCTTTGAGACTCTACATCCAATTAACTAGCAAAAGGCAGGGCTGGAGACGTGGCTCTGGTAGAGTGCCAGCCTATCAAGCATAATGCCTTGAATTCAAACCCAATACAACCACCACCACCAAAAAAAAAAAAAAAAAAGAAAAGAAAATGTGTCTGGAGAGGTATTTCAGAGATAGAATCTGTGCTTACCATACACAAAGCTGTAGATTTCATCCCAACTAGATAGATAGATAGATAGATAGATAGATAGATAGATAGATAGATAGATAGATAGATAGATAGATAGATAGATAGATAGATAGATAGATAGATAATTTGGGGAAGCTTGCTTGCTCAGTAGGGTTGCAGTGGGCTGGGAAGGTGGCTCAGTGGTAGAGGACTTGCCTTGCATGCATGAGGCCCTGGGTTTGATTCCTTAGCACCATATAAGCAGGAAAAAAAAAAAAAAGCCAGAAGTTGTGCTGTGGCTCAAGTAGTAGGGTGCTAGCCTTGAGCTAAAGAGCTGACGGACAGCATCCAGGCCCAGAGTTCAGGTCCACGATCGACAAAAAAAAAAAAAAAAAAAAAAGCGGGGGCTGGGAGGTTGCAGTAACTCCCATTCTCATCCACTGATGAGAATACTTCTTCCCACTCTGAATATATTCTCTCCTGTAATGTTGCATATCAACTAGAAGAATGTGAGTTCTGACTTCATTTAAATTCCCCTGATGACTAATGAAGGTGATTATCTCTTTACATTTATATTTCTCTTCATTCTCCTTTAAATTTTTCCACATATGGACGCTTATATTCTGAGTTGTGGGGTTCCTTTTCATCCTCCATATCTGACTCTTTATTTTGTGTGTCTTTGGCGTACAGTTCTCTCAAATGTCTAGTTCTACTTTTTGTGTGTTGTGGATTCAAATTCCTTAGAGACACTTCTCAACTGCCAACTAGATTGTTCAGGGGAAAAACAGGAAAGAGGGAAAGCTCTTGCAGAAATTTTAGAATCTGCCTTGGCTTTACATTTATGCATTTTATATAGCTCTGGTATACTTGTGTTTATGATGTAATTATCTTGAAACCCAGTTGTGTTGGTATATTTATGCAATAGATTCTTTTCCACTGTGAGTTACCATAGCATGTAAAATCTGAGTTTTGTTCCTGAGCTCTCTCATCTGTTCCACTAGTCCATTGTCTACCTTACAAAATATACTGCTTGATTTTTTTAAAAAATTAGATAGTTTTATTATCTAATCAGGCAAAATCTCTATTTCTGATCTTTTCCATATCTGTTTTTGGCTATTCTCAGACATTATATGGACTTAAAGATCATTTTATTATATTCCAAAAGAAATAGTAATCCATGGAGGATGTATTTATACACTTTTGAAAGAATTCATGTCTTTATGATAATAAGCCATTCTGCCTTGGAAGGAAATATTGTTCCCCATTTTGTACAACTTGTTTTATGCTCTTCAATAAGACTTTATTCTTTATTCTCTTTTGTATGTCTTTCTTTGTTATATTTATTACCAGATATCTTTCAGGCTTGGGCCCTGTAAAATATGAGATCTATAAAATATTGAAAACTATATTTTTCTCTATTACCTCTCCTAAAGATTATCATTGGAATAGGGGGAAAACAACTGATTTTTATATATTTATAATGCATTCAGAATTCTCAGATCTATCCGTGTGTGTGTGTGTGTGTGTGTGTGTGTGTGTGTGTGTGTGTGGTTTTAAGCAGAGCTATTTTCAATGTTTCTAGATTTACAATCTCATCTACAAATAAAAGAGGTATGTCTTTTTTACATCAACATGCTTTTATTTTGAGACAATTTCAGGTTTTTATTTGTTTTGTTTGTGGTATTTGAGATCTAACATCAAACCCAGGGTATCACACGTGCTAGGCAACTGGTCTGCCACTGAGCCACACCTTTAGCCCCAATTACTTCTGCTTTATGCAAAAATAAAAACAGTATCAGGACCATCCACATATACAATTGTTAACTTTTTATCCCCTTTGTTTTACCACTTGCTCTGTGTATGTATATAAATATATATATATATTTTTTTTCTGAATCTCTCACATGTAAATTATGCCCCCAACATGTCTTCCAAAGAACAAAGCTATTCTCTTACACAGCCATAATAGAATTACTAACTTCAGGAATTTACACTTGATACAATACTCTTATCTACCACCCATATTCCAATTCCTAATAGGGTCTTCACAGCATTTTCCCCTCCAGAACAGGATTTAACCTAGAGTTATGGGTTGCACTTGATCATCAATATTTTTTCTATGATTTATGAATGCTTTCCTATAGCTTTTATTTGATATTTTCAAATAATATAGCCTCTTCCATTGCTATTCCTTAACATAGAATATTTCCACTTAAGTTTGTTGGCATATTCAAATACTTTTTCTTATTGTATAAATTAAGATTTCTAAAACAATACTAACAATAGTGACATATATACCTGTATTTCCAATGTATGGCAGAAATAAAAAGGGCTTTATCATTTCCCCATGCATAAGGATGCTGATGCTGGTTTTGATAAACAGTGTTCAGGCAGTTGCTTCTTGTTCCTGTTTGACATAGAACTATATTAGACACAGCTGCTTTGTAAATGTTATCAAAAGCATTTTTGCTTCTATTCATATGAAGGGATTCTTCTATTCCAGGGTTTTTGTTGTTGTTGTTGTGGACCAACTTATTATTATTGTTGAGCATTTTTGTTGACCAACTCCCTATTATTATGAATTATGTCAAATGTTGACAAACTTCCTGATGATGATTGTTCCAGCCTTACATTATTGAAACAAACTCTACTTATTCACATGTTTGCAGCCTGATTAGATGAACAAATAGAATTTCTGCAGCCACTCTCTCTGCTCTTTTCTAGCTCTTTCTCAGCTCTTTCCTTCTCTTCTCTTTCCCAGCTCTCTCTTCTCTTTTCTAGCTCTTTCTCAGCTCTTTCCCACCTCTTTCCCAGGCCTTTCCCAGCCGCATGGAGGGCCATCATGAGTGGTGCTGTTCTTACTCGGCTACCTCTTTTTAAAAACCTAACACTCTCTTTCCCAGCCCTCTCTTTTTCCCAGGCCTTTTGCCAGCCGCGTGGAGTGCCAACCTTGCCTGGTCCCAGCAGGTCTACTGAATAAACCTACCCCTTACCTGAAAAAAAAAAAGAATTTCTGCAGCCATATTTGTAAGAGAAATTAGTCTCTGGTTTTTGTTGGAGCTCTCTTTATTGACTTGGGCATTGCAGAGCTTTTAAGCACATAGGTTTTTTTTTCACCAAATGAGGTTTTATTAATGTTAATTTTACAAAGGGAAATTTCATTATAACATTTTCATATGTGCATATAATTTACTTTATCTCCATCCCTCTATTATATTTTTATCCACCCTCTGACTTTTCCCTTACTCCTTTTACATCCCTAATAGCCTTTCTTTTACCATTCTGTCCTTGCCTTTCCCCTGCCCCCACCCCCAGATCCTACATAATAGAGAAAACATGCAATCCTTGTCTCCATGGGACTGGCTTACTTCTCTTAGCATCATGATCTCCACTTTCATCTATTTTCCTGTAAATGATGGTTTTATTTCCTTTTAATATTGATTCCTTTTATTGTCCAGTGCTGTGCTTTATCGAACAGTGACAAGTATTCTTGTTTGCCTCCTAATTTTATTTTATTTTTTTTAATTTAATTTAATTTTATTTGTGAACTTACTATACAGAGGGGTTACAATTACATGGGCAGGATAATGCGTACATTTCTTACCAAGCATTGCAGCCTCTTCCTTTGTTTACCCTTCATATCCCTTCCCAGCCTCCCCCCTTCCCCCCCCAATCCCAATTCTCTTCCCCACCCTCCCCCCCCACCGACGTTGTAAAGCTCGTTTTGGACATGACAACTTGTACTTCTCATTGTTGCAACAGGTCCGCCTGTATCCTTAAACAACTGGTTGTTTGCCTCCTAATTTTAAAGGGAAGCTTTTATACATCATGTCATTGAATAGGATATTTCATATTCATATTGAAAAATATATGTTCAGGGCTGGGAAGGTGGCTCAGTGGTAGAGTGCTTGCCTTGCATGCATGAAGCCTTGGGTTCGATTCTTCAGCATCACATAAGCCGAAAAAGCTGGAAGTGGTGCTGTGGCTCAAGTGGTAGAGCTCTAGCCTTGAGCTGAAGAGCTGACTGATAGCGCCCAGACCCAGAGTTCAGGCCCCATGACCTACAAAAATATGTGTGTGTGTGTGTGTGTGTGTGTGTGTGTGTGTGTGTGTGTGTGTGTTCATGCATATTTCTATTGAAAAAGTATCTGTAGGCTTCTTAAGGATACTCACTTGGTGATTAAGGAATTTCCCTTTTAGGAGGGGAATGGGAAATAGAGAAATGGGGGGATAAAGGGTGAACTAATTCGGTGGTGATTCCCATTAGATACTATGTTAGAAATGAACTATAAAACTTGATGGGGAGCGGAAAAGGAGGGAAAAAACTGGGCAAAAAAGAGGGAGGGCATGACACTCTTCAAAAAGAAATGTACTCATTGCCTGACTTAGGTAACGGTAACCCTTCTGTACATCACCTTTAAAAGAAAAGAAAAAGAAATTTCCCTTTTATTCCTTGTTTTCAAAGAATAATTTTGATCTTTTTTTTATAATTATAGATAATTTTTAACTTCTTCTGAAAACTTTTTGAAATGGTCATAAATTGGATCCCTTGCTCTATTAGTAAGTTGAACTAAAAAAGTTGAACTATATCGATAGATTTTTCAAATATTAGACTAACCTTGAATTCCTTGAACAGTTTCAATTTGGTATTTTTTACTTTCTATTTGTGTCCTTTTTTCTAGTCCTGTAAGGTCTTTATGCATTTGTCAATGTTCATGGTTGTATTTTCAGGTCCTTTTTAAAAAAGTTAATTCTGAGTTTTGAGTCACAGACTCAAAAATAGAAAAACATGACATTTTCGTAATGTCTGCATTTTAATTGTTATTATAAAGGTGATATACTTAATTTTTAATTTTATTATTTGGGTTTTTAACAATCATTTTTACAAATTACTGAATTTGGCTTGCTAATATATAATGTGGGATTTCTACATCCATATTCATGAGTGAAACCACCTATAATTTCTCCATAACTATTTTATTTTGGTATAAGGTTATGCTTGCCTCATAAAATGAATTAACATTTTCTTCTAGGGTTTTGAAGAGCTTAAGTAAATTTCAAATTATTTCCCCCTGGATTGCTAGAATTCACTTGTAGAGCTATGTGAGACTGGCACTTTTCTGTGGGGGGTGAATTTTAATCTATTTATTCTATTTCTTTGAACTATATAATCACTCTGACTTTCTATTAATTTTTCATTGGTTTTAGCTTGAGTCATATTATCCTAAAACTTTACTCATTTCATCTAAATTTTATATGCTGTATAAAGTTGTTTATAATTCATTTTATTGTCTCTTTAATATATCAGTACAGCTCCAACAGTTATTTTATTCGTGGCTTTCATTGTTTTCTTATGTTGTCTATTTGCATATTTTATTAGACTTTTCAAAGAACCAACTCAGAAGTGAGGAATTAGTATTTTTTATAGCTTTCCTTAGATGTGACTAAACCTACAGAGCTTAGGGATTTCCCAGGGAGAAGTCTTACGTGCCTACCTGGTCCTCAAGTGACAGCCTGATGGGATTTTAAATTTAGTTATAATTCACATACCATAAATGTCACACTTTTCAAGTGAATATTACATTTTATTTATGCATTCATCAGCTGGCAGCTAATTTGATTGTTTCCACTTTTTTTTTTTTTTTTTTTTTTTTTTTTGCCAATCCTGGGGCTTCAACTTTGGTAGTGAGAGCTGTCCCTGACCTGAGTTTCTTTTGCTCAAGGCAAGCACTCTACCACTTGAGCCCTAATACCCCTTCTGGCTTTTTTTATTCTGGCTTTTTTTGAGTTGTCTACAGCCATACCACCCTGAACGCGCCCAATCTTGTCTGAGTAAATTATTGGAGATAAGAGTCTCAGGGAGTTTGCTACCCAGGCTGACTTGGAAACATGATCTTCAGATATATAGGCATGAGCCACCAGCACCTGGCTTGTTTCCAGTTTTTTGCTACTATGACCATGCTGTGCCCATTCATGTACGTGTGTGTGTGTGTGTGTGTGTGTGTGTGTGTGTGTGTGTGTGTGTGTGTGTGTGTGTGTGTGTGTGTGTGTGTGTGTGTTGTGGTCCTTGGACCTGAACTTAGAGCCTTGGCACTGTCCCTTAGATATTTTTCCCCTCAAGGCTAGCACTCTACCACTGTAGCTACAACTCTACTTCCAACTTTTTGGTGGCTAGTTGAAGATAAAGAGTCTCAAGGACTTTCCTGTCTTGGCTGGCTTTGAATTGCAATCCTCAGATCTCTGCCTCCTGAGTAGCTAGGATAACAAGCATGTGACACTGGTGCCTGTCCATTTTTATTTTCTTAATGTCTAATAATACTGAGTATCTTATCAGATGTCTATTGATCATTCATATTTCTTCTTTGAAGAAATGTCTATCAATCATCCTCAAACCTTTTATCTGGCTGTAAAGTTCTTTGTGTATTCTGGATATTTATCTGTTATTTTTTTTTCTTTTCCCTAAATTTCTGACATGAATCAATCCCAACCCCATGGCTGAAAAAAATTCCCTACATAGAGATATCAGAGAGCAGGGAGTCTTTCTCTTGGAGTTTGAACAAAGGAAAGCATTTTGTCAGTGTACTTCCCATTAACCAACAGAAGCCCACAACAACTATTCTACTTTATTAAGTTTTTATAAGGTGCCATGCTAACAGATTCATCTATATTATCTCACTTCCTGACTACAGCAGCCCTGTGGAGTAGATCTTCTTCTTACCCTCATTTTAAGGATGAGAAAGCTAAGTCTCATGAGTTAATGGCTTAAATACTTAATGAGTTGCTACAAATCACTAAGCAATTCGTGCAAGGCCACACAGCTAAGTAAAAGAGTTCATATTTTAACCTGGTCTTTGACTCTAAATCCCTTGTCATACTCCCTCCCAAGCAGGATCCAAATGTCCCCATCCCAGCCCTTCAAGTTTATTTCTAAAAGTGTCTAGGCACAGAACACAGATAGTAACTTGCAACTGGATCAAGAAGGAATGGAGGAGGTGGCTTGGGCTTTGCCTCTGGTCTTACTACCATCCTGGGCTTCTCTCTTTCCCTGTCAGTTTGCACAGTATGCAGAGATTGTGAACTTCACCCTCCCTGATGGGACTCAGAGGAGTGGCCAAGTGCTTGAGGTGGCTGGGACCAAAGCCATTGTTCAGGTAGGTGGTGTCACAGAGCTCTGCTGGCCGAGTAAATACACAAATGAGCTCACAAAATTACCACACTCTCTTACAAGCAAGAAATTACCTATCTCCCTGTTGGCCTGCCCAAACCTGGGCACAAATAATGCCTGGAGTGGAGATCAATCTCTCCAGCAAGCCTTTATCAGAGGAACTATATCTTGTCCTGTAGGTGTTTGAAGGGACCTCTGGGATTGATGCCCAGAAGACAACTTGTGAATTCACAGGGGACATCTTACGGACTCCAGTGTCAGAGGACATGCTGGGTGAGGGACATGCGGGGCAGAGCCCTCTCGGCCCTTTACATACCACATTGTATTGCTTGTTTACATGCCTGTCTTACCTGTGTGCAATTTGAGGCCACAGGTGATATCTTCTCTCTTTGGTTCTCAACCCCAGCTCAGGGTGTGCCATATAGAAAATATTCAATGAGCAAAGCAAGTTTAATAAACTACAGATACAGCAGGTACCTTATTTGAGGTTAGGCTGAATAGTGCATATCCCAAAAATTTATTTCAAGACCCACCTTGCCTGATAGTTCCCTCTTTCCAGCCCTAGAATCCTCCCACTCGAATCAGAGTCCTAGACCAAGACCTTGCCCATAAAGGTCTCCATGAGAGACATGAGGACTCTCAGGGTGACAGTTCCTATAGTCATCTTCCTGGGACAGACTCTGAGGAGGTGGGGACACAATGGGATGTTGGTGAGAGGATCCTGGTGGTGATGCAGGAGATGAGATCTGTGAGAGACCCAGGGCTGGCCCTGAACACATTCTACACCCCCTCTCACTCTCAGGTCGAGTTTTCAATGGCTCTGGCAAACCCATTGACAAAGGGCCAGTGGTCATGGCGGAGGAATTTCTGGACATCAATGGTGAGTGAGGGGAGGCTCTGGATGGATTATAGGACTTAGTCTCCAACCCTCCCCCCACTGCCATCTCTGTCATTCTGCCCTTGGGAGTTCTACCTACACAAGTCAGAATGACTGACCAGTGATGGCCTTTGGGCTGGCTGATCAAACAAATAGATACAGTATAATGTCCGAGAAGCAAAGGCTTCTCTGTCTCTAGATCTACCACTGAAGCTGAACACTGCCCTCAGCATGCCACGTCTCACCCCTGTAAAATGTTACTGCATTGTGCAGTGTTCTGCATGTGCTCCCAACTCATCCCTCCACACCTTTAGTTACTGTGCCACCATGAAAGCTAAGGTTGACATGGTTTGCAGCAGCAGCAAAAGCCCCACCCAGGCTCTGAGACATCCTGAAGTTCTTCTTCTCAGTCCAACTCCCACCTCTCAGTCTATGGAGGGACTGACAGAGCCCTGTGGTTGCCTGTAGCTTGCCCAAGCCATCAGGAAGTTGATGCGAGAGCACAGAGCACACAACAGCTCAGAGAAGTGGTCTTTGAGTCACCCTGGGGTCTTCTGAACCCCACACAAGGGTCTGGGGTATGAAGAGAAAACTGTCTTAGCCCAAGGAACCCTCAGCCTGAGTTCCCACCACCTGCTTACAAACTCTAAAGTGGCTCTGTCCAAGGTAGCACAGGTCCTGTCACTGTTTAAACTTAAACCAATAGGAAAGAAGGCTTCATTTGGAAGCCACATTTCACATGGCAATAGCCACATGCCTAGGGCTATGCAAGGTGGTGCAAATAGAGCACAGTTCTACCATGGCAGAAAGTTCTCTGGAGATGGGGCATGGGTGGGGAAGGAAGGGAAGGGCTACAAGCCCTGAGCATCCATGGTTGCTCCTTTTTAGGCCAGCCCATCAATCCCCATGACCGCATCTACCCAGAGGAGATGATTCAGACAGGCCTCTCTCCCATTGATGTCATGAACAGCATTGCACGTGGTCAGAAGATCCCCATCTTCTCTGCAGCAGGGCTCCCTCACAATGAGGTGAGCTTTTGGGGTATAACCAAGGTGCAAGGACAAAAGTGAAGGCCCAGGCTGCTGAGCCAACAAGCTGGGTTCCTATTGAGAATAGGAAGTGGGAATCACCAGCATCCAGACTAGCAGGCATCCCCTGGAAGTTCAGGGCTTCAGGACCATTTAACACCTGGCATACAGCAAGTGTCACTGCTCCACAGCAGGACTTCCAACTGCCTTAAGTGAGTGGGTAACTCACTGGCTCAAGAGAGCACCTAAGTATCCCCTAGTGTTAAAAGCACTGCCAGATCAGCTGCAGCCTCTCCCTGCTAGTTCTTGTGCTGCTCACTGCACCAGGCAGGAACAGCAGCTTCTTAGAGTAGCTGATGTGTCAAGGTTTCTAGTCACTCTTTCCCCATCACATCTGAGTGTGCCCCAGCTCACTCTCAAAATGGTGTTTGTGACCAGATGGCTAAGCGCCTCCATCCTTCCACACATCCATACACATATCCTGGTTTGGTACATGAGGTCTGCAAGCCCTTCCACTGCAGGCCCAGAGCAACTCTACACACAGAATCACAGCAGGCTGTGGGAAGTGCGGGTCTGAAAGGCTTAACTGCCCTGAGCCAACTTGCTCAAAACCATACTCAGTAATTTGTTCTTGGGGACCATTCATTCCTCTGCCCTAACTCCTAGTGATGGGCACCTTCAGACATTTAGTAGCCATAGAACAGGCCACCCCATCTCCCCAAGAAAGGCTGTAGAGCCCAAGGAAGTCCCTTAACCTCTCTGAGTTTGGACACCCAAGGGCTTGGGGCAGTGCGGGGAGGATAGACTGGAGATTTCTGTCCATTCTCACTGGTGTTCTGTAGTGCTCTGGGCTCTGCTCTCATGGCCTCTCTCCTGACCCATTCTGCCACAGATTGCTGCCCAGATCTGCCGCCAGGCTGGGCTGGTGAAGAAATCCAAGGCAGTGCTTGATTATCATGAGGACAACTTCGCCATTGTCTTTGCAGCTATGGGGGTAAGGAGGCTGAGAGGACCTGCAAGTTCTGGAAGCTGTGACCAGGCAGGCCTATCTTGATCCCAGACCCTAGCACCACCTGATCAGAGGGGGGGAGACACAGTCCTGCTTCTAGGTGACAATCCATCAAACTCCAGGCAAGTCTGGTGATAGAGATAAGAGCAAGCGCATGACCAAATCAGTTTGGTCACACAAGGCATCCCAAAAGTTATGACAGCCATACGGTAAGGCCCAGCATGGTCTGAAGGAGGAAACCATGGATCCTAGGGAGACAAGACAGCTGCAGGAAGGGGCTCTCAGAGGGCCTTTGGGGGAAGACAGAGAGTTGTAGGGAAAGCAGTTCATCAAAGAAGGGGGCAGTGATGCCACTGAGTAGAACTCAAGATGAAAAAGTCTGACCTTCTCTAGAGGACCTGATCAAGCCTGAGTCACCCAGTGACTATTAACCCCAGCAACTGTTAGCCAGTCAATCCACAGGCTTTGAGGAGAGCTGGGCGGGGCTAGGCTTGCCCTCAGGCTGCAGGGTACTGCTTCTAACCCTCTCTGCTGTGTGTGCAGGTGAACATGGAGACAGCCAGGTTCTTCAAGTCAGACTTTGAGCAGAATGGAACCATGGGAAACGTCTGTCTCTTTCTGAACTTGGCCAATGACCCCACGTGAGCCCTCCCCATGCCCAGACTACCCTCAGGGAATAAGCCCTCTCTCCAAGACTCAAAGTCCAAAGGCTCAGGGTGACCTAGTACCACAACCATAAGCCAGACTTAGGAGAAAACATTGTGGTTGTACAGATGGGGGGGGGGGTGTGGAGGGGCACAGGGGGATGAGGCCTGGGAAGGGCTAGAGAAAGCCCACTGAGAGACACAGGGAGCCAGAGTATGGCCTTTCCTGCCACCTGTGGTGCCTCTGTTCCTCCCACAACCTACATGCAGCCACTGTTCTAAGGCAGGGCCCCACCATCCTAGGGCCACTCCCAGAAAGTCACCACTTTGCTGTTTTCTTAGAGAAATCACTGTTTTGAAAACTTAGTAGGAGTTGAAGACCTGGGGATCAGGTGCAAAATTAATTAATTCCAATAAACTATCCTGAGTATTAAGGCTGCTGCAAAAACTAAGTAATACAATTGTAGAGGCCAAGATTTGGTTCCTACCAAGGATGGGAACCAAAAGCCCAAGCAAGTCTAGGGATTGAGAGTGCTTGAGTCAAAAGAAGGGTGCTCATAGGAGCTTCAGATGGGAAGAGTACACGAGTGGGTGCTGGGATCCGAGAGAAGACAAAGAGGGACCCAAACTCAGGGTGCCCTGGGCTAAGAGGGTACTAGAGCAGGTGCTTCTGCCCCAGGCCACTCATGAGGGTAACACATTAGAGTCCTTCACTTTCTCCTACCCCATCTGACAAGGCTACTCTCATCATGAGATAAATCTGGCCCTCTTAAGAAACTCCCATGCTGGCCTTGGCTCTGACCCCTCTGTATGTTGGAGAGGTGGTAGAAAGGGGAATCAGAGGGGTTGGGAATGTGGCTCAGTGGTAGAGCGCTTGCCTTGCATGCATGAGGCCCAGGGTTCGATTCCTCAGCACCACATAAGCAAAAAGAAAAAAGCCGGAAGTGGCGCTGTGGCTCAAGTGGTAGAGCACTAGCCTTGAGCTGAAGAGCTGAGGGACAGCGCCCAGGCCCAGAGTTCAGGCCTCACGACTGGACCCAAAATAAAGAAAGAAAGAAAGAAAGAAAGAAAGAAAGAAAGAAAGAAAGAAAGAAAGAAAGAAAGAAAGAAAGAAAGAAAGAAAGGGGAATCAGATTTGCTAGCAAGTACCTGCTCCCTGGAAAATGGCCCAGACCTGGGGCTTGGCAGCAAGGGCCCAAGTTCTCCATCCCCTGTTGCTATATGTGAACCAGTTTCCCAGTTCACCTTGCACTCTCCCTGGGCCTACATGGGGGCTCCAGGCCTCCAAGATCTCTAAATTTTGGCCATGCCTTGCCTCCAGGATTGAGCGGATCATCACCCCACGCCTGGCACTAACCACTGCCGAATTCCTTGCCTACCAGTGTGAGAAGCACGTGCTGGTCATCTTGACGGACATGAGTTCCTACGCAGAAGCCTTGCGGGAGGTGAGCTGGCTGACAGTCGGGTCCATTGCTGTCTTCCTAGTCATCACAATCCAGGGGGTCACCCTGAAGAAGAAGGGAGCTCACCTACCGCACCCTGCTGTTCCTCTCCATCCCTCCACTCCAGACATCCTTCTCCCCCTTCCTAGTCTCCACCTCTTACCTCCTGTCTTACTCTCAATGCCCATGGGTATTGCAGGTCTCAGCTGCCAGAGAGGAGGTGCCCGGCCGCAGAGGCTTCCCAGGATACATGTACACAGACCTGGCGACCATCTATGAGAGAGCAGGCCGCGTGGAGGGCCGAGGAGGATCCATCACACAGATACCCATCCTCACCATGCCCAATGATGGTAGCCTTCTTGCAGCCCCCAACCTCCAGAATCCTCCTTCCTTCCCTTTCTCACCCAGATGTGAGGGGAGGGAGAGGGAATGAGAGAGAAAGGGAGAGGACATGCTGTTTTGTGAGGCTGCACAGTAGCTTTGCTCCTTTTTCACCCCCCCCCCCACAAGAGGGCTAAAATCCTAGTGATCCTAAGTGGGCAGAGACCTAAACCCATCCCCATTAAGACCAGTGCATTTTCTTGTAGATATCACCCACCCCATCCCAGACTTGACAGGCTTCATCACAGAGGGACAGATCTACGTGGACAGACAGCTATATAACCGGCAGGTACTGCTCCCTCCCTCCCACTTCTGTTCTCTCCAAAGACAGTGCGGAGGGGCAATATGCACCTAGGAAAATTGATTACAGCTGGGTAGAATCCAGCCCATCTGTCATGGGACCCTGAGAAAACAATCTCATTTCTCTGGGCCTAGAGTTGTTCTTTGATGACAAGGGAATGCTCACCAATACATTGTGGAAAATAAACTAAACTAGCAGACAAGAAACATCTGCTGCTAATTAGTAGACACTAAGTAACATTTCCCTTCCTTTTCCAGTTATTTGCTTTGGTGAGCAGAAACCAATGGCTGAAACAAGTAAATTGTGAATAAAGGGCCACAGGGCTAGAAAATATTGATCCCATGCCAGGCAAGGTGGCACACACCTGTAACCCTAGCTATTTAGGAGGCTGAGATCTGAGGATCAAGGTTTGAAGCCAGCCAGTCATGAAAGCTGGACATGGAGCTGTGGCTCAAGTGGTAGAGTGCTATGCTTGTGCACAAAAGTTCAGGGACAAAGCCGGGCGCTGGTGGCTCATGCCTGTAATCCTAGCTACTCAGGAGGCTGAGATCTGAGGATCGCGGTTCAAAGCCAGCCCGGGCAGGAGAGACCGTGAGACTCCTATCTCCAATAAAACCACCAGAAAACCGGAAGTGGCGCTGTAGCTCAAGTGGTAGAGCGCTCGCCTTGAGCTGAAGAGCTAAGGGACAACGCCCAGGCCCAGAGTTCAAGCCCCACGACCGACAAAAAAAAAAAAAAAAAGTTCAGGGACACACTCAGGCTTTGAGTTCAAACTCCAGGATTGGCGCACACACACACACAGGTCTAAAAGGGCTAAAGGCTGTACTCAGGGGCAAGATGCAGAGGCTCACACCTCTAATCCCAGTTATACAGGAAAAAGACATAGGAGGATTGTGGTTTGAGTATAGCCTGGAGGAAAAAGTGGAAAGAGGATTTAGGAAGATTGCAGATTGAGGACAGTGGGGGGGGGGGGAGTTAGCAAGAACCCCTTTCTTTCAAAGAACACACCAAAGTGGGCGCTGATGGCTCTGGCCTGTAATCCTAGCTACTCAGGAGGCTGAGATCTGAGGATCATGGTTCAAAGCCAGCCTGGGCAGGGAAGTCCATGAGACTCTTCAATTAACCACCAGAAAAATGAAAGTGGCACTGTGGCTCAAGTAGTAGAGCACTAACCTTGAGTTGAAGAGCTGAGGGACAACACCCAGGCCTAGAGTTCAAGTTCCACGACTGACAAAAACAAAACAACAAAAAGAGAACACATCAAGCATGGTGATCCACATTTGTAATCCTAGCTACTTGGGAAGCATCTGTAAGATTAAGAGAATCTCTATCCACCGCTAACCAGAGCAAAATCAAGAGACTGTATCTGGAAGATTAAAACAAAAACGATTAACATGTGGCTCAAGTGGTAGAGTGCCTGCCTAGCAAATATAAAACCCTGACTTGAACACTCCCATACTGCCAGAAAATAAAAAAAAGAAAGTTACAACTTTACCCTCGAACAGCAGATTCTTTCTTTACCGCTATGAAACATCAATCTGCTTTGTCCACATAATCAAATGGTTTGAAATAGTCTTTCACTAATGTTCACCCCATCTACAGTCCTGCCTAAGGCTACAACGTGGAGACTTCAAGCCCTAGAACCAGTGGGAAATAAAGGAGAGGGGAGTGGGATCCCTCACCTCTTCCCAGATTCTTCTAGGAGTCTCCCCAGAACCAGGCACAGGGCGAGGGTGGGGATGACGAGCCAAAGGCCGGGAGAGCACAGCTTGGGGCCCGCTGTCCACCACGCTCCTCCCGCGCCCCAGATCTACCCGCCCATCAACGTGCTCCCGTCGCTGTCAAGGCTGATGAAGTCCGCCATTGGGGAGGGCATGACGAGGAAGGACCACGGCGATGTCTCTAACCAGTTGGTGAGGAGAGGGTCGGGTTTTCAGAAGCTGGAGATGAGTCCCATGTGGACCCGATTCTGACTACTCAAAGGAGCTCGCTAGCACAGCCTGGGCGAGGGGGTGGGAGAAGGGGGCACGGGCTTCCCGATCAGCCCCTCCGATGGCCCCACCGGTCCCCTCTGTCCCCGTACCCCGTCCCTCAGTACGCCTGCTACGCCATCGGGAAGGACGTGCAGGCCATGAAGGCCGTGGTTGGGGAGGAAGCGCTCACCTCCGAAGACCTGCTCTACCTGGAATTCCTGCAGAAGTTCGAGAGGAACTTCATCAACCAGGGTGAGCCGCGCGTCCCCGCCCCGCCGTCCTCCCAGCCGCCCCACCCACCCTGACACTCCCGCTCGGCCCCCAGGTTCCTACGAGAACCGCTCGGTGTTCGAATCTCTGGACCTGGGCTGGAAGCTGCTGCGCATCTTCCCCAAGGAGATGCTGAAACGCATCCCGCAGAGCGTGATCGAAGAGTTCTACTCCCGCGAGGGGGCTGCGCAGGACCCCGCGGCCGACACAGCGCTCTAGACGGCGCGGTGCTCCTCCGCGAGGTCCAGGACCCGAGCCCTCCCAGCCCTCCGGTACCCGCCGCCCGGATCCTCCAGCTCCCCATCTCCCGCACGCACCCCAGTTCACCTCTTCTGAGTCCCCTCGGCCCCCTGAAGGCGACCGGGGAGCCCAAGCTCCACCCTTCAACACAGAAAGAAGGAGAAGTTACTAAGCCGGTGGCATCATATTTTTAATTAGATTTGGGGGTTAGGGACCTTTTTCCTGTTTGGGGAGGTGGTGGAGATGGAACTCAAGTTCTCCTTCATGCTAAGTAATCGATCTATTACTGAGCTAACCCCCACCCCCGAACCTGTACTTTTATTTTAAAAGATGCACCCCTCACAAAAAAGATGCACCCCAAGAACTGAAGGGAATTTTACCTTAGGTGAAAACAAAATTGGCAAAATAATAATAATTGTTGAAGTTGCAGATGGTGGAGCAGATTCTACTATTTTCTCTTTGTGTCTTAAAACAGTTGATAACAGAATTCCCGATTTCTTGATAAACTTGCATGGAGCTCAAGGCCACGGGAAGGGACTACTTTCCACAAAGAATGTGTTTGACTTTAGACAGGGGAGGAGGAGGAGTGGGGGGGAGGGGAGATGGCCTCTGGCCTCTGGAAGGGACCTGAGGATATGGGCTGAGGATATGGGGGGCAGAAGGCGAATAAAAGTTTCCTAGTTAAGAAATAGGTGAGGCAGGGCTGGGAAGGTGGCTCAGTGGTAGAGCGCTTGCCTTGCATGCATGAGGCCCTGGGTTCAGTTCCTGAGCCCCACATAAGCAGAAAAAGCCGGAAGTGGCACTGTGGCTCAAGTGCTAGAGTACTAGCCTTTTTTTTGGGGGGGGGGTCATGAGACCTGAACTCTGGGCTTGGGCGCTGTCCCTGTGTTCTTCAGCTAAAGGCAAGCGCTCTGCCACTTCTGTTTTTCTAGTGTTTTATTGGAGATAAGCCGGGGCTGGCTTTGAACCAAGATCCTCAGATCTCAGCCTCCTGAGTAGTTAGGATTATAGGTGTGAGCCACCGGCACCGCCTAGAGTACTAGCCTTGAGCTGAAGAGCTGAGGGATAGTCCCAGGCCCAGAGTTCAAGCTCCACGGCTGACAAAAAAAAGAAAAGAAAGAAAGAAAGAAAGAAAGAAAGAAAGAAAGAAAGAAAGAAAGAAAGAAAGAAAGAAAGAAAGAAAGAAAGAAAGAAAGAAAGAAAGAAAGAGAGGAGAAAAGAAAAGAAAAGAAATAGGTAAGGCAGACACTGGTGGCTCATGCCAGTAATCCTATTCCGGAGACTGAGATTTGAGGATCTTGTCTGGAAGCCCGACAGGACAGGAAAATCTGTAAGACTTTCCAATTCACACACACACACACACACACACACACACACACACACACACACACACACACACACACACACACACACACACACACACACACACACACACACACACACACACACACACACACACACACACACACACACACACACACACACAAAAAGCTGGAAGTAGAGCTCTGGCTCAAGTGGTAAAGTGAGAGTTAGCCTTGAGAAAAACAGCTCAGGGAGAGCTCCCAGACCCTGAATTCAGTCCTCAGGACTGGCACAAATGAAAAAAAGAAAAAAGAAAAAAACAACCAATAGGCGTCCAGAAATCCAGAATGTCTGCTGCTGAAGGCTGTGATGGCCCCCTATCTATAAGGATATCCTGAATGCTTTTTTTTTTTTTTTGGTCAGTCATGGGGCTTGAACTCTGGGCCTGGACGTTATCCCTCAGCTCTTCAGTTCAAGGTGAGTGCTCTACCGCTTGAGCCATAGCACTACTTCCAGTTTTCTGGTGGTTAATTGGAAATAAGTCTTATGGACTTTCCTGCCACAGCTGGCTTTGAATTGTGATCCTCAGATCTCAGTCTCCTGAGTACCTAGGATTACAGGCCTGAGCCACCAGTGCCCAACTCTGAGTGCTTCTTTTTTTTTTTTGGGTCCGGTCGTGGGGCCTGAACTCTGGGCCTGGGCACTGTCCCTCAGCTCTTCAGCTCAAGGCTAGCGCTCTACCACTTGAGCCACAGCGCCACTTCCAGCTTTTTTTCTTTTTGCTTATGTGGTGCTGAGGAATCGAACCCAGGGCCTCATGCATGCAAGGCAAGCACTCTACCACTGAGCCACCTTCCCAGCCCCTCTGAGTGCTTCTTGAAAGCGGAAAAAGTGAGGAAGATGAACTTATTTTTTTATAGTGCTAAGGCTCCAATTCAAGACCTTTCACATGCTAGTTAAGCACTCTACTACCGAGCTACATCCCTAGCTTTTCTTTTACTTTTTTTTTTTTTAAACAGGGTTTCCTCTAGTTTTTTTTTTGTTGTTGTTGGTCATGGGGCCTGAACTCTGGGCCTGGGTGCTGTCCCTCAGCTCTTTAGTCAAGGCTAGCGCTCTACCACTTGAGCCACAGCACCACTTCTGGCTTTTTCTGCTTATGTGGTGCTGCAGAATCGAACCCAGAGTCTCATGCATGCAAGGCAAGCACTCTACCACTGAGCCACCTTCCCAGCCCCTCCTCTAGTTTTTGGAACATGCTTAGAATACTACTTTCAAGTATTGGTCTAAAAGTCTGATATCTGACTTTTCCTGGGCAGTTTCTGTTGCCTGGTTTTATTGTTTGTTTATGGGTTGCAGTTTCCTGCTTCTTTGCATATCTCCTAGTTTTTGTTGGTAACTGAATTTTTTTAGGTAATATGTTTTGTCAACAACATTTTTATTTTCTTGCTTCTCTCTGGGACTTTGTTCTATTGATGGATTTTTTTTGGTGAAGCCTCCCCCACCCCCATAATGAGCACTGAATGACCACTACAGGGTGTAGCCTTGGTCATACTCTATAGTCACTCTAAATGGCTGTGCTTTAAGCAGGATCTTCTTGGACTGTCTCTCCCTGGTGACTCCCTGGTGGTTAAATTGTCTGCCCTTGCCTCAGCTTTTAGTCTCCACTAATTGCCTGCTTATTGCTCTATTTTCTGATTCCCCAAGGAATCAATTGCTCCCTAGACTGATCTTGCAAGGTTATTTTTATAGCTAGTTGTTAAGGTTTGTTGTGACACTATCAGGGATCTTCTAAGCTTTCCCTGGTTCCCTGTAGCAAACTAGCTCACCTACAGTTTAGATTTTTTTTTAAATTGCTTTCTACAACAATCTCCATTTTGAGAATAACATTAGACCCCCCCCTTCTCTATGTCCCCACACTATTACAAATAAATCAATCGTTGATGGAAATCCTTGGAGACTGTTTTGTTTTTGTTTGGAGACAGAATGTAAGTATGCAGCCCAGGCTAACCTTGAACTTACTATATGGTCCAAACTGGCCTACAACTTGTGATCCTCTTGCTTCAGCCTCCTGAGTGCTGGGATTATAGGCTTGTACCACACCACGTGGCTTGGAGCTCTAATTAATTGATGGGGAATAACCTTTGAGTACCTGCTGTAGAGCTGAAGACAGGATAACCCTCTTATGGGGAGAGCTCTGGGCAGGGGTGGTAGCCTCTGGTCCTGTTGATTTGCCTCTCCTAATATAGATCCTATAGTGGCAAGTGATTGGGGCCCCAATATTCTTAGTATGTCATGCCTTGCATGCCTTTTTATTAGGGGATAAAGAAAGGGATCCCTCAATCTTTTAGCTATGCTCACCAGGAATTTAGCCTGTAAAGCACAAGAAAGAGAAGCAGCTTACTTCTCCAAATAAAATATACTATCTCTCCGGAGCTGAAGAGAGAAGTTTCAATTTCTCAGCCAATTTCTCATATTGGAGCTTTGGCTATTGCTATGATTTGAAGACAGAAGGAAAGAGTGGGTGGTAGCTCAGATGCCACAGATTGTTATTAATGAGACTTAGTAGATTTATTCTCTCTATGTAGTGTGTGTGTATGTGTGTGCCATAAGGACAAAAACATTAAAAAAATAAAAAAACACCAAAAAAAGTCAATTACAAAAAAAAAAATAGTTTCTGGGCTGGGAAGGTGGTTCAATGGTAGAGTGGCTTGTCTTGCATGCATGAGATCCTGGGTTCAATTCCTCAGCACCACATAAGCAGTAAAAGCTGGAAGTGGTTCTGTGGCTCAAGTGGTAGAGCGCTAGCCTTGAGTTGAAGAGCTGAGGGATGGCACCCAGGCCCAGAGCTCAAGACCCACGACCAACAACAAGAACAAAAAAAGTAGTTTCCATCCATTATGGTTGTTTTGTGGGGATTGGGTAGATAGAACTTCTCGTGCTTTCATTCCAGACATGGAGGTTGGGCATAAAGATTTGATAGCAAATTATTCTAGATAACAAGGGTCCTGAAAACCCTTGCATTCTTAACTCACTCTCCTGAACCTCATTCCTCAGGATTACCTGCAGCCTCTTGCCTCCCTAGAAAGAAGACTGGCAGGAATATTTAATGTAGTTCTAAATATTAGCAGCATATTAGAGAACCAACCACGTAGGAGATTTTGTAAACTATCTATGTCTGGGCCCTAAACCAGATGGACTCATTTGAATGCTGGGGTAACTCCTCTGTACTGTTACTTTTTCTCCTAGGACTGTAGATGTGGCACAGTGGTAAAGCTCTTGTCCAGCAACATAGATGCCCTGGGTTCAAACCCCATTTCTACCACCAGACAAAAAAAGGCACTGAGTTAATAAGTTTTATATATCAATAAGAAACACAATGAGACCCTTAAAAAACATTGTGAATAAACCAATGATTTCCAGAAGGGAATTAAATAATTAAATATATAACCTTTGTGAATCAAAGAGCCAGATTGGAATGTGATTGCCACGATTAGCAAACATTTAAAATCATCATATCCAAATGCTAGCAAAGGTTTAACTAGTTCTCTCATCAATAGTGAATGCAGAGAGAGCGCTTATCTGTTTGGTCCTAAGCTCCGCATCTTGTTAAGGAACAGAAACCTAACAGGCAGAGGTCGAGTGACTGTCCCACAGCCACGGCTTCTATGGGTGGCGTGCCTACTTCATTTCTAGTGAAAATGCATGTAAAAAACCTCTTCTGGAATGTGGTTGGAAATTTAAATCAATAGCCAAAAATATTCATTCCCTTTCATCGAATAATATTTTGTTTTTTTGAGACAAGGTATTCCTATGCAGCTCAGGCTGGCCTCTACCCTGTGGTCCTCCTGCCTCCGCTGGGAGTACAGTCAGGCAGGCCTTCTCTTACCTCCAGCATCTACTAATCCTATCTGCAGAAATCCATTCCAGGTAGATAACCTGAGCCGAGCCGTGTTGCTCTCTCCAGCACGGGTCACGGCAGCCTGCATGGGCTGTGTGACGCTGGGCTGTCGCTACGTCATAATGCATGTTTGGTACATAGACTGGCAGTGAGAGCTAGCTCGTAATACAACGCTAAAGGACCAAGAGATCCGAAAATGTGTGCGATGCGTGTGGTCTCGCAATAGACCCCGGTTGCTGCGGGCGGCGACACGGTGATTGTGATTTCCACATTGAACTTTTCTGTTTTCTACTTAGGGGATCCGAATAAACGCCGTGCCGCCGGCTGCGCCGTTGCGGTTTCCGGGGCAGAGGGCCCGCGGAGCCACGCGGAGGCGGGCGGGGTCGCGGGGCGCGCCGGGTTCCATCCCGCCGCGAGCCGAGCGAGCCCCTTCGGAGGCCCCGAGGCCGCGCCATGGAGAAGGCGGGCGGCGGCGGAGCGCCCCCCGGGGATGCGGCCGCACGCGCTCGGCTGCCTTCCGAGCCCGGGGCGCTCGGCGGGAGCTTCAGCCGCCGGGCCTCGGCGTGGTCCTGGGATGGGTCTGTCTGCGCGGGCAGGGAGTGGCGGCTGACTCGGCACGTCTCGCTGCCGCGAAGGCTCACGTGGACCCGGAGTAATTCCACGAGCCAGCAGCGCAGGTGGGCGGGCGGGCCCCCGGCGTGGCGCCCCTCGGCGGGGCCCGGAGGGGGTGGGGCAGGTGCTGCGCCCCGGGGCGGCCCGGCTCGAGCTCACCTCCCGGGCTGCGGCCGGGTGACCGCCCTC
This sequence comes from Dipodomys merriami, assembly GCF_024711535.1. NCBI lineage: Eukaryota > Metazoa > Chordata > Mammalia > Rodentia > Heteromyidae > Dipodomys > Dipodomys merriami. The sequence continues at coordinate 520,791 of NW_027205270.1, forward strand.
ACCGCGCGGACTCCCTTCCTCCGGCCGCCGGGCCCGGCCCCGCTCACTCCCGCCCCGCGCCGCCCTCAGCCCCGGCGAGCTGTCCGACTACCACACCTTTGGAAAGTACTCCGAGCTGTTCGCCGCCGCGGTGGGCAACGTAGAATGGCTGCGGTTCTGTATCAATCCGGACCGCCAGGAAATCTTGGCCGATGACAAGGTAACGCCTTGAAGTGTGGAAGCAGGAACCAAGGCCCTCCCGCACACCCCGAAAAGAGCTCCTCCTACGGTGGTCGCCGGACAAAGGTGGGGCACGCGTGGAGCTCCGATTCACCTTGAGTAGGAAGCCCATTAGGGGGTGGGTGCTCCGACACCCAGCAGGAGTGGGAAAGGAGCGTGAGCTATTCGGGCACAGGCTAGGCTGTGGGCCTTCGGGCCCCGCTCAGCCTTCTCCTGCCCAACCCGAATCCCACAGGGCTTCACAGCCATCCATTTGGCGGCCCAGCGTGCCAGGCTGTCATGTATACAGGTCTTGGTAGAAGAATACAAGTTTCCTGTCGATCTACCCACCAACGATTGCCAGACACCCCTGCACCTGGTCATCCATAAGGACAACAAGACCATGGCTGTCCCCTGCATTGACTACCTGCTCCAGAAAGGGGCAGCCATCAATTCGTGAGTGCAGTCTGCTTCAGGAGGGAGGTTTGGGAGCCTGGGCAGGCAGGCCAGCTGGCAGGTTCATGGAAGATGGGGAGTGGGGAAGGGAACAGGGATTTGGTTCCATATAATGCAGTGGAGCCCACAGTCCTATCATGGTTAGGATCCTGGGCTTTAGGAGTAGAAATACCCAGTTTATATCTCCAGCTTTGCCATTTACTAGCATACAGTAAGACATTAGCCAAATCACCCAACCTGTCAACCTCACTGCTCTTTCCAGGCCTATGTGTACATTGGAAACACCTTGAAGGCTAGCTAGATGCTAGTAGCTTACACCTGCAATCCTAGGTACTCAAAAGGTGGAGATTTGAGGATTAATGTTCCAAAGCTACCCTGGGCAGAAAAAGTCCATGAGATTATCTCAAATTGAAAATATCCAGCACTAAAAGCTAGAAGCAAGTGTGGCTCAAGTGGTAGAGCTCCAGCCTTGAGTGAAAAAGCCAAGTGAGACTGTGAGGTGCTGAGTTCAAGCCCCAGTACTGGCAGGTGTGTGTGCATGTGCACACACACAGACACACACAAAACAACAACAACAAAATCAATGCTAATGTTTCATTCCAAAGGTTGTGACTTAATGTTTTTGGCATCTTCCTGTCCTGGGCTTTGGAACTCTTAAAAGAAACCCAGGTGTTTCTAATTCCCAGTTAACTGTCCCCAACTAAATTTACCTATTGCATAAATTCTTAGGATAACTGAGAAAATACATGACATATAATGGACTGTGTTCATTTAAAATATTTATCAAAAAAGGTCATTCTCACCATGGAAATGACCCACTGCTATCTATGAAAAGTGCATTTTGGGGCCAGCTGCTGGTAATTCACACCTGTAACCCTAGGTACTCAGGAAGCCTTGAGCAAAAAAGTGACAGTGGCCAGGCCAAGTTCAAACTTGGGATGAGGGGGTCAACAAGTATTCCTAATAAACTGTTCTATCCCTTTAAAATTATCAAAAATGGAGTACACACTATGTACTATGAGCTAATAAATACTATTTCAGAATTGGGGGTTAGCAGTTAATACACAGTACTGGTCCCTTCTCTCAGAAAGGGACTTGACATTCTAAGTGCAGAAACAGATAGAAAATCAGCAACAAGTAACGGGACAGAATTCCCATACAACATGGGATGTGGTCAGTGAAAGGCATAAAAAGGATGATGGAGTGGGGAGGATCTATTTTGGAAGAGTTAATCACCTCTAAGAAGGTGTTTAAATTTTAATTTAAAGGCTGAGTAAGCCAGACATGCAAAGAACCTGGGGAAAGTGTTCCAGGCAGAGGGAAAATCAAGTCAAAGGCTATGTGTTGGGAGTGAGTGGGGCATGATCAGAGGATGAGCTGGAGGAAGAAGCTGGCCCAGGTCTGCAGAGCCCGAGAGCCAGGGGAAGGGGCAGATGTGGCAGACTTGTTTGACTAGATGAGGTTGGTAGCTCTAAACTGACCCAGGTCTCCTTCCAGCAGTTCTGAACTGTCACATGCCTCCTAAAGAAAGATGTTCCCTGTTCATTTAGTCTAATCCTTCCTACCATAGAGCAACTTGAAGTCCAGAGAGGTAAAGGGACATTGCCAGGGTCATCTAATAGGTGGTGCTGGAGTGAGCCCTTAGAAGCTTGCTTACCCGCCTATCTGATGAGCCAGGTACCTTTGTCCTTCTTTCTGCGCTCTCTCCTCATGGTGGGACCCTCCACAGTGTGACATGCAACCGTTCCACACCCTTGCACCTGGCAGCCTATGATGGCATGCTGACATGCATGAAGGTCCTGGTGCAGAATGGTGCTGATGTCCATGCCCGAGATGCCACAGGCTGCAAGCCCATCGACTACTGCAAAATATGGAACCACCGTTCCTGTGCCCGGTGAGGGTGTGGGAAACACCAGCAGCCTGCCAACCCTCCCCACCCGCTGCCCTCTCCCCCCAGACCCCACCCAAGGCTGAGCCTTTTATGAGGAAGCTCTACACCCAAGATATTGGCAGGACTTTTGCCAGGCTTTAACTCTTGAGGTTGAACATCACCCTCTGTCCTGTTCTTAAGGCTTCTCCTTCAGAGGGTCATGATCAGACCATGAGACACTTTCCTCTTTCTCTCCAAAGGATATAATATGCCAGGGGGCCTCTGGTCAGTGGGTCATCTTGCTCTTCCCTACTCTGGTAGCTCCTCCCATACCATCCATACCTTCAGCAGCCACCAGTCCTCCTAACCAGCGTAGAAGCTCTGTACCTGTGCGGTGACATGTCCTCACCCTGGTGCCAGGTTCTTGAAAGATGCCATGTGGAAACATGATAAGAAGGATTTTGCCTGTGAGATGGAGAAACTGAAGCACCTCAAGAACAAGTTGATGTCCATGGAGCAAGACTACCTGATAAAACAGCAAGTAAGAGGGAAGCCAGGCAGGGCCAGGCACTGCTGCTATGCAGACATGTGGGCATAGAGGCAGGGACCTACCTGCTCTAGTGACAAGAGTGGTTAGCACTCATGCCCAGAGTGGGAGCTCTTTCCTCCACCGAACCCCACCCTTCTATTCTGCTAAAATTCCTTCCTTCTTTAGGTCAAAGGTCTTGTGTAGCATTAGAAAGCAAAAGCAGCCTAAATTAGTAAGTTAATGAGGCCTTTCTGGTATACTGCCCACTCAGGATGAGAGCCTCTAATAAGGTCAGGGCCCTGCCTATTATTAGAACTCATGTCTCCACAGACACTTAGCACTCACTCTAAACTCAAGAAGCTTAGAGGCAAGGGAGAAAGTAAGACATGGTCCCTCTTCTGATGGAAGGGATGCTTACAGGTCTTTGAGTATCGGCAGCCTCGTGGGTTGGCAATACAAAGTAGGGAAGGCCTGATGGAAGGAAAAGCCATGTGGAGAGGCATAGGAGAACATGGGAACACAACGTACAGTGAAAACAGCAAACTTGGGGATCATATGGAAGTTGGAAGCTGGGCACTGGTGCCTCTCATCTGTAATCCTAGCTACTCAGGAGGCTGAGATCTGAGGACTGTGGATGAAAGCGAGCCCAGGCAAGAAAGTCTGTGAGACTCTTACATCTAATTAACCACCAAAAAGCTGGAAATAGAGCTGTGCTTCAAGTAGTAGAGTGCCAACCTTGAGAAAAAAAAAAGCTAAGGGACAGTGTTCAGGCCTGAGTTCAAGCTCCAGTACCAGCACTCACACACAGATGTGAGTTAAGAGATGGACAGGGATTCATATTAATGAAAGACTGACTAGAACTGGGATGGATTTTACACAGGATGCAAACTAAAACAACCAGAAAACCCAGACAGATACTTGCAATCTTTAAGTGGGTCTCAATGTGGAGAGGGCTCTAGGACCGTGTGACTATTCCCCAACTCCAGCTGTATTCTAGCTGCATTTCTCTGCATGGATTCCATGACTCTGTCACAAAACTAATAGTCACACACATGTCCAGAAGAGGCAAAGCCCATCTGTTTCCTGTGGCCCTAACCCTTCTCAGAAGCCCCTTGCAGACACCCACTCAATCTCTTGTTGGCTAGGGAATCTCTGATGGCCTCAATTGTATCCAATGTGTCCACTCTATTCCAATGACTGGAAAGCCATATGTTGATTTACTCATGTCTAGGGCAAGGCTGATGGAATTAGGATGATTGGCTTAGCCTAATCAGAAACTGCTCCTGAAGCTGGGTCAATCTCTCCAAAGCCTGATTGCTTAGCAACAGTCTGGAAGTGAGACACTTTGAGACAGTAAGGTGAAGAGATTTGGGGGCAGGTGGAAGTTTCACTGAGGTAGAAGCAAGGATAGAACTCTGTCATTACCTACCACCCAGCCTGGGAGCAGTACTGATTGGATCCACCCACACCAGATATCTCAAGGATCATCACTTCCCCCAACTCCAGGCCTTCCAAACTTTTTACTTTCTCCTTCTGGGGTCAAGGAATAGTTTGTACTTCTCATTTACTTGCCCACATCAAACCAGAATCTCTTGTTTCAGGACATGTCTTCATTACCAGACTAGGAATCCCTTTGTGGGGAGAAGATTTGATGTCTCACAAAGCTTGGTATATTCCTAGGCAGGAAGGGCTTCTCCCTCCTCTTCAAGGACAATAGAGGTCACACCTCATTAGGGTGTGAAGCTTTGTCTCCCCCGTTGGCCCAGCAGCTTCCTCAAAGCAAGGGCTTTTTCCTCCAAGGCTCCCACAAGGCAGACATTTCTCTCATCAAATTCAGGGTTCTCTATAGCCACAGGGCCTCCTTCACACAAGTACAAGAACAGCCCTCTACCCCTTCTGTTGATGCAGAAAGAACAAAGCATTCAGAGAGACACTGAGTTCAGCAAGTGGCTCCATTCCAAGAAACAATGCCAACCCCTGATCTCCAGCTCCACGCAAGAGGCTCGTGCCCAACCTCAATTCTTTGCTCTCTCAACAACCTCAGGAACCAAGGGGGTCCGCCGCACTGTGGAGACACGCCTGCAAAGTTTACTGCTGCAGCCTAAGATATTGCCTAAGCCCTTTAATCCATTCCTCATCCATCAGCGGCCCAAGTCATGGAATCGTAGCAGTAACCCTGATACACCCCCTCCCACTGACATCAGCTGCCCACAGGGCATCCGCCTGGGTGTGCATCCAGACCCTCACAGGGAACACGACTTCAGCAGCTTCCTAGAGGTGATTCAGGATGCCCATGGCCTTATGAGACTGCACACTGTGGATGGCCACTGGGTGGCACCCCTGCCCCAGCTGCCTTTCAAGGTGATCGTTGACTCGCTGTTCCCAAAGTCGCAGCCATACAGGATGAAGGTGCCTGAGGGCTTACATCCTATAAGCGTACTGAACCTGACACAGAAGCGGCAGGTGGGCCAAGATACCTGGATTGACGGTGTGGCTATGAACCTGCGTGAGACATTTGACGAAGCCTTCCTGCTAGCACTGCAAGCTCAAGTGCTGCCCTCTCCTCCACAGTCCTCATAAAGTTATATTGGTAGCCTCTACCCGAGGCAGTGGAAATGTGGTAATTCATGTTGTGTGGGGGGAAAAAAAATAGGCTCGAGTGCCCATTGACTTCCCTTCTAAGCTCAAGGACAGGAAACCTCCACCCCCAAACCCAGATTCCAGGCCTCCCTCCTTCACAAATTAGGGCAGAGCTCCCACATTCACACAGCACGCTATCCTCCACCCCTCTCCCAGCCCAATGGGGATAAGGCTTCCAGGATCAAGGCACCAAGGGAAAATTCTGCCCTGTGTTCAGGTTGTCCTTCTGTGGGCTCAAAGCCTCATTCTTCATCTACAGATCCATACAGCATGAAGGACAGCTAATATGTCACCCTGGCATGAGCACGCCTGCTACTATGGGTGCCATCCCTTGCTCCTAGCTGCCATGGGGGGGGGGTCAGCAGTTTAGGGAAGCATGGGCATCATATCTGGGGGAGAGGGTGGAAGAACATGTGTATTTGAGGAAAAGATGAAAGTGACTTAAACTTCCTCCAGGAAGTCATCCTTGATACCCTGTAGTCCCCTTGTACACATCATTGATCATTCATTAAACAAACATTTATTGAGTGCTTTTCATGCGCCAAGTGACAAACTAGGCACTGTTGATACAAAAAAAATCCAAGGATAGTTCCTGCCCTCAAGGAGCTTACAGTCTAATGGGAGACAGACCATAAAGCAGGCAAGTGAGCCTGGAATGATCTGTGGGGTGCACTGAGGTGGGGATAGGAGATATTCAAAGCTTCTTGGAGGAAGTAAAATCTAAGTCATAACTTGAGAAAGTACCAATGTGATTAGTAGAAAGGAGAACCAAAGTTGCAAGAGAGAACCATGGTATATCTATATTCCAGAAGATGACCCACAAAGCAAAAAGGCAATTGATAAGGCCAGAGAGGTAAGCAGGGTTGCTGCTATGTGTCTCAAGCCATGCTAAGGGGTCTGGAACTTTATCCTGCAGTGGGAGCCATAGAAGGTTTTAGACTAGGAGTGAGTTGGTCAGTGTACATTTTAGAAAGATAACTCCAGCTGGCCATGGGATAAGTACAGGAGGTTACCTCAATAAACCAGGTAAAAGTTGATGACTGTGGGAATGGCTCAAATCAAGTGATGTTAGCAAGATAGACTTGGCAGTTTTCAGAAACTGGCTGTATGAAACTGAGAATGTGAGGATAGAAAGCAAATGCTCCATCTGGCTCTTGAGTGATAGTAGGTTCAAGGTAGGTACCCCAAAGGGCAAGGTTATAGAGAACAGCAGCAGATGCTGTCTGGGCCATGGATGAGAGCTATCTGTGTACTCAGGAGACAGAACTATGATTCAAAAGACAGGAAGGACGCTGGGGTTGGAGGTCAATGCTGTGTTCCTCCAGAGTCCCTGAAGCCATCAACATTGATGGTCTTCCCCAGGGACCCAAAACAGAACCCTGAGAGGCCCCAGTATGTCTGGGGCGAGGAGAGAAGCCTGCACAAGAGACTGTAAGGACAGCCAGAGGTAGAGGGCCAGCCAGCCACAGAAGTACCAGGAAAGTACAATTCAAGAAGCAGGCAGTAATAAGACATGTCACCTGATGTTGGGATCAGGTAGGGTTAGGGTAGGAGGACTCCACTGGATTTAGCCCACGAAAGTCTCTAGACAGTCATGGGGGAGCACTGACTGGCGGTAGAGTGAAGGTAAGGGGTGAAACCACACCACCAGAGAGAGGAACAAAGAAAAGGACAGCAAAGGAGAACCGTCAGCCCACTGTCAGCCATCGCTTTGTGCCCTCTACCTTCTCCACTCCTTTCTGCATAGCAGAAAAGGGCTTGGCAATCTCACTCCCATTGTAAGACCAAAGTGTGCCAGTCCTCCCAGGGAAAGGGGAAGTCTGGAACCGTTAATGGAACAGAATTGGAAAAGTTGAAGGGCCGTGGAGGGACTTCAGGCATGACACAGAAGATCTTCAAGCACACGCATCTTTCCAGTGGCTTAAAGGTGCCATGTGTGTGCAGTCCATCTCTGTTCCTACCAGCCTTACTGTGAGGTATAGGACATGGCAGATGACGGCTGTCATGGAGACTTCATTCTAATGTGTTTGTTAAGTACTTACAAGGCACTGTAGTTGTAAGTGCAAGGTCAACAAATGCTGTAGCCTGCCTTTTTAGGTGGCACAGGCCCTCATATCAGGAGCCAGGAGCACACATAACAGAGACTTTGTGTGCTCAGAGTGACAAACAGCCTAGCCCAACAATTCCATGTCTTAAAAACCAGGCTATAGCCCAGGCTGCCTGAAAGCCAATTTTAATTTTTCTTTAAGCCTGAGAGAGAATTTTACCAGAAACCACTCCCTTTCCTCAAATAAAGACATAAATAGAATACTGTACATGTACATCTGAAAGACCCAGTCCTAAACTGACTCCTTTCCTATTCCCAGCGTGATAATCACAGAGCCTTGGGGAAAGAAGAGCTGAAAGAAGAGGGAGGTGCATGAGAAAGCCTGCCTTTACCTCCACCCCACTCCTCACCCAGGCTCTGCTGCTTAGCTCTGCTCCCTTCTCACTAAGGGCTACAAGAAGGGCTTCTTTGGAAGGGGGAGCCCAGGCCCAGAAGAGGAGACCCTGCAGTATAAAGCTGGGCCAGTCCAGGCAGAAGGTTAGCGGGAAGAAAAGAAGATGAACTTTTGGGGTATTAAGGCAAACAATGCCACCTAGAATCTTTATTCAAATGGGAACCAGCAATTAGACAAAAATCACAGTTCAACAGCAAAAAACCATTTCTCTTGGAAATGCCAAGCCATGGCTGTCCCTATGGCCATCTGTCCAGAGAAGTTATCATCAGCCTTCTCCAGCTTCATAGACCCTGCCCCTGCCCGGCTGCCCCTACTGGAGGGGGAGAGAAGGGCCAGGGACATGGCCTCCTGGCTAAGTAGGCTCTGCCACCCTCCAGGTGCCCTTTGGCAGCCCCTGGCAGCATCGGATCCGAGCCAAGCTGAGCCCCAAGGAGGGTGGGGATGGGGCTTCACAGCTGAGGGGAGGGAAGCCCTGGCTTGCAGTAGTGCCCTCCAGACTCCTGGCCACTACTGGCACAGAGGCCCAGGGGCCCAACTCTCCTGATCTTGTCCCCACATACCCTCCCCAAGGGGGTCAGTATATCTTCTGACGACTGGGTAGAATAGCCTCTTTGATGAAGGAGAAGACAACGAGGATCCCTAAGCGTTTGCCCCGCTTGCCTTTGGTGAAGTAATTGGAGACCACGTCATCTGTGGAGACACAGGCAGGAAGATGAGTGTGTGTGTGTGTGCGCGTGTGTGTGTGTGCGCGCGCACATGAACACTGTTCACCCATTCTTGAGTCCCAGTGTTTCATCATAGGGCTAGGCTCTGCTTCCCCCAGCTGACTTGAGCCTTGTTGTTATTCCCCAATGTGGAACCCCTTCTTACCGCCTGGCTGCATGGTGGAGGGCAGGACATTCTCTCCAGCCGAAAGTGACACAAAGAATGCAAACGGGATTATCCACAGGCAGAAAGTGAAATAGGCCAGGACCTGGCAACAAGAGAAGAGTGTCCTGAAGGTGCCAGGGGTGGGCTGGGGCTGTCACTATGGGTTTAGAGATGGTGGATGGTGCTCATGTGTCTGCCCCGATCTCTACAGGGACTGGAACATAGGAAACAGGACGTTTTCAGATGCAGATAATTCAATGGAAAAAGAAGGACAATAATGATGACTGAATGTGACCACATTCCCAAAAGAAGGGAAACTGTTCTTCCCTGAGGCTTCAAACTGGAATAGTAAGGTGTAGAAAACAAAAACAACCTTGGCAGTCCACTGAGGGGTGCTGAGTCTCAGGACCACAGCCCACTCTGCCCTGTGAGACCAGCCCTGTAACCCTTCAAGGGGACTCAAAGGACTTACTGGGATAATGGAAGCCATGTCTTCCCCATATCAGCCACACTGCTTTCAGAAATCATTTGTATTATGTTCCATGTTTTTAAAAATATGATTCTTATCTGGGCACCAGGGGCTCATGATTATAATCCTAGTTTCTCAGGAGGATGAGATCTGAGGATCATGGTTTTAAGTCAGCCAGCCCAGACAGGAAAGTCCATGAGACTCTTATCTCCAATTAACTGTTAAAAAAGCTCAAGGATAGTGCCCAGACCCCTGAGTTGAAGCCCTAGGACTGGCATGCACATACATTTTATATATATATATATATATATATATATATATATATATATATATATATATATATATATATATATATACACACACACACACACACATATAACATATATGTATATATATAATATACACACATACATATATATACACACATATATAAATATACTATATATCATCCTCAAATGGCTTGAGTTTCAGATCATAGCTAAGTTCTCAAGGTAAACCTCACACCTTACCTCTGAGAAAGGATAATATTCTTCTGCAAAAAACTGAAATGCTAGGTAATGATTCACCACCACTAGGCCTGTGGAGAGAACAGAGGCAGTCAGTTTGGAGGATTCAATGCAAAGTTGGCCATTTAAATTTCAAAAGGCCCTGGGGAGCTGGGAACCAAATCAGAGTATGGTTCTGGTCAAGTACAGAACTATCTACAACTTGGATCCCCATCTGTCAAGATGAAAGAATCAGCCTTAACCTGCCTACTGCAGAGGGCATTATGAGTAAAATTAGATGGGAGGTAAGAAAGCTTTGGCATGTTATAAAATGAAATTTCCTTGCTACATAATTCAAAGTGTTGTGATAATGAGCCTACTTTTTATTGGATGTAAAGTTCACTCATGGGCAGTAGATGGAGGAAAGTCACAGGTAAGCTGACTAGACTCCACTCCCTCCACCCTCCCCCACAACCTCTATAGGACTTTACTCAAAACTGGGCAGCAGTAAGAAGGCCTCCTCAAATAAAGGGACTCTCATACCCTGGGAACAGAAAGTCCAGTCTTAGGGTTCCTCAAAATACTGTGGAGGACCTTCCACATTGTACCCAGAGCGAGGCTCTGAATTGGTATGTTCTGGTCCCACATGCTCCTCCTCAGTGTATACATTTACAAAAAGGAACAAGTGTGCAGATTTTGGGAACAGGCAGCTCAGAGGGAGTCAGCTCTGCTCATTCTCAAAGTCGGATGAGAGCAGGCACTGGGAAGAATGCATTCACTGCATCTGACCCCTCACAGCAACTCCATGGCTCTTTCTCCTACTTGACTTAACCCTTTAAATGAAGACTACAGCCCTGCTATACCTAGCCACATACTAAGGGTAAAGGATACTGAAGCCATGTTGGTGAATGAGGCCCACAAGATCTTTCTGAAAAACTTCCTTAGGCATCTAAAGGGTTGAGTGACAAGAGAGCTAGAGGAGCTTGGGGGAGAGTACAGGGGGGTCCTTCCTGGAAGGACACAGAAGGAGTCTAGTTTCCATGGGAGGAAATCCTACACAAATGCAAATCCTACACAAGATGAAATCACACCAGGCCCTCAGGGAAAGAGGCCAGCCAAACTTTCAACTATAGCCTCCTACCCATAATCTCTTTTTTAAGGTTTCCTCCATCCCCAGATATAGAAAAGTATCTCTAAAACACCCTTATTCCATCTGTATCCTGCACCGATAGGTTGGCTATTAACCAAGAGAAAAGGCAATGTTGTGACTAAAAGCTTTCTGAAACCTTCACTATGAATATCTGCAAATATCTATAATCCTGTCAGAAACAACTTCTCTGATATTTCTGGAGTAGCTAAGGCCTAGAAAGGGGAAATGGTGTCAGAAAATGGGCTAAAGAAGGCTTGGATTGATCCCTGAGGGAGCTGCAAGTGCTGAGAACTCACTAGAAAAAGCCAGCCAGAAGGTGTTTGTGCCAGTCAGTGTCTGCAGGGGCCTCACAGTCCCCTTAGGCTCTACTTTTGACTATGACTTTGAACCAAAAGACTGGATGAGAAGCCAAAGGACTTCAGATATCATGAGTCAAGTGGTTTCCTACAGGCTAGAACTAATCAGCCAGAGACCCTGCTTCATCAACCCACAACCTCTTTTCCCTTCCCAAACCCTCCTTAAAACTGGCTTTCCAGCTTGAGCCTCTCATCCCAACAAGTTCTAGGCAGGTGCTAGGATCCTAAAGAGTCAGAAAGTCCATCATCCCCACCAGCCTGGCAGGCTGGAGAACCTCCTTGCTTTGCTGCCACCTCTGTATCCCCTTCAGTGCCCAGGATGAGCTGACACATCCATGTCAGCTGCCTCTCCAACCCTGCCCCTCTCACCGCAGGACAGGATGAAGTTTGGTGAGGTCAGCATGATGAAGGGGAACGTCTGGAGAAGGCCAAAGTAGACGAGGTTGGTGAAGAGGCCCACGCCAATCATGCTGGTGGGGAAGCGCTCAAAGACATACAGGCCAATCAGCACAGCTGTGGAGAACTGAAACAACCAGAGGCACAAGGTGCAGTGAACTTCTGGGAACCTGCCTAGACTCCCTACCCCCTCCCTCTCTCGGCAGCTCTAAGTTCATACTTCTGTCTTCTCATTTCAGCTAGACTTTCAATAACCTAAGGGAAATATCTCCCCCCCCCCAGTACTAGGGTTCGAACACAGGACCTTGTACTGGCTAGGCAAGTAAGGGCATCATCTCTGAACGTCATTTTGTCAAGGATTTTTGACAGCAACCCATAGTTTTGGAAAATATTTTGCATAATGATCCCAACATACAACACTCATATACATATGTGATCAGAATTCAAATTCAATTCTAGTCTTAAAATTTTTTTTTGTTTTGGGTACTGAGGATCAAACCCAGGGCCATATACATGCTAATGCTAAGCTAAGCAGAAGCTCCACTGCAGAGTTGCAACCTACACCCTATTCCACTAAAAAAAAAAAAAGGCTGAATATGACTTACTGAATCAATTATATATCAATAATAAATCATGCCTACAGTTTGGAAAATACTTCTGAAGGACCTATGGTCATCAGCACTTAACATGGAAGGAAGATCAAATTCCTTTTCCAACAAAACCCTAGACTTGGAGCTACTATCTTGTCTCACTATTAATATCCAAACTCAGGCCAGAGTTAAAGTAGCTGCAGATATTATGTGCATTGAGGGGTAATGGACTCCTCCTGTCCATACTCACTCTCACCCAACCCTCACCCCTCCCTGAAGCTGGTGGAAATCTAGACAGATTTCCAGCAATCAATCCCATGGCCTTGACAACAACTGCAAGTGCTGTATGCAGGAAGAGAAGCTGCTCATGAGGCTGAAGGAGAGCAGGGCCAGAGACAAGGAGGTGTTCCCTTTAGGAAGAGTCACTAAACCCTATTAGAAAGAGGGTGATGAACAAGCATTCAGAACTGTGCTCATGGTTCCTCTAAGGGCTAGGAGCATAGAATGTGGGAGACAACCAAGCAAAGGCAAAGCCATGGTCCTGTTAACAGAGAATGTACACTTAGCTGCATCTTCAGTAACAGCATAAGGTCTGCAGTGAAGCAGTGTAAGGAGGCCCGGAAGATCTGGGCCAGGGCTCAGGACAGGGAAGCCCTGGTCCCATAGCAGGAGGAAACAGCCCAGAAAAGGTTCTCATCATCCAGGCCAAACTGCATCCAATTCCTGCTTGAGGCAGTACAAAAGAGTGAGGATGATCCTGAGGAAAGCTGCCACTTACCCAGATCATGTACTTTATGATTCTGCTGGTGATCACTGTGTATTCTTCTATCAGTTCTGCCAGGTAGTAGAGTCCAGCAGCTGTTGGCGGGGGAAGGGGGGGAATGGGAGGATGGGAAGGAACATCAGTCAGGGTCACTCCTTTCATCCTGCCCTTCCCTCCTAGGGAGCTGGATCCCCATCAACTGTCCACAGACTCCAGAAAGTCAACAAGAAACCAAACAATCTCTGCATTGCCTTTCCAAATCTGGAAAGGCAGAACTTGGTCAGGGCAACTACAGAGAAAAAAAAAAACCTATAGAAATGAATGGAAGTCAAGCTTTTCACTTCTCCACACAAAGCTAACCTCTGGTCTAGAAAGCGCGATCTCATTCACCTATTTAATCAATACCTGTAGGGCACTTAGTATGGGCCAAGTGGCTTGACAGTGCAGCAGAACAAGACAGACAAGGGCCCTGCACCCCCTCCCCCAGGACGGGTGGTGGGAACCGGCAGGAAGGGGAGTCGGGCAATCCCAGAGGAGACAATGCTACCCCGTGACGAGCAGAAGAAACTGCTCGGCCACCAAACTCCTACGAAGGGCTTCCCCGAGGTGGGAGCTCAGCTGCGGCTGAATCCGGGAAGGGTGTCAAAGGTAGCGAGCCCGAGTACGAAACATCAGGGGGACTGGGCGGCCGGAGGTGTCAGGGAAAGGCGAGGCGCGGGGGCCCCCGAGAGTGGGAGCGGTTGGCGGTTCGCGGGCACCGGCGGACACTGAAGTCAGCCTCCCCCGGGCTCTGCCAGGAGGACTTTGTGACAGGCGGCAGGAGCCGCGCTCCGGCCAGGCTGCGGGCTCTGCAGCGGGGGCAGCACCGGGTGGGGTGGGCAGAGACCCGAGCGCCGGCCGGGGGTCCCGACTCGCTCCCGATCGCCCGCGGCGCGACCCCCGGGAAACACAGATGCCGGCCGGGGCGGGATCCCGCGAGGGCCCGGGTCGCGAACGCTCACCGACGGCCAGCGTGATGAAGGCCACCTGGATGAAGAGCGACAGCCAGCTCAGCACGTACATGAACCACATGGCGCCCCTGCCCCGCCCGCCCCCTGGCCGCCGGGACGGGCCTGCGCGCTCGGGCTCCGGCGACACGGAGCCGCCACTGCCGCCACCGCGTCCCCGCCCCACGGACGGGCGCCGGCCGTGCGCCGCCGCCGAGAGGAGCCCGGCCCGAGCGCCGCCCTCGGTCGGGCTCGCACTAGCGCCGCCCTCCGGCTCGGAGGACCAAGCGCTGCTGCCGGGCCTTCGCCAAATCCCCCCCCCCCTCCCCCCCACACCACCCGGGGCTTTACAAAGGGTGGCAGCAGCTGCGGTGTCCTGAACGAGGGGCGGTCCCCGCCGAGGAGAGAGGCGCTCCACCCCCGGCCTCCTCCCGGGGCTCTGTTACGCAGGCTCCGAGTGCAGGTTGCGCGCTGGCCTTTCTATTGCCATCACTGGTAACCAACCCTGCTAAAGATCACACTCTTAAGTGCATAAAGAAAATCGATCCGACCATGCGAATATTGTTCTGAGTGGGAAAGTTGGCACCAAGGGATAGGTGAAATCTCTTCTTCCTTCCTTCCTTCCTTCCTTCCTTCCTTCCTTCCTTCCTTCCTTCCTTCCTTCCTTCCTCTCTCTCTCTCTCTCTCTCTCTCTCTCTCTCTCTCTCTCTCTCTCTCTCTCTCTCTCTCTCTCTCTCTCTCTCTCTCTCTCTCTCTCTCTCTCTCTCTCTTCTTCCGTTCTTTCTTTCCCATTCCTGGGGCTTGAACTCAGGGCTGCCGCTGAGTGTTGTTGAGCCACTTACTCTACTCCCGGCTTTGAGGTGGTTAATTGGAAATGAGAATCTCATGGACTTTCCTGTCTGCACTGGCTTCGAACTGCGATCCTTGGATAGCAGCCTTCTGAGTAACTAGGATTACAATCGTGAGCCACCAGCAACCGGCCAAAGCACCTTTAATTGGCCTTGTCTCAGTCCTGGCCTGAGTTCAGTTAGGGAGTGCCTTAGGCGCAGACAGCACCCCTGAGAGTTACTGAGGATGTACAAGTAAAGACCCACTTCTTGTTGAGAAGTCCCCCATCTAGTGGCCAAAGTTAGTAGACAAAAAAGTACGCACAACAGGATTCTAACAGGCTTATTTCAAAATCCTAGTTTGTTTTGTTTAGTGCAGTTTCCAGTAGTGTATGTAACCCAGCCTGACCTTGACCTCTAGGTCATCCTGCCTCAGCCTCCTGAGAGCTAGGATATGAAGTGTGCTTCACCATGACTGGCCAGAATCATATTTTTATGCATAAAAATAAATTAATACAAAACAATCAAGCATAGAAATACCATGTGATCCAGTAATTCAGCTCCTGAGTATATAACTGAAAGAGATGAGAAAGTAAGCCAGGGTAGTGGTTTACAACTATAGCCCAGCACTCAGGAGCTTGAAGTAGGAGGATCCTAAATTTGAGGCTACCTGGGAGGTGCTGGTGGCTCACACTGTAATCCTAGCTGTTAAAGAGACTGAGATATAAGGATTTGGGTTCAAAACCAGCCCAGACATACAAATCTGTGAGACTCTTTTCTCCAGTTAATACCAAAAGTCAGGAGTGGAGGTTTGGTTCATGTGGTAGAGCACCAGCCTTGAGTGAAAAAGCAAAGCAAGAGTATGAGGACCAACATGCACACACATAATGGAGAGAGTAGAGATATTTGCACCTTAATGTTCATAGCAACAGTATTCATACTAAGCAAAAATTGGAAATAACCAAAAATCCATCAATGGATGAAAGTATAAGCAAAATTTGGCAAATAAATACAACGAATCTTACTTATTGTTAAAAAGAATACTGTGACAATGCTAAAACATTGATGTTAAATGGCAAGAACCAATTACTTGAACTGTGAACTTTGAAGAGACTATGCTAAGCGAAATAATACTGTATGGTTCCAATCACAAGGTAGGTATCTGGTACACAAAATTATAAGGACAGAAGTAGGATGATGGTTGCTAGGTGTAACAGAAGCAACAGCTAATGGGGAACTGTTTATAATTTAATGGATGCAGAAGTTTTCAGTTCCAGAAGATTAAAAACTTAACAGATGGTTGGAAATGTACTTAATATCACTATTCTATAAACCTAAGCTCAATTCAGACAATAAAATTATGTGTTTTTTGTTTTTTTTTTTTGGGTCCGGTCGTGGGGCCTGAACTCTGGGCCTGGGCACTGTCCCTCAGCTCTTCAGCTCAAGGCTAGCGCTCTACCACTTGAGCCACAGCGCCACTTCCGGCTTTTTTCTTTTTGCTTATGTGGTGCTGGGAATCGAACCCAGGGCCTCAGGCATGCAAGGCAAGCGCTTTACCACTGAGCCACCTTCCCAGCCCCAAATTATGTGTTATATATACTTTCACACACACATATAATTACAAAGCAATCACATTGAAATGCTAGTATCTACATATTTTAGTGAGCTAAATGTGTGCTATAATAATGTATGAATCTTTATTAATATATAATATAACCAGATTTAGTGAAAAATCTAATAACTACCTTCCATAATGACAAATGAGAATGAGTGTAATGAAACTGCAAAATGTCTTACATCATCTGAGATGAAAGGGTTACAGAAAATGCAGATTGCTGTGAGTTCATAGTAAAAGAAATGTTAAGGGCTGGGAAGGTGGCTCAGTGGTAGAACGCTTGCCTTGCATGCATGAGGCCCTGGGTTCGATCCTCAGCACCACATAAGCAAAAAGAAAAAAGCCGGAAGTGGCGCTGTGGCTCAAGTGGTAGAGCACTAGCCTTGAGGTGAAGAGCTGAGGGACAGCGCCCAGGCCCAGAGTTCAGGCCCCATGACTGAACCCCCCTCAAAAAAAAATCCAATTAGAAGCTAGTGCAAATAAAGATGGAAACTTTACCCTTTCCAGGTTTCCAGGCATCTTGATTTGAGTCTATTTTCCTGAATTTTGCTGATTTCTAAGAGGTATTCTGGGTTCTGATGCCTACAACAGATGAGTGGATCAAGAAAATGTGATACCTATACACAATGGAATTTAAACAGAATAATATTATGTCATTTGCAGAGAAATGCGTGGACCTAGAACAAATCATGTTAAATGAGGTAAGCCAAACTCAGAGAGACAAACTAGATCTAAAATACACCAGAATGGACTGGGAATGTGACTTAGTAGTAGAATGCTTGCCTAGCATGCATGAAGCCCTGGGTTTGATTCCTTAGTACCACATAAACAGAAAAAGCCAGAATTGGTGCTGTGGTTCAAGTGGTAGAGTGCTAGCCTTGAGCAAAATAAGCTCAGGAACAGTGCCCAGGCCCTGAGTTCAAGCCCCAGGACTGGCAAAAAAAAATGTTTTAAATACATCAGGACATGATAACTTATCCAGGACTCTAGGCGTTCACACACAGTGAGACTTGGGAGGATATTCTTTGGAGAGTGTAGGGAGCCGAGGCGAGACTCCGCCCACTCCCTTGCAGCTTTGAGGTTTCCACCCCAGACGGTGCTTGGTGGGACGCCTGGGCTGTGCGCGTGCACGAGCCAGGTAGAGCCCCCAGCCAATCCCATGACACCTGGTGACGGTGAAAGGCAGGCGACCAACAATAGAAAGACCCGCGTTCCGATTCTCCTATATAAGCGGCTGTGTTTCGAGTGCACGCTCTCTCGCGCCCAAGCTCTCCTACAACTAAAAGGCTCTCCAATAAAGCGTGATCTGAGAAGACTCCTGGTGTGGTGGTCGTTTTTCCTCGCTGGTTGAGTAGACGGTCGCTACAGGAGAGGAACACAAAAGTACAATGCCTATGTACTTCTGATCATATAAAATAATATTATTGAAATGAGCTCCAGGAAATGGAAACAAAAAGAAAAAGAAATGCAAATACGGAATGATAAAACCATGTTCAATACAACAGTTGTTTAGGGACCTGGGCAGAAAGTGAAGCCAATGAAGTTGAGAAGCACCCTAGTTTTCACTCTTAGGCTGACTATGTATCAAACTGGACAGCAGATCTATGGATGCTCATCAATTTTTTTTATTGTCTGAAACAGTATTAAAAGTGACTTCCAAATTGTCTTCCAATAGCATCTCTAAGAGCCTGAAAAAGAATCAATAAATCATCTCAAACAAGGGAAAAAAATTCTAAGGGATATGTCTAAGATCAAGAAGGACTTGAAATTGACCATATGTTCATTTATATAACTCTTCAACACCATGAGAGACTGAAAACGACCTACATATATATTAATAAGAAGCAAAAATGAGTGAGAGCTGGGTGCTCATGCCTATATCTATTCAAGCAGCTGAGATTTGAGGATCTGAAAGCCAGCCTAGGCAGGAAAGTCCATGAGACTCTTATTTCCAATTAACCAGAAAACCAGAAGTGGTGCTGTGGCTCAAAGTGGTAGAGTGACAGTAGGAAATGGACTCATTACCTTGCTAAGGTAACGGTAACCCCTCTGTACAATATCTTTGAAATAAAAATATATGTAATAAAAAATAAAAGGGGTGGGTACTCAAAAAAAAGTGGTAGAGTGACAGCCTTGAGCAAAAGAGCTCCTGGACAGGGCCCAGGCCTGAAGTTCAAAGCCCACAACCAGAAAAAAAAAAAAAGGATGAGAGACTGGAGGTGTAGTTCAGTGTAGCATCTGCCTGGCATGTCACACAAACAAAAATAAATGAGGATATTTTTATGTACCCATGGAGGATTATTTTTTTTAAAGAGAGCAAAGGGACAGGGTTAAAAAACTTATATATTTCTTTACATAGAATATCCCTGGCAGGATTCATTAGAAAATAGTAACTGCTTGCTTCCTAAGAAGATGGGGTTCAAGAGTAGAATAAAAGAATTTCTTTTTTAATTTCTTTTTTGGGTCCAGTCATGGGGCCTGAACTCTGGGCCTGGGCGCTGTCCCTCAGCTCTTCACCTCAAGGCTAGCGCTCTACCACTTGAGCTACAGGGCCACTTCCTGCTTTTTTTTCTTTTTTTGCTTATGTGGTGCTGAGGAATCGAATCCAGGGCCTCAGGCATGCAAGGCAAGAGCTCTACCACTGAGCCACCTTCCCAGCCCCAAATAGAACAATTTTCTATTGCATGTCTTTTTATAGCCTGAAAAATGGTGACTTATGTAAATGTATTACATGATAATAAATCGAATTTAAAAGTTGAATGTTCAAAGAATGTTGATCTTCTACAATACCTCCAATTTCCTGTCATTATGCAATCCTTTTTTTTGTGAGAAAAGCCACTGTGTGGAGCCTCACAGGTAAGTGGGCTAACCTTGAATCATGAGACCTGATCTTCCTTGATGAACTCAATTGATGATCTTCAGGGCTTTCTGTTGGACCATTAAAATATGAAGCAAAGCAGCATCAATGAATGGAAGCATTTCAAATTCTTAGTCTTTTTCTTTTTTTTTTTTCTTTTTGTCGGTCTTGGGGCTTGAACTCTGGGCTTGAGCGTTATCTCTCAGCTCTTCAGCTCAAGGCAAGCACTCTACCATTTGAGCCACAGCGCCACTTCTGGTTTTCTAGTGGTTTTATTGGAGATAAGAGTCTCACAAACTTTCTTGCCGGGGCTGGCTTTGAACTGTGATCCTCAGATCTCAGCCTCCTGAGTAGCTAGGATTACAGGCGTGAGCCACCGGTGCCTGGCTAATTAGTCTTTTTCTTAAATATGTACAGGCCTGGGAGTATAGCTGGGTGGTAGAACATGTGTTTACATGTGAGAAAATCTGAGTTCAGTCCTAGAAATGGAGAAAATCTAAGTATCCCCACCTGTCTCCAGAATTGGAAGTAAGGAAAAAGAGCTCCCCTGAAGGCTAAGCACCACCCCCTCTTTTTTTGTGCCAGTACTGGGGCTTGAATTCAGGGCTTGGGCATAGTCCCTTAGCTTTTTGATCAAGGCTAATACTCTACCACATGAGCCATAGCTCTACTTCAAGCTTTTGGTGGATAATTGGAGATAAGAGTTTCACAGACCTTCATTCCCCAGGCTGGCTTCAAACTTTGATCCTTGGATCTCAGCCTCCTGAGCAGCTAGGGTTAGAGGCATGAGCCACTGGCACCTGACTTGCACTTTTACTTTTGATCAGCCAGAGTTGTTATCTGTAGCTGAGCATAGTGTCACCTCCCCACAGCGTTAGTGCCCTGGAGAGCCAAGGCTGAGGATCTGAAATTCCCAACAGCAGATAGGAAAAGCTACAATTTCCTGAGAGCCATGAGAAACCAGTAGCTAGAAGAGGTGACAGGCACTGGCTCTAGTCTACACCACCCAGTCAAGGACAGAACAAGGCACCAGATAGATGCTCCTTGGTACCATGCCTAGCAGGGGGCCAGGGAGGGCAGGGGCAATCCTAGGCCAACCTTGAAAGAGATGTGAGAGGGAACACAAGGGTCCTGCACTCAGTCTGAGTATATAATTTCAAAAGTGAAAGGGCCGGGTACTGATGGCTTATACCTGTAATCCTAGCTACTCAGGAGGCTGAGATCTGAGGATTGCTGTTTGAAGCCAGCCCAGGCAGCAAAGTCCATGAGACTCTTATCTCCAATTCACCACCAGAAAACCGGAAGTGGTGTTGTGGCTCAAAGTGGTAGAGTGCTAATCCTTGAGCAGAAAAGTTTAGGGACAGTGCTCAGGCTTTGAACTCAAGACCCATGACTAACCAGATAGACAAAGAGAGAGAGAAAAAGAGAAAGAGAGAAGGAGAGAGAGAAAATGAAAGGATTTGGGAAGTGGTGCTATGGATCAAAATGGTAGATGCTAGCTTTGAGCAAAGGAGTTTAGGGACAGTGCCCAGAGTCTAAGTTCAAGCCTCATGACTGACAAAAAAATAAAGAGTGAAAGGGTTCATGGAGGCAAAGATGGCTGGCTGGTCAGATTGTTGACTTAAGTATTAGCAGACATGGGTAACTACATCTCATTTCAACATTACACACAGTCACTTGTACTCAGACACACATTCATAGGATTTCATTTAATGCCTCTGTATATGAGGACTAATTTCCAAGTGTCTCATAAGGGAAGTCAGCGGAAGCTAGCAGCTATTTCAACATCATGGGGAGTTCTTCCCCAGAAATCAATGACTGAACGTTTTCTTGGCCTTTTAGAAGGCATTAAATGTTATGTCTGTACAAGACATTGCTTTAAGGGATTTGGATGAACTGACCCATTTAACACATCTAGTGTTGGAGCAGAACTATTACTGTCTAAATCTCTGATAAGAATCCAAGGCACAGAAAGGCTTAATATTTTGTTCAGAACCACACAGCTAATACTTGGAAAAGCTCCATTTTGAATCGGGTCAGCCTGCCTGGCAATAGAAACCATAAGGTTTGCTCTGGTCTCTTTCAGTCAATTTTGTGGTCAAGGTAATTCTGCCTGTTCATTCACTACCTGCTTTTTGGCCAAGGGGCTGCCTTCTGTTTTAGCTCCATTCAGATTTCCTGGTCCACTGGACTTTTTCTCATCCCCTTCCATAGTTATCCTTGCATGGATTATTGAATACAGCTTAAGGTTCTGGCTTTGGTCAACTCTGGACCTCATGTCTTCACTAACTCGCCTTATCATAATGTAACACATTCATGATGCCCAAAGTGGGACAGGCAGTTATTGGAATTTGCAATGCCAGTGGCACAGCCCGCTTGGGGACTGTGGGTTATTTGGGGCTAGGAAGATGTCCAGTGTGTGAAATAAGACCTTTTTTTGTTGGTCGTGGGGCTTGAACTCTGGACCTGGGCGCTGTCCCTCAGCTCTTCAGCTCAAGGCGAGCGCTCTACCACTTGAGCAACAGCGCCACTTCCGGTTTTCTGGTGGTTTATTGGAGATAGGAGTCTCACAGTCTTTCCTGCCCGGGCTGGCTTTGAACCGCAATCCTCAGATCTCAGCCTCCTGAGTAGCTAAGATTACAGGCGTGAGCCACCAGCACCTGGCAATAAGACCCTTTTTAAAAGAAAACTTGGCAGAGCTTTATGGAATAAGTAAACAAGCAGGCAAACAGACAAAAAAGGAGACAAACAGAAGGGTAGGGGCACACTCTAGCAGAGTGTGTGGGCTCTCATAGGGAGATAGAAACACAGACAAACATGAGCGCGCGTGCGTGCGTGCACACACACACACACACACACACACACACACACACATATACACTCAGAGACAGACCAGAGAGAGAGAGAGATAGACATACACATAAGGAAACACCCAGAAAGACAATTGAAAGGAGACATACTTGAGGGCCTTATCCCAGTCTTACATTGAGGACCAACTAGAGAAAGTGTGTGTGTGTGGGGGGGTGCGTGCGCGCGTGCGTGCACATGCACACACACACACACACACACACACACACACACACACACACACACACACCCCACATCACACCTATCACAATCAAATTGCAAACTCGTAGGCAGGCTTCACCTCAGCCTCTGGGTCTTTGTTGCCCCCTGGTGGGACATGCTGCAAACAACAGTTCTTGCAGGAAAGTCATCATGAGTGCTGATGTGTGGCCTAGAGATCAGGTTTCTCTCCCCTTGAGAGAATGGGTGTCTCAATTTGATCTTCTTTCCCTGACAGTTCCTCAGGCCTCATAGAAGCAGTGTTGAAATAGGAAGATGTAAAGAGACATGTTCCCACCCATTCCACTCCACTGTAAAGTCCCTACAGTCTGGGAGGTGGGGGTTCACAACAGTGCACTTAGTCTGCAAGTTTATTGTCCAGTATCCTCTAGCAAGCTAGCCAGAACAAGTCCTAGTAAGAAACAAAGCACAGACCATGAGGAACGACTGCTTCTATGCCCACATGATCTGTATATATTGCTTCTAAACTCTGTTTCTGTCTTCCTTTTAAAAATTAGTATGTATTAGTTCATGTACAACTACTCAAAAATAAGTATTTCTAAAAAATATAGAAAGGTGAGGATTAAAAAAGAAGAAGGTTTAAAAAAAGCAGAGCTGGAGGTGGTAATAGCATCTGCCTATCAGACTCAAAGCCCTAAGTTCAAGGTGATTCTCTGTGACATTTCCACTCATATATACAATGTATTCCTATCAACCTCACCTCCTCCTTCCTTCTTCCTTTCTCTTTCCTCTTTCCTAAAATGATGTCAATTGGCTTCATTGTTCTATTTTCATTCATGAAAACTACCCTATTCTTCCTCATTGACCCTTTTTGTTAGTCTACCCCCCTTCCAGGCTCTGTGTCTACTCTACACTTCTGCCCTGTCCAAGCAGCTGCTCTGATAATGTTCCTGGAATCCTTCCCCTGTCTCTGTCACATGTTTGGGGCCCTAGCTCAGGTGCCTGAGCTAAGAGCTTTCTAGTGACACATCCTCAAAGGTTCTATTCATTGTCCCAAAATTGTCTTCAGCTAAATTGCTAGGCCTGACAAAACTACATAAGGTGAAATGTGGGGATCAAGGTGACAAGAAAGAACTAGGAGGAGGGGCTGGGAAGGTGGCTCAGTGGTAGAGCGCTTGCCTTGCATGCCTGAGGCCCTGGGTTCGCTTCCTCAGCACCACATAAGCAAAAAGAAAAAAGCCGGAAGTGGTGCTGTGGCTCAAATGGTAGAGCACTAGCCTTGAGCTGAAGAGCTGAGGGACAGTGCCCAGGCCCAGAGTTCAGGCCCCACAACCGGACCCCCCCCCAAAAAAAAGAACTAGGAGGAGGGATTAAGACCCTGGCATATTGTTCAATCAAAATTCTAGAACCTAATATATATCTGAAGTAGCATAAATCAGCATATAAGACTGACATCTGGTTAGGTGCCAGTGACTTATACCTGTCATCCTACCTTCTTGGGAGGCTGAGGTTGGAAGGATGTCCATTTGGATGTCCATTTGAGTCAGCCCTGGCAGAAAAGGCAAGGAGACCTCTTCTCAATGAAGAGCTGGATGTGGTGGCACACACCTGTTATCCTAGCTACAACATAGGCAGGAAGTCAGACTTATTTCAAAAATGCCTAGAAAATAGAAGTTAGATCTAAAATACAACCATACATGAAAACATGTAAGGATTATATGCTTGTGCACACAAACAAATTGAGTAAAAAGCAGTATGCCTAGTGAAGGAGTACAATGGTATAATCCCTTTGAACAAACTTAATGAACCATTTAACAAAATGAATATAATGTTCATTTTGGATGAAATGTGTTCAGAAAGGGCAGTGAAAGAGGGCAATGTACAAATGGAGGGATGAAGGGTGCACAAATGCAGTCATTATTTTTCATGTGTACTATGTAAAAATTGAGCTATATAACTTGAGGGTAGGGATGGGATGGAGGAGTTAGGGGAGAAAAATGGATGGCGTTGATCAGGATGCATTGTACTTACAAGAAATGGAAACCCCTTTGTACAACTACTCAAAAAATAAGTATTTCTAAAAAATATAGAAAGGTGAAGGATAAAAAAGAAGGTTAAAAAAAAGTAGAGATGCAGGTGGTAATAGCATCTACCCAGCAACCTCAAGGCCCTAAGTTCAAATCTCATTCCAGCTAAAAAATAAAAAGGAGAGACATTTGCACATTTATGTTTAATGTAGCGCTAATCAAAATAGCCAACCTACTGATTCAGTCAAGGCACTGAACAACTGATCAATGAATAAAGAAGATATGGTATATATAAGCAAGAAGGTATTATTCAGTCATAAAAAGAACAAAATGGTGACCTGGTCCAAAAAGAAATGTTCTCTGTACCTGATTTATGTTACTGTAACCCCGCTGTATATAACCTTTATCATAACAATAAAAGTATGCTAAGTTCATATAAAATTGGATGCATGTACTTAAAAATGAGATTATGTTGTTTTCAGGATTTTGGGGGGTTGGGAGTCAGTGGGAAGATGGGGGGGGGGGAAGAGGGTCCTGGCAGGTGAAGAAAAAAATCCAAGTATGTTACAGGTACATAAAGATACCACACTGTTCAAAAAAGAGAGGGAAGGAGGCTAAAGAGAACATACTAGAGTGAGCTTGTTCCAAGTACATTGCATGTTTAGATGGTACCATCATAATAAACCTCCTTAGATTATTAGTGTATACTAATACTCTAGTGAGTAGAGTGTGACTGTGGTTGTACCTTCCCGATCACAGTTTCTGTTCTTCCTGTTTCCCATCTTTGGATGCTAAGGGGCAACCCAGAATGACTGTTTCTTGCAACACATGAGTTCTAACGGCCCTAGAGGAGGACACTCCAGGACTTAACAAATACTGGCCTGAAATGTGGGCCATGCCTACATGTATCAACTCATGTCCAACTGCTAGCCTTGCTATAATCAACCAACCGAGCAGACTCTCTGAGATGAGGTCCAGCATTTGCAGGTGCTCAGGTTCCCACTCCCATAGGACAACCAGGATGGAAACCATTCTCTCTCACCTTGGGAGAGAGAATGCAAGAGGCCACTGGGATCCTGAGCCTTGCATATACCTGCTCCTCTCGGGAAGAGCTGCAGATGTGTTCTTGGTGGAGGAGTTTACATGCATGAAATCCCTGCCCAGCCCTGCACTTCTGTCTCTTCCTGTTAGCCTCCACCCAGCTAAGGCAGCCCCTGGAGCTTCCTAATCCCATGCAAGATACTCTGAATCATGGCTCTGAAGCCTAAAGCACCCTGTCCAGATCAGACTCTGCCTCTACCCTCATCTACCTTCATCTGCCCCTCATCTACCCTCATATTTACTTCACTCAAAGGGCCCTTCATCTTTTGTTTTTGCTTATCCAATTACTACCAATTTTCATTTTCTTTTTCCCCCCCAGAAGTACTGGAGATTGAACCCAGGCCTTTTTTATGCTAAAGAAGCACTCTACTGCTGAGATCTCTTGCCAGTCTTTCAGTATTCAGTTACCATCTCTGCCTCCAGGAAGTCCTCCTGGTTGTTCCAATCCATTTGAATCCCTTCCTTCCCTGGTTTCCTCTTTATACCAGGCCCACTGTCCTCACTGTCCTCACTTGTGGTCTCCTTGTGATTCTCTTGCATCACCAGCCAGTGCGGGAGGCCCTCACCCTGGCCAGACAGCAGGGTAGGCTCAAGAGCTATCTGAGAAGTCAGTTCACTGATGGGGAATGTGGTTGGATTACCGGTGTGTGTGTGTGTGTGTGTGTGTGTGTGTGTGTGTGTGTGTGTGTGTGTGTGTGTGTGTGTGTGCTGGTGGTTCTGGGGCTTACACCCAGGGTTTCACACAATTGCTTGGCTTTTTTTTTAGATCAAGGCTAGGACTCTACCACTTGATCCACATCTCCATTCTGACTTTTTGCTGGTTAATTGGAGATAAGAGTCTCATAGACCTCTCTGCACAGGCTGGCTTCAAACCTTGGTCCTCAGATTTGAGCCCCCCTGACTAACTAGGATTAAGGTGTGAGCCACTGGCGCCTGGCTTAGTCAAGTTCTCTTAATATTGGGGTAGGGAGACAGTATTTGGGTTTGAACACAGAGCCTCATGCTTGCTTGCTAGGTGGGTACTCTTTTCACTTAAGCCACACCTTCAGATCTAGACGATCTCTTAATTCCACTGAAATCTGAAATTTCTGGGCACAACACACCTATTCCAGCCTATTGGTTGGCCTGTCCTTCCTGTACCCTCAGCGTGGACAACAGGGATATGAGTTTGAAGCCACAGTCAGAGGTCAGTAGGAGGCCAGGGGCAATGTGTGAGTGGTTTTAGAGCCTTGGTCTGTCTAGCTGTATGCTGTATGGCAGTGTGTATGTATGTGTGTGTGCAAATGCAAAGCTAAGTGCAAAGCTGCTAACCAACAGCACAAAATAGCATCTCCTGAGAGCTGTTCATGTCTCCTTGCTGTGGCCATCTGAAGCCCTGACAAGAGTGGAGCCGGCAGCTTCTCCCCCAAGAGCCTGCGGGCCAGCTAGGGAAGAGGGTATTACAGACTTCATAGGCTGACAGGTGACAAACTTCAAGAGATTCATGTACATGGTTCCCCAGAAAGGCACGTACACAGAGAGCCAGCCCTCCCCCATCCCGCAGCTGACAATCCAAGGGCCACAAGGATTCTCTGGGAGCCACAGATGCAGAGGCACATGGGACTTGCTCATAGACTTAGAGTCCATGAAGATGCTGTTGGACCATCCTGGCAGACACAGGACCCAGCCAGTCTCATAGGCAGGGCTTTTCACCTGAAATGTAAAGTGAGTCATTCAAATCAAGCTCTAGTCAAAGGAAGTCTTTGACTTGCTTGGCACAGTGTCATCAGTTTCCCACCTATGCCACCTGCCTTTTCCTTGCAGCTCTCCACCTTTCCTTGAGACCACCTGAGGTGGGGCTAGCCTACTCTCTCTCTCTCTCTCTCTCTCTCTCTCTCTCTCTCTCTCTCTCTCTCTCTCTCTCTCTCTCTCTCGTCCTTCCTTGGACTTAAAAAGCTCTCTTTTGCCAGGCATTGTGACTCACACGTGTAATCCTAACTTCTCAGGAGGCTGAGATTTGAGACTCGCTGCTCAAAGCCAGCTTGGGCAGGAAAGTCCATGAGAATCTTATCTCCAAAAGCCAGAACTGGAAGTATGGCTCAAGTGGTAAAGTGCCAGCCTTGACTGAAAAAAACTCAAGCAAGATCATGAGAGAGAAAAAAAAGAGGCTCTTTGTCCATAGCTATAAGACTTGGGAAACAGGTCAAAATCAGAAGCTAATTTTCCATGCTTTTGCTAGGGGCTGGAGCAGGACCTTCCATGCATAGGGAAAGGTGTACATGAGGGCAGGTAAAGCCTCCCAGCTTTCCAAAGGCCTAACTCTGATTGTTGATTTCCTGGGAGTGGACACCATGTCAGGGCTCTGGCTCAGAGGGGAAATCTGGGTTGAGAAAGCATGGTTAGGGCTGGGAAGGTGGCTCAGTGGTGGAGTGCTTGCTTTACATGCACAAGACCCTGGGTTCGATTCCCCAGTGCCACATAAGCAGAAAAAGCTGGAAGTGGCTCTGTGGCTCAAGTGGTAGAGTGCTAGCCTTGAGCTGAAGAGCTGAGGGACAGAGCCCAGGCTCAGAGTTCAGGCCCCTTAACCGATGAAAGAAAGAAAAAAAGAAAGAAAGAAAGAAAGAAAGAAAGAAAGAAAGAAAGAAAGAAAGAAAGAAAGAAAGAAAGAAAGAAAGAAAGAAAGAGAAGGAAAAAAGGAAAGAAAGGAAGAAAGAAAGAAAGAAAGAAAGAAAGAAAGAAAGAAAGAAAGAAAGAAAGAAAGAAAGAGAAGGAAAGAAAGAAAGAAAGAGAAGGAAAGAAAGAGAAGGAAAGAAGGAAAGAAAGGAAGAAAGAAAGAAAGAAAGAAAGAAGAAAGGAAGGAAGGAAGAAAGAAAGAAAGAAAGAAAGAAAGAAAGAAAGAAAGAAAAAGGGAAGAAAGAAAGAAAAAGGGAAGAAAGAAGGAAAGCAAGCAAACAAGCAAGCCAGCCTGGTTAAGGGTCTCTAGAATCCCTTTCATAAGTATGGGTAACCTATCCCACCATTGTCAGTGGCTCCTATCCGTCAGGGCACTTCTGGCTACCTGTGAAAGTTCTGATGGTTCCAATGGGTGTCCATTGTCGCTGTGTGCTGTGTGCATGCAACTGGATCCACATAATGGAGGGTACCCGCTGGGGACAGTCCAGGTGCTTTCCACATAAGCTGGGTAGTAGGGCTAGGTTTATGGATAGGGTGAGAGCTCACCCTCAGAATAGAGCTGGGTAAGTTCTTACTAAGGAATGTCCCTTCTGGCTGTCAGAAACCACAATGATGCTTTGGCATCTTCCTTTCCTTCTAGTCTACAGTACACCCCAACAAAAGAATGCAATTCTGGATCCTCTCTCTCTGGCCTTGTCCTAAGCCTTTCATCTCCAGATATCCAGTTCTGGCCATGACGGTCTCCCAATTACACTAGCTAAATAACTACCCACCTCCCTCGCCCCTCCATCTCCAGTATTACCTTTCTTCCAAGAACCGATGTGTGCGTATTTCCTATCTGTCCCACAAGGCTGAAAGCTCCAACACGGCAGTGACTTTGGTCTGTTTAGTCCCAGATTTCATAGTGCACACAGCAGGCATGTACTAACTGTGCTAACTAAACACATGTCCTACCAAAGCAACAATTGTATGCACAAGCATACACTCAGCACATACTCGCACATGCACTCGTGAGCAGGCACATGTGTAGTCACATGCCTCACATGGCTCAGGTCTCCAGAGCCCAGGAGAAGTGCTATCACCCACATTCCCCCATCCAAGCAGCCTCCAGCTGGACTCCATTCAGCCCTCCTGGTGCTAACTTGGCCTGACATGCTGCTTGCACATAGGGCCTCCTGTGGAAGCTAAGGCAAGCCCACCACCATTGTGGTGGCTGCTAATTGGCTCTGTGTTGGGCCATGGGTCATCGCTCGGTCAGCCATAGCTGATACCTTCTTCCCACTTGTCTCAGGAAAGGCACTGCTGTCTCTTCTGCTTAGGCTTCAACGGGCCACTGAACCGTACATGCCTGGCCACGTGGGACCAACTAAGCCAGTGAGCCCTCCTGATGGTGGTCCCCGCCCCACTAAGACAGCAGAGATAAATCAGCAAATAGGACTGGCCTCAATCGAGCAGTTGCCTTAACTGTGGTGTGATAACAAGGGTCTGAGGTAGGCCCAAATCTGCACAGAAACTCACCCAGTGTCTGACTTACCACCCAGTGCCTGACTTACCACTTTTAGAAAGATTTGTCTTGACTCTCTCTCAGAGTTTCTCTTAAAAGGTATCCCACCATCACCAGCTGGGCGAGCAGGACAAGAGAGGGTAGAGTTCTGAAGGGCAGGAAGAGGAAACATTAGTAACTGGACTCTTACAATTGACCTTCCTTATGGTTATCTGTCTGTCAGGTCTGTAAGTTTGATTCTGTGGTACCTCTCAACTCCAGAGGCCACAAATTATCAGTGGATTGCTTCCAGAGTAGAAAGCTGCCTCTGTGTCTCTGCCATTGCACTTATCTCTGAGAACTAGTTTCAGGGAAGGTAAAATGGCTTTTCTTCAGTCAGGCCTCAGATTCTGTTGACCTCTGATGAGACTGGTTTATCTGACTTTCCAGTGGGGTTGGAGAGTACCCAAAGCCTGAACCATGAGAAAGTTCAAGGCTTAGTTGCTTGTAGATTGTTGAGCACCCTATTCCCACTTCTCTTGTTTCCATTCCAATCTTAGCAGAGTCCAAGAATTTTTTTTTTTTTTGGTCGGTCGTGGGGCTTGAACTCTGGGCCTGGGCACTGTCCCTGAGCTCTTCAGCTCAAGGCAAGTGTTCTACCACTTGAGCCATAGCGCCACTTCCAGTTTTCTGGTGGTTAATTGGAGATAAGAGTCTTGAGGACTTTCCTGCCCAGGCTGGCTGAGACCCCAAATCCTTAGATCTCAGCCTCCTGAGTAGCTCCTGGCCAGAGTCCAAGAATTTTAAGGACCCAAATCCTCTTCTTGTCTGAGACTAGGAAAAGGAGTGCATGTTTTCCAAGCCATCCTCAAAGCCTGCCTCCTTCTGGCAGCCTCCTTCCTGCTGTCCTTATTAAGACATTGCAGACCAGCAAAGATCATGAACACTTTTTAGCAAGGATAAAGGAGACCCTAACTATGCTAGCACTAAAAAGATTCTGAGGGAGGGGAAACCCTGGATTTTATATAGGTTACACAAAATAGGCATTAATCACACATACAAAAGATCAGGCTGGCTGACATCAGCTTCTGGAAGGGTGATCAGTTCCTTTCTAGTTGTCCAGAAACCACACCATCTTGTTACTACTCCTTATATATTATTTTTTTATTATTTTATTATTTTTTTGTCAGTCTTGGGGCCTGAACTCTGGGCCTGGGCACTGTCCCTCAGCTCAAGGTTAGCGTTCTACCACTTGAGCCACAGCGCCACTTTCAGCTTTTTCTGCTTATGTGGTGCTGGGAATAGAACCCAGGGTTTCATGGGCTTCATGCATGCAAGGCAAGCATTCTACCAGTGAGCCACCTTCCTAGCCCCTGTATTATTTTTTTTTAAATAAGGCCTTGTGTAACAATGTTTGACCAGAAATATACTCATTACCTTACTCATGTAACTGCAACCCCTCTGTACAGCATCAAAATAAAGAAAATGCCTGTGCGATTCCCACAATTGATTCAGATGGCCCCACCTAGTCTGCTCCCACCCCACATTCCAGCAACAACCCCAGTGGGTCACATTCTTACAACTGGGTGGGTACAACATTCTGGCAACTAGGTACTAGAACATGACATCACCCAGAGAGGTAACTTTTCAAGTTCATCCTTGCCTCATCTTGAAAATTGTGTCTACCCCAATCAAAGCACTGCAGAGCCCAGGGAAGATCTAGACTGTACTGTAGCTTGCTTTTGTGTGTGTGTGTGTGTGTGTGTGTGTGTGTGTGTGTGTGTGTGTGTGTGTGTGTGTGTGTGTGTGTGTGTGTGTGTGTGTGTGTGTGTGTGTGTGTGTGTGTGTGTGTGTGTGTGTGTGGTCATGGGGTTGAACTCAGGCCCTGGACACTTTCCCTGAGTCCTTTGCTCAAGGCTGGTGATCTACCACTTTGAGCCACAGCTCCATTTCTGGCTTTCTGATGATTAATTGGAGATAAGAGGCTCTTAGAATTTCCTAGCCCAGGCTGGCTTTGAACAGCAATCCTCAGAGCTCAGTCTCCTGAGTAGCTAGGATTGCAGGCAAGTGCGGCCAGCTGTCCTTTGCTTCTTTTGCATGCTTCTACCCCCCAGCACGCCCACTGGGCATCATGAGAAAAACCAAACCAAACAAACAAGCAGAAAAGAAAAACCAATTGTGTCTTCCCTTGATATCTGCTAGAGGACTCACATTAGAGGCTATGATGAAACCTAGGCCTTGTCTGGTTCTTGTTCTGGGTCACTTTTCTCCTCCTCCTTAAGGGACGGAAAAAGTGGAGGCAAGCCAAAGGCTTACTGAAACAGGAAGTGGGGTAGGATTCTGGAAGTAATGGTACAGGGGTGTCCATCTCATTATCTGCTGCTATCAGGCCTTGGGCCACCAACAGCAATGTGCTGTTTTCAGAAATGGATCCTTACCTGCTGTGGTTCAATCCAGAAGGAAACAAAGTCCAATCCTGGGGCCTCAGTGTAAGGTACCTGGCAACTTAGAAAGACTTATGGCCTTTGTTTTGTTTTTGTGATTGTTGAACTGGTGTAGAGAGAGGTGACAACCCCAAAAGGGTCTCTCTGCCTAGCCTCCTCCAAGAGTGTCTGCTTGTCTTTCCCCACCACATGCCTGAGCATAAGAGATGCTCCAGACAACATGAGTCTGCTGTCAGCCCAGTTCATCTCTTCCCTCCACCACGAGGTCACACCACAGAAACCTAGAGTTCTTTTCTCAGTAGACCCTCTCTCATGGCAGAGGGATCCTCACCCACAAAGCTCAGGAGTTGATACTAAACAGTTTTGTTAGGTCTGCCCTGGGCCATGTGGGACCTGGCCTCCCCACCTCCTACATCAATCTCTGCACAGTACCTGTGTTAGCTAGGTAACTGGCACACCTGGAGGCAGTCACGCCCCAGCCTCATCCAAGGTCACATCCTGGACCATCCCTACCCCCCTCCATGCTTCCCTTTGGACCAGGAATCACATCTGGATCCTTTCCCCCCACTTGACTACACCTCTGCCCATCGCTGGCCTAGATAAGTTCTGGCCCAGGGATGGGTTGTCCTTTTGACCAAGTGGTCTCCACCATACATGCTGGGAGCAAACTCTTCCTGCCTGAATATCATGTGGTGTTCTCTTTGTCCACTACTTAATAAAACCTACCTAACTTTAATTTACCTAACAAGTTTCTCCTCATTTTCCAGATAATCCAAGCTACTCAGGAGGCTGAGATCAGGAGAAGCATGGTTGAGACCAGCCCTAGCAAAAAGTTTGAAAGACCTCATAATCAACAGAAAAAATCTGGGTGTTGCAGCATGCCTCTCCACAGCTACAGCAAGAAGCATAAATAGGAGGCTCGAAGACCAGGCCAGCTGAGACAAAAAGTAAGAACCTATTTCAGAAAATTAATTAATTAATATATAAAGCAAGAAGGTCTGGAGGCTTGGTTCAAGTGGTAGAATACCTGCTTAGCAAGCATAAAGCCCTAGTTCTAACTCCAGAACCACCAAATAAAACTAAGGGCCAAGTATGTAGTTCTGGAGTAAGAACACTTTCCCATTATGCGCAAAGCTCTCAGTTCAGATTCTAGGAAAATAAAATGCAATTTCATATAAAGGGACTATAGGTCTGGAGGGTGGCTCAAGTGGTAGGATACCTGTCTACCAGGCCAAAGGTCCTGAGTTCAAATCTTAATGCCACAGGAAAAACATTTTTTTAAAGGACTGTGGTTTCTTAGTGAACAAAGTAGGAGATTAGGAGAGATAAAGCACTTCCTCTCTCACCCTCTTTTGGCCCCTCTTTCCCTGGGACTGATCCAGAAGAGGTTTGTTCTAAGAGAATGCACCTTACTCTCAGCATATATTTGCCTTCCTCTTCCAGAAGACACAATGTTCATATCATAATTTAGAAAGTTGTGTATCCAGGCTGTGGCCAGAGAGCTAACTCTTAATAAAAGAATGGAACAAGCTAGGGAGTGCAACTCTGTGAAATTTATCTCACTGGCTTTACATAGAAATCATTCTGTTCAACCTCATAGCATTTGATCCATGTACACTTTTCGTTGAGTTTCCTGATATACCACAGTATCAGGAGAGATATTTGTTGTGGGTTCCAGTGATAGAATTGGAGGCTCTAAGCCAAGTGCTCCTGGCTCACACATATAATTATCCTAGCTACTCAGGAAGCTGAGAGCTGAGGGCCAGGGTTTGAATCCAACCCAGGCAGGAAAATCCATGAGACTCTTCTCTTCAATTAACCACCAAAAAGCTGAAAGTAGAGCTGTGACTCAAGTGGTAGAACACCAGTCTGGAGTGCCTAGGTGCTAAGATCAAGCCACACACACACACACACACACACACACACACACACACACACACACACACACACACACACACACACACACACACACAAACACACAGAATTGGAACTTCTATAATTATTTGAGCACTAGTCCTAATCCATCACAATTAAAAGTGCATCATACATGCCCACAATCTATAGCAAATTGTGGTAGTCTGGTGACATGGCAAAGAGAGAACTGAATTTAACCCTTAGCATTTCCCTTTATTAAGTCTTTATTAACCTCTGAAGAGATCTGCCTTTGTAAAATGGGCATACAGCTTATTGAGTATTTTATAGCCAGGTGATATAATGTTGCTTTCTTTTTTCTGATACTTGGAGGGAGAGGCCAGGAGCTCAGGAGGAAGGAGACACACCCAGCCATACAACAACCTTAAATTGCAACGGAAATGTCCCACGTTTACCTGAGATTAGATTAAGCCTTCTGTTGCTACGGATAATGAAATACTGAGACAGAAATCAAGATTAGTGGTAGGAAAATAGCTACATCTCTGCAGCCTGAGTTTGTAAAGTATTTTAAAAAAACTGACCCAACCTCCAGGCTCTAACATTGAAGAGCCTATTGCTCCAGGCTTTCAAAGCCAGAGGTTTATGGCTATAGGTACTTGGGTTGAAGGCCCATTACTCCAAGCTTTAACCTGAGTGGGGTGGGCACTTGGCTTCTAGTAGCTATGAGAAACCAGCAGCAGTGGCTGCTAGTGATATAGCTCCTGGGCAGGCCTTCCTTGGGTGTTGGGACTCTCAGCTGCAATAGTGGTTGATGTTCCAGCTCTTGAGCATAAGGTGTTAGGACATCTGCCCTTCAGAAGCTAGTATAGAACTCTCAGACCTAGGGTATCAAAATCCCTGGTACATAAGACTGACTGCTCCTGGAACTCTTCTAGTGGCTAGCCATTAAGTCTTTGCCTCTCTTGCCTTTTCTTGCCTCTGCCCTCTCTCACCTCTCCTAGACTTCTCTCTCCCTGGTGTCCTTGCTGGACAATCATTTCCACCTCCAGCTACTCTTTGAAAATCTTTAGTCACACTCTTGCAGCTAATGCAGTCATCACTCCCATTGCCACGCTGCTGCTCCCACTGTTGTGCTACTGTCTCCCCTTCTTGTTACTAGCTTAGCTTACTGTAAGGATGAGCAAAAGTAAATAAAAAACATTGGAGAGAAAACTGTGTGTGTGTGGGTGTGCGCGAGTGCATGTGCATGCGCGTGCATGCGTGTGGACATGAACTCAGGATCTGGGTGCTGTCGTTGGGCCTTTTTTCTCTAGGTTAGCATTCTACCACTTGAGCCACAGCTCCACTTGTAGCTTTTTGGTGGTTAGAGTCTCTTGGACTTTCCTGCTCAGGCTGGCTTGGAACTTCTATCCTCAGATCTCAGCCTCCTGAGTCGTTAGGATTACAGATGGGCCACCTGGTATCCAGCTGGAGAGAAATTTTTCAGTACATGTGTTGCTGAAATAAGCACGAGAGAAACTTTTAATGGGTCTAATCTTGCAAAAGCAGGTAGCACAACAAGAGCTAATCCAACAAAGAGATGAACAACAGCCTGCTTATATAGCTAGAGGGGGTGTGGAAAGGTTGTTTGCGCCAATCACAGCCCCTCATGAGAATAAAGGGTTGTGTTGGCCCTAGTCACAGGCCTTTTGCTGGGCTACCAGGAGAAAATGCTTCTCCTTTGGCCTGGGTGAAAGTAGCTACTAGAGTTCACAGAAGCTTGTGATAGCAGAAAGTCTGGCCCAGATGACTGAGGCGATGATGACCCGCCTAGTACTTCTGAAGAGGGAATTGTGCTTTTGGTGGCAAGCTGCTGTGGGTGCAGTGTAGCTTCCCTGAGGCATTATAGTGTTCAAAGCATCAGCGTTGCCCCGAGTGCAGACTAGACAGCTAACAAAGAAATGATGCTTGACTTACATTTCTTCACTCAAGGTTGTTAGATAGCTTAGTCTTGGTCTTTGTAATAATTCACAGAAAGGATTCAATGAGGATTCACAGCAAAGATGTTTAAAAAGCACAACAGAGAACTACAATTCTAATAGCACTAAACCATACTTATGCTATTTAACAGTACTTAAAAGGGCTCAGCTCTTTCTCAGTACCCCAGGGAAAGATGAGTTCCTATGATCTGTTCCACCAATAATACCTAGGCATACTCTTTCATATGAGTACTATGCA
This sequence comes from Dipodomys merriami, assembly GCF_024711535.1. NCBI lineage: Eukaryota > Metazoa > Chordata > Mammalia > Rodentia > Heteromyidae > Dipodomys > Dipodomys merriami. The sequence goes on from NW_027205270.1 coordinate 557,172, forward strand.
CTGGTATATGTAGACACAAACCACTGAGATTCTCATGGACACAAAAGCTCTTTACATTGAACACAGTGATATGTGACTATAGTCCCAGATGCTCAGGAGGCTGAGCCAGTATGATTGCTTCAGTCTGGGAGTTCAAAGCAAGTCTAAATGACATAGTAAGACACTTGTAAATAAATAAATTAATAATCTCAAAACAACACATGCGGTAGTATGTTGGCTAATGTTTAACAGCCAGCTTTCTTGAAAACATACACAGCAAAAATATTATTTGTCTATTTATGATATATATATATATTTATGATATATATATATATATATATATATATATATATGCCCCACATTGATGAGTAGCTACTGGTATGATGTCTGAATGGGAGGTAGAAAAGATATGGTGAAATTGGGTTTTTATAAGGTAATGTGAGTGAGTTCTATCACTGCACTGAAGCTTCAACCCAAGTCATGTCTGTACAATTATGCACCTGCACAAAGGTAAGCAGATGTACAGGGATTTTTAGATTCCCTCAAGAATTGGAATGGTAATTCTAATTCCATAGTCATGTTAGTACATAAGTTACATAATGATATTATCTGTAGATAACCTGTAGATACATCTGTGGACACATTCAGTCACTTAGAAACAAAGACAAATTCAAATATACATAAAAAAGATGTGCACAACTACATATCAATTGACATAGGCAAAGACACCCATATGAACTCACACATGCTCAGGGAAAAAAAAAGAAAGAAATGGATTTGATTTTCTATGGTTGCTGCCCAGGTCTGGGGCCCACACTTTTCAGAATAACTTCAGATCAAAGCATCAAATGCCCCCTTTTCTTTTTCTTCTTCAAGGAGACTTGAAGGGCAGAATATTTATGCCACTTGGTTCCACATGCATCTCCACTCTAGCATCCCTATGAAACCAGAGTTTTATACCCTAAGCCCCAAATCCAGGAGTCTCAAGTTAGTCTGGCCAGTTGCTCCCACGTGCCAAATAAAGAAATATAGTGAAAGGTAGAGAAAGGATATTTATTACATGGAAACCATGGGAAGCCAGCACTTTAGTACATCTTCAGTCATCTTCAGGGGTGCAGACATTGGCTTCAAATTAAACAAGGAGAATGGGGGCAGGGAGTTAGAAGGGTAGGCATAGTTAAAATGATTCCAAATTACAGGTATGGTTGACAGTTATCTCAATCTTTGTTCTGGGAGGGCTTTTGGAGAATTGTTATCAGTGTGACCTTGGAATGGGAACTGGAACAAATTGCTTGGCAGGTAGACTCTCTAGTTTCAGTGGTTTCCTTTAGATGATAAGAAGGCATGGCCTCTTTGAGGGAAAGATTGCCTTCCCCACAAGAAGCTTATCAGTGAATTTTCTTTCTTGCCACCCAAGATTATTGCAAAGGGATGGCAGCAGACCAAAGGGCACAGATATAAAGTTGGGAACCTTTTAGTTAATTCACAGAACCCAGTGAAAGCATCTTTTAAGTTGCCTCTTGCAAGCACATATAGACCACACCCCTTTCTATTTTTTTTTTTTTCTGAATAGCTCTTCTTTTATTTCACAGTTACCAGTTCAAGGTCCATAACTACCTTCAGTAAGCCAGCAGCTTACCCCTCTCTCTTCATTCTTGTCTTCCAAGATCAGTAATGACCACATATGCCAGATCCGATGTCAGCATGATTCCCACTTTCATTCCTCTCAGCGGCTCCAGTTCTGCCTCTTCTCTTTTTCTTTTCTTTCTTCCTCCCCCTTTCCCTCCCTCCCTCCCTTCCTTCCTGGAGCTTGAACAATACAGGGTCTTGGCACTGTTCCTGAACTTTTCACTTAAGGCTCAAGGCTGGCACTCTACCACTTTGAGCCACAGCTAGCCTTCCTTCCTTCCCTCCCTCCCTCCCTCCCTCCCTCCCTTCCTTCCTTCCTTCCTTCCTTCCTTCCTTCCTTCCTTCCTTCCTTCCTTCCTTCCTTCCTTCTTCTTTCTTCTTTCTTTCTCTTTCTTTTCCTTCCTTCCTTCCTTCCTTTTCTTTCTTTCTTTCTTTTCCTTCCTTCCTTCCTTCCTTCCTTCCTTCCTTCCTTCCTTCCTTTTCTTTCTTTCTTTCTTTTCCTTCCTTCCTTCCTTCCTTTTTTTTTTTTGTCAGTTGTAGAGCTTGAACTCAGGGCCTGGGGCACTATCCCTGAGTTTTTTTTTGCTCAGGGCTCTACCACTTTGAGCCACAGAGCCCATTCTGGTTTTTGTGTGGTTAATTGGAGATAAGAGTCTCATGGACTTTGCTGCCTAGGCTGGCTTCTAGCGGGGATCCTCAGATCTCAGCCTTCCCAGTGGTTAGAATTTCAGATGTGAGCCACAGGTGCTCAGAGCCTTTATCATTTCTGTTCAGCTCTAGCCTGGGGTCATTTCCCAGTCTTCTGTTTTTCAGTTCCAAGTGAGCAAGTGTACCAGTATAAGGAATCTGCCAGATTAATTTTCTAAAGCATATTGTTAATGTCACGTGTACTGGCAACTTTTTTTCTCTCTTTCTTCCTTTTCTTTCTGTCTTTCATTCTCTTTCTTTTCTTCCCCCCCCCCCCCCCGCTAGTCCTGGGGTTTAAACTCAGGGACTGGGCACTGTCCCTGAGCTTCTTTTGCTCAAAGCTAGCATTCTACTATTTGAGCCACAACGCCACTTCCGGCCTTTTCTGTGGTGCTGAGGAATTGAACCCATGGCTTCATGCATGCTAGGCAAGCATTCTACCACTAAGCCACCTTCCCAGCCACCCTCCACCCCCGGCTTTTTTGTTAGTCATGGGGCTTGAACCTGGGCCTGGGCGCTGACCTTCAGTTCTTTAGCTAAAGGCCAGCACTCTACCACTTAAGCCATAGCACCACTTCTGGTTTTCTGGTGGTTTATTGGAGATAAGAGTCTCACGAACTTTCCTGCCCGGGCTGGCTTTGAACCGTGATCCTCAGATCTCAGCCTCCTGAGTAGTTAAGATTATAGGCATGAGCCATCAGTGCCTATGCCCCTTTCCCCCCCACCCCACCCCACCCTGCCCCTGCTTTTTTTTGGTAGTGAAAATTGAATTTAAGTTTAGGGCCTGGAACTTCTGACTCCCAAGTGCCTGGGTTTATAGTATGAGCAACTATGTCTGGATGTTAGTACAACTTTTAGGGCTAGATCCCTTTGAGGTCCTCCTGACTACCTGTCCAACTCTTGCCCCCTCAATTCATAATTTTACATATTCCATGTCTTCCTTGCTCCAGTCTGTTCTGCAAATTGTCTCTGCCATGAAGTTTGCTTGCTCTCCCCTTTAGATCACAGTGGGGCATTTGGCACTCCTTGTGTCTGTAGCACAGTGCTTTATGGTTTGACTTCAGCTATCAGCACCCCAAAAGAAGTTGAGAGTGTGATAGACACGTATAATCACAGTATTCAGAAAACAGAGGTAGAAAGATTGTGGATTTGAGATCAGCCTAGGCTATATAGGATAGAGACTTTGTGTAACACACACACACACACACACACACACACACACACACACACACACACACACACACACACACACACACACACACACACACACACACACCGGTTTTAAAAGCTCCTACCACTTGTTTGGTCCCGAGGTTACCTCAGGAAATACAGGGTGAGAAAAAAAAATAGATGTGTCTGTTCTATGATCTAAATCAATATACATTTTTGAAACTTTGGGGCCACAAGTTGTGTCCCAAACCCCTAAGTAACTTTGGCATGGTAGATATTTTTCTACTGTTTCTCCTACCACTCTCATCCTGCCTCCTCTACCACTATGGCTTCCATGAGGCCAGAGGGCAAAGCAAGGAAGGCAGAAAAACAACTTGGGCTAGCAGATTCTTACAGAACATTACCTACCTCGTGAATATCATGGGAACAGCTGCTAGGACATTGCAAGCCCAGTGCAAACGGGCATTAAATGTCTACAAAGCAATTTAGAAATCATGAACACCTTCCTGTATTACTACATCTTTATTTCCTTCTCTTCCCAGTAACTACCCATACTCATAATAAGCAACATCTATTATCTGTCCAAGTCTTGGCTAACTGCTTTGATTTCAGAGACTCAGTCTTGTAATGTGTAGTTAGAAATCTGTCATTGTTACCAAGTTTTTAGTGATAAAGGTACAGAAAGCTTCAAAGAATAAGCAACACAAACATATATGTTATTATTGATCTTTTATTCTGCAGTCATACAGCCAATATTTATTTCGGATGTGGGACTCTGACTTTTAAATACTCTGGTCTGGACAGATAGGAGACAAAACAGAACAATGTAGTGCAACAGAAACACAACATGAGTCACATATACATATACAAATACAAATACAAATACATACATACATATATATATATATATATATATATATATATATATATATATACATATATACGTGCCTTTAGGTCCCTGTATTCCTAAACCAATACAGTAGCTATGCCTGAATAAAACTACCCATTGACTTCTTTTTTTTTTTGGGTCCAGTCGTGGGGCCTGAACTCTGGGCCTGGGCGCTGTCCCTCAGCTCTTCAGCTCAATGCTAGTGTTCTACCACTTGAGCCACAGTGCCACTTCTGGCTATTTTTCTTTTTGTTTGTGGTGCTGAGGAATCAAACCCAGTGCCTCATGCATGCAAGGCAAGCGCTCTACCACTGAGCCACCTTCCCAGCCCCCATTGACTTCTTTGTATGTACGTGTGTGTCAGTTCCAGAGCTCGAACTCAAGGCCTGGACATTGTCTTTTAGCTATTTTTTTTTTTTTATTCAAGGCTATCATTCTACCACACAAGCCACAGCTCCACTTCCTGATTTTTGGTGGCTAACAGGAGATAAGAATCTCACAGGGCTGGGAAGGTGGCTCAGTGGTAGAGCGCTTGCCTTGCATGCCTGAGGCCCTGGGTTCGATTCCTCAGCACCACATAAGCAAGAAAAAAGCCGGAAGTGGCACTGTGGCTCAAGTGTTAGAGCGTTAGCCTTGAGCTGAAGAGTTGAGGGACAGCGTCCAGGCCCAGAGTTCAGACCCCACGACAGGACCCCCCCCCCCCAAAAAAAAAGAATCTCATAGACTTTCCTATCTTAGCTGGCTTTGAACCTCAATCCTCAGATTTCAGCCTCCTGAGTAGTTAAGATTACAGGCATCTGGCAGATCTGGCAGTGTTTCTAATCTTTAGCAAATTTATGGAGAAAAGAGTGGGCAAGGGAGATGAGTTTCCTGAGTTTTCTAAGGTGTCTCTTGAGGATAATTTTTTGTCTATTCTCCCTTTCTGGAGAGTGTTTCTGCCAAACACAATGCAATTGATATTGTATTTTCCAATGCCTTGGACACTCCTTGGATATCTGCAGCTTTGATGAAGGGACTATCGTCACTTGTAGGTAACTAAGAAATCCAAATTTTGGGATAATTTCAGTTCAACAGGGAAAGGCTTCCATTTCAATTAGTAAGTGTGCCCACCTATGCTAGGAGATATTGCATGGTGTTAGCTTTTGCAAGTGAGTGAAGTCTATTTGCCAAAATTTGGATGACAGGGAATAACTTTTCGTATGAAGCAGATTTTTTTCTGGTGAATTTAATCTATTTGATGGTTTCCAAATTGCTTTCTCCATGAATATTCTGAATTATTTATTATATTTTATCCTTTCCTAAGTGATGTAGTGCTGATGACCTTCCTTTGGCTAGGTACTGGTGTGAATAACTTTCCTTCTTCTGTTTGCAGCCATCCAAGGAGTGAGGGACATCTCATGAGAGAACCTATTCCTTTTGGGCTGGAGTAAATTAGGGTCATATCTCCCTGAAGGAATTGTTCCAAATTAGGAAGGCTTCTATTGCTTCAGACATCAAGGAATCCTTGGCTCCTAGGCCAGGTTTGATAATTTGTTGCCTTCTGAAATGGTGTGTGTGTGTGTGTATTGGGGCTTGAACCAGGTTTGATAATTTGTTGCCTTCTGAAATAGGGTGTGTGTGTGTGTGTGTGTGTGTGTGTGTGTGTGTGTGTGTGTGTGTGTGTGTGTGTGTGTGTGTGTGTGTGTGTGTGTGTGTGTGTGTGTGTGTGTGTGTGATATATAGGGTGTGTGTGTGTGTGTGTGTGTGTGTGTGTGTGTGTGTGTGTGTGTGTGTGTGTGTGTGTGTGTGTGTGTGTGTGTGTGTATTGGGGCTTGAAATCCCAGCACCTTTACTTGGACTTTTTTGCTCATACTCTACCACTTGATCCATGCCTCTTCTTTCAGCGTTTTGCTGGTTAATTGGAGGAGTTTTTGGATTAGTTTGTCCTGCTGACTTTAAATTGTTATTCTCAGATCTGAAGCCGCTGAGTAATTAGGATTGTAAGTGTAACTCAACAGTGTATGACTCATCTGTCCCTTTTGACGACCCTTACAATACATGACTTCTACCTTGGGAGGAAAGATGAGCACTGAGCAATCTCCTGTGGTATTGGAAGAGGATCCATTAGCTGTCAGAAAACATCTATCCCTCCAAATGACAGTATGAGCATGAAGAACCAAAAAGGCATATTTGAGGAGAGAAGGGGTGGGATGAGCTCTCAGTGGTTGCCTCTAAAGTAATCATGATGAATCATGTTTCTAAAGGATTCTGTTTCCTAAAGGAGCTACTGTCTATGAAGAGGTTCAGGTTGAGGTCCTCCAAAGGAGTCCTTTATCACTTGTTTGCCGTTATGCTGTTTCTATTCCTGCTTCAGGACTTAAAGAAGGGTATATATTTAGCTGGATGGCTGGTCCTAGAAATAATGCCTGATATTTGAGGAGACAGTTGTCTGAGAGCCATAGATCTCTTTTGTAGGAAAGTAGTCCTATCACTTTGTAAGGAATAAATATTGTTATGTCCCCTCCCAGACTAAATTTAGTTGCTTGGGAATTCAGAGAGGCTACTACTGCTATTGCTTGAAGATTGGGCCATCCTTTACCAAATACATCAAGTTCTCTACTTAGATACTCAGTAATTGTTGAGTGGGGCCTCCAGCTTGAGTAAACATATCCAGAGCCTTTCCCTTCCTTCACTGACATACAGATTAAAGGATTTTCCTACCAAGAGACTCAGAACAGTGGTATGGAGTACAGTCTATTTAAGTTTGGTAAATGTCTATTAGGTGTCAGGCTCCCATTCCAGGAAGCAAGCTCCTGTCATGAGGAGTTATATGCTTATATCCAAATCTATAACCTGCAGAATTTTGTTATGCCAAAGAACCCTCCCAATTGTTTGAGGGTCTTGGCAAGAGGAGGGAATAGATTTCTTCTAATACCTATGCCTATTATCATCAAGTTTATATGGGAGAGTACCTTTAGTTTTATTTCTGTCAGGGGTTCTGGTAGTGTGGCTATGAAGGTTCAGGAGGAGTAGCCATTTGAAGCTCCCATTTTGGTTTCTCTCAGGTGAAGAGATCCTTGGTCTGGTATCTGGGGTGCCAGACACTATTGCCAAAAGGGCTAGATCAGGTTTATACTCTCGGCAGAAACCAGAGTTATCCCTTAAGACAAAAAGGCCTGTACATATAGAACTTCAGACCAGTTCCCCTCCTGTGACAAAATAAGTTTAATTGTAGGCTGGTATAATTTATGCTTCCTTCAGGAGACAAACTTCTCTATCCTCTAGTTTAGTATTCAGGCCACACTCTGGTACAGAGCAATATTAGGGGTTCAGTCAAAGGAATCCTTGTTTCTCAAGTAGAGAAATAGCTAGTTACCCCAGTAGAATGTAGGCCACAGATGATGGTAACCATCTGAAAAGACAGGGGAAAAGAAAGCCATCCCTTTACGAGTTTCTCCATCTCTTGTAAGTTCAAAGTGTCCTTTGAATAATTTGAATTCATGGATGTGTAAGCACCTCACACCCATACCTGGGAGGGTTAGGTGAGCAGTAGTATCACAGAACTCATCCTCATATTTTTTGAGTTCCCTAAATGGTGACAATGAGACCCTTTACTGATTTCTTCATGTCGTAATCCAGTTGTTATGCCTATACCTGAAATAGGGCTTCTTAAAAGAGTTAAAAAATATATACATTCCCTGAAGATTATATCTTTCCGGTGGAACTTATCTCTTTGGTCCATTTGCCTTGTCCTAGATATCATATGTGTCCTCTAGGCTCTTATTTTCTCCAGTTTTCATAGTCAGGACCACTACGATCCCTTTGATTTATCAGTCCAGGATGTAGTTCTGGCAGTAAGTCCAACCGGTACTAATTCCAGTGGGTCAGGCTCTAGGTCAGAGTTAGGGAAGTTGGAGCAGATCTGTGGTAGTCTACCCTTTGGCATTCTGTCAGTGTCTGGAACGATTTAGACCGAGGGATTTCCTTTTGTTTAAACTGGAAGAATAAGAATCTCCTCTGAGACTGGGTGGCACTGAGAGCAACAATCAGATGGTGGTATACAATCCTTCCTTAAGTCAAGGGAACTTCTTCCCTAAGGAGGTGAGTTAGAACTAAAGGACAGAAGTGCTTGGTCAGTCAACCAGACTCAATGGGAAAAGCAACCAAAGTGTGTCTGTACACTTGATGGGAAAGTAGGTGGCCTCGCTTCGGCCTCAGAGTCCTTGGATCACACCAGAAAGTACCATGATCAGAGTTCCTGGTGAGTTTCCAGATGAGACATCTTCATTCACATGTCAAGGGGATCTCTCAGAAAGGAAACTAAAAAGTAGTTGGAACATTTCCTCGGCCAGAGGCACAGGTGAGTTGATTTGGCCCCTAAGGACTCATTGTTTTCTATGTAGAACCTTTAAAATAGAGCAAAGAGAAGCAGCAAAAGAGTGATAAGCGGTTGATCCCCTTTACTGACTGCAGTAACGAACCCCAGCGACCCCTCAAGAGATGATACTGGCCTTTTCCTTAACCAAAGGTGAGAGGAAGGATATAGAGTTGAAGCGAAAGAGACAAAGGGTCTCTGGCCAGCCGCCAGTCAAGTGGCAGAATCCTGAGCCACACCTCATGTAAATGAGGCATACGACAATCGACCAATCAGAGGAGACCTGTGAGTCACGGCAAACCTGAAAACTACAGTCCTCACGCAGGTCTGTTCAACCCGCGAAATTCAAGCGTTGCTGGGAGAAGCTGGGGGTGGAAGGAACACTCCACATTCCGCGGTGGGAATGTTTAGACCTTTTGGAACATGCAGCCATCCACCTTCCGGGTTCTGGCGGCTTAGGTGATGGGGAGGCAAATAGCAGTCCTCCTCCGTTGCGATGTTTCCTAGGGGCCATGTCCTACTCTGGAATTGTCCTTAGGGCCCTAGTGAACCTACCTATCAATAGGAGCGCAGCGTAAAATCCGCGCACTTGCGTGCCAGCTCGTGTGGGCACGCCGCTCCCGATCCCGAGAAGATACCCTTGGTTCTGGACCCGAGGCCCCGAGGGGCGGGGTCGGGCGTGCGTCACTGCGTGCGTCAACGGCGGTGTGGCCCACAAGTCCAAGTGGGGCTGCCAGCAACTTCCGGGCGCAGAGGGGCGGGCAGGGCAGTGAGCATTTCTAGGGAGTCGGTCCGGGAGGCCCTCGTGGCTTCTCCGCTTGGGATTCGGTGTTCCTCTGCAGAAGCAAAGGATAGGATGAAGGAAAAGGCTGGAGGGACCGCTGCGGGCCACACACGCCCGAGGAGCCGTCCTCTCCGTCCCGGCTGGCCGAGAAGGGCGGGGGAGTTCGTCCTCAGAGCCACGCCTCGCGCACGCGCGCCAGGAGCCAACCGCACTTGGCGGGCGCTTACGTGACGCGGGGCGGTGCCGTGGAGGCTGAGAGGGAGGGAAGCTGCAGGAGGTGGGGAGGGAAGCGCAAGGCGGAACCCACGGCGGCGGCGGCAGCAGCAGCAGCATGGCTGCGCTCTACGGGGGTGTCGAGGGGTGAGTGCGGCTCGACGGCAGGAGCCCGGGACGAGCGGCGTAGGGCGTCCCAGGCCAGAGGGCGGGGCAGCGGATCCTTGTCAGGCCGGGAGGTGAGGTGGCCTTGCACCTCAAGGTCCGGCCAGTCTGGGCTGCAGGGCCTTGTGGAGGAGAGGCGTGTGCACGCGCTGGGGCGCCCCGGCGAGAGCGACCGTGCGTGCCGCGCAGGGAGAACGCAGTCTCCAGGGCACACCTCGGGTGGGGGTCCTTTGTGTTTCGTGGCGGGACCACGCCCCTTTTCCCTGCAGGAACTACCCACTCTGCGGTGTTGTCTGGGGGGAGCGGCTCCTTGCCTCAGCCCCGGTCCCAGGGAGAGTTGCGGAACAGGTGTCAGGTGTGAAGTTGCATGGTGGAGAGTGGAAAGAGGTAGAAGCTAGAACAGAGATTTTTTTTTTCTTTTCCTTTTTATTGCTAGAAGGTATCTTGCTGCCAAAGCCTCGGGGCTTCAGTTACCACAGATGTCAAGTGAGGACAGGGATGAACAAGATGATTGATTACCAAGCCTCCTGACAATGACAGAATGTGAATTTGGTTGTGTCAGATCAGGGCAAAATAGAAAGCTCTTGTCTCAGCCAAAGCACTTTTCATTTAAAGATGGTCTAAGATTGGATTCACTCCCCTGGCAGCCACATCTTCCTGACTTTCATATGGGTTGTTAAGGTGGATTCTCTCTAGCCTGTATCCATGGCACTACATCTTTTTTTTTTTTCTTCAATGTTTGCATTCAGCCTTGATATATTCATCTAAAAAAACTTGTCAAGAGATTGTTTTGGATGTTGAATCTGCCACCCCTTGAAACTCATGCCATCTTTGATTAGTAGGTCATCTTCGTTCTCTTAATTTTAAGATACTCCTAAAAGTACTGATCAGGAAACACAGCTCACCACCACAGATCTCTCTCTAAATTCTCAGGTCTCCCCTGTCATTACCATTAAAATACTTAATGGCTTAAGCATGTATCTGTTCTCCCTGATATTGGGTAAGCATTTCTCACAAGCCTATCTTGCAGCTGAAAGGCAGTCATTAGTTACTGTTAGAGGAGCAGAGGGGGATATTCCATTGTCTAGCTATATTGCCCAAGTATTGCTTCATCCAGGCTGTGGTGTGGCTTGGAGCTTGAGCTAGTGAACATCATAATCTAGTAAGAAGCAGAAATGACCAAATGTGGGTGCATGTGTATGTATGTGTGTGTGTGTGTGTGTGTATGTATGTGTGTGTACATGAGCACCAGGACTGGGGTTGAATGTAGGACCTTGAACTTTTCCTGGGCATTTTGGCTCATTGGTTAGTGCTCTGTCACTTGAGCCATGCCTCCACTTCCAGGGTTGTTTTTTTTTTTTTTTTTTTTGCTGGTTAATTGTATGTAGTTAAGAGTCTCAGATTTGTCTGACCAGGCTGGTTTTTAACCACAGTCCTGGGATCTCAACTTTCTGAGTAGCCAAGATTACAAGGGAGAGCCACTGATACCTAGCTTGAACACACTTGATAAAGGGGAACCTTACATAGCAATGATGCACCGTGAAGGCTTAACTAACGTGGGCCTTGTATCAGAAAAGTTTTCAAGGTCCAGGTCACAGTTAATTAGGTTCTCACAGGATAGATAGAATATCTTCAAAGGAAGGTAAGTGTGACTTACATTTCAGTTTCAAGAGCACAGCAAACAACTAAACCATAAAGATGGGTTTGGGAGTAGTTACTGGGTTGCAGAAATTGTCTCTTCTGTTACACTGGCCTCTGCCTATAACAAGGACTACACAAGCTGAGCTCTTACCTGCAGGTTTTCCTGGGCAGAATTAAGTGCCCTCTTATGTTCTGTAGGGGAGGCACGCGGTCCAAGGTCCTTTTACTGTCGGAGGATGGGCAGATCCTGTCAGAAGCAGATGGACAGTGCACAAACCACTGGGTAAAAAAGTTATACTGATGGTACTAGAGGGCTTTTTCTGATTTTATCACTTTAACTCCTGTTGAGAAGGTGGCTGGGATTCAGAGAGCAATCAGTAGGGGCTATACAGGTCCTCAAGCCTTCATAACTTCTCCTTCCCTGTTGGAGCCAGCTCATCGGGACAGACGCATGTGTGGAGAGAATCAACGAGATGGTGAACAGAGCCAAACAGAAAGCAGGGGTGGATCCTCTGGTACCCCTTCGGAGCTTGGTGAGTCTAGGGTAAAACTCAGAAATTAAGCCAGCAGCACTGAAATAGGTGGCAAATTTGGACTAGAAGAGTTGATGACTGTAAGAGGATATGGCTTCCAGGTCCTGGTGTGGAAACTTAATCTTATCCATTCTCAAAGCTTTACTTCCCTCCTATCTTGGAGAGCCATTGAGACTGATCTGAATCCCAGCTTTGCTATTTTACATCACTGTGATCCTCAAGAGGTTACTTACCTTAAAAGGTCACTCAATTTCCTCATTTGGAAAATGTGGATAGCAGTAGCTACCTTAAGAGTTGTTGAGAAAGTAAAGTGACCTGACACAGTCCAAAATGGTTAGCATAGTCTGATCCAAATGTTAGCTATTGTTACTTCCAGTTCAACTCTTTCTCCCAAATTGCTATAGCATTGTCTGGGAAGACATAGAAGTGAGATGTTCAACCTATGTATTTCAAATTGCCTTTTTTCCTTTGATTTTTTGCTAAAAACACTGCTAGCTTCCACACTTCAACATGGTGTTTATGAATCTTCCTTTCTTCAGTCCATCTCTAGTTCAGGCTATTCTTGTCTTCTGAGATGTTGTTGAATAAAGTGGAGGAATTGGAGCTGGGTGAACAGGGTATAGCCAGATGGAGAGGGCAGGAGGCAAACATCAGGATAGAAGAGGATTGAGAAAGAAGATAGGTTTTGGGTTCTACTCACTTGCTCACCTCCTCTGTGGCCTAGGGCTTATCCCTAAGCGGTGGGGAGCAGGAAGAAGCGGTTAGGATCCTGATGGACGAGCTGAGGCACCGATTTCCCTACCTGAGTGAAAGCTACATAATCACCACCGATGCCGCTGGCTCCATTGCCACAGCTACACCAGATGGTGAGAACGTGGGGGCAGAGGTGACATTGAGAACTGGTTTTCTTGGGAGAGCCCCAAGATGTAGCTTGAAAAACTTGTTTATAAATATCTGGAAGGCAGCCCCTGTCATATTCCATCCATCTGCTTTCATGAGCAAAAGTCTCTGCTAGAGCAAAGATGAGGGGACAGAAGGAGAAAGAGATGTGAGGAGTGGAGTCAAAGACAAGATTTCACTATAAGATAGTGCCATGAGAAGCAGGCTGGGGGAAGCCAGGAGTACGTAGGAGAACATGCAAGAGATCTGATAGTGTGAAGAGTACTACAGCATGGGACTGGTGTTTGAATCCCAGCAATACTAAAGAAAAAACCCAAACTAAATTCCAGCTTCTGGTATACTAGCTTACAGTCTGGGAGAGGCTAAGGAACTCCTCTAAGTTTCAGTTTCCTTATCCGTAAGTGGGACAATTGTATTCATAAAGTAACTTTTGGGTACTGATGATCACTGTAAGAACAGAGTTTAGCACAATCTGGCACATAGTAGGCACTCAGTAAAGCAAGGAGAGTTACTGAACACTGACTAGACAAGGAGCTACATTCTCTTAAGAAGGCACAGATTATGGTCCTCTTGGAGTTTGTCTGAGATCAAAGTGTTCCCCTTTGGAAGCTAGTGTGGTTTGGTTTTCTTGTATTTGTTTGATTTTTCAGATTTGCTTTTTCTTTCTTCCTTTTTTTTTTTTTTTGTACTGGTTCTGGGGCTTAAAATTAGGGTCTGGGCACTGTTTGAGTTTTTTTTTTTCCTCAAAGGTAGCATTCTACTAGTTGAGCTATAGCTCACTTTCACTTCCAGCTTTTTGGTGGTCTCAGACTTCCTGCCTGGGCTGGCTTTGAACTTTAGTCCTCAGATCTCAGCCTCCTGAGTAGCTAGAGCCACTGGCACCTGGCTGCTCCTCTTTGAGATTGGGTGGTGATCTGTTTTTCTTTTTTGGTTGGAGGGGTTCTTTCTGTCCTGTGTTTTTTCAGTTGGAATCTATTGCTATATGTAGGGCTGTGGCCTCATTGAGCCTCCTGTGCCCTTTCTCCAGGTGGGATTGTGCTCATCTCTGGGACAGGCTCCAACTGCAGGCTTATCAACCCCGATGGCTCTGAGAGTGGCTGTGGTGGCTGGGGCCACATGATGGGAGATGAGGGCTCAGGTGAGTTCACACTGGTATTGGCTCAGCGACATGGACTTCTTCCTGTCCTGCGGTTCTCCATATCTTACCACTGCCTGCTAATTCTTGGGGCTCTCTGGGGAGAGAGTTTAACCGTGACCATTCCAAGGGCAGGATAATGATTGTCATAGAGATATGAATGTTAGGTTGACCACTTACCTTGCTCTTCAGGAGTGACTTGTACCCAGAATTCAGGTTCATGCTTCAGCATTATGGCTATGCTGCCTATACAGACTTTTGGAGACCTTAGGGAAGAGTTGCATCTGAAGGTAAAGCCCATAGGTGTAAGGAGATGCCACACAAGTCTCCTGGTAGCAAAGGGGTATAGAAACATCTCCTGCCTTTATTATGTTTAGCCCATATACATTTCCATAGGGGCCTTTGGGTCCAGTTTATGCCATGACTACTGGTGTTTGTACAGCTGACCAATGTCTTTGAGTAGGAACTGGTATGATACTTGTTCACATGTTCTGTTTTTCCTCTCCAGCTTTTCTTACCTGGGTCAGTCAGATACAATGTAATTGAATCATGAAACTTAATGTGCTATAAAATCAAAGCAGACCACTGACCGTGTCTTAGTCTGCGTTTTTTGTTTTTTTTTTCCTAGTGAGTAAACTCCCTCGAGAGATTTCCCTAATATCCTTCTCTGCTCTCTGCAGCCTACTGGATTGCACACCAAGCTGTGAAAATAGTGTTTGATTCCATAGACAACCTGGAGGCGGCTCCTCATGATATTGGCTACGTCAAACAGGCTATGTTCAACTATTTTCAGGTACTCACCTACTCCGAGTGAACACCTGGAATAGAACACTGGGAACTGACTATAGGACAGTACTTGAATGAGCCAAGGGTGGGTCAGAGATTCAGAGATGTGGGTGGAGAGGTTGTAGGTAACAACAGGGGTCAGATGTGAAATGTGAAAAGTGCATTCCAGAAAGGGGTCATGAGGAAGATGTGATTTGTAAGTGGTTAGCCAGATTTCCTTCTTGGGCAGCTAAAACCTATTGGGAGGGCACAGCAGAAGGTCTGGGCTAAGATGAAACCTGCATGGGGAGGTTGGGAGGCAGAGAGAGCATTGAGTCTGAACAAATGCATTGGGTTATGAAAGCCTATTAAGAAGTGCCAGTGGCTCATGCCTGTAATTTTAGCTTTGCAGGAAGGATCAAGGGTTGAGGTTTGAAAACATTTTGGGCAGGAAAGTCTGTGAGACTCTTATTTCCAATTAAAAACCAAAAACTAGAAATGGTTTTTTTTTGGTGGCTCAAGTGGTAGAGCAGTAGCCTTGCACACAAAAGTTCAGGGATAGGGGCTAGGAAGGTGGCTCAGTGGTAGAGCGCTTGCCTTGCATGCATGAGGCCCTGGGTTCCATTCCTCAGCACCACATAAGCTGGAAGTGGTGCTGTGGCTCAAGTGGCAGAGCGCTAGCCTTGAGCTAAAGAGTTGAGGGATAGTGCCTGGGCTCAGAGTTCAGGCCCCATGACCGACCAAAAAAAAAAAACAAAAACAAAAACAAAAAACCCCTCAGGGATAGTGCCCAGGTCCTGAGTTCAAGCTCCAAGACTGGTATACACACAGCAAAAGGTGTGCAAGGAGACTTCAGGAAAGAACAGCCTGTACTTAGGGCATCAGGTGTTGACTATGCAGTATTCATTTGTAATGGATTAGGAGAAACCACTGCTTTCAAGTGGAGCCAGAGGTAAAAGGGAGAGAAGGAACATATGCTCATTTGATAGCGTCTGCTTGACAGCTAGTCTTTTGTTCAGCCATTTAGGAAAGGTAGGACTAGGGCTAGGATATTGAAGATGTTGGAAGGGAGGGCCTTTCTTCTCAGAGCTGAGGGTTGGTGATTAAAGAGGAACCCTGGCCTGTATCTAGGAAAGCAATAAGGGAAAGTGCAATGAAGTTGTCCTGACTCAGCCAGTTGGGTCAAAACTGTCCATTACTATGTCCATCAGTTGCTCTTAATACCATTTACTACTTTGTATAAGGTTGTAAAGGAGATACTACATTGTTGTGGATCTTGTATCTTCAAATTTTAGCCCCTCCCTAACATGTATTCTGGTGAATCCCTGGTGCCTTATGGGGGGACTTAGTTATGGATGTGCAAATTTGTTAAAAGACCTCTTCTGGAGTTTGGGAGAAGTGACTCTTTTTCTTGGTTGCAGTACTTCTCAGAGCCTTTGATTTGTAATGTGTATTGTGACTCTCTAAGGGGAATTGCCTGGTGTGTTTTCCTTAGATTCCTTAGTTTTTGTTTTTGTTCTTGTTCTTTTTGCCAGTTCTGGGTCTTGAACTCAGGGCATGGACACTGTCCCTGAGCTTCTTTTGCTCAAGGCTAGCACTCTACCACTTGAGCCACAGCACCACTTCAGCTTTTTCTGTTTATGTGGTACCGAGGAATTGAACCTAGGGCTTCGTGCACTCTACCACTAAACCACATGCCCAGTCCCTAGATTCCTTAAAATAACTTTCCCAGAATGTTTCAGGAAATACTGAACACTCTGATGAACACAGATCTGTATTCTGCTGCCTTAATCTTTAGTAAGCAGTGAAGTCTGAATTGGGAAAAATCACAACTTTTCTCACGTGAGAAATCTCAAATCTCTACACTTTCTAGACCTAATGAAACACAACTCCAAAAACTAATGTAGAGATATTAGGAAGACAACTAGGTGAACAAATTGGAGATTTTTGCTTCTCATGACTGTCTTGTGCTCCTTCCTCTGTTTCTCAGGTACCAGATCGGCTAGGAATCCTCACTCATCTGTATAGAGACTTTGATAAAAGCAGGTTTGCTGGGTTTTGCCGGAAAATTGCAGAAGGTACTGGTGTGAGGGCAGTTCCCTAAAAATCCCTAAGTAGTGGGTAGAATGGGGTTCAGATGGGGCTTAGATGCCAGTTTCTCTCTCATCAGGTGGCCTCAGTGTTCTGCTACCTCGCTCCTAGGCTTTTATTTGTGGCAAGAACCTTGAGAGGCTGAAGGACAGTGCACTGTATTGACAATGGTTTTATAATACCTTCCTTTCTCTCTATGATAGTTCTCATGGCCTGTAAACTGCATTCCTGTTTTTAAGAAATTTATGTATTTGTCCTTTGGACACGTAACTTTTTCTTTTTAAACTGATTATACCTAAAGAACTAGAGGATTAAAGAGAGCCCAACATAGAATTTACAGGTCTATACATTGCTTTTTCCTCTGGAAAGGCCACATTCCCTTCATTTAAATAAATACCTTAGCCTAAGGGGATTCTAAGGCTCTCTTAGATGCTGGGATTGAGGTTTATTCACAACACTGAGTCAGGAAAGGACAGACCAACAGCAACTGGAGGTAAGTAGGGGACTAATAAGGATGTTAGCCTGCTGTTCTCAGCCAGAGTCCTGAGTCCTCAGAACTGAGAGATTCATAGAAATGCAATATGAGCATTATTAGAGTCCAATGCCAGTGCCCAGGTGCTCTAGTGGGGGCAGTGGGGTGAGCCACCTCTGGCACCGGGTACCCGGTACCTATCTAGGGAAAATGGAGAGGTGGCAGTGAGACTTGCTTAACCCTGAGTTATGAGGCATGCAGTCATCCTGATCTAGACTTTACTAGCTACAAGTGCTCCTGAGGTTGCTGCTTTACCACAGAAAGAGAATAACCCAGGACAGACCACTCCTAGGCACTCTCCAGCCACCTTCCTTCCTCCCTGCCCCAGGTGCACATCAGGGAGACCCTCTTTCCCGTTACATCTTCAAGAAGGCTGGGGAGATGCTGGGAAGACATGTTGTAGCAGTGTTGCCTGAGATTGACCCGGTGAGTTGTGGGGAGCAAGATGGGCAGCTGCTAGCTAGGTTTGGCTCTTTCCTTTGTTGATGGGACCATCCATTAAGCCCTGTGTAAATTGGGTACTATGTTAGGATATGAGAAAAAAATTCTGTCTCAAACACAAAACTGACTCCTTTTTGTGAGTCAGTCTTAAATGTGTATTTTATATTTAGCAAATTGATTTAATGTGTTTTTCTGTCCTTTCTGTCCATTTCCCTCCCTTCTATCCTCTCTATTGTTCAATTTATATCTTCCTTTTTCCTCCCTTTATGACTATTTTCCTCCCTCTGCTTCTTAGCTAGAGGGAGGGTGTCTGAGAGGAGAAGATTGGTCTTAGGAAGCTACTCATTGGCTTGCTCAGCCCACAGCATCCATTTTCTGTCTTCTGCCCAGGTCTTATTCCAAGGGGAGATTGGCCTCCCCATCCTGTGTGTGGGCTCTGTGTGGAAGAGCTGGGAGCTGCTGAAGGAAGGTAAGCCTGAGTATAGGGGACGGAGGGATTGGATGGGCTGGAGAGGGCCCTGGGAAACCTGCATATCCTAGGGAGCATTGGGAATTGCATCCTAGGTGGGCCACTGCTGCCCCAGGATAGGGCATTCAGCCTTCACTGCCATTGAGCCATTTTACTCTGTCCTATCCAACTTTCTTGAACTGTTTGAAGTCATGGCTAGTACATACTATGTATGTGCTCTACACTGAGCTACACCTTCAGACTCTTGAACTCTTGAAAAGATGTCACATTCTAAATAATTTATTAATCGTCTTTTAAAGATCAAGGTCAAATCTAGCTTAGAATGTGATAATTCTCCATGATGTGTCTAGTCAACATCATTCTGGCCAGAAGGAAATTAACTTGATTTCTAAGTCTGGCAGCATTGTCTCAGGCATTTACATGGCTTCCACTAGGCATTCTGAAGTAGCTCAAGGACTGTCATCTAAGTTCCCAATATTAAGAAGTTCCCAACTCCACAGGCTTCGGAGCTGAGAGGGAGGTAGGTCCCTCAGGTTTCTGGCTCCAGAACCTACAGCTATTACTGGGTCCCTGTGTCCTGGTGCTTCCTGAATACTGGGGACTTAATGGGCCTCTTCAGAGAAATGTCTTGGAATCTTTGTTCTCTCCTCCCTGTTGGTCCCCACATTGACTGCCAGTCTCTTCTCATCCTAACCTTCCTGTTTTCCAGGTTTCCTTTTGGCACTGACCCAAGGCCGAGAGATCCAGGCTCAGAATTCCTTCTCCAGCTTCACCCTGATGAAGCTGAGGCACTCCTCTGCCCTGGGGGGTGCCAGCCTAGGGGCTAGGCACATTGGGTACCTCCTCCCCATGGACTACAAGGTCAATGCTGTTGCCTTCTACTCCTATACCTTCTCCTAGGGGGCTTGCCCTGGCTCCACCTGCCCCAAACTCAGTGGACATTGGGTGTTGGAAGGGAGGTGTCTTTTCAACCACATATAGAAAATAAAAGCACTTTACCTACTCCCACAAACCCAGTTGGATTGTGTTATCAAGCATCCTCACTGTGTACATCTTCAGTACACCTCAAGGAGGTATCCCAGCATTCTCAGGAATTATTTTGTCCTGAATTCATTTCTAAATGCTTGGTCAATGATCTGTGTCACTCACCACACTCTTGGGCAGGTAATTTATGCAATCTAGTACATCATCCTTATTGCCTTATACCATATGCATTATGGCTTCAGGTAACCTGTCATTTGTTTCCTGTCAGAGTAAGGAATGATTCCTGACTTACCAGACAGTGGAACTCAGTGGTCTCCATTCAGAACCTTAACCTTCAATGTGTATATCACACCCTCTCCTGAGACTCTTACCTAAGCTATAGAAGTTAGTATAGTTCTAGCCTCTGATTTTTTTTTTTTGTCAGTACTAGGGTTTGAATTCAGTGCCTTGTGCTTGCTAAATAAGCAGGTTAAACCACTTGAGCAACTTTAGTATTCCCTTTTTATATTGGTTCAGGATCTTGAAACTAGGGCTTTGTTTTATGCCCAGGCTTGCCTGGAGTGTGCTTCTTTTGGTTGCTAGGTTAACAGGTGCACACCACTATGCCAGTCATAGATTGAGATGGAGTCCATTGAATTTTATATCCAGGTTGGCTTTGAACCATGATTCCCTGATCTCTGCTTCCCAAGTAGCTAGCATTATAGGTTTAAGACTCCATGCCTGGCTCGGAGAGTTTTTTTTTAACCTCACTGGATTTGGTAATTGTAGGTAACCAGGAACTGCAGTTTTTCAAATGAATGAACTCTTGAAAATTATGAGGGTTGCTGAGATCCAGAAAGGCCAGTTAGGCACTGTTCAAGTGGCCTGCCCACCTACCGATTACTGGTTACACATGACTGTTTTTGTTGTGTGGTCCTGGGAGTGATGAACATCTGTAGAGAGTAGATATGATTCCTGTCCTGGCTTCTGTAGTGTAATCAGTGAAGACAGGTCTAAAGCTTCCTGTTCTGCCTGTGCTTCTTGAAGAATGAAGATTTTTTTTTTTTTTTTTTGTCGGTTGTGGGGCCTGAACTCTGGGCCTGGGTGCTGTCCTTTAGCTCTTCAGTTCAAAGCTAGCGCTCTACCACTTGAGCCACAGTTCTACTTCTGGCTTTTTTTTTTTTTCTGCTTATGTGGTGCTAAGGAATGGAACCCAGGGCCTCATACATGCAAGGCAAGCACTCTACCACTGAGCCACCTTCCCAGCCCCAAAGATAGTTTTGATTCACAGTGGCTACAACCACAGGGATCAAGACGATAAGCTATTAGAAGGTATGGCCATATCCTGGACATCAGTTCTCAAATGTGTACATCAATTCTAGAATTTAAAATTTGCTTTTGTCTTCTGCTCTGCCCCTATACCTCAGGATGTTTGATTCAACAGATCAAGGATGAGTAGGGTAGGTGGGGGATTTTTATTTTTAAGAGGGGGGGGGTCACTGTGTTTCTCAGGAAACCCTTAACTCTTAGGCCCAAGCAGTCATTCCAAGAACCTGGAAGCATAGTCATGTACCCAATGTCTTGCTAGAAATTTTCCTTTCTGCTAAATCACTTGGGTAACTATTACTGCAAATGTAAGCATCTATACTGGAGGTAGCTTTATCTTACAGCTTTTGACTCCTGACCAGGTCTTATTAAAGGTCTTGGATACAACTTTGTTGGCCAAGTCAGGTGACACAAAGTAACATACAGAACACAATGGTCAAGGCTCTTCAGTTTCGACCCATGCAGTAAACTGGTTCTTTGAGCAATTAGAACTTAAGCTAAGGCCATCCTGAAGTGACAGCTTCCAATGTTTACATCTAGTCTTGACCAAGCTAGGTGCCAACCCTCAGCAGTCTATAGGACCTCACCTGGCAAAAAGCTTGCAGGTAACAAGGACAACAGAGGTGTCATTGCTGTACCCTGTAGTCTTAATATAGTTAAGTTGTAAGCTTGGTAGTTTTTGTATATCTGTATTTCTCATGTTTTCAGGTCTAGGCTCAAATAGTGCAAGAGTGTAAATACTTAAGCTATTAATTTCTTCAGGTAATGACATTCATTATTGTGTAGACTTCACAGTTGCAATTGGACACTGAAGGAGCAGAGTAAAAAGCACATGTTTTGGTTTTTGAAAGTGCCCCTGTACCTGAGTATTGAAGAACCATTAGCTGAAGAAAATGAAGCATTTTTGTTTTTCAGGGCTGGGAATTGAACCCATGCCTCATGTATGCCAGGCTGTACCTCTCAGCTATATTCCCAGCCCCCCAAAATGAAGACAGCTTTAGATATAGTCACATTTGTTTCTGGATAACATGTGATAAGGTTACTTATTCTCCACTTAGGCTCTATTACACAAGTTGTACCACTTAAGACTCTTACAAGAAATTGTGGTACAGAAAAATATTTGTTATACCTACTTTAAACTAATTATATTCTCCTTCTCCCAACAATATCAGGAGCAGTTCATGTGATTCTGCGCCAGGTGGCATCTGAGCCTAGAAGGCAAGAGCAGTAAGCACTGGACTTGGAGGCCAGCACTGTTTCCACATACCTGTGGCCTCATGGATGGCAGTCTTAGTTCATCCAGCTGATGTTGTCTTAGGTATGCTGAATGCTCTAAGAATTAAAAATGAGAGCTGGGCACTAGTGGTACACTCCTGTAATCCTAACTGCTCAGGATCATGGTTTGAAGCCAGTCCAGCCAGGAGTCTGTGAGACTCTTATCTCCAATTAATCACTAAAAAGCTGGAAGTGAAGCTGTGGCTCAAGTGGTAGAGTGTTAGTCTTGAACTCAAGGACAACACCCAGGTCCTGAGTTTAAGCCCCAGGACCAGCACCAGAAAAAAAAAAAAATTAAAAATCAGTACATCAGGACTGGGAATGTGGCTTAGTGGTAGAGTGCTCACCTAGCATTCACAAAACCCTAGTTTTGATTCAACATACACAGAAAAAGCCAGAAATGGCACTGTGGCTCAAGTTGTAGAGTGCTAGCCTTGGGAAAAAAAAGCTTAGGGACAGCGCCCAGGCCCTGAGTTCAAGCCCCAGGACTAGCAAGAAAAAAAAAATTCTTTGCAGTCTCGGGACAGCATTTAAAAATATCTGCACTTCAATATATTCAATTACATTTAGTGACATTTAAAAACTGCCCACAGCCCACAACTTCAAGGGTTATACAGCCCTACATTCACCCTAGCTATAATATTTCAAACAGTTCTAAGTGGGCAAGTCAGCTCAGTTTTCTTCCTTGTTTTGGGAAAAAGGTAGTAATAGCCAATTCTAGTCTGGTCCATGATCTTTTGGCTATATGATAAAGCTTCCAAAATGACTGGGAGATTTCAAGTTAAGTATTAAGTTGGAATAAGCACAAACTTCTAAACAAACCTCAGTAGCAGCATCTTACTAATCTGGGAGCCCAGGTGTCTAAGATTGTGCTTGGTACATAGCACATAGTTGAGTGGGGTAAAGCAGATATGAAATCTCCTGTTTAGGTAGGAGCTGGCTTTTCCCCAACAGGAAAATAACTATATAGTTTGCCTACTAGCCCAAGGATTTCCTTTTTATTACCTTTTGATTCAAAACATATTTCTATTACTTGCTATTAGTAAGTGCCTTTACATGCCAGTCAATATTTAAAAATTCTAATTTTCATAGCAGCTGTGAAGGTATCACACCTTTACAAACAGAGACACAGATTCAGACCAAAGAAAGTGAAAGTGGGATTCACTCAGTCTCCCAAGCCCATGCTTTTACTACTTCATAATCCTACTTGGAAGGAAAGCAATTCAACTGTGTGGATCCATTTTGTGACAAATCTTTCATTCCACACAAATCCCCTATAATATAGTGAAAGTGACCTAACCTTAGAAAAGTATCACTGCTAGCAAATGCATTTTATTGAGATTTTCAACAGCTGCCACTTGGTTTATAACGTTGAAGGCCTGTCCCTCATGCAGAAGTTAGCTAGCATATAATGTTTAGGAGGAGGAAACAAATACTTGTCCAACAAGGGTCCAAAGTCTTGACCTGAGTTGGCTGGAAGAGCCCAGGAACCCTAACATTTCCCTCAAAAGCACATTCAACAGTTGCCTGTGCACTGAGGGCTCTACTGCCCATCTCCTCTGCCATAGGCTCTTCTTCTTGCCACATATATCACATATATCTACCTGTAATACATACAGCTTTGCAAATGGAGAGGACGCTGTAATTAGATCAGATTCCTCCAGTCTGGGGTAGGGGAAACCACAGCCCTGGTGGTTCCACTTCCTTGTTCACTCATATACTCATAATTATTAAATGGATTTATCAGATGAGTCAAAAGTCCTGATGTATAGTAGGTAGCACAAAATATTTATTAAAAAGTTGCAAATTATAAAAATGTTTGCAGCAATTAAGACTCCTGTGGAACCTATGATGACAAATCTGGTTCTGAAAAGTAGTTCCTTTAACACAGCAGCTTCCATTCCTGTTTGGAGGAATTCAGACCACAGGAATTGAAAGTCCATGCTTAAAGGCTCTCAGGTCAGAAAATGTAACCTATCCATCAAAGGGATACAACTCAGCAATAAAAGGAACACACCTCCAAAACAAGTTACATGTCAAATATAACACTGAATGAAAAGAGTGGAACATGTGACCACACAGTATATGATTCCATTGATATGAAATGTCCAGAAAAGGTAGATTTTTGTAGAGACAGAAAATTAGTGGTACCTAGAGCTGGGGTAGGGACAATGAATAAAAGAGTATAAAGTTTCTCATTCCAACATTCTAAGACTGAAATAAGTTACTAAATCACTGATATGCATATTTTGGGTGAATTAGTGTGTGTATGTGTGTGTGTGTTAAGGACTCCATCTCCACTCTTCAAGCTCTAACCATTATTAAAGGCTCACAATCAGCAGAAAAGGATTCTCCGTTAGTATAGATTTAAAGTGACACATTAGTTTTAGAAAATATATATTAGGGGTCAAGAACATAGCTCAGAAATAGTGTTCAAATCCTTGAGTCTAATCCCCAGCACTCCAAAATGAAGTTATTTTTCTTTGTAGTATTAAATAGCTTAGCATCTTTTTTTCTTCTTTTTTTTCCCCCAGTTGTGGAGCTTGAACTCTGGGCCTGGGCACCTGAGCTCTTCAGCTCAAGGTGAGCGCTCTACCACTTGGGCTACAGCGCTATTTACTGGAGATAAGAGTCTCACGGACTTCCCTGCCCAGGCTGGCTTTGAACTGAGATCCTCAGCCTCAATAGTAGCTAGGATTATAGGCGTTGAGCCACCAGTGCCTGGCTGAATGTTTCTTTTTGCATTTAAAAAAGAGAAACCCAGTAAGAACATAGACCTAGGGAAGAAATGCTCAGCAAGTGTTCAAAATTACTTTTTCTTTTTTGTATGTGTGGTACAGGGCCTTGAGTTTACTAGCCAGGTGCTCTACCACTATGGCACAACCCAGTCATTTTTAGTTAATTTTTCAAATAAAGTCTTGGTTTAATACCCCCAGATAGCCTGGACCACAACCCTCCTACTTGTGCTTCCTATGTAGCTGACATGGCATGGACTACATCTACTACCACATCTAGCTTTTATTGGTTGAGGTGCTAGGTCTCACTTTTTGCTCCAGTGGCTTCAAACTGTGATCTCTGCCTCCTGATGAGCTAGGATTACCTGGAGTGAACTAGCAAGTCCAAATAGCACTCTTAGCAACAAAATCTGAGAGCTTTTTACAAAAAAGAAAACAAAACAAAAACCTTTAAAAGATTGTGCATATCTGTCCCTTTACAGATTTCTACCCTGTGTCATAGGCCCAGGAAGTATGAATCTCTTGGCACCAAAGATATCAGCATATCAAGTCCGGTTCTCATGACTTCCTTAAAAAAGAGGTTGACAGGGCTGGGAATGGGGCTTACTCAGTGCTTGCCTTGCAGCCCTGAGTTTGAGTACTCAGTACCACATAAACAGAAAAAGCTGGAAATGGTTCTGTGGCTCAAGTGGTAGAGTGCTAGTCTTGAGCACAGAGAGGCTCAGTCCCTGAGTTCAAGCCCCAGGACCAGAAAAAAAAAAAAAAGCTGAGTGGGAACAGCAGTAGGGGTTGGGCAGTGAGGACTGAAGGCCAAGTAGCATTCAGTAGTAGAGCTGCTTCTCTGTCCCTGTCACCCATAGCAACCGCAGCCTGGGAGAAATAACGGGGGAAAGACTGAACTTCTTTCTGACACACAAAGATACTAGGGAACTCACAATCTCTAGGGGCAAAATGAGGTGAAAAGATTCACACAGGCAGAAAGCTATATGCAGAGGCAGGAGAGATGAAGGTCCTTGCTACCTACAAGTCAGGGTCAAGCCTCCTGTTCTTGCTACCTACTTGCCAAACTAATAATGCTGACATTCTCCCAGCAGAGTCTTCTACCAGGTGGGCATCGCCAAATCCTGGTCAAACTTGTCAAATCTCTATAGATTGTCACTCCCAGCACCACCTAAACCAAGAAATATCATTAGCTTATAATACCAAGACTTTTATTGAAGGGGCTTGCCCCTTCCATCACAAAGAGGAATATTCAGGAACACAGGAAGTCACTCATCTGTCTAGTGTTTCCAACAGCTCTAATGCAAGATTCTTTGAAGGGATTCCCTTTGGTAAGCTCTTCACAATTTTCTCTCTAATGTGTTCATTACCAGGGTGTTTACTAGCCTCCTTCTCAGCCTCTTTAAAATCAAGACAAAACTTTGACATTATAGGAATAAACAATCTAGGAAAGGATGCTTGATATTTCACTAAAAACTTTTATTTGTAAACCATAGTTAACATTATAACCTTAAAGAGATCCCAGCTGTTGTGATTTTGAAAACAAAAAGGTACTACACAGATCCAGCCTTATCTTTATAATCTTTTTCTGGTTTGCTTATATATGATTTCTGAAAGTCAACTATTGTAGAGAGAACAGCCCCAGACACAGAACTGCATGTGTCCAGGCTTAGACTATACCCTTACATTTTCTGTTGCACTTCAAAGGTTTGGAGAAACTGAAAAGGCATTACCTTAATAATTTTTTCTCTTTAAAGAGAAATTATACTTCTACTTTGCAGTTTCAGAATCAAATAAATACTTGGAACAATCACAGTGATCAGAAATCACTAAATAAACTAATATTGGAACAAGTCAGATTGACAACTGTTAAACATACATGTTCCATTTCTATACAAATTCTCAAACTGCCAAAAAAAATTCTGAACAGAGTAGCGGCTTAAGTTCGACATCAACATTATCACTTATAAATACAAAACTTGACATGAAAATGTAAAAGTGTTCAGCCTGGCTTGTACCCAGAACCTGTAAGGAAAAGTCAGAGGCACCCCATCTTTCCCTAATGAAGACCCAGAGAATTTTTCTGCTAAGAAACTGATAAACTCCCAACTAAGACTGGACCTGTTGGCCTAGGGGATAATTATACTCCCAACTCATAATATAAAATAGATGATGATAGAGTTGGGCCACAGGAGGAGCTCTTGAATGTAGAAATGCTTAACACATTAAGCAAAAGAGCATTTTGCTACATGCTTCCAAGCCTGGAGTCAGCACACACTGCACCTGAATGAGACTCAAAACTTCAGCCCTCAGATCGCATGTTCATCTGGCAAAATTTTCCTAGACAAAATACATATAGTGAAAACATGCTAAAGACATCCAAAAACATAAAAGGAATAGGCCAGCACAGCAGAGGGTGAGATAAGCCTACTCAGGCATCAAAAGATCAGGATGGAGCAATGGCTAGATTCCTGTAAGACTTTTCAAATGGGTAGCCAAATGAGTGCATTGTACTCTGTGACAGAGATTCCCAGGGTCTTAACAAAGGTTCTTCTTAACAATCCAGACACATTTCCAACAACCTTCAGCATTCTGAGCTTGGGCAGGCTAATGGAGACTGCAGCCAATAGCAGCAGCCCCAGGACAGGTAATTGTACTTATGCACTGCTAACACCCTCTCCTTAATAACAAGGTTTCTATATTCAGACTCCTCTCTGAAAAAGAGTTAACAGTTTCACTCTTTCGAGGTAGAGGCTTTGGGAATTAATGTGCTTATATGGCACTCTTAAGTTCCCTAAGTGACTTTCCTATGACATGTTACCTAATGAGGAAGGCTATGGGCAGGGTGCTTGCCTAGCAAGCATGTGACCCTCAGTTCAATCCCTTGTACTAGCCCCTCTTCCTTCCCCAAAAAAGTCAACAATGGAGCTCATATTAAAAAAAGAACTTCTTCAGCTTTTCAGACCCTAGTCCTTGCCACCTCTGTCCCACATCCACATACTGAATTTACTCTGACTTTATTCCAAGTTACATTGTCTTACCTTAGAGACCCATCACACAGCACAGTAGCAGGTCATACAGAAGCCACTGCATCCTCAGGCCCCTATAGTCCCTGGCCTGGGAGAATGACCATTACTAGACACATTCTCTTTCACACATTGCCATCTACAAAGTTCCTGGTGCCCAGTTTAATTCCTCAAGAGTACAGCAAACCTACCTTATGCATGGGTTTACTTTAAGTGGCTTTGTTCTAGCCTGTCAAAAAATAAAATGAAATCTCAAAATGAAATTTAAATTCCTGTTTGCATATTACACAGCTCAGTTGCAAAAAAAAAAGTCAGTCCATGTCATCATCAGTTATGTTTGTTCTATGATCTACTGTTTTCTTGCTCTGAATTTTGTAAAAATAGCCCTCCCCAAAAGCAAATGGTATGCCCAAAGCAAGGGAAATGTTAATGTACTTAGGTGATAAAATGAAAATTTTAGGTTTGTTGAACAGTTGTATGTCTTCACTGAAGTTGGAAAGCATTATAGGATAAAGTAACCAAACATCTTGCAGTATGGTACTGAATTCTATGAATCCTGAGCATTCTCAGTTTGTCTTCAGTGGTGTTCCCCTTGGAACCAAAGACCTGCTAAGAAACCCTAGTGAATTAGTAACAGATAAGAAAGACAAAAGAAGCACATCTAGAGTCAACTTAGCAAACTGGAAAAGCTGAGTATGTGGGAACAGTAGCACTTGATAATAACTTTAAATATCCCAGAGGGTCTGGTACCTTGTCATGTGAGTCAAGCAGGACCCAGAGGGTGTTTTTGTGTTACTTCACATAATTCTTTAGGGAAAAGGATCTGAATAGGGAACTGAGTTTGCTTGTGTCTGTGTGTCTGTCTCTATCCTTGAACAGTGCAGAAACCTTTCTGAGGGAATTAAGATACCAAGAGAACTACTAGGTCTGGAAAAAAAATTGTCTAAAAAAAATTAAGATACAACAGGATTACAAATGATTTCTCCTGACTTTTGCTAGAACAAAAAACCTTTGTTAGTGTTTCTGGCAAAAAAAAAAATACAGTTAGGTATAAAGGAGACAGAATAAGACACTGAGGGTGAATGTGGTAAATCAACCTAATGTCTCTTTCAGTTTGTAAATGATAAATCTGATGGTAGCTATAAACTGTGGTTTAACAATAGAGAACAACAGCATCTAAATGACTCACATGACAATCACCATCATAGCCTTCCCATTTTGATATACAACTTTCATCAATCATCAAAAGGTACCATAAACAAAGAACTTTAAAGTAACTTTAAAGTCTGTGTTTTCTTAAATGGGTGGTTCAGGGCAGGCAGACACCAGCTCAGCAAGCCACTGTTTAATCCCAGTTCACTGTAGAAACTCCAAGGATTGGGGAGCTTCATATTCGTATTTACACCACTCGTTTCTTCCACTTGTCCCTCTTACCGTCCAGCTTAACAGACTCCAGAAGTAGCTCTTCAGGTGTTTCTTGCGCATAATAGGCATACAGTAGGATAAAAAAGGTATTTCTTAAATACCCAGTTTTCCTTGGTCAGCTTATTTTGTTTAAATACAGACAATAGACTACTCCTGACAAAGGAAAAACAATCACAATTTCCTTAACTCAAAAGAGACAATTAAAAACACAGTAAAATAGCAAACTGCTCCAAACAAAAATCAGTAGAACAAAAGAGAAATACTCAAAGGTTTGTAGAGTAAGACTGAGCACATGAGTTACTCAGGATCACAGTATCCAGTTAAACCACTATTCCGCTCCCCTGCTGTGCACCCTTGCCCACCCACCCCCCTCTTCAGTTTTGTGCATCACTATCCCCAGATGTGGGGAAAGATAAGTCCTCTCAAAGCTTCTGTCAGCTCAGTACTTCACTCCTGGAATAAACTCCTTGGCATCTGGGTTCAGGTTACTTTTGCTCTGAAATAAGGACCAAGAAATAACACATTTCAAGTCAAGCTGTACTTCAAATTGTATTTTTTCCCTCCACTTAAAAAGTTTTGGCCTGGTGCTAGTGGCTCACATCTGTAATCCTAGTTACTCAGGAGGCTGAGATCTGAGGTTCGCAGTTCAAAGCCAGCCCGGACAGGAAAGTAACTCTCATCTCCAATAAACCACCCAAAGTAGACCTGTGGCTCAAAGTAGTAGAACACTAGCCTTGAGCAAAAAGGATTTCAGGGGGGCTGGGAAAGTGGCTCAGTGGTAGAGCGTTTGCCTCGCATGCACAAGGCCCTGGGTTTGATTCCTCAGCACCACATAAGCAGAAAATGCCAGAAGTGGTGCTATGTCTCAAGTGGTAAAGCGCTCGCCTTGAGCTGAAGAGCTGAGGGACAGCGCCCAGCCCAGAGTTCAAGCCCCACGACCAACCAAAAAAAAAAAAAAATCAACACAAAAAACAGAGAGAGAGTTCAGGGACACTGCCAAGGCCCTGAGTGCCCCATGACTAACCAAAAGAAAAAAAAAACAAAGAATATTCCAAATCTTGGCAAACTTCCAGGCATAATTATTCAAAATATGAGTTATATGAGAACTATATAAAGTTCATAGAACATAGAGGCTGGAAATTCACTTATAGGGTTTAATTCTAAATAGAAAATAGCTTCTTGAGACGATCTTCTTTCCACAATGAACAGAATCATTCAGAACGATAGTATATAATGCAGATAGTATAAGAGAGGGACCATCGCAAATGATCATTTGAAACTAAACAAAAAAGAATCAGATTTTATCCTGTATCCTAGCTCCTTTGAGAAATCCACCAAGGGAAGATAAAAGTTGGTAATGTTGGCAACAACACTATTTCCTGGGCTCTTTGATGAGTAGTCCATCTCTTCATTGCACTTTTTCATCAATGCCTATCTCAGAGATAAGACAGGGCAACTCAAGAGAAATCTGAGAGTCTGTGATTTCCAAACCCTATATTCTTCTTATACATCATCTGTGGAGCTACATCTTACCAAAATATCTTCAGAATCATGGCCATCACTGACTGACAATCCATTTAGCTGCTGCTGCAACTGTCCCATGGCTTGAGGCAGGTCTCGAGCTGGAATGAACCAGTCTTGGTCTTCCTCATCAAGCATCTCTTGGAAGCAGCGGTCCAAGAAGTCTTGCTCCTGTAGCTCCTCTTCCACCTGCAAGCAGAGGGCAGTAGCTCAGAGCACATCCTGTCCAGGGTTTTCCCCAACCTTTTCCTTCAGAAGTCTTTATAACTCACAATGATCCTCTATGGGTTCTAAGTAAAAACCAGTTAGAAAAAATATAATTTCAACAATGAGACTGAGGAAATAGTTATTCAAAGTAACAAATTTCAGGCTTTTACAGATCTTTTCAGAGCTGTAATATTCATGCAAATATTTTTCAGTTATCGTCTTTTTTGGGGGGGTACGGTTGTGGGGCCTGAACTCTGGGCTTGGGCGCTGTCCCTCAGCTCTTCAGCTCAAGGCTAGCATTCTACCACTTGAGCCACAACGCCACTTCCGGCTTTTTTCTTTTTGCTTATGTGGTGCTGAGGAATTGAACCCAGGGCCTCAGGCATGCAAGGCAAGCGCTCTACCACTGAGCCACCTTCCCAGCCCCTCAGTTATAGTCTTATGGACAATCATTTTTAGAAATTCTTTTCTTGATCTTGTTAAAAAAGGTTTTTTTTTAGCTTTTCTATTTATTATCTTTAAGTAGTTATATAAATAAGTTGCCATTAACAAAGAAGTTTATGAATACAATGTAGCTTGATCAATGTCACCCCTTTCAACATTTGTTATCCATCCCTCTTCTAGCCACCTTTTCCCTCACTCTTCTTAATTTTGTAGTATATACATTGGATTCTTTTTTTTTTTTTCCCCTTTCTTTGGTGCCTGGGTGCTTTCCCTAAGCTCTTTTGCTTAAGACTAGTACTCTACTCCTTTGAGCCACAGTGCCACTTCTAGTTTTTAGTAGTTAATTGGAGATAAGAGTCTCATAGTCTTTCCTTCCCCAGCTGGCTTTGAACCACGATCATAAGATCTCATTGTCCTAAGTAGCTAGAAATACAGACGCAAGCTACCAGCACCCAGCTACATTGGATTCTTGACAGCATTCTCCCTCTTCATTTGTTTACCCCTTCCCCCTTGACTCCAACATACCCCATTTGAGTACGTAAAGAAGGAATCTTCTTAAATTTTCCATTTTATAGGAAGTATGCAAAAGATGTAGGAAGTATTGTCATTAAGCCTACTACTTGGCCACTGGAGATTAAATCAAAACCAATTCTCAGCTTGGCCTACTTTCCTAGTAATAAGACCCCCATGGCAAAAAAATACTTTCAGAACTTTAGAAAGATATAAAGAACACTTCTGAGTATAGCACTAGAAAATTATGTTATTAATGCAGTATTCTTGTCAACAAAAAGAAATTTATGAGCCAGGCACTGTGACATAGGTCTACAATTGTAGCTACTTGGGAAGCTGAAAATAGGGGAATCATGGTTCAAAGCCAGCCAGGGCAGATAAGATTTTTAGGCACTTTTTCAATCTATGGCTGGGTACCTACTGTCATTCCAAGGTACATGGGAGGCTGAGATTGGGAGTATCCAGGTACCAGGCCATGATATTCCCTCTCTATGGAAGGGAAGTTTTTGGATGCAGTGGCATGCTTGTGATTGTAGCAATGAGAAGCCTAAAAGCAGGCAACCTGAGGCTCAAGTGACATTGTCCAAAAAGAAATGTACTCTTTACCTGACTGATGTAACTGTAACCCCTCTGTACAGCACCTTTATAATAACAATTTAAAAAATTAAAAAAAATAAGCGCATACACGACCAGGAAGCAAGACCCTATCCTAAAAGTGGCCAGTGAAAAACAAGACTTAGAGGCATCGCTCAGCAGTATTTTATCAGCTGAGCAGGTGCAAAGCTCTGTGTTCAAATCCCCATTACTGGTGGTCTTACACAAAACAAAAAAAAAGAAAAAATTATGAATATATAAAAAGCTGCAGGAAGGGGAGCTGTGGCTCAAGATCTGAGCTGAAGATCTGAGGGACAGCACCCAGGCCTGGAATTCAAGCCCCACAACTGACAAAAAAAAAAAGACAATAATAATAACAAAGTTACCTTACTTTTATGTAACTGTAACCCCTCTGTATATCATCCCTCTGTAACTGTAACCCCTCTGTATATTAAAAAAATAATTAAAAAAACTCCATAATCCTTAAATATTGCCCCAAATTAAAGCACAATAAATATATCTAGGCTATTTCAGAATTCTTTGTAGACAACGTTTACTATAGAGTACAGTTAACTCTACAGATTTTAATGTGACTTTAACAAGACAGACTCGCTTCACATCTGGCAAATTATTTTCCTACAGACTGCCTGGTGACAAATTCATAGCTTACTATCGCCACCTTCAGGGTGAAGGTCAAACAAAAGTAATCATTAAAATTAGCTTGTATAGGTACCTTACATATTCAAAAGAAAAAATGGTAGCAAGACTTAAGCAAACTATTTCAACTTCAACCTCACAATTATCTACATACTAAAAAAGATCGCAAGTAAGCTGTATGTTTATGAAATTTTAAAAAGAAATACAACAAATTTTTTTTATATAAATTTGTGTTTGAAGTCAACCTGGAATTTTCTCTATCCATTCTTTTATATGTACCCTCTCTGAAATTTTTTACTTGAGATATTTCTCATGTAGGTCCTTGCCCATGTGAATCTGTTTCCCTTACTATAGCAATAACCAATTTTCTTAGTATAAGAGTCAGGAAATCTATCTATCTATCTATCTATCTATCTATCTATCTATCTATCTATCTATCTATCTATCTATCTATCTATCTATCTATCTAGTGTGTCTGTGTGTGTGTGTGTGTTTGTGTGTGTGTGCATATATTACTCAAAAGATTTAAAAATTCATTATGGCTGGGTGCTAATTACTCATGCCTGTAATGCTAGCTACCCAGGAGGCTGAGATCTGAGAACTGTGGTTTGAAGCCAGTCCAGACAGAAAAGTCCATGAGACTTTTATTTCCAATTAACTACCAAAATGTTGCTCTAAATATAGTTGTGGCTCAAGTGGTAGAATGCTAGCCTTGAGCTAAAAGCTAAAGGAACTGTGCATAGGCCCTGAATTCAAACTCCAATACCGACACACAAAATATCCATTAAGCATTTTCATCTCTTTCTACATCATAGTGCAGCACATTTTGCAAACTGCATTAAGTAATTTTTTTTATCCCAATTTACCTCATTTCTCCTGTCTTACAAATTATGTGTGTAGCTAGGCAGCGGTAGGTCACACCTGTAATCCAAGCCATTCAGGAAACTAAGATCTAATAAATATGGTTTTAAGCCAGCCCAGGTAGAAAAGTCCATGAGACTCTTGTCTCCATTAACCAAAGCTGGAAACAGAGGTGTAGAGAGCTAGCCAACAGTGAAGGAGCTGAGCATGAGGCCATGAATTCAAGCCCCAATACTGGGAAAAATAAAACAAAAACTATCTTAAAAATTCTGTGTGTATTTTTGGAGATACAAACCATCCACAACTATAACTAACACAGTTGATATTACTTCTTCCTTCCTTTCCTGAGTTACACTTTCTAAGATCTTGAGTGATATACCTTTTTTGAAATTCTTTCTTCTTTCAAAACTCCATTTCCATTTCTATTAACTTCACACTAAAAGATATCTTTTCAAAAAGCTTAGTGACCATCACTCTTACTTTTTAAGGACTGAAAAGTTTTTTGCCCATCATGACAACTGAGTTGAATTTTAAGGAGGAAGAATTTGGAAACTAGCTAGTAACTTTGATACAGTATCTTCTGACTTTGCAATAAAATAAGAAGAGAGAATAAGATGAAAGAACTTGATGGTTGTTAAGAGATGTCCAGCTTGCAGGAATTTATGAAGAACTGACATCAATAAAAATCCTAGATCCAAAATATTCCTGGCTCTCAAATGAATAAAGTTCCTGAAATTCTCAATCTTCTGGCTGAAT
Source organism: Dipodomys merriami (assembly GCF_024711535.1). NCBI lineage: Eukaryota > Metazoa > Chordata > Mammalia > Rodentia > Heteromyidae > Dipodomys > Dipodomys merriami. The sequence goes on from NW_027205270.1 coordinate 591,849, forward strand.
ATTCAGCAACAGTTTCAAGACAATGTTGCCAAGCTAATATTACCTATGAATTATTAGGGTTAAGAGAATTTGAATATCCAATTATTAACTAGCTCAATCCTTCTAAGGGCCTGGAACACAATCCTTGAAGCTGTCATTGCTTTTCTAAAATAAGTTATATAAGTTATAGTCAGTCATTATCTCTAATCTCAGCACCAGAGAGGATGATGATAGAAGCCAGACTGGACTACATGGTCAGATCCTGTCAGGACCAAAGGCAAAGAGGGAGGGAGGGAGGGAGGGAGGGAGGGAGGGAGGGAGGGAGGGAGGAAGGAAGGAAGGAAGGAAGGAAGGAGAGGAAGTGATTGAATTATTGGAATTTTTTTGCATATTAATCTAGCAACAGTAATTCTAAATTCACTCCTTTCTTGTTTTACATCCATCAACAGAAATTTACCAAAGTGTCATGATAAGATTGTAGCTTACAGTTAATCAGGAATATGAGTCTCAAGAAATTCTACCATTCTGAGGAGAGTGTTAGATGTTTATTTTCAAACTAGGGAGCCATGTAATCTTCAAGTATTGTTACAGAATGGATTAGAGGTTAGATTACAGTGAAAAAGTGTCTTTCATAAATGTGGTGGTCAATTTAATGCTTATTTAACTGAAAAGAGAGATATACACAGATTACTTTTGAACATAATCATGAAATGATTGATTGAATCATCAGTGTGCAGTTTCATGTATTGTAGAGGAAACCACTTACGTATATCTCATCTATAAAGTTTCTTGATTTTAATACTTAAAAATACAAAATTTAAAACTTAATTTCATTCTCAAATATTCATTTCACATAATCATATTTCATTGTATTAAAATATTTTTCTCTGTGGAAAAAATGTTATAGTGTTCAGAGCTTCTAAACTGTCTTTCTTCAATAACTATACTTGTCTATATTTCTGAAAGTTACTAGTTTTTAGTATTATTCCACCCATCCTGCCTCAGTTTTCCTAAACTCCTGCACACAGGAATTCACAGAGGATCCACAGTGTGGACATCTGAATCTTAAGAGTCCCAATCCTAATCAGTGGGATTAAAAGCATATCAGTGAGGCCTTCCAAGCCAGGAGAAATGATTTATACTTTCAACAACCTATTTTTCAGTTAGAGCTACATAAAGACAAAATAAAACAAGTAGGTAAAAAAAAAGCCAAACTACTACTCTCAAATGGAAAATATACCTTCACTCAGAGTTCTTAAATATCTATTATGTCCACATTTGTTTTGTTGTTTTATGCCACTAATGGATCTCCAACTCGGCGCCTCATGCTTCTGCTTAGCTTTTTTGTTCCAGAGTGGCACTCTAACACTTAAGCCACACTTCTATTTCTGGCCTTTTTTTTCTGGTTAATTGGAGATAAAAGTTTTTCAGATTTGTCTGCTCAGATTGGCTTTAAACTTTGATCTTCAGATCTCAACAACCTTAGTGGCTAGGATTATAGGCATGAGCCAAGGATTACAGGCATAAGCCACTGTTAACCAGTTATATTATTTTTAAAGATGACTTCAGACTTTCATATTTCCTATAAGCAAATAAAAATCAATACAACCCCCAAAGTATAAAAAAAGGAACTCTCTACCATTCTGTGTCCACAATGCGTGCAATTAATTTCACATTGATCTTTGTAGAGAGAACCACAGTAGTTCCTAGGATTAACACAAGTCAGGGCAGGATAAAGGAACTCAGCTATAATGGTTCTCTGGGTCAGGGAGAGTCTTGTTGGATTTAAATTATAGCAATCTCCTCCAGTAGTTTACAGTCCTCTAAAGAAGCTCAATAAACAAATATAGCCAGAATGAGGCACTTTTCTGCACGAGTTACTATGTAATACAAATTACACGTAAGGGGGCATCGTCACAGTGTGGAGATGGCTATAAAGCCAGACATTATCAAGACTTCTAGATCAATTGATTAATCTTATTTTTGTTTTGTTTTTTTTGGTTGGTCATGGGGCTTGAACTCTGGACCTGGGCGTTGTTCCTGTGCTCTTCAGCTCAAGGTGAGTGCTTTACCACTTGAGCTACAAAGTCACTTCTGGTTTTCTGGTGGTTAAATGGAGATAAGAGTCTCATGGACTTTCCTGCTTGGCTGGCTTTGAACCACGATCCTCAGAACTCAAGTCTCCTGAGTAGCTAGGATTACAGGCTTGAGCCATTGGTCGGCTGTGGCCTTTTTAAAATGAACATAAAATTATAAGTATATATGATCATTCTGGTCTCATGCCACCTGAAGATGCTTCTTGATCATTCCAGATGAGGCCTCCAAATATTTTTAAGTTATTTTACTGCCAATGGTACCCATTTATTATTTATTTTGTAACAAACAGTAAAATAGTGCAGCTGTTGAACTACATGTATTGAGACATGTTTATGTTGTACTTTAAGTCTTTATTATATGCACTCTATAATAATTTGTTCCTGTGAATGAGTGAAACCTCAGGCTTGGCTGACCTGCAGTTAAAGCCTTTGAAAATGGCAGTAGATTAAAAAAAAATGGTAGTGGATAGACCCTTCCTTTATGCTTGGCAGGGAAATGTCATTAAGTAGCCCATATTTGGTAACAGGACAGATTACCGTTATGTTAGTTCTTACTGTTTGGACACTGTATGATTACTCTGAGAACATGCCAGCTTCAAGGATCACTGTAACTGAAGCCATTATACCTTGCCAGGAGGCCTTGTCCTAGTTACAAGCATTCTAGAAAACCTGTACCGGCCTTTCAAGGCAGCATCCCAGGCAACACATGCTTGGGTGAAATTTGGATGACCCTGCATCTCATTTAAGAAGGGAGAGGGAGCACTTCCTCAGTAATTTGGCAAGAAGCTAGCAACTGGTGTAATACAGGATTTTTGATGGGTCTTTATGTAAGACCTGTGTTTGGTAGAACTGGAAGCTATTCTGTGATTGGTAAAACTACAATCCTCCATTTGTGTGCTACATCTCCCCTCCTCTTGCCTACATAACCAAGTTGTTTGGCTCGCTTTTCTAGTCAGCCCAGAGACAGTCTCCTGTGCTACTTTCTAGTATTGCAATTTTGAGCCCAATGAAAGTGTTTTCCCAAGTGGTACTTTGTTAGTGATTTTTCTTATAGCTAGAGTGGGGTGAACTGATTAACATGAAAAAAGCCAACTGCTGTTATCATTTGCTGTTACTCATAACTGATCATTTCATTATCTGGTGAATGCTGAGCCCCTGGTAGTTGGAACCCAGGGCAGTAAGCTCTAGTTTGCAGGAATTTGGAGATATAGGCCTCTGAGTCTGTCAGCTCTGCCTATAAACCTTTGCCACTTAAGGGCCCTGGCTATCAATACTAGTGTGATTGCCATTTTATTACTGCAGTTTATAGGAAACACTATCATTAATCTTTCACTTTTTTCTTTACCTGCCTATTGAAATCCTCTTCATTCTCCATCCACATGTACTCTGCAAATGGGTTTTCCTTCTCCTCATGCCCATTTAACCCTTGGTCTTCTTTGGATTTTACACTGGGTGATGTACTTGCCACACTGGATCCATTCATTATGGAAGAATCTGAACAGGAACAGAAGAAGGGGGAAAATGAATATAAAAATCAAAGAAATGTAAGTCTAGAACATCTATATTCTTTCAAGAGTTTCTTTAGCTGTAAGCCAGATTTTTTAACTTAATAAACAGAAACATAGTTGTTCTTCAAGAATTAAGAGAGAAAAAATGTTTAGGCCTAGTTCTTCTAGACAAGTACTATAAGCTAGGGTTAGAGGTAGGAGTTTTCCAATGACAAATTCCTAAAGATCCTAGAATCTAATCTGGACTAGCTTCCTTAACTTTTGTTTTTTTGAGAGTGGTACTGAGGTTTGAACTCAGAGCACGCACTCTACCACTTGAGCTACACCCTTAAGTCTTTAATTTTTAATAGAGAAAAAAATTTTTTTTTGGTACTATGATTTGAACTCAAGGCCTTATGCTTGCTTAGTTTCCTTGCTGGTGCTCTACTACTTGCATGATGCCTTCACCTCTGCTTTTTTCTGGTTATTTTGGAGATGGAGTCTCACAAACTTTTCTGCCTTGACTGGCCTCAAACCACAATCCTCTGAATCTCAGCCTCTTGAGTATTTAGGATAAGTCATGGACTATTAGAGTCCAGCAAAAATGTATTTTTAGTAAACACTGTAAGAAGCCAGTTGCTGCTGGCTCCTGCCTGTAATCTTAGCTATTCAGGAGGCTGAGATATGAGGATTGAAGTTCAAAGCCAGCTTAGGGAGGAAAATCTGTGAGACCCTTACCTCCAATTAACCACCAGAAAATCAGCATGGTGCTGTAGCTCTAAGTGGTAGAGCACTAGTCCTGTGCAGAATAAATGAGGTCAGGGACAACAGTCAGGCCCTGAGTTCAAGTCCCCTAACTGGCAAAAAAATAAAATAAAATAAACATTGTTAAGAACCTGCTCTTTATTCGGATTCTGAAGCCTTATAGTTCTTTAATATGTAAATTTCAAAATAGTTCCTGTTCGTTATATTAATAACAAGGAGAAAAAATTCACTGTTCAATTATATGGAGTTAAGAGCAACTAACAATGTGATGCATATAACTTCCAGGCACAGCTATGTACTTGTAGATACATACATACACAAACATTGCCAAGGTACCCATTCTCAATAACAACAGGTTCTATGATGTTGTACCATTTGGTTTTTTCTTGTCCTTCCTCTCTTTCTCCCATCCCCCTTTCTCTATTTTTGGTAGTACTAGAATTTGAACTTGCACTTACTAGGCTGGTACTCTACCACTTGAGGCACACCTCTAGTTTTTTTTTCCCCCTCGTTTCTATGGTAAGATAGCAATACTGTTCTTTGTAGGTATGACTGATGTTTCTGTATGATAGTTTGGCTGAACAACTTCTGTTTATCTTTTTAAATTTCCTTAGAAAATCTCCTAGAAAAAAAAACTGCTGGGTAGAACACTGAGGATTAGGTTTACTTGTTGCCACACTCCCACAAGAATTTAAATTCCCATTGGTAGTGTGTAAGGGCCAGTTTTCCCACATTCATGTTATTTTTTAAGCCATTCCTAGTCTCCTAAGAGAAAAACCTGGATTGTTCTGTTATCAGTTTTCTGATTTTTGGTGAGGCTGAATATTTTCATATTTTTTGGCCATTTTTTCTACTGAGGTATATACTTTTATGTGTGTGTGTGTGTGTGTGTGTGTGTGTGTGTGTGTGTGTGTGTGTGTGTGTTCCTTTTCCTTACTGTTTGTAAGAAGTTTATTGCATTTGTCCCAGTTTTTAAACAATTATAAAATAAGCTATAAATTAAAATATAACTAAAATATATGCCCGGCTTGAATATAATGTAAGGATAGGGGTACAAAGCTAGCCCAGGCAGAAGCCAGAAGCAGAGCTATGGCTCAAGTGGTAGAGCACTAGCACTGAGCTGAAAAAGCCTAAGGATAGTACCCAGGCCTTGAGTTCAAGCCAGGCCTGAGAAAAAAATTATTATGTTGCCTTAATCCCCTCTAGCCTTATTTATTTATTTATTTATTTTTTTATAGCTCTTTATGTCTGTCTGTAGCTTTTATTTTTTTTGGATCCGGTCATGGGGCCTGAACTCTGGGCCTGGGCGCTGTTCCTCAGCTCTTCAGCTCAAGGCTAGCGCTCTACCACTTGAGCCACAGCGCCACTTTCGGCTTTTTTCTTTTTGCTTATGTGGTGCCAAGGAATCAAACCCAGGGCCTCAGGCATGCAAGGCAAGCGCTCTACCACTGAGCCAACTTCCCAGCCCCTGTCTGTAGCTTTTAGAAGTGAACACAGAGCTGGATTTGTAACTCAGTGGCTCAGAGTTTGCCTACTGTGCAAAGTTCTGAGATCAAAGATAGCATGACAAATAATTAGTAAAAATAAAAGTCCTGTATATACTAAATAATTGTTTACTTGGTTTCTTGATCTCTGTATTTTTGCTACCATGTACATCTTTTTCTGCTCTTTATCTAAATCTTAACTATTCCCTAAAAATCATTCCAGGCTCAATTCACTCATTTCCTGCTTCTAAGCTACTGTACCTATGGAGTATAATGTTAATGCTATTATTTAATTGTTCTCTTTCAAATGCAAATTTTTTCTCCTATCAATTAAAATTCTCAACTCTTGAGAAACAAGACTGAGGTTTATACATTTTGTAATTCATCACATTAGTTAACCCATAAATAACTGTCATTTAATTGTGCTATGATAATTTTTTTCCTTTTTCTCCTTCACAATTTCAAGGCTATTCCCATCTTCCTGAGGTCTTTCTTTACATTTCCTCTAACAAATTATTTTCCTCTTTTTTTCCATCTTGGCAATACTCCTGAAAGTTTTATCTGCTTCTGAGTATAAAGAATTCCTGCTAATCATCTTTAAAGTTTCTGCAATTTCCTATCTACTATGGACATCAGAAACCTCATTATGTATAAGTATGAAAAGAGAATAAATGGAAAAATGACTCACTGACAGTTCCAAAATAATTTCATTTAAAATAGAACTAATTTAATTTACCATAGGTTTAAGTAGGGCACTTAGTATGAAATATATCTTTCTTGCATATTTTAGATAGATACAGGCAACTCTGTATAGATAGTATGCAAGTACAGAGACTCTCAGAGGTCCTCAACTTCAATGGGTAGCAGGTTATACAGTACTTTTATTTCCAAAGACTTTTTTGAGTGCAGTGATTTCTGTTACTATGTTACATCCATGGAGAATGAGTTCAATTTTCTAGAGCATCTTTCTTTGTCCAAAATAATAAAACTTGAGTGAATATGATTGTGAGGAAATAGAAGGCAGAGAAAGAATAACCCTTCTGATTCAAGGCAAAGCCCAGACAGCAAATTACATATGTACTAGTTCATGAGAAAGGGGATGGACAATGACTATAAGTGAATGTGGGGATGTTACCTTTGATTTTATGACATCTGTATCTTGAAGGCTTCTAACAATCATAACCTTTATTATTTCAGTTTGGCTTCAGAGTAAGAAAGGCAAAAATAGTCATTTTATCTTTTCTATTTTATTCATTTTTTTCCAGTGCTGGGGATTGAACTCTGGGCCTTGTACATCCTGGGCAAGAACTCCACCACAGACTAGCCCCCTCCACTCAGTCTTTTGTTATAATGCAGAAGTCCTTTAGGCTTCAGAAAGAAAATTTTTCTCTGACATTCTGCCCTCCCTTTACCACTTCCTTTTTTCCTTTAAAGCAGGCCACAGAAACTACAATTTCTCTTTCCTGGCAGGTCATAAAAGCTAAAAATATAACCTTCCTCTCTCTTGAAATTGGCTACAGAGAAATTTTCTGGCCTACCTTGTCTAGTCGTAGACCAAAGATATCCCTATTTAAGAAGAGTCTTCCCCCATAGCTAGAAAAGAGAATGCTGCACAGAGAGGCCAAGAAGAATCTGAACAGACAAGCTTTACTGGATTTCTACAATATATTAGCATTAGATCATATCCTTTTGGTCCAATCACATTGTCACATAGTTCTTTATGTTTCAGTCATGCTATACAATGAAATCTTCATTTAAAAAAAACCCAAAGAGGCAGGGTTCAGAGAGCTGGTGAACAGGTAAACATGTGGAGGCATGCAGGAAGGTGAACAAGAACTCAACCATATCCTGAGAGGGTGCTGTGTTCCAACTCCATGGAATCCTTCCAATCCTCAATCTATATACCTTTTCAGCTGGATAGTTGTGTCTGATAAAATACTCTTCTTAAAAAATTTATATGTGGGTCAGGCACTGGTGGCTAATGACTGTATTCCTAGCTACTCAAGGAGCTGAGATCTGAAGACTGTAGTTCAAAGCCAGCCTGGGCAGGGAAGTCATGAGACTCTTATCTTCAACTGACCACCAGAAAACTGCAAGTGGCTCAAAGTGATAGAGCACCAGCCTTGAGCAAAAGAGCTTAGAAACAGTGCCCAGGCCCTGAGTTCAAGCCCTATGACTGAAAAAATTTTTTTGTATGGGTTTTGTGCATATCTATTTAAAATTTTTAGCATAAATTGTGCAAAGTGGTTTAATTGTAATATTTACAACATGCATATAATATTACTTTGATCACACTCATCCTTTTTTTTTGTTTTATTTTGTTCGTTGTAGGGCTTGAATT